>NW_021940208.1:41292894-42009125 GCF_001715985.3 Manacus vitellinus | reverse complement strand
CTTTTCCAGGAGTTTAATGGAGTTTGGAGTTGCCTGGAGTTTTTTTATAAAACTATGGAAATATAGAGCTGAAACAGCCTGTTATTGCCCTATCTCAGGAACTGGAGTGTTAGCTGAGCCTCTTTGAATTAAATTGTCATCTGCAGCATTGTTTGCTGTTCCCTTTTCCAACTATCTTTTGAAAATTGTTAAGGAAATACTTTACTAGTAATTTTTCCCTAATATTTAATACTTTGGTGAAAATTAGTAATTTTTTCTAAATAGACATAAAAGTTGACTCTCTAATAGTCTTACATATTTTGAAGACTGGGATCAATCTTTTCTACTTAAGGGTAAAAAAATAAAATTTTTTTCACTCCTTGGTAGTTCTAGATGTTCTCTGGGATTCTACAGTTGATCCATAATGATAATGAAATGTAAAGCTGGAAATAGAAAGCCATACTCCACCCATAGACTTAGCAGTGCTGAGTAAGTGAATGGTTTATTGTCTTTGATCTTTGTATTGCAGCATAGTATTTTCTTCTTTCTTCTTTTTTTTTAATGACATTAATAAGGTTATTTACTATTACTTGAATAATCTTTTGCAATAGCAGCTATTTGATACCTTCAGAAAATGTATTTAAAAATTCCACCTAATCTTTTAAAAATTCATCTTTATTTTAATAATTTTACGTTCATTGAGGTGGCTATAATAAAAACTGTCCTTCTAGGAGACACACAGAAAATCTTCATTTCCCACAGAGTACCTCCAAGTCCTAAATTGACAGAAGGGAAGCAGAAATAAATAAATAGAGGAATGTTTCAAAAGTTATTAAAAACAGCAGCAGAAACAGGTGTTATGTTAAGAATTATGTTAAGAAATATTTTCAATATTTAGCTTCTGCAAAGAGTGTGCCATTCTAGCTAGAGCTGTGCAAATAAAAAAGCTTTCCTCAGCACAAAAGGAGCAATAGCTGTGTAGATTCATTTTCACATTCTACATGCTGCAGTATCTGCAAGAAAAAGACAGTGAAATATTATTTTAGGCAAGTGAGAATCATCCCACTGTAACCCCCATTAAAATCAGTTATTTTTTTTTCCCAGAAGACAGAGAGTTCAATCAACCGTTGTAGTTTAAACACAATCCACATTATGTCTTGCCTCTACCTATGTAATAAAAATGTAGTAAAAGTGCTAAGGGCAGTAGGCATCTGTTAGAAAAATGAGCTATATAAGTGTATACATGTCATGCCACCAGCCAGAGAAAGAAAATATTTGAAGTAACTGTAGATCCTTTAGGGACAATGGACCTGATTATCTACTACCTCAAAACTTAAAGAAATGTTACTGACAATGAAATATGCTTCTGTTCAGATGGGGTAGAATTTTATGCCTGCTCAGTGGATAGCAAAGAGGCAAAGAAAAATGTATAAATATATTATTGAGAAGATACTGCACAGAAGAAACCAAGAAATATTTAATCTTAAAACACACAGTTGATCTTTAGTTTTCCAGGGATATTTTTTGTCTGTGTTCTTCCCAGCTCTCCCCCAAAACCTGGCACTTTCTGATTTCAGGAGTAAAGCTGTAAGTAGCTGCAATCTGTCCTACTGAGCAGTTTTCACTTTCACAGTTAAATGTGAAATTTATGTAATTTTAGATATTCTGGCATTGGAATGTGCCCACAGCTCTGCCTGTAATCAGTGGGAAGAGAGGTATTCTTAATGCCATTTACCATATAACATAACAGACTTAATGCAATTAAAAAAAATATTCTCTGAAGTTTCAGCTTTTTTTTTTCCCCACTAAGTGAAGAGGAAACCTAGAGAACCAACATGGATTAAGCAATGAGCTTTTAGAGAAATAGAGTTAAATTTGTGTCACTGCAAATTGCTATTTTTTTTTTTTTACACTCACTTAAATATAAGTACAGAACGATCTTGGATGTGGATATGTGAGTGGCTCCTAGCAGCACAGATGCACAAAACCCCTAACATCTTGATTTTCTATTTGTTCATGTCCAGTCTTTAAAACCTCCCTAATCTCCTTGCTTTTCTTTTTTTCTAGTCTACATTAATCTATGTAAATGGGTTATGTTTCTGTTGACACTTCTAAGTTTTAATAGCAGCAGAAATATATATTGGTGTAGTGTAAAGGATAGGATTTTTTTTCAAGTGTTGATATGTTATTATGCCAAATGCAATGTAAATTTCTCTAAAGATGAGGGACACTGTGTGCTAAATGGAAATTTTCCTCAAATTGTTTCTTTACTCAAATTCAGAAGATAACTATGCTTGGCTTCAAATTTCCTTAATATAAATGCCTATTCGCAGTAACAGGACTAAACCATAAAATATGAATTACTCTTAAATCAAAAATTATTAACTACTTCAAAACAAACATGGCACTATCCCATGCCTTAAATGATGCACGCCTATAAAGCACCAGTGCTTTCTCATTTCAAAACTACTAAATGGAAAATTAATCCTAAAGAAGGTGAGCCAAATCTTCAACCTATGGAAAATGGTAGGCATTGAAGGCAACACGGAGCAGCAGTATTTTAAACTTCTGAAGATCTTATGCCCATTGTAATTTATTGCCACCACATAGGTGTATCATGTTGAGTTAGTGCAGTTACAAACCCTTGTTAATTTCAGTTGCAGTTTTGTGTACAAAACATAATCTTAAATGCAACATTCTTCAATTCTCTCTTTGTTAGTAGGTAACCTACTAAAACTCCCAGCATTTAAATTTCCAAATTCTGATAGGGATTATCATTCTGATAAGCATATTCATTTTGACTTCCTGCAATGCTTTGCTTAGGTGAGGTGTAGATGCTACCATGTAACTTCACTTTTTGGTAATCAGTTCTCCTAAATTCATTGAGCTTTGTATAGGCAACCCTAAGTAATTAAAATAAAGGGCATCACACTGCAAGTCATATACCTCAAAACTAGACCACTAGAAACCTAGTCAATGCCACCAGCCAAAAAGTGGCTGGAGCCTAAATCAAATGCAGGGTGGTCTTCTGTATATTGGCAAAATATTATGTCTACCTTTTAAATACTAATCATAAAATATAGCTTCTTTAAGAATTAATATATAACTATGAAGATTAACAGTAGGAGAAAGTAGGACCTATCACTCTCATTTTTAGTTCAAGTCAAACAGGAAGGTTTTTATTGATTTGTTAATGACACATGATTAACCAGCACTCAGGAACCATGTGTTCAGGATCAATAGCAACAAAACAGATGAAGCATAGCACTGGACACCAGTCAAACTAAATAACATCAATAACTTTCTAAATGCCCTTTTCAAGAAGCTCTAACCTCCTTCTACACACATACAGACTCAGTTACAAGTTCAGCTCCCTTGCCCAGCTTGTGGGTTACCACCCCTGTGGGGACACGACTGCCCCAGCCTTGTGTAACCCCCTTGCTCACAATACCCCAATTCACCCACACCCCAAGGAACGTGGTCCCATGCGTGCTGCCCACACGCTACCAGACCACTGCTGGGTGCAAGCTCCTCCTGGCACCTGAAAGGGACCAGGTTCACACCTCACTAGATTGCATAATTATTGTGTCGGATTAACCATCTTGTGTGTGTGTGTGTCGGGGAACGGGTCATGGTCAGGCCTGCAGGCCTGCAGAGTTGGGAGGACATGGTCTGAAGCCAACATTGGCAGCCTGGAGTGCACATGGCAGCACGGAGAGCCATGTGGCTGGGCTGTCAGTCTAAAGACCCACCAGGTAGCCCACCCACACCACAGCCCCTGAAGCCTCTGACTGGCAATGGCACTCCTCACTTTGGCTGGGAGGGCACTGAGTGTTCAGTGAACCGGGTGTCCCACTTTGGAGAGTGGCCACAGTAGTCAAATCATAAATAGAGGTGCATAGGGCCTCCGTCTTGTCCTGCCTTCTCCCCTGGAACCTGCCATCATGTGACCTCAGTGGTAGCTATACCAACCTTATTCAAACCTCTTTCTTTGCTTCTTTCTTCTCTTAACCTCTTTCTTTCTTTCCTCTTTCTATAATCTCTTATGAATAACTAAACTAATGGGTGGTGTTTCACTAATGTGTGGTATTGGTGGTTTTGGATGATTTAGTGTAATGGCTCTCTTTGGTTATTTGTTGCTCTTGTAAAACCGTTTTGCAAAAACACCTATTTTCTCACTAAATTAAAAGAAATTATCTTGGGAAAAAGTGTGTAGCTTTTTCTCTTTAGGTGATTCAAAGTATCAGGGAACTAAGATTATGCAAAATTTCACTTGGGCAAACCACTGGGAGTCTTAAATAAAAATAAAACACCCGGGAAAGTGTGTGGCTTTGGGCCTGGAGCTTTACAGCACCCCACAGAGAGGTTGCACCACCCAGACTGGGCAGGGCAGGTGTGCCTTGGGGACACTGACATCAGAGACCACTCCCCTGTGATGGCTACTGCTTCCTCTAGCTGCCTGTCCCCATATTCACAAATGTATATGCTTTCTTTATACTTCTTTTTTTAAACTGACTGATTCTTTGCACTATAATTTTTTTTTAATTTCCCTTGTTAGTTTAATCCCACTGATGGTCATCTTTCTCTTCAGGACTACCAGTTTTGGGCAAATGCCCTCTCAGAGAGTTTTGGGCATCCCCTTCTCACATACTGTTTTCACTTCCATTCTCTTTACCAGCTGATGTTATCCAGACTCTGTTACTAGGAAAGAGATGTGCAGGGAACCCCTGCCTTTTTTTTTTCATACTTAATATCTGTTGCATATATTTTTTTCTTTCTTTTAATTAGTGTATTTCATAGTTTTTTACCTTAGTGATTTTTGCTTCATACAAGCTTATATTACAATATATTTAATTTCACAGAGTTTTTATTTGTTTAAAATGTCATGTTATCAATAAATGTGCCACATTTTCTCTGTTTTACCATGGCTCAGAGATTGTTACAGGCATGATTGAGAAAGGTAGATATATATCTAAAGATGATGATTTCTCCTAACCCGTCTGGATCCAAAAGTATAAGGCAAGATAAATCTAAGGAAAAAAATATCTGAATATCAAGGGAATCTCTTGAGCCTTCTAGGGATGGCACACAGTGTCAAGCTATAGCAGCCAGAAATTTATATGTGCTATAAATTTTGAGTACATAGCTCCAACCCCTTATAGGATGAAAATGTTACATTCTGATACTTTGGTTATTAATTGTGTGTGATATTAAAATCTGAAGAAAAATTCTTGTTTTATCTGTTTCATACATATATATTTTATATACAAAAGGTTGCAGTTTCTAGCATAACTATATAATCTATATCTACATATATTTTCTGTTGCATTTTGTGGTCTACTAATACCTTTACCTTTGTGTCATTTTAGTTCCATCAGTGAATGGTTTTCCTGTAGTGGTGAAAAGTCACATCGACAGACTGACCGATTAATGGAGAGAAAGTATCCTTATGAGTATCTAGACTAGCTTGCTGCTTAACACAGGCTACACAGAATTGCACACAATAACTGATCTCTGGAGCACTTCTGTATCAGCTGTGACACATTTTAGAAAATGTCCAGTCTTGATTTGAAGAATCAGGTGGTGATTACAGATTGTTGCTGACAAGATCTATAAAACCATGAATCATTTCCTCTCAAGACTTTCCTGTTACTTGTGTTTTATTGCCTACACAATGCAAAAACAAACTTACAGAAAATTTGTATCCTAAATATTATTACAAGAAAAACTATCTAGGCAATTCTAGGAAAAAAAATCTGCACAATATTTTGGCACTTCTCAGTGTATTTAGAAAGCAAGATGATAGTCACTTTGGAAGTACCTATGACTGAAATAAGTGATAGAGAAAATTAGGTCCATATTCAAAGGCAAAGTACTAAAACCTAAAGTCCTAAAGACCTACTGGAAGTTACACTATTTCTGCTACTTGTACATGCAAACATATGTGACAAAATTACACTCTAAGACTGATGTATTGACCCTGGTTGGACACCAGTTGCCCACCAAAGCCACTCTATCATTCCCCTCGTCAGCTAGACAGGATAGAAAAACAATTTAACAAAAGGTTTGTGGGTTGAGATAAGCACAGGGAGAGGTCACTCACCAATTACTATCATGGGCAAAACAGACTTGACTTGAGGAAAATTAATTTAACTTATTACAAATCAAATAGAGTCCAACCAGGGTCAACCCACCACAACATCTCCTCTAAAATATGGTTTTGGCAGTGCTGTAAGGTAAACTGACAAGCTTTCCAACTGAGAGTGGCATGTTAATCTACTGCACTATTCACAACACACACAAGATATTGGCAGAGTGTATTTTACCAGCTTTTGTTAGGTCGCACATTAAAATGGTTTTTAGTGTGTGTAATGATGTGTTATTTCTTGATTATTAGCTTAGGTGCTAATGGTGTTGCATTTGGTGCTGCTGGTAAAGTCTTTCAGATTTGAGAGCCTTAGAGCACCAATTCTTGTAATTTTACAGAAACATTTGAAATAAAGCACAGAATAAAGTACCTTTTAAGATGTACTTGTAAGATGTGAATAATAACAAAAAAAATCACACAGAGAGGGCAAGACCATCTTTCCACAATACATATTTATATGGTACAGTATGTTACGGTCTTGCTGAGCTGTAGTTGTCAGCAACAGTTTTGCTCTTGACAAAAATGCATATGGTGATATTCCTAGTGGATTATTTGCCACGAGCATTCATTTTCACTTTTTCTTTTCTTCTTTTTTGTGTCTGACAAACTGAAAATTTGTGAGAAATATATTGAAGGACAAGTACGATCTAGGAGTTACAACATGGAACTGTAAAAGCTGAGTACTTATTTCTTTTCTCTTGGTGATGTTCAGATAGTTTCTCCTAATCTAGTGTGTGTCATCGTAGCCTATGTACAAAATTAGGATAATAGTATTTATCATTTTCATGGATTGCTATCAAGTTGTAATTAGCTTGTACAGTTATGCATTCTGAGAAAGAAGAAGCTGTTGCAGTATGAAACTTGGTTTAATGATGTGTGTTAATTCTAATAAGTTATAGTTCAGCAGTATACAATTTAGTAAACTAGATGATTTAAAAAAAAACCCTACCAACAACAAAAAACCCCTCACCAAGATCTCGATTAACTTGAAACATCAAACTTGAGGTCTAACTTCATCCTATATTTTTAAAACATTTGAGTACCTGGAACTTGTTACTTCCTAGGTATGATCTTTTAAAACTATAGTTATATAACTTATGGTTATATAGAAAACTTTGATTTTCTCTCTATAATGGACATATAAAACTGTGTGCTCTAAAATGCAAAAGGGCTTTGAAAGACCTCAGAAATAAAGATGTTTCTTAGGCTGCTTGGACTTTTGGAAAGAGTGTTCCACAGTAATATGCGACCAGCCTTCCACTCCCTCGTGTCTTAGAAGGACAACTGATTTTGTTATTTGAGTTCGTACAGGATTTACAGACTAATTCCTTTAAAAGATCTGAGAAATTAAATTGTGACTTTTAACACCATCTTCAAAGACATATGGTATCACTTCCTCTGTCTCTAATTTATCTACAGATAAATCTAGTCAAGGCCTTGAATTTGCTGTGAGGAGATCCAGGTATTATCCCATTTATTTAGTTACTATATGTTTACATATTTCACAAAAATTCAAGTAGGTTCAATTTCTTTGGTGTTCATGATATTTCTGAGAAGCTATTGATGGTGTGCTCTTAAATTCAGTTAGTAATGTTGTAATAAATCAATATAATCTTTGAAAAAATTTTTACGTTTCTCATCAAAGACAGTACTACATTTGGATATATCTATATTAGTCCTATACTACAGAACTCGATGATCTTTTAGTCATTTTCCAATGTTAGTGATTCTGTGATTCTATAAGAGGGAAAATTCTGCAATACCTAATTAATGAGAGCTCTTTTGCTGATACGTATCAGACAGGCTCAAGAAATAAAAGCAGCTATTGACCTTCTTTTTGCTTTCTGTTCTCCATCCAAAAAGGCAAGTGCTGCAACACAGAACAACTTTGCTCATGACCATTTCTGTAACCTTTGCTAAGGAACAAAATTTCCACCTGCTTTTCATTTATATTTGTATCCCTTTGTTTTAGTATAACTACTTGAGTGTACATTATTACTACCATGAGCTCAATTTATGTCTGAAGTGTCCAGAAACAATGGTTCCACAAATCAAGCATAAGCAGGCTCCGTCTCTGGCTGCTGTTCTACTCTGATACATTCGAAGTGATTAACACCACCTGTGGTACTCCTAATTCACAGCAGCAGACAATTATATCCCTTGGATACCCATTACGGGTAATTATTCCCATGACAGACTATTAGATATGGATTGTGAATGTCTCAGCTGTAAACTTTTTTGCAATTTTATTTAAATTCTGATATTACCATTGAGAGGCATATTTGGAGAACAAATCAGTGGTATATTAATGGTGTGCTTGCAACAAGCAAAAGATTCATCTTTATTTCTGGAGTTGTAGTCAGATTTATTATTTAAATATGTGATTAAAGGAGATTTTACATGTTTGCCATTATAAGATTATTTTATTTCATTCTTTTAGTGCAGAACAATAGCAGATCCTGCTGATAAAGCGACACTAGAGACAGTTAGAAACTAATTGTTTTTATTTTAAAGACTGTTTACTCTTCTTAACAAATCTTTTTTTCTTTTTCCTCCTGAATATACATGTCTGATCCCTTTTACGTGTGTGTGGGAATTATCAGTATGAAAAAAAGTTTAATTCAAGGATAAGAATTAATAAAACTTTCCTGGTGCTGTAGCTTTAATTTTAAAGATCCACTTTTTTTTTTTTAATGAAATAACAGGCTTTGTCACACTTAATCATAATCTCTTTGATTTCCTATCACAGAAGATATGGTCTTATGTGGAAAATAAGCACACCCTGAATCTGAATTGAGAACTTAGTTTAAGGCAGAAACAAGTGTACTGAAATCAATGAAAATAAAATAATAAATGTAAATTTAAGTTAATGAAAAAATGGTTCTTCTTTATCTATTAATTTTCAAAATGTCCATTTATATAAAGCTGCTAATATTGGGTTAAAAGAGAGAAGGGGACAAAGGAAAAAATAAATTTTTTTTATTATATTAAAAATGGAACAAAATGCGGTTTTCAATATATTAGAATAAAAAAAAAGTAAACTTAAAAGGAAACGTTTAAATATGATGTGATTTTTTTCAGTCATGGTTTCATTAATAAGGCTGAGTTCAGGTTGAATTTCTTGTGTTAACTTAAACTCTGATAAATATGAAGAAAACACTTTCTGTGATGCCCCCATAAGGATCCTCCCTCTAACCCCAGGCCATATCTATAAGTAAAAACCTTAGCTACTAATTATAGTTGATCCTACTTTGGGTACAGTGGAACAGACTAGGTCAGCTGATAAGAACTCCATGCTTCTTTCTTGTGATTTATTGAACTTTTAAAATCCTGGAGGCATTTCACAAGTGTTGTTGAAATGTGCAATATGACAGGTAAGCTAGAACTGCCCTTAGTGCAAGCTCATGCTCAGCATTATGCTCTGGTAAAACCGACCTGACTTCTGTAATATCAAAGAGAGGTTAGGTTAGCATAATGCAGAAGAAACAGAACAAAGCCAGTCCTTGTTACTGTGGGCTAAATGGCACGACAAATGGAATCTGACTCTGTTGCACGTACAGTCTGACTTTATCACAATTTGTCACATGCTGGTGGATCTCTCGGAGACACTGCAGTGATAGAAGTAAATGGGATTTGTACAGGGTCTGTGTGTGCTATAGGCTTATACTGTGTATCAAATAGTGTGGAAATTTCAATCAAAGCTATGACATCTTGCAGCCAACAATGTGGACATGAACAGCTCTCTCAAACAATTCTTCCTGATGTTATATTTTTCAGTTAGCAGAAACACACTATAGCTTCCATAAAGACTAACTGGTACAATGCCATAAATTAAGAGTTGGAAACAGCATTACTTTGAAGCTCTGTAATTATTGCTCAGTTCCTCTAAGCAGAACTCAATTCCTTATCCTCCTTGGACAGGTAAACTAGGCAATGGGAAATATTTATGAAGTTGTCTACCATACCTGAGAACTATCCTCAGATCACTATCAGGTCAGAGGAACATTTTTAAATAACAAAACAACACCAAATTTCATGGGACAGATTGCCCTTAGGAATTCACTGTAACTATACAAATATGAAAATAAACATGCTCAATAGGCAATTTATTGAAACATGTAGATCTTTAGGTGTTTGAAGATGACGGTTCAGTACAGTTCTCTACAGAAATACAACCATATTTCCAGGAAATCAGTGAGAAATTTATATCTAAGTATCTTTCATGAACTAAGCTCTTGTCTGTATCTACTGAAATTAATACAATAGCTAACAAAATCTCTTGGTAGCTAAGCCAGAAATCAAACGTATGTTAAGAGAAGTAGTGATTAAGGATCTTTGCTGATAAGGTGTATAATTTCTTTGCCACATTGAAGGAGTAAAACCAGTAGTTTGCAAGACTGTGCAACAGCTTTTAAAAACATGAACATCTATATTCAACATATGTGGTGAATGTGAAGGATTTCATCTGAAAACTGGTTTATCCTGTTCTTCTCCAGTGAGAACATGCCAATTAAAGTGAACAGCTAAAACCAGTTAAACAGTTAAAATAATAATGTTCCTTCAGTAGTGAAAAAGCAGTGAAAGTTATCTGTGACTAGGTAAATTAAAAGTGGAAATTATTCTATACCCTTGATATTACTTCAAGAAGCACACATCACAGATCTAAATTCTATCACTAAAATTCCCTGAAACTACTCACACTACAAGGGAGAAGGGGAAGAGAAAGCAGGGGGATAAGAAAAAAAACTACACCCTTTCCAGTAGGAGTTGCTTGTAGTAACTTGACTTTATAACCCAGGTTTCACAGTTTAATGTAAAGGACTTTGCTGAGTTTGTGAGAAAGGCAAAGCAATACCCTTTCTCTTTATTTTGGCTCGGATATAAAGTTTCAGTACAGCCTGCTGAAGTCAGTCAGACTCACAGCAAGAGTTTGGGCACTAGTACTTACTGACTGCTTTTGATTTTCTCACTTCATCCATCACAGGTCAGTTGCTAAATCCTGGCAGTTTATAAGAGCACATTAGGTGTGGAAAGCATTTACAGAATACTTAATGGCCACATGCTAAAGATTTTAAAGTTCAACCACACCATCAGAACAATCTGCTGAAGAGCAGTCCTCTTAAAGTAATCTGGAAATTAACATTAAAGTCCAAGGGCACTCTCTTCTACATGCATATCAAAGGTAGTACAGAAGGCTCAATGCTTACTGCTCAAGCACTGATAGGCAGTCCATGGCTTCACTGGCTTTACTCACTGTGAAAACTTATTTCTTATACCTAACTGTATAAAGATTCTCTTTTATGTCTCTCCTAAAAAACAAAATCTTGCATTAATTTAGTGGTCTGAGGTTCTTGATCTGTTAATGAAAGACTGCTTCGCTGAAAAAACACATTTTTAAGCAGTGAAAAAAATTTGTGGAGCATGTGTTAAATGTCTTCAGAGTTGTTAGAAACAGTGCAGGCTCCCTTTCACACTCTTTATTCTATTACTGACAAAAGGTCTTTTAGACTTCAACTCCTTTCCAACTGTGTTTATAAAAGAAAGAAACAATGCCATCTGTCAATCATTTTCTCCATAGGTTGAAATCACTCTCTCTTATGGGCAGTATATCTGCAAATAGACCTTCTGAGAGTATTTCTTTCATGGCAGTTACTAAGAAGAAACTACCTAGTAGCTTGGGACTGATGTTATTGTCATTTTATTTGTATTCAGACCACTGGGTGCCCAAAGCAAGTTTTACCACAGCACCAATAAAGAATTGAAGAGATATTCGCATATTTCAAAACTTTCAGGCAGCATTTAGCACTAATAACACTAAAAATATTTGTGATGGCTTTATTTTATCAGTGTAATTGCAAAATGAAATTTTAAAACTTGGAAGAATTTAGAAAATAAAGAATAATGTATTTATATGAAAAGAAATGGGATTTTACACATTTCTCTTTTCAAGAAAAGTAGTTAACTTAAAGCACAATTTTTACTTTTCATTAACTTCCTCATATCAAACAACATTTCAGTACTTTTAGCATTCATAATGTTTCTAATTATGATATACCGCTTTTCAATGTACCAATTTACTAAACCATAAAATGGTGCTTAAATGTGAATTGTGCTTCACATATATTAAAAATGAAATAGCATTTACTGTAATCCTGTTTGGACAACAATGTCTACTAAGCATTATAGTGCTTCAGAAGATTCCACTGAAAAGCCTGCTTCAAAATTTTCAGATGACAAACTTTTTAACAAATTTCAAGCTTGTAAAAGTTAAAATATTCATAACAATTCAAACGAAATCAGGATTAAGTGGTGATCTGAATCCTTCTCAAATATCCTTTTTCCTCCTTTCTATTACCTGAAATGTTTATTAAGTTCTAGGAAAAACCATCCCATAGCAATGCAGTGATAATACACTTTACAATACATGCTGAAAGTTATTAAAATAATATCTTTTTTGTCAAACTTTTGTGCTACATATTGTTTTTTAATGTGTCCTATAAAATAAAAGAAGTGGAATCTGACAACCAGAAAATAAAAGTTGGAAAGTCCTGCAAGGGATCTGATCTATTATCCAGAAGTTTCAGTGTTGCACATTTTGAATTTCAATGGGCTTTATATCCAATGAGTGCCTTTGAGGATTAGGATCTACATATTTTACAATTTTCAATAGAAGACTGGATTAAAACGCAGTAAAAATTGCCTGTAAAGTATGTAGTAATTTTCCACAACCTAGCAGATTTGTCAGAATCTTCTACCCTTATCTTTATTTTCTCCTGCTTGATTTCATCCCAAATGATGTTTGTTTTAGTACAAACAACTCTTATCCCTGCTTAGTATTCAGGTACTCAGATTCTGGTGTAAATGTAATAGAATTTTCTGTATATAAATTAAAGAGTAAATTAAGGAAATTTCTCTGTAGACCTTGTGGTTGACACTGAAACAGATGAGCAAGGTTTTAGAGATTGTTCCAGAGAGAAGAAAGTCTAAAATTGAAATGGACTTTGTTGACATTGTCAGAGCAAGAAGGATCTGAATCAAAGGCATTATGGCATACATCTGAAGTACATTCCATAATATTTTACAGTTTATTCGTGGAAGATTTTTGTTTTTAAAAACATAGCTGCAATAATGTATAAAACTCTGTACAAACTAATTTTGCTTAAAGCAATAATGTGGACAGTACAGGAGCAAAAGTCATCAACTGGGAAGAAGTTAGTCATAAAGTTACAGACTGGGAAGTTACAGACTGACAAGTCTATAACCCACCAGGAGCTTGCACTGGTAACATCATCAAGAGCCTGTCATGTCTGATGAATCCCACAGATTAGCATGCACTCTTACTGTTCTACACAAGGTCAAATGGCACTGCACTGAGACAACTTAGAACCAACGAAAGAGACTATATATTCCTTGGAGGAATGTTAAAAGGGTATAGAGCACAAATAATAGAATCATAGAATAATAGAATGGGTTGACTTGGAAGGGACCTGTCATAGGTTTACTTGTTCTAAAAAACCAAATAGGAATTTTTCTTTCCCCTACCCCACTGAAAAAGAAAGATGTTGAATGGGGGAAGGTGGTTTTGCCTTGGGTGATGGATCCACACAAAAGAACTAACTGGCAGGATTGCATTCCAAGTTGATGCCCCTCTCTAAGGCTGTTGGGGGGCAATGGTGATGAGTTCATTTCCTCCTCTCCTTGGAAATGGGGGCACTTCACTTTTGCCTTAACTCAGGTAAGGTGTGTGTGTTGGAAAAGCTCCAAAGTTGTTTTGTTCTCGGCCTGATCATCTAGCTGTTTTCTGGCCCTGGCTTGTCTGTGCCCTGTTCTGCCCCCAGCCTGGACCTGCTTGGACTTCATCAGAGAGGTTTGACCCACCTGTCGAGGAACCTTTCGGGGAGGAGGTCACTCTTTCCCTCCTCCACTCCTGTATTGGGCAGTGGTTTGTGCCTATCGACAAAAAGGGGGAAATCCCAGCCACAGCCAGCTGCAGACAGCGTGAGTTTCCATGGGAAGAACCCTCTTTTGTTCCCTTTTCCCCTTCCCCTTCTCAGTGTGGGAGGGAAATCTCCATTGTCGGCTTTCTCCTGCACACCGGGACCCCACGTGGCAACCGCCAGAGCCCAACAGCACCCCCTACTGACCAACACAGAGCAACTGCAGGCTCTGCTCCTCCAGTGGCCCAACAGCACCCCCTGCCGATCGTGGGTAGAATTGCGCCAAAAGGAGGAAAGTACCGAACTGAAGCGGATTTTTTGGGGTTTCCTTTAGAAGGGGATTTTTGGGTACAGGATTATTGTTTGGTTGTTTTTTTTCATGTTCTTTTGGTGTTCTGCCAATACACATATATCCTTTACAAAGAGGTAGTTATTGTTTCTTTCTCTATACTTCCTCAATTGAAGCCTCTTAATTTCAGATTTACAATTGCTTAGAGAGAGGAGATTAGTCTACCTCATAACTCATCCTCCTTAGCAAAACACTTCAGTCTCATTAAACTGAGACAGGACATCAATAATCAGTTAGTTCCAACCCCCCTGCCATGTGCAGGGACATCTTTCACTAGACCAGGTTTCTCAGACCCCCATCCTTGTTGGCCTTAAGCACTTCCAAAGATGGAGCATCCACAACTTCTCTAAGCAACCTGTTCCAAATAAGATAGGAGAGGTGGTGACAAACAGCATGGAGAAGGCTGAGATTTTCAACATTTTTTTACCTCCATTTTCACTGGCAATGGCTTTTCCTGTACCTTTCCAACCCCTGAAAATCAAAGAAGGGACTCGGGTAATGTAGTCCTTCCCTGGTTTTTGCTGGGATAGAGTTAATTTCTTCTTAGTAGCTGATACAATGCTGTTTATGGATTTATGAGAATAACGTTGATAACACACTGATGTTTTAGTTGTTGCCAAGTAGTGCTTACCCTAAGTCAAGGACTTTTCTTGTGCTCTGCCAGTGCTCAGGTGCACAAGAAGCCAGAAAGGAGCATAGCCAGGACAGCTACCCCTGACTGGCCAAAGGGATATTCCACACCATAGAATGTCATGCTCAGTACATAAACAATGGGAGTTGGCTAGGAGCTGCCAGTCACTGCTCAGGGACGGGCTAAGCATCAATCGGCTAGTGACCAGTGAGCATCTGGTCAGATAAATTTCCAGTCATTAAGCTGGAAATTCCTGAGAACTTAGAAGTTGATGCGATTTACCCTGATTCACAGTGAAAGCAAGAGGAATAAATTTAACAAGTTTTCCTGTATTCTTAGAGAATACTTTTATCAGTGGAACTTCTTCCCATTGGCAGACAGATGTTCAGCCATCTCCAGGAGAGCAGGGCCCTATCATGCATAACTGTTTCTTGGGAAACAAATGCCATCACTCCAGATGACCCTCTCTTCCTCTTCTCCCCCCTCACTTTACATATTGAACATGACATATGGTATGGAATATCCCTTTGATCAGTTGGGGTCGCCTGTCCCAGCTGTGTTTCCTCCCAACCTCACATGTATCCCCAAATTCCTTGCCAGCATGGCAGTATAAAAAGCAGAAAAGGCCTTGGCTCTGTGTAAGCACTGCTCAGCAATAACAAAAACATCTCTATATTATCAACACTGTGTTCAGCACAAATCCAAAACATAGCCCCACACTAGCCACTGTGAAGGAAATTTACTCTACCCCAGCCAAAACCAGCAGAGATGCATGCAGCAAAGGGCTCAGTGGGAGAACATTATTAAGTATTATGTGCTTCAGAACAGAACAGAGATGCGGAATTATGGAGGAAAGTGTAGGCAGTGGTTGATTTTGTCAAAGTAGTGGGAAAAAAGTGAAAGAAGTCTGTTAGAAGATATGTAATATGAACAAGGAGAATGAGATTAATAATATGTGAGATAAGTAGGAAGAGAATGACAGAAGATGATAGCAGCACGGTCACCAGTTGGGATTTTATTCTGAAATTCCTAATATTCTTTGCTTGATTTAAAGAAACCATAGTAATTTCTGGGTTTTTTTCCCCCCCTGCAATCTTCAATTTGATAATTTTTATATCTATGCAAATGGTTGTCATCACCCATCACAATCATAGTACTGAAGGCAGTGGAATCTTTCTATAAGAAGGCTGAGGTGTCCACATACATTTTGAAAATGCAAGTAAGGCTGTACAGGTACTAATCTCATATCCCTTTTAATGGGGTAAAAACAAGTCTGTCCTAATGGATGACATAATTCCTTCGCTATTTTGTCAGCTAGGCAAGGCACAGCAATACATGAAGACATCAAGAACTATATGACAGGTACAGTAGGCTGAGTATCGTGGTAAGAAAGAGAAATTCAGAAATTCTCTGAAGCATGCAGAAAGTATTAGAGAGGATGATGCCTACTGCAGTAGGCCAATACTGATGAGAGGAAAGTGTCTCTTGGAGAAGTATGCAATGTATCTTTATGTCTAAGTAGTATATATAGTGAAGGAATTATCTGGAAATCACCTAAGAAACCATTGTAGAAAGACAGACTTTGGAAAAATGCAGAAAGTAGGAAAGAAATATGGGCATAGGAATAGGAGGCAAATGAAACAAGTAGATGGGAGGCTGCCCTCTCTATCCAAGCACAAAAGGATATACGCAGCACAGAATCATATGTCTCTTAACAAAATTATTAATCAATAATAATCATAATAGAGCATGGTCATTTCAAAACTGCACATAGGGAGTCCTGAGCCTTTTTTAGGTTGGTTACTTTTCTTTAGTTGTTATTTTGGTTTAACATAAAATATTAGCCTTTAAAAGCTTCATACAACATGCTATTAAAGCTGTGTAACCTGTCACTTGGATGATAATAAACCCCATGGATTCAGCAAGCAGTGAAAAGAAAATCTCAGTGGTCAGAGAAAAACATCTTGCTTCCAGCTTAGAAAGTACTTATTCCGCAGTTGGAATTTGGAGGATTATTTGGAGAAAAAAGTTCATATGCTGTTCCTATCTTTAAAGTCCTGCTTTCTTTTCCAGGTATCCATTACCTGATACTACCAGAAATGGGATACTGTGACAGACAGGTTTAGTCTTGCATTACTCAGATAATATTTTTACTTTCCTGTTGCAGACAGATACTGAAAATATCTCTTTTCAAATCAAAAGAATGAAAATTACAGTCCTTTATTAATTTTTTTTATATTTAGTAATCTGTGCCACAGTCAAGATATTCCTGTCGTAGAAACTTATCTCTAATAAGGGTAATACTTTGAGATTTTATAAGAAAAAGCAACATTACATCACTTAAGGACTGAAAGGCCTTGTGAATGAAAACGCATTTTCTGAAACAACTCAAGAGCAAATTTACACTACAGATGTAGCAAACAGTTATAAGGTACTAGTAAATAAAATTATATTCTCTCTGTTCCTTATGTGTTGACAGCTCACATTGTCTGTAATTTGCTTTGTGCAAAAATTGAGCAAAAGAATGAATCAGTAACGTGGGTTTTTTTTTTACAAAAAAAAATGGCCTCTGATAACAACTATGCAATAAAGGGATGCTATTTTTATATGAGTATATGAATATAGACTTGCAAGTGGCGTAAATGACAGCAGACTATATATCTATGATCTTGTGATGCCCTCATGCTGCCATTGCTGTCATTGCTGGCAGTACTTCTTTACAATTCTCCAGAATTACCATAATAATCATTCATGCTTAGTAGTCCTAGATATATTTGTTCAGTGTGCAGCTTAAATTATTTTATATCCAGGCTTTTTATCTCTGTAGTGTTTTGGAAGGGCTTAGAGAGTCTCTTAATGGACTTCATGATCATGTTATACTGGGCAAATCCTAGACAAATATTATTTTGGGTGTATCTTTCATATTTATTAAGAGGAGATTACGTTCCATATAAAGGTTGATGCTTGTCTCAGTCTGACAGATTTCTTTGTTTCAGAGTTCTCTGGAGATAGAGGATGGTTCTAGTAATGTCTGACTAAATGTACTGAAAATGTAATATTTTTTATGTATTGTTTTTCAGGGAGAAATTTTTATAAGATGAATACAATCCATTGAAAACCACTTTACCACAAGTGTAATAACATGAGCACTTTCTTCTCAGCTATCTTTCTCAGAACAGAGATATTTAAATGTTGGACCATGAAATGTTTCCTTTAGCATTAATAATTACTTTTTATTTCTCCTGTACTCCTTCTTTCTTACAGTAAGAGGCAATATCCTCAGAAGAGGATGTTGCATAGAGAAATATGCAAGAATATGTTGCATAGCCAATATGCAAGAAAAATATTTTTTGTCCAATCTCATAGAGTAAGAAGAACCCAGTGATTTTTTGGTACAAGAGATTCTCATAAAACTATCCTGCTACAGTTATTTCACTTTGGTATTGTATAGTTAATATATTATGGACTGTATGATCCTATGATATATAAAAGTATCCCAAACATATTTTTATTGCTTAGTTAGAGTTCATTCTGCACCTCTCTTTCCGTCATGGATAAACATTCCTCATTATATTAAGTATACTGATTTCAGCAGAATTACCTGAATAAGGAGACCTGATGGACAACAGTTTAAATAATGTATGATGGGTTTTAAGTGATTATGTAGGGGAATCAAATCTTCCTCTCCTAGTGATTTTCAGACAAATGCCTATGTTTCTTTTCCCATTAGAAGTATTCATCTTGAACCCAAGAACTTTCAATTATACAAGGAAGCCCATTGTATTTCTGGGGATATGTGAAAGTGCACATGTATATACATGTATGAATAAATCTATTCTGGAATATTCATGTATGAATGTAGGCTAATTCTGTTATTTAGCTGGCAAAGTCAAGTATGAAAAAATCAAGAAGTCAGTTTCTATTTTACTTTGTAATCAGAGTCATTCTAGAACATTTTAGTAAACAGACTGGGCTTATGTTTGGTAATTTCAAGTAACACCAAATAAATTAAAAAATAAATAAAGATATTTGTATCTCAGCAAATCTCAATATATAATTTTTTTTAATGCAAGTATTTGTCAGTTTAACCTTTCAATTTAAATAACCATTGGACACCACTCCTCTAGTGCAAAAATGTTAGTAAACTTAGCAGAAATGAATGAAATTAGTACTCTATATTACACTCTTTTGTTTTGTTTTAAACTGTAATTAGTCATTAGAGAGAGGGGTTTTTTTATTTGAGGTGAAACTGAATTACATTCAAATCTGACTAAAATCACTAGCGGACTACATAAAAATAAAAATCCAGAAACAAAAAGAGAAATACCAATAATGTGGTAATAGTGTGCAAAAGAGAAATTATATGTAACAGTTCCTATAAATTCTTCCTTTAAAGCAGTGTCCCATACAGTCATCAGGAAGGTGAGGCTGACAGGATTGGACAAAAAAAGAATTAACTTATTTCTGTCAACCTGTAATTTCTTCTTATGAGGATGGTAACAAAAGTTTGTGTTCTGTCTCTTCCATATATGTTGGGGGCTCTTTTATCTAAGGAGATATTTCTTTATTAACCTTGTGTTTGCTGACTAGTGCAAAGGATCTGATTGGAACAATCTCCAGTACAGTTTGCAGCCAATGGCTTTGGAATAAGATGATCTTATGTCAGTAATGCAGATCAAAAGGAGCTCACATTTCCCGAATGTATGAATTCTAAAACTGAAATTACTTCAGAATATCTAAAAAAAACATAAATCCACGTAATATTTTAAGAAGGGCCTTAGGAACATCCTTAAGTTTGGGTAGCACCCAAACTATCTTGACAAAACCTCTGTCTCAGGCATATGTGTTAGTTGAGTTTTGGTGTAAGACAGCAGAAAAATTTAGGCCCGCTTCACTTCTCACCAAAGTTTGAATAGTTAGGTAGAGTTACAGTATGAATGAGCCTAAATAGAATAAGCTATGTGGTGATATTATGTGATAAATGTTAGGAATAGAGTCCTTCCTAAAAGCTTCTACCTAGTTTTTGGGCATTATCTACAAAGTCTGATGTAGTCAGCCTACACTCAGTCATGAATGCAACAGGGCAGTCTTGTTGTACCTCGATTTCAAAGGCAGCACTGTAGATATCATCATCATCATGGTTAGGCTTCGCGAACGAAGATTTGGGAAGGGCTCTACCCATGTTTGTTACAAGTGCGTTGGTGGCTAAAAAGGCCAATAGGAGATAGGCATGTCCGGTTGCAGAAGGCACAGCAGAAAGGCTCCTTAGATGGTATATTCTACAAGACATGATTCTTTCTGCGTTGTCTTTTCTCCTCAAGAGTGATCCTGCGTGCTTTCTCAAAAGTATCCGCAGCGTTATAGATGGTGTGTCTCCAGACCTCCCGATTGGAGGTCAGAGTAGACCAGTTATGTTGATCAATATGGCCAAGGCTGAGATGTTGTTTCAGGGAGTCCTTGTATCTTCTCTTTGGGGCTCCTCTCTTGCAGCAGCCAGTAGCAAGTTCGCCATAGAGCAGGATCTTAGGGAGACGATGGTCCTTCATCCTTGAGACGTGCCCTGCCCAGTGCAGCTGTGTTCTCAGCAACATGGCCTCAATACTTGTGACTGCTGCTTGTTCTAGAACAGATGTATTGATCACATAATCTGACCAGTGGATATTTAAGATTGTATGGAGGCAGCACTGATGGAAGCGTTCTAGGAGACGCAGGTGGTGGTGGTAGATGACCCATGATTCAAATTCGTATAAGAGAGTAGACAGCACTATGGCTCTGTAAACACTGATCTTTGTACTTTTCTTCATGTGTTTATTTTGCCAAACTCTTTTGTGGAGTTTTCCAAAAGCACTATATGCCTTTGCTATATATGGACTTAGATTCCACAGCAAGTGGATGTGTCCTGAAGGAAGTTGTGACACTGTGAGGAACCTGAGCTGGACAGGCTCCAGGCAGGACCTGTGATCCCATGGAGAGGAGTCCACATCAGAGCAGATTTCTGTCAGAATCCATGGCTTCATAGGGGACCAAAGCTATAGCAGTTTGTTCCAGAAGAATTGCACTCTGTGGAAAGTATCTGCACTAGACCAGTTCAGGAAGAACCGCATTCCAGGAGAAGGTCCCACATTAGAGAAGTTCATGAAGGAATGTATCCCAAGGATGAGACCTGATGCTGGAGCAGGCAACGAGGGTGAGGAAGAAGAAGCCGCAAAGATGTGGGATGAACTGACCATAATTCCCATTGCCTGTACCCCACATTGGTTGGGGGAAACTGTGAGTGAAGTTGAACCCAGGAAGAAGGGAGGCCTGGGGGAAAGGTGTCTTAAGGTTTGGCTTTATTCCTCATTACCCTATTCTGATTTGATTGACAATAAATTAAACTAATTATCGTGTCTGTTTAACCCATGCTGTTAATCAGTGAGGGATCTCTCCCTCTCCTTATCTCGACTCACAAGCCTTTCATAATATATTCTCTCACTATCCAGTTGAGGAAGGGGAATGACAGAGCAGCTTGGTGAAAACCTGCCAGCCAGACAAAGTTAACCACCCACAACAAACAAAGATATGTTTAGGTAACATGTTTCATGTGTCCTGCACAAAATATAGTTGCATTTAAAGTATTTTGTTGTCTACAGAAATTGTTTCCAGGAAGCCCAAAAAGCATTATTCTTTCAAAAATTCAGATTGAGTCCAGTTGAAGACTCCAATTAATTGATCAGATATTTTTAAAGCTTTTTATGAAATAGTCTCAGTATATTAAAAAAATATAAATTTTTCAGCAGACATGAATCTGTTTTGTTTATGCTTTGAGCACATAAAGTTTAATCTACTCACACTTCCAGTAAACCAAGAGCTGCTGAGTGGACATGGCAACCACAGCCTTGAGTATGAGTTAGTGGCATTGAAGGTGCACCAATTCATGCTGTAAGTACATTATGAAGTGAGATTTGGATGGCTGCATTGAAATGGAATCTGATTGATTTAAATCACGAACAGCCGTACTAAGGGAACATGTCTTAAGGTTTTACAGGGTTAACTGCTTTCATTAATTTTTTTCTGCTACACAGCAAGAAGTCTTGTGTACCAGGACTGACATTAAATGAGTTCACCATTTCTTTTGCTTTTCCTGAGAGGAGTAAAATGAGACCTCAGAGCTAATAAAATGTAATGAAAACTGTATAGTTTATAGTGCATATACCATTCTCCAGATCCTACAGATTGTAATACTGCACACAGCTTTCCAAGAACAAATGGTAAAGCATACTGTCGAATGAGGCACATTGTTGAAATTTTAAGGTAAAATACTAGACTGATTATTAACAAGACATTGAAAACTTAATTTCAGTTCCATTCAGTGCAACTTCTTTATTAAAATTTCTTCCATTTTTAAAATGGAAGACTTTCACTCTGGTACTTTTCCTGCAGAATTATCCTCACTGTATGTTGCAACACATACATGCTGTAATCAGGAAGCATACAGTAAGTTGCAATGATTTCCTTGCAGACTGTTTTCAGAGCCACATTATTTTTCTTGTTCCAAAAGAACCCTGAAAGCCACACATTCCTAAGAAAACTGGTTGAATAGTTATAATATCATGAACAGTAAAAGCCCCTGTGAACACAATCCTGTGGGATAAAAGATAGTATAGACATTCAGGGTATATTAGTTGTTCTGTAATTCATACATTTAAAGATGTTTTTATCTATGCATCCCATTTCTATTCAAATGTCAAAGAATATTATTTTTACCCCAAATAACATTATAATTTTTTAAATTTAATTTGTTTATGGAAACTCATAAAAATATTTGTCATAGACAGACAGATTTGGACCATCTTTTTTTATTTGAAAATTACAGTCAACCATGTAATCAGCAGATAAAAGGCCTCTAGATATCTCTTGGAAGTTCTGTGCAGCTGTAATCCTAGCTGACATTTGACAGATTCTCTGTCAGATTTCCGTGTTTTATCTTCCCCCTCTGAGGTTATTTTTAAAATGTGGCTATGAAAACTCTGCACTGTATAGAAAGTTTATTTGTATTTGGCATGGTGCCACAACAACATATGGAGGTATTGAATATATTGCAAAATTCCACAAATGTGAAGCACTTATTAGAAGAAATTTTTTTACACATATGACTTAGCAATGTTCTTCTTTTCACAATGTAAGAGTCTATTTTAATTCTATATAAAAAAGTATAAATTTATTACATGAATATTAAAATTTATTACAAACTTGAATAGGATGCCTATTGAGATCTCCATGAATACAGTATGTGTATATAGATAAATTTATCTAAATTCCATCTATTCATTTGTGTACCAGACACAAAGAGTCTGTCTACCTCCCCAAACTGTGTTACCTTGAAGACATTAAAATTAATTCGATAACTTTATCTTTAGTTTGAAAAGTTCCCAGGTATGTTTAGAAATTCTTATTGTAAGGTGATAAACATCATTCCTCTATTTAAAAGCCCATTATATGAAAGATTTTGGTGAATAAGCCTAGGAAATTTATCAGAGAGTCACCAAATCAGCATACTCATCTGAACTTCAAGAGACAAGTTGTTAAGCTATGTAAAAATCTGCTGCATAGAGGTTTCCCAACTGTCATACACCACAGCATTCTCTACCTCACTGGTGCTGCAGAAGCCAAGCTATTGCACAGACTGGAATGCTGGAGAGCTGATAGGCCTCACTGACTACAACAAATAGCAGTGTATCAGGTGCAGGTGCCCAGGTGTTGGCAGAGGTGAGGCTGAAGGGTAGCCTGGGTGAGGAGAGGCCCCATTCCAGACACAGATGTTTCCAGCAGACAATGGACTCACCTCAGGGCAAGGCTGAGCCCAGCAGACAAGATGGTGACACACTGGTGAAAATGCATTTAAGAAATGTCAAACATAGCAGGGCAGAGAGGAGTGCACTGCTGGAGATGTGGGCAGCCAAAAGGAGCTGGGAATGAAGGAGTGAAGCTGAGGTGGAGAAAAGGTGGGCATGAAGGTGTTTTAATCTTTTGTCTTTGTTTCCCACCACTCAAGTCTATTTTAATTTTCAATAAATTAAATTATTTTTTCTCCAAACAAGTCTGTTTTTCCTGTGATGGTAACTGATAAGTGATTTCCCTGATTTCAACCCACAAGCTTTTTCATATTACTTTCTTCCTCTGTTCTTTCCTTGTTGGCAAGTGAGAGAGTAGATGGATGGCCATCCAGCCATTAGCCAGCACTAACCCTCCATGATCAGAGAAAAAGATGTCTACACTTAAGCCAGTAGTGTAGACATCTGCCTATTTTAATCTCCATTCTGAGAGAACACAATGAGGCACTTACAAAGCATTGATATACATTTCACCTTATTTTAGTCACAGACTCTTCTATGAAAAACATGGAGTCTTGTTTCCCCATGAAATGAATAGCTCCCATATTCTACTTATGTATCAAAGCCACATTACATGATTTGCAAAAAGGCCACGTGGCCACAAGTGCTGTTGGGCAACTAAATAAGCAAGAGCAGCCAAAACTAACACCTCTAGGCTACTGTTGGTTTCAGGTGACTATCAAATCCTGAACTTCAGCACCAAATGTCGGAGCCCGGAGTCCTGTGCTGGGGACTCAGCTGCTGGTGCTCAAGCCGTCACTGATCCTGGGATCAGTGTTGCCTGGGAAACAGGCAACTACATGGGAAAAAGTTGTAAGGAGTAAGAATCTTACTCATCTCAGCTTCATTTAAGTTCAGACACTATCCTCGCCTGTGCTATGTAGCAGATATACCTGTGTCTGTTGGTGCATTGTGTTGATCCTGGTATTGCTCTTGACCCACTGACCTCATTTCCTGCATTCAACCTTAAACCTGTCTTATTGCTCTGGACTTTTCTGGCCATCTGGCCTTTCAGTTGATGGAGGTTTCTGTGGCCAGACTTGCTCAGTGACTCCTGTTCAGGGTCTGCAGAACTGCACTGTTTGGTGAGCAGCCCACACTTTTTGCTCCCTGACCCTGGGGGCTGTTACTCTCTTACAAAGTGTTTTGATATATATGATGTGGTCTGTGTGAGTGTTTTGGAATGCAATACACATATAAAGTCACAAGGAACAAATCCCCAGCTCAGAGGTCTGACGACACATTAGGCTGGAGTCTGTACTGCTTAGTGACAGCTCTTTCTATAGCAAAAAGTTTTGGACAAAATTAAATAAAACAGAGTCACGGAATAAACTAGCATTTAAATTATGGAAATAATCAAGAATACAAAGATCTTCTTATATTTCACAATAGAGGCATACATGTGCCTGAGACAAGGGAAACTCAACCCCAAATGACTGGAGGTTTCTAACACATTCTGTTTTCAAAACCCTTAGGGGAGGAGATCTGTGCTTAATTACAGCTGTTGGGATTACACTCTGGAGGTATAAAAATAGTAAGAGTTATTTCAGCTATTATCTGTTATTGTAGGTGTATTGATTGTATTGAGCCAAATTAATTTCCTCTTCTCTAGTGCCATGCATGCAAATTAAATATATTCCTGTGGCAGACCCTTGGTTTAGAAGCTGAAGTTCCTCTGTTGTGTTATATTAGCAGCAATTCTGACAGAATCAGAAATAGATCCCAGTACGATACAAAACTTTTTGATTTATATTTCAAATTACATAAATGGTAAGACTCCAGTAAATGGCAAACAACTCTTATACTATATTTCATTGCAGTAACCTCACCATTGTAGAATGTTTTCAATATTGAACAAGTTGACTTGAATTTGGGAATAACAGTACTAAAAAATCAATAGTAAAATATTGTTAGAATATTGATGGAAAAAGAGAGTTAAGTAATTATTCAGACTTATGTTTCTTGATACTAGAAAAATATACCTTGAGATGTTTGGGTTTTTTTCCAAGCCAGAAGCACTGGAATTTAATGCAACCTTGAAAAAATACAATCTGAAATAGACAGTTAACACTTTTATGACTTTGTTTTCAATCTATAAAATCATAGAACTATTTAGGTTTGAAAAGACCTCTAAGATGAAAGAGTCCAACCATTAACCTAGCTTTACCAAGTTCCCTACTAAACCATATCCCTAAGTGTCACATCTTTTAAATATCTCTGCGAATGGTGACTGTATCAGTTCCCTGGGCACCCTGTTCCAATGACTGGTAACGTTTTTGGCGAAGAAATTTTTCCTAGTATCATATCCCTTTGGTCAATTGAGGTATATCTAATAAGTCCCCTCTGTCACATACAATTCTTTAAGATATTCTTTCTAGATTAATTAGGAAACTTTTATTCCATAAACACAAAAGGCATAGAAGAATTCCAGTGATAAGGGCCAACTTATCTGAGATATAAGATTATATCACTTGTTTATTACATTATTTTAAAATCTAAGAGAATCTTGCTTCAATCTTTAAATTACTACAAAGTAAGTTAAATATGAAATTATAGGTTACAATTTCCTCTCACTGGGCCTTCTTTTTTTTTTAGGCATGTTTAAAGTAAGGACAGATATTTTTCAAAGTATATCTACATATACATGAATAACATACAGCATGCACAGCAATTATTTATTAACTAATACTCATTGCAGAGTATTAGGTCATACTAATATTGTATTAAACTAAGTCTGAATTCTCTAGAGCTACCAGTGTAGGTAATGTGCTGTTATTTGTTGATTGGTCAATTGTCACTAAGTTTGGGATGCATTGGTTGAATTGATGACTTTTCACCCTCTAGTTTTTTAATTAATGTTTCATACCTTTTTACATCAGTATTTTTTCTCCTTAGTCTCTAAGTTGTTATATGGTACTCTCTCAAGAAGTCCATTTTTGTTTATTGTCACTGTTCTTATTTTTTATGGCTTTATATATTTGCCTAGTGCTCAACATATATTTATTTTTTTTTTCAATAAGGCTGAGCTGATTTTGCACTCCACACAACTGGACTTCAGCCACAACCAGAGGAATTTCTGGACTCTATATACAGAGCACTTAAATTAGATGCCTTCTCTGAGTAGCTCTTTAGAGGAATCAATCTTTCTGTATTGCCTATATGAGAATCAACACAGTCTAGTCTTCTAATTTAAGTACATATATTTGGTATTCACCTGCCCTACTTTAGGTATCTAAAAGCCATACAAGTCTTAATTAGTCACTCTCGTCTAACTTTCCAATAACGTCCAAGTATAATTCACTGCATAAGAAAGGGCACATGAATTGGTCTCTAGTAAAGCTGCCAGTATCTTTTTGCAAGCTATACAAGAAGTTTTGGGTTATCAAACCATTATGACCTTAATTCTGTTGCTCATGTAAAGGTATTTATCCCACTGAGGAGCTCTAGGGAATCTGGGATATTTGCATAGGGCTAATAAAGATCATATAGGAAACCAATTGTCTTCCAGACCACCGAAGAGATGACTGGCAGAACAATAATCTACTAAACCTGTAATAGCACTAAAAATATTTGTCATGGTCTAAATGACCTTTAAAGGTCTCTTCCAACTCAAACTATTCTATGAATCTGTGATTCTTTGTCCAGAATCTTATAATAACATTTGAATGTTATTCCAGATTTAGAAAATTTATTTCATTTTTTCATGTGTTAGCATCTGTTTTCTGCTGAGGAAGTGATGGTTCTTTCGAAAATTTAGTAAGAAAGTCACAAGTGTTCCAGGCAGATCATAGGATTTATTGCATAAAGGATGGAAAGTATAGAAAAGTCGATCACAACCTTGTGTTCCTCTTGATCTGAGGAACACCAGCTGTTGCAGTGGTGGACGAGCCCATCTTCACTGAACATGGCATGTTGCACAGAATTCTTGTCTGTGGTGACATTCACCAGCACAAAGATCTAGTTCACAATACAGATTCATCAATCACTGATAGCATTAAGTCTGAAGAATCTCTTGGACAACATACACTAACATCCTAATCTCATTAATGAAATTACAACCTCTGAAGACCTGCATATAATATTTCCAGTGAACAAGACAATGCGGTATACGTATACAGTTACAGTTAAGTGTACATTGAATACATGTACGTTAACAATGTATTGACTACGTGTACTTTGACTAATTTTACTATTATTTAGATATACTTTTATTGAACAGCAGTCACATAGCACCTCTTATACATTGTCATATTCCTGAATGATCATGGGTAGTGTCTACATGTGAATTATGTGTACAAATTTCCACTACAGGCGCTAGTCTTCTGGGACTTAATTCACTTGTCTAATGAGATATGGTAAATGCCATTTGAGTCCTAGACTATCTTCACTAGCCTCCAGCTCCATTTTCATGGAGGTATGGATCTCCCATCTGTTTCCTCAGATAATCTAAAACAACTTCAAATAACACTAGAGGCGATTTTTAGGCAGCACTTACAGTCTGTGTAGCACAAAAAAACCCAATTAATCACACCAAACACTGTGGGTTAGGTCTAGCAGTTTATACATCAGTACAACCATTATTTCTGCCCCAAGATATCTGAAAGATAGTCACTTAAGTGACACAGGCCCTACAAGATACTTGTATGATATGATGTCCTGGAGCAGCTGGAAACTTGTAAGGATAACTTGTAACTCAATTATCCCCCTTTTAAGGCAAAGTAAGCAAACTTTATATGTCTATTTTAGAATCATCAGAATTACTCTTTAGTCTCCACTAATGAATTCACTGTATTGACAGCTTACACACCTCAATCACATGGAAACACACCTGTATTGAGACACTTAACTGTTTGAAATGGGAACAGAATTCTTTGTTTCCTCCTTAAATCTGAGTGTATTGTTCTTGCTGAGATGGAGATAATATTCCCCATAGCAGCCCTCATAGTGCTGTGCTTTCTGGAAAGGTACTGGTAACACACCAGTGTTTTGACTACTGCTGACCAGTGCTGGCAGTGCTGGCAGTGCTGTTTCTCCAACATTCTGCTCTACCATCACCTTGCTCCTCCACTGGAGGTGGGCAAGATCTTGGTAGTGGTCATAGCCAGGACAGATGACTCAAACTTATCAAAGGGATATTCTGTTCCATGTGGTGTCTGCTCAGCAGTAAAAGGTAACAGAAAGGAGGAAAATGGGGAGGGGGGCTTCATTATTACGGCATTTGTTTTCTGGAGTGACTGCTATGCATACTGAAGCTCTTCTTCCTGGGAAGTGACTTGCATCACCTGCTGATGGGAAGTAGAGAATAAAATCTTTTGTTTTCTTTTGCTTCTATGTGTAAACTTTGTTTTTCGTTTATTAAGCTGCCTTTATCTGTACCCCTGAGTTTTTTTCCATCTTATTTTCTTCCCTCCCTGTCCTGCTGAGGCAGGTAGTGATGAAAAAGCTTGGTGGGTACCTGGCTTCAGCCAAGGTCTACCACCAAACTGAGTATAATGAATTCCATACAAAGTCAGGTGTATATGTTAGGCGATGTAAATATCTCCCATTGATTTTAGATCTCTTGTATTCAAGTTGTTTTATTTTGAATAAAAAATTCTATATTCATAACGCTAGGAACCTGAACCCGATGAAACTACATTCCAAATTAATGGTCTCCAAAACTGCTGACTTAGTATTTCAATGTTTGAGGATGGAAACAGGCATTCAAGTTTTTATTTTTCTTGGAAGAGAAAGAAAACAAATATTAAAAATTTCACTAATTGTCTCTCATCTAATTCTGATCAAAACATTTATTAGTGGTATCAAAGTCAAAGAATTGTCAGCTACTTGCATCCCTTCCTGGCTACACAATATAAACATTTGGCAAACTTCCTTCTACCCTATACTTTACCCTCTGCTTTCCAATGCAGGTTACGATCCCTGTGATAGACTGCAGAAAAGAACACGCATAGAAAACTAAAATTTCTGTGTAAAAGTCTTAGCTGTAACCATCTTAGCTTCAAATTGTCATTTAAATTAGGTTCATACAAAGGATTTGTGCCGCACATAACCATTCAGTGAAAGCTGTTCCTTTTAGTTTACTATGCTGAGAATATGGTACACCACGGCAGAATGACAAAGTGGAAAACTGAGAGCTATACCTTAATATGTCTTCTCCTCAGCAAGATTTGTCAGGATTTCATTTCATGTTTTAGTACAACATTTATTTACTTAATTTCAAATCAGAGCAGATTGGTTGATGCCTTAAACTTTATTCAAAGTATCTGTCTGTTTGATTTCTTTTTCCCCAAAGTAGGGCTCAGACAAGTTTGATTGACAAAACTGCAAAATATATTTACTGTCATTATCTGGATTTTCTTCAGCATCAGAAGCAGAAATTAAAATAACAAGAACATTAGATTTTTCAACGAAGCCTGAGACAGAAATCTTGAGCATCCCTACAGGCTGAACCACTGTACCTGGAAATACAGGTCAGAATTTATGCTAATATCCATCTGTTCTTATGGTAGACCTTAACAGAGAAACAGTTTACTGACCAGCTACACTATATATGAAAGCTAGCCAGGCTTTGCACTGTGTCATCATAAACAACAGAGGAAAGGGTTCACTATCAGAATATTTCTGAAAGAAAACAATAAGAAATGAGGTAATATCATCTATCCTCATGTACAAATTACTTGATTGTGTTTGCAATGCCGCTTATTTTCTGTGACATGGATACTGTACATATATTGTATTTCTCTTTGTTTTCATACTCCACCTCAATTACATGTCAAGCTAAGCAGACTTCACAGATTATTCTGAGTTGGAAGGGACCCACAAGGATTGTTGAGTCCAACTCTTAAGTGAATGGCTCATACAGGGATTGAACCCACAACCTTAGTGTTATTAGCACCGTGTTCTGATCAACTGAGCTAATCTCAGGGTCAACATCATTTTAGAATGGTTTCCTACTCTATCCAATTACTGAAAACCAAGATTCTATTTCAGAACACATATTCTTGATGACTCCAAATACAGATGGACAAAGAAAAAATCAAATGATTAGGAGTTAAAAAATGAGACTTCAGCAAAAAAATCTCATTCAACATTACGACTTTTGACGTCAGATATGATGATATTGACACGGAACATTTTGAAAATGAGACATGATCATTTAATATATATCCTAATGGTGAGGGAAATAATGTTCAACATTACAATGAAACCTAATATGATAACAGTATATTGCAATAAAGAAGAACCTGCAATATACTTATTTTATTATCAGTCGTCTTCTGGAAAGTTTTCATTCTGCCATTTCTAGTAAAAACATCAGTAAATAAATATTTCATAGATATTTTGGGTAAAATTAAGGAGAAAGTTTTTATAAGATCTCAATAAAGTAATCTACAAATAAGATTGCAGTGCTGAGTGACATCTGCTATTGAGCCTACGGTAGATTTAAGCCATAGGAGAGCTTGACATATGTCACAGCATGTCATTTAGAAGTACTGTCCAGATGTTATCCCTGGGGAAAGTTTGATTTGGCTCTAGTGGTTTAAGGAAATGCTGAGAAATGTAGGTTACAAACTGAGCAATCCCCAGCTGTGTTATATACTTTTTGTGTCTGAGCCTATTACAACTCTTCCATTTATGCTTGATAAAGCTGTGTTTGCTGTCGTTCTGCTGAAGTCATTAAATACTCTCAGCATATGTAGTGATACTGCTAATTGAGGAAAACACCATTAAATGTATTTTATTTTCATTTCAGCAGAACACAGTAACAATTACAGTGGAGTTAGAGTTCATGCCTCTGGCACATAATCACAATTTCTCTGACTTCAAAGCTTGTTGTCATTCGATATGCTCAGTTCTCTATCATCATGATCTTAGGCATTGCCCAAAGGAGCAAAAATTATGAGCAAATTCTAGACACCCCCTCCTATCACCATGAATCTAGACAATGAGAAGGCTGTAATTTGATAATATCATAAGACATATTTAAAGGACCACAAACAACAGTCAGTTCTTAATCTGTTCTAAATACAGATACTGTTATACAATTACAAGGACTGTCTACAGGCACTAGTTTAGTCAAGAGTTGTGGGATAGGGAAGCAGTATTTAAAAATATTTCTCTGAAAGAAATATAAACACAATTAATTCTCAGATTAGAAATATCCCCTCCTAAAAACAGTAAAATAAAATAACAAAAATAACATTTTTTCCTTCCTCCTAAGTGGAGAAACCTAGGAATATAGCATGTATATTTCTCAGGTCCTATAGTTGTACTACAGTCATTCATTTTTAGTGATGTGGGATACTGTGCTCACAGTCTGTGGATTTAAAATGCCTGCTGTAACCATTTAGCAATGCTACTATCTAATATCTAAGATATGTAAAGGAAAAAATTCTCACTAAAATCTCACCTTTTGCTTTCAGTTATTTAGAGGCCAGACAGTTATCTGACATCCCTAATGCTATGAAAAGTGAATGTTCAGACTACCTCCTGTATTTCACCACTAATAAAATATTCACTGAAGACATATTTGTGAGTTTTGAGTGAAAATTAGGTTAATTTCCATTCTGGTATTAAGAAGACTGTATTTAAGTTTATTTCATAATATAGCTGTAGCATGACCGTTACATCCTCATTGTGACAAGCAGCTATATCTGAACTACTCAAAAAAAAAAGGAAGATATATATAGAGAAAAAAAGTCCCAGTGGAAAGAATCAACAGAATTACATATCAGAAAAAGAGCAAAATTATTGAAAGGTGAAGCAGCTTGAGTCTTCTTGGAAGACTCAGAAAAGTAAAAGACTTGAAAGTTCATATATTACGTGGTATATCATGTTCCAAGAGTCAAGAAGCTATCAGATGTTTTTTAACAAAGGAAAGAACTCATAGCTCCATCATCTGTTTGCTTGATTGGAACATTCTCTGATCTGGGCAGTAATCAGTGCAACACTTGTCATCTAAGAGATAGTGGAACTAGGAAGAAAATGAATGTGCTTATGTGTCAGTGCAATGTTTACAGCACTGTTTGCCTTCAAGGTTTTATCATTTCACTGTGTCTGCAAACTCCTTTTCAAAGAAGGCCCCAACAGGAGCTTGGGGAAGCCAACAATTAGGTTGTCTGTAGCTGAACTAGTCCACAGTTTGAGAAAGTTAGTAGAATCTATTAAGTCTCATTCCTAAAGTGAGAAGATCAACAGTATGTAATGAATTAACTCAACATTTATATTTGAATTCAGCTGAGAAAACAAATATTGTATGTTATGTGCATTAATTTGCTTATTTGCCTAATCCCCTAATCATGAAGTCAGAATCAAACATTTGATACAAAAAAAGAATTTTTGCAGTGTCATTAGGCTCCATCAGTTGGGTTTTTTTTTAGTGAATACCTCTGCTGCAGAATTTAAATTTTCCATATCAAACTCAGTAAACATAATTTACATAAGAAATAAAATTTCTGTCACCTCATAATTATCTTTTCCTGCCATTTTTAAAACCAAGAACCTGGGCACTCTTTTTTAAAGTTAATTTGCATAAAAATGGATCTCATTCTCACTCTATACATATATATATATAATAGAAGCTTGAGTTAAAACATTTTCATTTAATTAGAAGGAAAACTCCAAAATAAACTTTAATAATTTATTCTCACTCACAAAAGTAGACATTGTTGTAGACCTTTTTTAATGAAAAGTGTATTTCAACTTTTATACTGACCTAATCTCCAATATTTTTTTTAACATTTTCATCTGTTAAAGCACTTTAGATTGTTTAAATTTTAAAAATAATCCCAAAGTGAAATATCATTTTTCAAAGAAAAAATTGCCACATTCTCAAAAATTCAATTGTTTTTTATTTTTAAAAATCATTTTGGTCTCATTATCAGCAACACTTCTTCCATGTTTATCATACCAAATATCAAAACATTGCGTATCAAATATTATCTAATAGGTAACCGATTATTAGTCAAAATATTCAGTACCCAAAAATGAAATGGTAGTAGATTAAAACCAGCAAAGGTGAATATGGTGCTTGGAACAATTGATTAAATTAAAACTGTAGATGCTATGCAATATGAGAAAATATTATTCTTTAAAAACCACCACTGGACATTGTATTGCATGTATGTGTCATCAGTTTGGTAGTGGTGGTGGGGAGTTGATCTGTAGGGGTAGAACCTGTGAGTACAGGTCAGTTCTGCCACGTACCAGGCTCAATCCTGATCTGTTCCAGTCAGGTCCAACAGATCCACTGAAAGACAGGGCTCAGCCTCAGAGGCAAGATGCTGGCACCTTTCTGGAAGTGTACTCAAGAAAAAGCAAAATGCTACCTTGTAAAGTGAGGAAAAAAAGTGTGAGAAACAAGCCTGTAGACACCAAGGTCAGTGAAGAAGGAGGGAGAGGAGGTGCTCCAAGCGCTCCTGCAGCTCCTGAAAGAGGACCACGATGGGACTGGTATTCCTCTGCAGTCTGTGACGAGGAGCACACCAAAGCAGGTATTCCCACTGCAGCCTGTGGAGAACCCCATGTGGGAGAAGTGCAGCCTATGGAGAGAATGAAGGTAATATTTATGAGTATGTTTAGATGATTCCGTGCTACTTGGGTTGATGGGGAGCTGTAACACCCCAGCCTTGGAGATGCAAGCTCAGCCCAGAGTTTTACTTTTAAAAATATACAGGGTTCTTTAATACCTGAGGATAGCATAAAGAGAATAAGCCACACATTGCTTCCCAGTACTTTTACTGATAATTTAAGGGAGAAAATAAGGGAACTTGGCAAAAGTTCAAAGGGATAGCATACAATCAAAACAAAGTATTCCACCAAAGTACTGACCCAGAACACGACAACCCTCAAAACTTTAAAACAAGATCCAATCCCATCAGCCTTACGCTACCCAAAGCACAAGGAAAGGAGCAAAGAAAGAGAAGAAGCAGCAAGAAGAGAGAAGAAAGAGAGAGAAAGAAAAAGATTATGATACAGCTACCATCGAATCCTTGTGGAAGATCGGCTCTTATATGTCTAGATGGCAGGGCCACACTGCATGGAGAGCATACGCCTTTGGTTTTATCTGCTCTGGTCCTTATGGACACCTCTGCCTAGGAGGGACGAGGGGCAGTGTTCTCACTCTCCCTGCCAAGCTGAGGCTGGGTTAGGGGCTCCAGGAGGTGTGGTGTGTTAAAGTCTTCCTGGGCTACCTTTGACTGGCAGCTGTTCCAGGGCTTCCCCATGTGGGCTCCAGGAGCCTGTCATGAGGGATATGATGCCACCTCACCTCCGTGAGGTTCCACCCACCCCTTCCTGCTACACACACACACACACACACACACACACACACACACACACACACACACACACACACACGCATATCCCTGAGGTGGTTCCAACCCAACAACTACTGATCCAGTATCTCATAGGAGATTTTCAATGGCTATTTTCAATGGTTGAAGTGAAATGTTACCTGGTGTAATAGGGAGGGGTTCGAAACCATACTGAAACTTGAAACTCATGACACCGTTAAAAGTTTAACAAAAACCAATATATTATTACCAAGAGGTGGCCAACAAAATGAACAAACCCAAAAGGGAGGAAGGAGGAGAGAAATAAGCCCCCAGCACGACCTCCCCAGTTACCCAGCTGTTGCCCATAAAGTTATCTTACTGACCTAGCATGCCTATAATTACCCACAGCAGAAGCTGCATCCTTGGAGAGTCAGTAAGTTCACAAACTGGCAGGTGTCCCTGCCAAAAGGCAACGTTGTCCTTAGTGTGAAGTTAGCTCTCTCCAAGAAAGCACTATCTGCTTTTTATACAATTAATTGAGTGACCACAACCTCCCAGGTGTGGCCAGCACCGCCCAGCCAGAGGCCCTCAGTCCCACCTCCTTGGTTATATAAGTGCATCTCTTCTGTGCACACATGGCTTTCCCTGCACCTGTGTACTGTACTTGGGGGGGGGGGGGTTGGGGGGTCTTTTCCAAATGAGTCTGGGGGAGTCCTTCATCCTCCTCCTCCTCAATCTCTCCTTCAAGCGACCTTGGAGGAGAATTAGCCAATCACAGAACACAAATTAAAACAGTTTAAACCAGAAGCTCTCTTCAAGGACAACTTCCCTGTTTATCAGTGCTTGCTTTCCCATAACTTGGCAGGGAAAGAGCAAAGCTTTCACAGGCGGCAGGGCCAAACACAGACCAAAAGTATCAGCATAATTCACCCCGGTACACCTGGTAATGAATTTTCCCTGCTAAGACTTAATTGCACTGAAATACCTTAGTGTTGTGTTTCAGTAACTTAGCACTAGTAGCCAATTAGGATATATTTATATGGTATTTGCATATCAGTAAATCCATGACAGAACTGAACAATTAATACTTTATATACGATACTGAACAACTAATACTTTAGACAGATAACCTACACAACATAATATAACAGTGTATCTTCTCTGCACAACATCTCTGCCCTGACAGTTGTGACACATCACTGCCACATATCTTTTTCACTGGATGATAATTTTGACATCTATGTTACAAAAGACATTCAGCAAAAAAAGAAAAAGAAAGCAAGAAATTTTCAGTCAGCTAAAGCTACCAGAACAGGCAGGGTTTTAACTACTGCCTGTGAAACCAAGCAAGACCAAACAATATGTAAAACTGTAGTGAAATATGACAGTCCGGGGCTGCACTGTGAGAAGTGCAAGTTTCCAGTGGTCAACAAATTATAAATAATACCTATTGAGAAGGCAAAATCCTTAAACATAATCTTTTAGGGGGTTTGCAATATTTTTTTAATTATTTTTTCCCCTCACTTCCCATAAAATGGCAACACTAAATACATTCCCTCTGCTCTGGTGGGTATGCAGAAGACGAACTGTGAGTCTCAGAAAGGTCTACATAAGCCCTTGCTCTTGCTACTTCATCTCTTGCAATATTTTCTACTATAGTAGCAGAATTCTACATGGAAAAATTATAGCATTGACACGAGCTGTCATAAAATATAACCAACCAGAAGAAATAAACAAGTCTGCAAATGATGCAGTGGAAGATATTCTCACATTCTAGTACTAAGAAAAAAAAGGGATGTTTCCATTAGATCACCAAACAACACTCTTCCATAAAGCATGTTCTTTTTATCCCTTATTTCATTACATTTTATAAATTTACATAGCTTTGAATTAAAGACTGTCAGGAATAAATACATGGACTGTGGTTTTTGTTCAATTGTCTTGCAGTCCACAAGTGGATCTTCATTAACATAAAAAAAAGAAAAAAATTGCACAGCTTATTCCTGATACATTTAATCCTCAAACTGAAGGAATAAGGAAGCTATTAATAACTGAAATGATGATTTAGAATAGAAGCTGTTGCATTCAGTAAAATCAAATGTTAGTGCTGCAATTACTGTACCAGTAGGAAAGGGAGTACCAGCAGAAAAGTCAACCTGAAGCCAAGGTATGGGACATTGAGTGTCATTTCATTAGATTCATATAAGGAATTTTTAAGCCCATGGTGAGCTCATGGTCTATAAAAATAATACTGTGCAGTGAAGTAGATGATGTAGAAGAAAAAAATCACAGATTCAAATGCTAAATTTTTAGTCTTATATAGTTTGGTTTTTGTTACATCATTTTAAATAACATACTTTAAATGAACAAAACTGCATATTAATTTGTTAGCAAATAAAAGTTTCAAACTTTGAAGAGAACATATTTTCATAATATTCATCAAGCAAATACATAAATTGTTAGTGTACTATTTAAATAACTTTTTTTCTGTTGCTTCTTAAACCTCTTGAAAGTTTCCAGTATAAAATTAGAACATGTGATGTCTGCTAACAATTCCTTACATTCATATGGTGTGATTAAAAATAATTAGAGATTAATAATGCCTATTCTTGTCAATTCCTTTTATAAACAGCTTAAACCTTATTTGTCTCAGTCTTTCTGTGTGCAAAATGGCAACACAGCTTCAGGTCCTGAAAGCTGAAAGGAAAGAAAACTGTCACATGGCAGTTATGTTGGGGGTGTGCATTGTGGGTTGTGGAGATGTCATTTTTTCTTTTTTGGTGGTAGTGGTTTGGGATGAGGGAGCATTTTTTAGATTTTTTTGTTTTTTTCAATTAAAAAATGTTTCTGGTCTTTTTCTTTAAAAAAAAACAAAAGGATTAAAGTCCAGTAAAGTAAATTTTTTCCAATGGCACATGCATAAAAAGCTTGATAGCTGAGCTACCAGATGGAGTCATTGTTCTTGATTTTGCTTTCATCAGTACTTCACTTAAATAATTTCCCTGTAATCTATTGAGTTTTATGACTGGAATGTTGCGAGCAAAAACCTTGAATCTGTTCTCTCTGGGCTCAATTAACTCTATCAAGTTAACAGAGCACTTTAAGCTGACAAGATTGTCTGAAATGAACTCTGCTCTAGGGTCACAAGTTATCTCCTGTTCAATTCTTGGTCTATAAAGAAGTCTTTTTAACTTTTCATACAACTGCTTATGAGTTGCTGTCATGTGTTCACTTTGTGATAGTGACCAGAAATCAAATTAAGAGAAGGCAGGTCTCTCATATTCTTCTTTATCTGGTTCTTGCACACATTCTAGTGGGCTATGATTAAAAGAAACACTTCAGGTTCCTTCCCATAATAGCATTCACAGTTGGATGAAGTACTAGCAGGAGACTTACATACATGGTCAAATTTATGCATAATATTATACTATTACCTTTTTTATTTGATGCTGTGTTATAAGAAACTGCAAACCTTTCTCAACTCATTTGTTCATACCATTCACGGTTTTATAAAAAACTGTCACTTCCTTCCTTGAACATTTTCTCTTGAAGCTAAAAATTTATTAAAAATTTCCTCACATGAAAGTTGTTCCATAGTTCTGGATGACTGACCTTTTTGCATCAGCCTGTACCTTGTAGAGGGTACACTGCAGGGTTTTCTTTTCATTCTCTTTTTTCCTTTGTTTTTTTTTTTTTTTTTCAGGGTGCAACAGAATGGAAACATGGATTTAGAATGACAAACATTTTTTTTCCTTTTGTTCTCATTTTTTTTTCTACTAATTGGCTGATCCTCAAGTATTTTTCTGGAAAAAAACTCAGAATTTTCATTTTCTATTGGTGAGACATTTGAAAGACAAGAGGACAAGTAATGGTCAGCAAAAGACTGTTCTGAATTAGATTCTGCAAAAGTTTCAAAATGCTTCTACAGATCCTGAGAAAAGTAGATCATCCAACTACAAAAAAATATTGAAAATAATTAAGACAAAAGAACAGTTTTGTCTTTAAGGAGGTAATAGTGATTTTATTTTAAAATATTATATTTTATATAATTTTTTGTTCTTCATTACAGACCTATAAATATAGAAATATCTCATTGTCAGATACTATTGATATATTTGCTATCTATTGATAACAAATGACATCAGAATTCTAATTTATGGAAAATGTATCTGGAAAGGAAATGCGTACTGATCCAGATACTCAGCACCCAGTACAAAACCCATGGGAGTTTTGCCTTTGATTTCTGCAGGGAGAGGATTTTCCCCACATACTTTTATTAATATGGCTACAGTTCTGCATGAGGGCATGGAATAGTTTTATACGCACATATTTCTGTAGATTAGTTCTATTCTTTAGATCACTTTACACAGGGTGTTTAATAGCTTGCTATAATGGTTTTCTTATCACTTTTCCTGAATAAACTGTACTTGTTTCATATAAGTTAATGAAATAAAATTAAAGTGGTAAGAAACTGGTTACAATTATCAATAATGTAGCACAATAATGTAGCACAGTAACTGGCAATACAATATTGATACAGACAGGAGATATTGCTATTTGAGCCACTATCTACTTGAGCCAGTATTTTTCAGTGATTGGCCTAAATTCTTTATGCTCCTGGCAATTATCTAAAAAAGGGCAGAAGGAATATTAGAAGTGATAAAATACAGCTCTCTAGAATTCTAAGCCTCTTGAGCATTTCCGACCTTGAAAGAATTCAGTAAAAACTGAATCAGGAACCTGTTCAAAGGACAAAACTCTCACAATAGTGACAGTTGCTGGCAAATTTCCATGTGTGCTTCATGTAGTAGTATAGAAAGTTAATGTTGAACTTAAATACTCACTGGATGAAATAAATACATGAAGTAAGAAGAATCATCAATTTTAGTGGCTATTAACATGGTTTTGGAAAAGTCTTTAATGCCTATTTTATAAATGCTTGCCGTTCTCTTTACTCTTCAAAAAGATCAATAGGACAGTGGAGTTTGCTTCAGAACACCTGATTTCTATTTTTAGCTCAGCAGCTCCAGAACTGACTCCAAGATCATCTCAGATCTCTTAAAATTAATTTTTTGTTTTTAGCTCTTTATTCTCCTTGCCTTTTTAAATAATAAATAATTGATTCAGGGCAGAAACTTTCTTATTGAAAACAAAATATCTGGAGCTACAGGTATTCAGACTGTCTAGAATGGCTAGAGTATTACACACCTAAGTGTAAAACTCTGTATTTCTTCCTCTAAATTTATTTCTTTACGTTAGATTTGCTGCTTTAAACTCACAAATTTTCTTTTGTGAGATAAGGGTTTTTCATTAAAATAATTAAAAGGGTTAAAAGTGTTTGTTCATAAGGAAGCTACCAAATCTGCATATCATATAGTACTTGGGTGTATTTCATATTTTTAATATCAATTCAAAATGTGAAGATACAATTTGGTTAATCCCCATTCAAATGTAACATGGTTAAGTAATCACTTCATTCCTCAGACAACAATGCAAATTAATATTGCACTGCAAATCATAAGAAACTGAGATAATGGTGAACTGAGAAGAAACCTACCAGAAAGATTCTGGCAATCCCTACAATGCAGAGTTGAAAGCCCTTGAGAAGTGTTTGGTTAGGAAAACCCCAAACACACAGGGAAAAATTCTGTTGCAAGTGTGATCTTTACAGATTGATTTACCACTTAAATCTCAAGTAGATGAGATTTCATAACAGCTTCAAGTAGATGGAGTAGGATGAAGTGCTTAAGCTTCTCATTCAAGAATTGTAGACTTGCTACTGGAAGCATGGCCCATAAATAACTTGATAACAAATAATAGCAAATAACATCTGTGGTTACACTAACTCAGGAAAAAAAATTTACAAGGGCCATCGATCTTCATGCTTTAGGACATAAGCTGACCACCAGCTGACATCCACAAGCAATCTCTCTCATAGTGTTTTATTACACAGTAAATTAGATTATGAGGTTTTGTGACTTTGGAGAAAGAACAAACATTGAGCACAAGCACTGTTAAAGTACAGGACTAAAAAGACCACTGTTCCAACTCAAGATTACAATTTTTGTAATACATGTTGCACCTTCCTTGTAAATTTAAGACTGATCAAATGTTAGGTGACTCACTGAAGCTACTTAACTAGTCAGTCTGTAGAGAGAAAAATATTTTTAAAAATGGAAATTCATGGCAAAAATAAAAAAAAAATCATTTATATAGCAACTCTTGAATTTATATCATACCGGAGACATTCAGACAATTAGGATAATATCAGGTAATTAAATAGGTAATTAAAAGAGATTCTTCCTTTGACAGCAATCCCTGAAAAGTAATAGTATCATATTTCCCTGAGAAGAGTTTCAGCTGTGTAGGTTTTCTCAGTCAAATTAGAATCTGAGAATCCAATTCACTTTAACATGAAAAAGTAAAATGAATGAGTTAGTTATCTTTCTGCGATAGAAACTGGAACTTTTTATCCTATTCACCACACCATTTGGGGAAAAACAAGCAAGCAAACAAAAGAGTAAAGGTTGTGTGTTGTTTTTAATGAAAGTTGGCTTTTATACCTAAAAATTCTCATAACTCCAATATATTTTTTACATAGGCAAAGAACACTGTAGTTCCAGAGGCCAAGTTTTACCACTACTGAAGTAAAGAGACGAGGCTTCCTAAAAATTTGAGTAGAAAAAGGGAAAGCCCTGCATAATATTAGATTACTTTTCACAGCTGTATTTTGAACATGTCTACCTATTGGGATTTTCACAGGAGTTAAAATTTTGAGTTTATTTTGAGGAGAAAAAAAATTAGTTTAACAGAGCACAAGTTAGAGGTTACAGGCTTTAAACTGAAGGACAGTAGGGTTAGATTAGATATTACAAAGAAATTCTCTACTGGTGGTGAGACTTGCACAGGTTACCCAGAGAAGTTGTGCATGTCCCTCCCTGAAAGTACTCAAGGGGAGGTTGGAACTAAATGTTCTTTAAGATCTCTTCCAGCTCAAACTATTCTATTATTCTATGATTCCATGAATTTAATTGTGAATAATTTAGATTTAAAGCCCTCTACACTATTTACTCTCCCTGCTATATGTCATAGATTAAATCTGGAGCCTAACGCTCCTGTGGTTAATTTGATTTATACTGATGCAAGAGTCACATAGCTGAGAACTGAATGAGATGTTGGCATATATAGATAAGAAGAGCACAGCTGAACTTTTTTAACAAGAACATAGGTAATTATACAAAACATTCCAAGAGTTTGGCATTCTAAGAGAAATCTTGAATGTCATAAAAGAGAAGCTGTAAATTATTTTAGAAAGTAACTGAATAAAGGCATCAAACACTCTTAAAACCTGTGACTTAGATTCTTATCCAAATTTCTTTTTTCATCTCTAAAAACAGATCAGATAAAGTAGATGGCCAGCTTATTTTAACTGCTTGTATTTCTCTCTCCATTCAATTCAACACTCATGGGTCTAGAAGAAAAGAATAAACAGAAGAACTTAATTATGTGGTCCAGTGAGAACAAAATAACTGCAGAAGGCTGGGAAGGGTTGTTTGTTCTCCTTTTTTATTATTACTTTTTATCATTAGGGTAAAGAACAGTATGACCATTGGGAAAATACTTAATAATGAAAAAATTTTGGGTATTGTTATAAACCAGTAAACTACGTATGCCCATGAATACATCTGGGCACTGGGACCAGGTGGCAACAAGCAGTGAGAATCAAACCTGGCAAGCTAGTCTCCAGAGCTGGGTATCTTTATGCAGAATTCCTTTTGGAATGGTTTGTAGCAAATATTACTGCCTAAGGAGTGTCCAGACTCCTGTGGGAGACTGCTAGTTGGCACACGACAAAAATCAGCCTTGGGAATTTTCTAGGGAATATTTTAGTATAAAATATTGTGTTCTAATGTTTGTGAATGTTCCCAAATACTGTTTAGTTTACCTGTATAGACACAGCTTCTAGGAAGAAGTTTTCCCATCAATGCCTTCTATATTAGGAGCTCCATATTCACATTCTCTCTTGCTCTTTCAATTCTGTGCATTTTTGGTCCCACTAACTTTGTAGTCTTTTTTCTGCACAGTAAACTAGAGTTAGTGGAAGAATGAAAGAGTACTTCCTGTAAACATTAACGTTTCTTGTTACTTAACTTCCACTGAGTGAGGCACTGGAACAGCTTGCCCAGGAAGTTGTGGATGTCCCTTTGTCCTGGGTTACGCAAAGACTCTGGTCTCCACCTTTTCTTTTCCCCAAATATGCCTACTGATTTTGACTGTGGAAAGAGACTTAAGATAAGGGTGTTACTCTATTATCCTACAAGAAGAATGTATCCACAAGTGTAAAAAGACTGGAATGCTGATGACTCAGACAATCCAGGTGTTGAGGCCGTGCACACCTGTCACCTCAGACTATGAACTGGATGTTGTTTGTTTGTCCTTACACAAACAACTCATTTGTGATAACTCCCCTGAGGGAGACATTAGGACAATTCACACACATGGCCTGAAGATATTCGTCTCTGCTGATGGGCCATAATGGATCCACCTGTGCTGACATAACAGGCAGCTGTAACATCTTAGAAGGTGTCAAAGACTATTGAAATGTCCTGTGCTCCAGTATTAATCATCCAGTGAAGAACTCCTCACCCAAGGGGAGGTACCAGGGGCTTTCCCACCTACCCTGAGCCCAATAAAAGACCACACTCAGACTTCATGCAGCTGGTTGAGGGTCTTCACTCCATGGGACTTCTATCACCTGGGCCTTTACCACCACCTTAGTGGATCAGGACCACAACCACTATCAGAGTTGTAGCAACCAGGTCTCATCACTGGATCCACTGGATGTCTTGTGGGTTTTTCTGGTCGCCTGGGGTGTCTGCAGCCCTGCTGCAACTGCCTGTGCCAACACTGCAGCCTCACTCCAGCACTGACCCTCCAAACCATTCCTGTCAGGTTTTAACGGGGCGGGGAGGCCAGCCGCCATCTCGTTTTGGTCCAGTGGGTGGGAGCTTGGAAATTTTCTCCTCACTGGTTAGCTTAACCCAGTTTTATCATATTGTTGTTTAGCATTCTTATTAGTAAAGAGGGTTTTTTTTCCAATTACATCTGCGTGTATTTGGTCTCTCTCTTTCTATTTGAGAGATCTAGGGGTATTGAATTGGAGGAAGGAGACTTCTGTCTGATGTTTCCACCCCTCCAAATTGTCTCAAACCATGATACCCACCCCTAGAAGTGTTCAAGGCTAGGTTGGATGGGGTTCAGACCAAGCTAGTCTAGTGGAAGGTATTGCTGCAGGGGAGTTGAAACTAGATGATCTTCAAGGTCCCCTTCCAACCCAAACCATTCTAGAACATGTTTTTCTTAGCAAGACAGAGTTCCCTCCAGCTGAGGTAGATTTAAACCACACAGATTCCTCATCTGGGATAAATATATTAATGAACAGAAGTTTATGGGAGAGGAAGTTCCTTTTGCTTTGTAGCAGTCATCACAGGAAAACTAGGCTTTCTGAATCCTTAAGTACATTTAAGTGTATAGGAAGGATTTGCCATGTGCCTCTGTTAGGATAAAGTTATTTATTTGATGTTATCTATTGGGCAGTTATGGGCCCTTTCCAGGCTGCTCAAATTTATCATCTGAGGTAATTAAATTATTCTATGCCAATTCCCCATGCAGTCAAAAGAAAAAGTATTTATCTAATTTAGCTGTCTTGGAAAATCCTTTGGAGACCAATGCTTCACTCCTTTGGCAGTAACCAGTGTTCTTTACTTAGAATGTTTGGATGCTTTAGATATTACATAAAGAATAAGTTAAGTGTTCAAAGCACAGATGCTGAGTATCATCTTATACTTTATCTTCTGGAATCAGAGAGAATTCCACTGAGAAAGGAAACACATTTTACAGCTTACAGAGCACATTAGAGGTTCATCCTGCTTCAGAAATGTCACTGTGTTTTCTTCTGCCCTAAAAAAAAAAAGCCCTTTAGGGTCCTTTTTCTATTTCACAAGTACTGTTTTTAAAGCAAATGAACCAGACAAATAGGCAACGTCCTCTAAAGCCTTTCTTTCTTTATCTTTGCATAAAACATATTTGTACAAATAATATAATATTAATTCCAACACTGGTTTTTACTACTTAGAATTTTATTGTTTTATGCTATAGCTTCAAAGAAAGTAGGGAGGGAGATCTTTTCTTAACTGTACAAGTTAAGAAAACCCAAGTTGCGTTTTTCAGAACCCAACTGTCACCAGGCCAGTTTTTATTAGAAAATATCTGTAGGAGGTTTTACTAGCCTCTAAAGAATGCACATTAACAGCTTAGTACAAAACATGTAGCCATTATACAATGCACAGAGCTACAAGAAAACCATCGTGCCCAAATACCAAGAAATAACCCCTTTCTAACGACTAACTCTAAAACTGAACTAAAGAGTGCCATTTGTTGTCAGAAGTAGCAAAACACAGAATGAAAGTCAAACTAAACATGTTCCCGGGAGAGAAATATTTCATGCTTCAGGATGCAGCAATTGCAGCCTAAGAGATTTGAAGCACTGAAAAACAGATTTATGTTCATGTTTTGAAGCAATGTCTTGAAAATGGCAATGATTACTGATGCAAATGATTTTCATACTGAGTATTGCAGTCTGACATGAAGTTTTGGTTGTTGGGCTGTCTTTCTCATTGACTTGGGAGAAATACTGACAGAACTCAGTGTAAAAGTCAAACTTTTTTTTTTTTTTTGTGCAAAAAACAGTCCAATATTTCCGTTCTTCCTTAAATTATTGCTTATTTAAAGATTTATTTCAACGCAAAAGACTCGGACCGTGGTTAAATCAATTCTTATGGACATTACTGAGATCAAATGTTATTCAAATATTTAAATGAGTGTTTTTCTTTAGCAGTGGATTAGAAATTAAATCTTCATACACTAGTAAAATGAATTATGATCTTCAAAAGAGATCTACTTAAAAAAACCCTCTCCCATTTCTATATGTAGGCTCACTAACATATATTGGTCATACTTCAGTATACATGCAGAAATACCAATAGATTTTTGTATCTGCTAATTAATACAGCTGTAGAAAAACTGTCTTTTGTTTCTTGATGCTGCTGTACCCACGTCCTCTCAGATAGCCCTGTCTTTAGTTGTCTACTTCCTTTTGAAAAGGAAGTTCTCAGATCTAAAAAAAAATTAGGCATTTATATAAAATAAACACATTATATACATGTATAGAAATATATATAAAAATTAAAAAATATTTTAAAAGGTGAGATTTTATACATAGAGAAAATTTTTTTAGTATATGCTTCTAAATGTGCATATAGAGGAATATCTTGTATGTTCATCTATAAAGCTTTAGAAATTGAGTACAGATGGCCATAAAAACAGAGGTATAAAGTAGATGAAACATTATATAATAGGAAATAATTGAATAAGTAATTAAAATTTACTTGTGAATAAATGTTAATTAAACAAAAGTAAAAGGTAGGCTCAGGTTCCTCCACTTTACCAGGCTGCAGAGAAAGCCCTGACATGTCTACAGTGGAACTCTACTTAGAGTTTAGTTTTGATATCCATGGCATTTTTTATAGAATTTCAAATATAAAATAATTAACTGACTTAATAGGACTATGCAGTAGCAGTTCATAGAATCATAGAATGACTTGAGTTAGAAGGGACTTTAAAGATCTTCCAACCCCCTGCCATGGGCAGGGATACCTTGCACTAGACCAAGTTGGTTGGAGCCCCATCCAACCTGGCCTTGAACACTTCAGGGATGGGGCATCCACAACTTCCCTGGACAATTGTTTCAGTGCCTTTTTGTGATATTCAGGCTGCGATGGAGCAATAAATAAAGCTCCGTCTTCACTTACATGCAATAAGTTAATTTGTTTAAGGGATTCTAAAAAAGTTAAGAAGTATTTTGGGTAGTGGTTTTTTGTGGTTTAATCCCAGTAGGCAACTAAGCCCCACTTAGTTTCTCGTTCCTCCCTCTGCGGTGGGATGAGGGGGAAAATCAGAACGGCAGAAGTGAGAAAACTCATGGGTTGAGATAAAGACAGTTTAATAGGTAAGAAAAAGTTATACATGCAAGTAAAACAAAATAATTAATTCTTCTGTAGGCAGGTTTTCAGTCAATTCCTAGAAAGCAGGGCTCTGTCACACATATTGGTTACTTGGGAAGACAAGTGCTATAACCCAGAATATTCTTTTTATTTCTTCCTCTCCCCCAGCTTTTATTGTTGAGCGTGAAGTCACATTACGGGATATCCCTTTGGTCATTTTGGGTCAGCTATCATGGCTGTGTCCCCTTCCAACTTCTTGTTTAACCCCAGACTGCTTACTTCTCTTACTGCTGGGGCAGTAAGAGAAGCAGAAAAGGCCTTAACGCTTAATTGCTCAGCAATGGCTAAAACAGGGGTATGTTGTCAACAGTTTTGGTCACAAATCCAGAACATAGTACCATAACACCTGCCATGAAGAAAATAAACTCTGGCCCAACCAGACCCAGTACCTGTTCAAAAGAATTTTGGCTCTCAAAACAATAATAAAAACTGTAAAATTATTGGAATCACGGATACAAATTACATTTCTGGAAAATATTTTAATAATAGTAAATGTGACTCCTTCTAATTTCTTGAAAGAGCCAAGTGTGTGATTAAGACTACACTGACTGATAATCTCCTTGAATTGCTAAAAGATCACTAAAAGCTTTTAAGGAAGATGAGCAGCTCAAGAGAATAGAGCTATTGATAGCTAAATAATTGGTTAGGAGGTAGGAAACAAAATGTCAGAGTAATTTTCATTTTTCACAGTGAGGGAGACAGCTGCTAGGATCTCTAAAACAATCCCTGCTAGAACTCATCATGTTCAGTGGTCATAAATGACATAGAAAAGACGGTGAGGGTGAATAGAAGGTGAGAAAGTTTTCTAATGATACTGAAGAGACTCAAAATGAGAGACAAATGTGGATTATTGCAGAACAATCATACAAGACTCGGTGATTATGAAAGAAAAAAGTGATAAATGTACTCTAGACAAATGTAAAATGTTACAAACAAAATACGAAGCATCACTACAACACCATAAAGATCCCTGCTATGCTTTAGTACCAATGATAAATGACTAAGTTTGGAATTCTTTAGCTTAAGGCAAAGAAATGATGGACATGAGATGTGACAAAAGTCTGTAAGGTCACGAATGGCAGAGTGTTATTTTCACAGATAAATAAACACGACACATCAAATGAAGATGGCAGTTTCAAAACAAACAAAAGGAGACAACTCTTCATGAGATCTTTAAACATGTAGAATGCCATGGCACAGGTTTTTAAGTATCTTAAGAGGATTGAGACTTAGTAGAGCACTGGACAGCCTACAGAAGCAAAATACTTAGAAATCTCTTAAGTATGAAGACATCTCTTTGAACCTAGAAAATATCAGACTGACATAGTTGTGTAGACTTAGATGATATGCTAAGAAACTGACACTGCAGTTCTATTTGTATGTTCTTCCTAAGGCTTCCATGCTGGATCCTGAGGTGTGATGAAACATGGCCATCTTACATCTGTCTGGTGGTGTTTGATTTAGATCAAATAAAGATGGCCAGGGCTTTATGTAGGATCTATGTAGACAGTGTAGAGAGCTAGCCAAGGGTTATTTAAAGGCCTTTAAATTAAAAACAAACAAACAAATAAAACAAACTAAAAAAAACACCCTTATTTTAGTTAGGGAACTACGATAGTTTTATTTTTAGCTGCAAAAGTTATTAAAGAACTCAAGTTAATGTAAAGCTAGCAGCCCTTTACCCTGTCCTTTCTTCCAACAAGCCAATTCAGCAACCTCTGTAGAATTTTCTTTGGTTGAAATTTTTCTCTCTACTGTCTCTGAGCCTATCACACAGCTCCATGATCCTTTTGCCAATGACTTAGTCTCTACATAATTGTAAATTCTTGGGGATCTCATAATCCTATGTTATATCTAATATTTTGCAGTGTCCTGGAATAACCAGCTGTTCTCATAGAAAGTTCAATACACCCTTTACAACGAAAAAGTTCCACATGATCCAATAATTTCAATTGTTAATAAAAATTTGGAAAAAAGTCATTTGTCTTTTACAGTTCCAAAGGATGAAAACATCTGAAATAAAAAATAGTAATTAAGGTAAACTTTTGAATATCTATTTTTAATTGAACACCAAAATTTTTCTATAGGAAAATATTGTGGAAATTTAAACTTCCTAAATTTTTTTTGTCTCTGTTTATGAGTATCATGAGTCCTTACTCAGAAAATCTTAAATGAAAATTAGCATTTGGATAAGTGAAGAAGGAAAGAAAGTCCACAAAAGAAATTATCAGTGGAATTAAACAACACTGCCTTTTAATAGAGTTTAGAAGATTTCAATTAATTTTGGCTATCATAAACTAGATACATTGAAAGTCTGGAGTTATCTAATAATAAAACCCAAATGGAAAGGAAAAAAAAGGGAAAAAAAACCTCTTTCTCTTCCTATCTGAATAATATGTAAAAGGGAAAATTATTTCATGATATGATAGAATTTGGTAATGATAAGGCATTGAAATAACAGAAAGCCTTTGAAGGTATTTTGTAAAACTGTTTAAACTTCAAAGTCTTTAGTAAAAAGTGGGAAGACTTAAATTTAATAAGTCTCCTAGATTTTACAGCAAGGAAAAGAAAGTATCTGCAGTTACACAGTAATGATAAGGCTAGTAAGAGAATACCATGATTTCAGAGACATTTTGAATAGATATTTTTTTGAGTGAGATTTGTTTGTAGCTTAAAGAATAGATATATCCATAAAAGTTTATTATCAGATGTTCAGGTCATGTTTAAAAGAGATGTAACTGAGTCACATTCTTTGTAATTGAGGTAATTTTTTTTTTATTTTAAAGTAAAATAAATATAGAAAAGGAAATACAGTTCCAGTACTCAGTAAATTGTAGGCTGTCTGTATTAAGTAGATAGGTCAAGTAGGTAGGTAGAATCAAAATCATGTGTTAAGCTGAGCCATAAATAAAGACAACAGTTATATTTTAGAATCAAATTAAGGCAAAGGATAAAAACACAAGGAAAAATAGACTTTATAATTCTGATATGGAATTAAATGAGACAACTATGTTTTGACCGAGATGTACCTTTAATAGAAGAAAGATAAAAGAATTACTTTTTGGTAATTGTCCTTCAACAAAAATTATTCACCCTCACTGCCTCTTTATGATGGTTTTCATCCTGCAAGGTCTCGTCTCTCAGATGCCACAATACAGTGAAACTAAAACTCTCTTTGAGAAACCTTGAACTATTTCAAAAGGGTAAATTCCTAACTTCAAATTGCTGATGAAGTCCATACAAATACTCTGAGGTAAAGAACCAGCACTAAGCAAAAGATTCAAATGGGCTCCAGACCTGTATGAACCTCATTTATCCATAATGTTTCACTGTTAGGTCACCTCCTGGATCTGTCCTAGTCTCCTTGAAGGTTTTGCAAAAAATGATAGAGCGGGACAGCCCTCAGTGATCTGTGTAAGAACCAGCTGTACCAGCTGATCTCATGAGAAGGGATCATTTTCTACACTTCTCTGTTTTAATAGCACAGACAATAGTGACTTCCATGTCATGGTATGGAAACATGGACATCCCTGAACTATTGGTAACCTTCCTTTCAATAACCCTCTCCCACCCTTTCCATCCATGTCTTTGGTTTGATGATTTAGTCTGGTTGTTGGCACCATCTTTGCTTTGTAAGACATGCATTATTTTGATACAACTATTCAGTGCAGCCTTGAGCTGTATTTCTTTCTGATTAGCAATTTAATTAGCAAAAAGCTGCATAGGAAGTTATGGCACTGAAGTAAGAGGTGAATGTGGCTGTGTTCAAGGCTCTTCTAAGGTAAGATTACTTTTCATAGCTGTCCTTTTCAGTTGTAACACCATGACCTTTAATGGACTTTATTATTCTGTTTCTTTTCACAAGGCCAGTGGTAACATCGGGCAGTAGGCAATACTTGTATTGGATAGTATGATGATTTTCCTTCTAAAAATTAAATCTTGGTTACTGTCTGTTGTGGTAATCTAGTGATCTAACCTTTCTGAAGGCCCCCAGGAGTACTGGACTCAACTAGAAATCCAACACTCTGCTTTAGACTGGAGAACTACTTTTGAGATATACTAATTAATTAGTCACTATATGTTCTTCATGTCCTGGTCATCATGGAATTTGGAAAAACTAGCTCTAAGTGGCTTCAGGGTGTTTTGGTTTTTTCACTTGCTCAAAGTCCCAAATAAAACTTCCTCAGCCACTTCACCTAGTCTACTAGTATAAAAAAAAAGTCTTTACATCTCTGTTTCATTACATGAACTAACTTTTCCCTCCATCCTACATTTTTTCCCCCTGTATTTGTGATAGTAACTTCTGATACTACTACACTTTTGATCATTGCAAAACAAATTTGCAGTGCAGTCTGAATGAAATCAAACAAAGCACTGATTGTCCTCTTTAAATCTCAACAGATTCCTATGGCTGCAGTTTTATCTAACAGGTACACTTGTAAGACCTCAGCACCAGAGTTACAGGCTCAACAAAGGAGTTTTACTTTAAAAATATACCATGCTCCAAAAATTCACCCACCAAATTTTTAGAAGAACTTTCAGTTCTTTTAACACCATAAGAGAGAATGCATAGGAGAGAAGCTGCACTCGTTTTCTCAGGAGGTACTTTTACTGGTAAACTTTAGAAAAAAACAAGGAGCTTGGCAAAAATTTAAGGGGTAATATTCAACCAAACTAAAGCCTTCCACAGAGCATTGACTTAGCACATACTAACCCATACAACTCAGCAAAATCCAACCAATCCAACTTTAACACACACAAAATACTAAAAAAAGAGATTGAGAAAAGAAGTAAAGAAAGAGACAGAAAAAGGAAAAGTTATACCACAGGGATCCTGTGCAAGTCCAGCTACCACATGTCCAGGTGCCCTGATTGAAACGACAATTGAGAGCTCTTGTTGCTGCTTTTATTTGCTTTGGCCCCTGTGTCCACACCCCCACCTCTAGAAGGGACCTCCAGTACTCCAGCTATTCTGGAGCTGGGTCAGGGGCTTTGGGGTGTGTTGTGGGGCAGAGCTCCTGGTGTCCAGTGATTGACAGCAGCTCTAGGGCTACCCCAGGACACTTGCAGAGGCTGAGGTGTGGGATAAGGCCATCACCTCACCTCTGTGAAATTCGACCTATCCCTCCCCTCCTGCCCCACACATACACTTGAGCTGGTCTGAGACAGTAGTTTATAATAATCCAGTGTCTCACAACACTAATGCTACTGTTGCTACAGCATTAAATTTTATATGCTGTGGTAATTGTGTATTATATCTAAACTGTTCTGATTTTGGCTGAATAGAGAAATACCTGATTACAGAACTATTGATAGTAGCGCCTGTTTGGATAGGAAGACTTAACTACATACATAGACACAGTTCAGCTCTCACAATTCAATGTACTGTTACCTCCAGGGCTAAACCCTCTGGAAAGTGTTAACTGCACTCTCATGTATTTCACTCTGTAGGTATTCATTTGTTTACCTTCCTACTTACAACGTGGCAGGTGGAAGTGAAGGTTCCTAAAGAGGGCATAATTCAAAGTGTTGCAGAATCATATCCACCTTTTATAATCCTGTAGAAGAAGCAGAATAATCTCTGATTTTCACTTGGTCATTTTCCAGACATAAGTTTAAGAGAATGTGAGAATTCACTTTCCAACTTTTCTCAGTTTCTACTTTAACCTTCTATCATGTTCAGTCTCCTTTTTGGTCAACTTTTAGTATGTACAAAGATACTACAGAAACAGATTATACATTATTTGAGAGTAAAAAGCAATCATTTATTGGCTACTATAAACAGTATATTGCCAAGATTAACAGACTACTACAGTGATCAATATTATCTTCATCATGCAGTTGCACAGAAAAAAGTGAGCTTTTTCTGCATTTTGCAGTGGGATGGCCCTCAATATTGCTAAGTTGGTGTCTTTTAATTGATCTCCTGTGCTGGGAAGGGAGGGCTGAAGAGGATTTTAATGTAATTATTTTTACCCTTGAATCTTTGAGCTTCTAACTCTCATCATTTCACCAGGAACCCTTTTGTCTGTGTTTTTATTTTTCATGGTTTTAAAGCACTAACTTTATCACACCTTAGCAACAATTTTCTCAGTAAAATTGGTCCAAGGTCCCACAGCTGCTTTGAATGAAACAAGGCCTTGAATTACAGACAGCTGAATTGGGTTGAGTATGGGGTTACTTCAGATTGAACTGACTTGTCTCTCCAGATTAAGACAGCCCTTAATCTCCAAACTATTGCAGTGATTCAGTTGCCCAAACGTGAGTGTCTAATTTTCTGTGAGATGTCCTGGCATATCCACCTGGTTTCTGGCTATTAGAAAATCTTCAACTAACTTACATAATATAAAAAATGTATTACTTGAGTTTTTTCTAATTTTTTTTTAGAGCATTGTAGTGCAAATATTTTTCGCATTAAAGTGTATTAGTACATGCCATTATGATATGCCACTAGTGTTAACTGGTTCCAAAACAGTTTATTCAGTCTCAATGATTTTTTTTTTAGATCTGCTTACTCAAATTTTGCAGCAGTCATTATATTTTGAGGTAATTTTAACTTTTCCCAAATTCTACTGAAAGTTTTACTTGAATGTTATAAAAATTACTGTCAATTTGCCTTTACTGCGAGTGGATATCACATCCTTTTAGTATCTTAGTTTTCTTCAAGTATGAAACATGATGGCAGACTGACTAGAAAGGTACCGAAACAGAAGGATAAGACTCACTGAAACCAACACTCAGCTTGAAAAAAAAACCAACATCTCCGTTACTTTCTATGTCGAGTGTGTGAGCTGCAAAAACCTATTTTTTGTCTGCTCAGTCATGGAAAAGGAAGTGACAACTGCAGCATTTTACAGCTCATAACAATGTCAGAAGGAAAGTCAGTAAGGAAAAAAAATAAAGGGGGAAAAAATCCCTCACAAAGTGTACTTCATTGAAGCAAAACAGGAAATAACAAGAAAACATCTCTGCAGTGACAGCAAATACATGAAAATAACAACAGAAAACAATATGAAAAGTCAAACCAGAATATGATTAATAAAAGAAAATGGTTTCACTGGGTGACATATGTACTCAGAAAAACATATAGGCACCTAGAGAAAGAAATGCTCCTGGGAACTAGGAAAAGTTTTGGAAAATTAAAGTTAGTGGAAGTTTAGATTAAGAACTAGGCAGAGATGGGGAGGGACAGATTCTAAAATACTTGTCTTTAGCTGGGAGAAAAAATGTTAATTCAAAGAGAATCCACATATATTTCATCATTCTGGATGTCAGTTCCTCTGGCTATGGATTATTTAAGTTTGAGTAACTTTTTCTGTGTTGTATTAAAAATCTTAATCTTAAAGCAGTTTCTTTTATTTCTGTACATTTGCAGAACTTCTTTAAATATTGTATCCTAAAAAATAGGTCATCAGGATTGTTGCCTTAAGAACTGCAGAGAAAAGAGACTCCAGACCAATTTAGTGTATAAGATAAGATAAAGAGAGTAGGTCCTTTGTTCTCAGGCCTGAGGCCCAGGGAATACACATGACACGCCCCTCTAGGCAGTGGTTCTATGATTTTATAATAAAGTCCATCCAATTCCAGATTTGTCCACCCCCCGGTTCTACCCCCTGACACGCCCCTTTGGGAATTGGGTTTGGGGTCTTTGGGACCCCTTCTTCCTCATCTTCATCTTCTTTGCAGCACGCAGAGTTCTTGGAGTTCCTCCAAAGTTCTGGGCTTGAAGGTCGCTGTGTCTGTGCAATATCCACACCTTAAGTTGTTTTTCCACAATTCTACCTTGAAAAAAAGACTAAGTGCACTAATGAAATTTAGAAGGATTGATATGCAATGGGGTAAGAGTTAGTTATATGTAACTACTATGTTAAGGGTAAGGGATATAATACAGCTACATTAAAATCTACATTCACTACACAATTACTTCTAAAATCTACAAAAGTTAAAAAAGCCGTCAGGATCGATAAAGGCATTTCTGTTAAATTTAAAAGGCTTTAAGCCTTTTATAAAGTAAAATCTCTTCACTGATACATGAGTACATAGATGATAAAGAAATTAAAAAAAAGGCAGTCATTTAAAAAATAATTTCCTGAAAAAAAGATTTCTGACACTGAAGCAATAGCAGCAATTTCATCTCTGATCCTTTCCACCCTAAAAAAATCTTTGCACAGTATGACCTTTGCTGGTATTTTATACAAAGGGTTACATCCTCTTATTAGATTTCAGAATTGGTTCCAGAAAACTGCTTCATTTAACGTATCAGTGACAATCTTTATAGGTCTGGAATCTCTAGCCTTGCAGATAAGTGTAAGATTTGAAGCTGATCTGAAACTGTATGAAATGTAGTGATTAAAGAGATAGGGTAATAGGTAACATGAAGAAATGTGTGTCTGCCTATTAAGTCAGTAAAGATACAATTTTTTTTTTTTTTAAAAATGCTCTTTTCATCTTTCAGGGAACTGATCCTTGGGAATTTCTGTTCTGTTGCGGAATAACATAAATCTTCAGATGTATCAAAAGAAGAAAACATCAGGGAGCCTGGTTACTGCTTCTTAATAAAGATAATGATAATTATTTAATTTGATTTGCTGAGAATGTTAATAATCAGATCTATGTAAAAGCAAAATATAATGAAAGCTAGATGGAAGAGCAAGCTCATTTTCTCCTCTGAATATAGAGTGCTATTTTGCTATATTAATATCCTAACTAATGAAAACCAACATTTATTTTATAAAAAATATCTCCCCCCCCCAAAAAACAAACAAACAAACAAACAAACTACATATTCCAGCAGTATTCAGAAATACAAGACTTAGGATGTTCATCAGGAGAAAGTATATGTATTTGAGTTTCTTGGTATATTCTAAAGTATTTGAATCATGTTCCTCAAATTTACTTGCATAAGAAATTCTCTTAGGGAAAAAAAGTGATAATTTATGCTAATAGCAATCGAATGAGACAGTCCTTACAATTTCTGTTATTTAAAAGTTGGGAAAGATAGAAGAGAATAGCATTTTGAATTTCTGTTGTTTAATAATAAATCTGCTTCTAGCAAGCAAGTAAGCTAGCAAATAGAAACCCTCCGATCTATGGAAGTGTTATTTTTTAACTTATGCATCATAATAAAATCATTATTCTTATTTCTGACAAAAAAAATTAATTATCAAAATTCATATACATTGGCAATAACTGGAAGACAAAATTTATGCAAAAATAATAAAATTATATGGCCCATTATTTATCCTGTTTAAAAACCACCAAAACAATTAGTTCATAAATAAGAACCAATGCCTTGAGAAAGATTTTTCATTAAAGCTAATTTTGAAAACAACTGACAGGTACAGACTCAGAAGAGAAAAAACTGCACATTTTAAACAGAAAAATAAATGCTAAATTCTGTCTTTTATGTGGCAGAAGATATGTTTCTTCATTATTTAATGAAAAAATACACTAAAGAATAACATTACTGCTAATTAAATGTTATGGGGGTTTTGGCATGTGTTCTTTACATAGGCTCAAGAAATAAAAACCAACCTGATAGAAGTTGAAAAAAATATGTTTTACTTGTAATATTATTCTGTCCCTTTCTGTTGGGAAGCAACGGTTAGATTGAATGTTAGATTGCAGGTAAAGCATGATTTAGGTTAAAATTATGCTCTGATGTGTGACAGATTATAATGAAACAGATTTGTTAGATTTGTACATCTCTTGTATGTGTTCTGAGTGGAATGCTTTGAGTTGAATGACACAAGGAACATATTCCACTCGTGTTTGGTGAATGATAGGATTCCCTTTGTCATCTTCCTTTGGTCACTAACAATTACCTGTGTTCCAATGACAAGCAGTAACTTGTTAAGCCACAGTAATGTGATTGCATGTCTTTGCCCTCAGGTTTTATACACCATGGTTTCCGGATCTGCTACCATCATGACACTTTTTTTCCCAGTCTCTACAATTTCTCACACACCTGACTGGCTAATGTTCTAACCTCTGTGTTTGTTCCTAGAGAAATCCCCAGTCACCTAGCTGAGTTTCTACTCAAACTGTCTCAATGTATGCTTAGTTTGGAACATCTCCTCTTACCAGCTTGCATAAGAAAGACTAAAAATATCTTACAATTATTTTAATTGTAGGAAGAAAATTAAAAGGAAAGAAACAAAAAAAACCCAAAGCAAACCAAAAAAATCCCAACACTCTTCTCAACACCAACAAAATAATTCCGAGGGTTTTTTCTCTTGCATTTTAGTTGGGTTGTGATTTTGAGTTTTTGGGTTTTTTAGGGGGGGGAGGTGTTTCTTTTTTTCACCTACTTGCTATGATTCTTTCAGGACAGACAAGCTATACATTGTCTACCATCTTTAAAATGAAAGGACTATTTTTCATTTCTTTCTTTTCTACAACAAAATTGCATTCTTCTTATTAAAAAAGTTCAGATAGGTTAATATATTTTAGAAGTTTTTTACTGATATGTAATAATAAGAATCAAATGTAATTATTATAGCAAAATTAGCTTTATTTGTAAAGGTTATAACCAAAAACCTTTCCTTGAACATATTATGAATGGAAAATTTACAAATGACATTATGAGACAGGTGGGAAGGGACGAACACAACAGATTGCTATTGTTCTATTATAAGAGATGGGTTAGGAAAGATTATGTCAGCCGTTAGTTCATTTGAGGAAATTATAAAGAATTTAATACTCAAGTGCTTCTGAGAACAACTGTAGTTTACATGCATTATGTAGTTCTTCTTTGTGTCCAATCACAGAGTATAGAGTCTTTTCTAGGCCTTATCTATAGACCTAGTCCTTTCATTGAAACTGTAGAGAATTATGACATCAGGAGCATTGGAAGTCCCTAGATCACACTAAGACAATAGCTGTTGCAAATATGCTCTTGTAAAAAGAAAGAGCTCTGCACAGCAGTAAAAGCAACTATCCAGTTTGAAAGAGGAAACAATACCAGACACTGGGCATTGTCAAAATTAAAGCTGTCAGAACAATGCCTTCCCTAGTCCTTACCATGTATTTTAAACTGTCTTAGATAATTAGAGAGTATGAAAAAAAAGTGTCTGGTGCGCAACAAACCTGTAAGAATGTCAGATGTGGGCTCACTGGCAGAAAGGTATAGCCTTTTTAAAATTACAAAAGCCACAATTTGCCAAAGGAAAACATTTAAGTGTGAAAACCAATTGAAGTTATGTTCCTAAAAGATTAGGTCTGTTATTCAACAAGACATTAAACATCATTCAGATGGAATTTGGAGTTACCTTGAGGAAAGCAAATCAGAGACAGCTTGCTGTCAAACTCCAATTTCTGACTTGCTGCTTCCATGGGAAGGTTCTGAAAACAAGATACAGTAGAGGAGGGAGCTGGTATTCAGTAATGTCTCACTCAGAAAGAAAGCAGAGCTCTGAATCCCCAGCAAACTACTTCAGCTTCCAAACTACAGTCATGTTTCATACAGGGATGCTTAATGTGCCAGCACTCAGTATGTTGGCTACTTTGAATAAAAAGTTCCTGTATTTGGTTCATAGTTATATCTAGGCACCTACACTGCATATTCAGTTTTGAGTACCTATATTTTAGATGTTGTAGGGCTAAGCATCACAATGCTGTCTGTTGAATCCCCAGCTGAATAATTTTCAAAATGAGATTTGGGAATAAAGAGAAATAAGGGATTAGTTATATAAAGGAGTACTAGAATATGTAACACATATCGGCCAATCTGTGCCTAAATAATGCCTATCCTTTATATATGTAAAATGTGTCAAGATTGTGTTTGACCAGAATGTCTTATATATATTACAGTTCTTCTACATGTACTTAGATCTTGCCTAAACAGACACACAGATTTGCTTTATGAAAATCTGTCTTCAAATTCTGTCATCATATTTAACAAATACCAGAAAGAACAGGCCTGTTATATTTTTTCTTTGCTTGTTTCACATTAGCAACACAATCAGAAAATACTGCCATTACCATAGCTTAAAGAATTTTTCTAGGAAACGCAAAGTGTATCTTGGCAGACCAATAGGACTTTTAATGTTACTCTCCTACATACAGTAGCTACTGGGTTTGTTGTTTTGATATGTTTATAAACATATATGAATAACCCCAACCATGCCATTCCCAGATGAAAAAATAAGCATAATTACATACTTCTCTCAAAGTATTTTGAAGGCACCGGAGGATTTTAAATGAAAGCTTATTACAGTATAAAAGATGATTTTATTAAGACCTTTAAATATGTATAGTTTTATTCATATGCATTATTTTGGTCTAAAGGTTTTTTTGTAGTTTCAAACTACATAGCTACATAGAACGAACTATAATTACTATAACATTTTATTGTTTGTTTATTATTGTATTTGCTAATGAAAATTCATAATTATAATTATTTCCTGTCAATCACTTAAGGAAAAAAAAAACCATCACCAAATATGATAAGCTACTGTAAGATAAACTTGCCAAGCTCAGCTGTACAGTTGTACTTTCTGTTCCCAGCTGAGGCAGATTCCAGTGTTTAACTTAACATTAAAATAAAAACCTATTTCTTTCATCATACTTGACGCCTCATCATGGTTTAACCTAGCAGGCAGCTAAGCACCACACAGCCAGTCATTCCTTCTCCTCCCCAGTGGGATGAGGAAGAAAACTGGGGGGGGAAATAGTAAAATTTGCAGGCAGAGATAAAGAAATTTTAATAGGATAAAACCTGAAGGGAAAAGAATAATATTAATATGGATAAAAGAATCAGAATATACAAGACAAGTGATGCACAACACAATTACTCACCACCCGCCGAACAGTGCTCAGTCAGTTTGCAAACAGCAGCCCCTAGTCAGCTTTCCCCCTAGTTCATGTACTAAGCATGACAACACATGGTATGGAAATCCCTTTGGTCAGTTGGGATCAGCTGTTCTGGTTGTGTCTCCTTCCAACCTCTTGTGCTTCCCAGTCTTTTCGCTGGTGGGCTGGTGTGCAAAGCAGAAAAGTCCTTGACTCAGTACAAGCACTACTTAGCAACAACTAAAACATCAGTGTGTTATCAACATTATTCTCATCCTCAATCCAAACCACAGCACTGTACCAACTACTTGGAAGAAAAATTAACTCTATCCCAGCTTAAACCAGGACATGTCTAATTTTGCATAAGATAAAAATCAAAACTGCACTGTTCCAATATGCTCTCAATGAACCATAAAGATGATGTGGAACTGTAAAACACTGGGTAGTGTTAGGGGTAACTCAAGATGCCAGTAGATGAAACCCGAATAAGGTCTCCAGGGGTCTGTTTGTAGAATAATTCGGGTTTGCAATGGCAACTGTGCTTCTTAAATAGAAAGAGATTATTTATTTTGTTAAAAGAGCAAGTCAGGAGAAGCATCTCAACATTTTTTTTTTCTTACTGCAAACAGCTTCACAAATGGTCTGGAGCTTACAGGTACACTTTCAAGCACTTTTTATAAAACATGGACAAAACTATTAGATTGAACTATTTCACCTTGACTGTTAGGTTTTACAATGTTTTTGGTATGAGATTGCAAAATGCTGTGATTCAGCTGTTATGTTATACACTGGTATTACTGCAGAATCTTTGTATATACACTACTACAGCAAACACTCATGAGTGCATGCAGAGCAACTGAGTGAGAAACATCTCCTGTGCAGAGTGTAGGCAGTGTATGTTTGGTAGCTAACTGCTGCTTATCTGCTTAGCAATAACATTCCTACTCTGCTAAATAAAAGAATTTAACGCAAGATGCTGCATGATAATCCAGGCTGTTTAATTGTCAGGTCACCTTCTGAACCTCTTGTGGACAGCCTTCATTTACAATCTTCTCGAAAGCCTGAGTATAGTTAAATCCAGGTATTAGTCCCATAGATAATAGGTAAAAATAGTGCTCAGGGATTGGATCCCTTCCTTCCACATATGCCTCCAACCTTAACACAAAGAGCTCTGTAACCTGCGTTAGTACTGCATGTCCTCCTGACACAAAAGAAAATATGAAATATGCTGACTCAGTTTCACACTAGGAAGGAAACAGTCAACTGAACCTTTGCAGATTAAAAAACTCTTTGGAAATAATTCTGTGCTAAAATTGTACAGCTCCTATACTGAGTTGAGAGCACTTCCAGAACCAAATGCTATGCCATGGGGATGTGGCAATCTACTCCACAGGGAGCTGGCCTTAACAGTAGGGGAATGTTTTTCTATTCATCAATACACAGTCTCAGTGATATTGTGAGCTTTCCTTTCATCTGGTTATCAGTGAAAATTCCTGACAATTATTCTTACACATCATATAACCACAATTTTTGTGCTTCCAGCAGAAAGAAAAGATCAGAATATAACTGAAACAGTATTTTTTTTTCTGTAATCATGTCACATTCCAAAATACTATGGTACATATTATACTATCTGAGCTTTAATTTGTTCCTCCCCTGGAGGTTTATTTTGCTTATTTAGCCTTTTTCCTTAGCTATACACAAAGACAGTATTAGAGTGTTAAAAATACAGTGTAACTGAATTTTTTCTTTAAAAGGCATTTGCTTTTGTTAGCTTTTTAAACAATACTGTCTACTGCTCTTGAAAAGACTGTTTCTGGTTGCAAGCATATCTGGTTACGTAGCTCCTATGATAAAGTCAATTTACCCTTTTAAGTAAAGATGTTGAAACTGGAAAGTAGAGTGCATTTGATATAGAATGATATAGGAATAGCCTAATGAATCGAGGAAAAATTAACAAAGCATATGAACATACCGCCTGTGAAGTAAATGACACTGTGCAAATAAGGAAATGCGAAGGTAGTATTATCACCAAGACACCCTAGTGAATCTGGGGGAAAACATAATTTTTATCACCATTGAAATAACTGTGATGATTTTCATCTATGATTATTTTTATATTCTGATAGCAATTAATAACCCTGTAATAGATTGTGGTCATTCAGTACTAAGGTGTAATTTGATATCCAGATATACAATTTCCTTGTATACAATGAATTCTGTACAGCACTGTTTAATTCTTCTGTCCCTTGACTCTAAGAACTGGTGAGGTGGCACAAAGCAGACAGTCAAGATATGGATTGGTATGCTCAAAATTTGTGTGTTCTCAGCTCACAGAAGTGAGTGAACCCATGTGAGTTTGGAGAGTACACAGGAGGAAAGAAAAGAACATATTCTGAAAGTTTGAAAATAAATAACTTTTAACTTCTGCACACTGATTAACACTGCTGATACAGAACACTAACGGTACAGCAGCTTTGAGCTCTGAGTGCATGATGAGTGGGAAAAATTGAGGTCTGAATACACCATAATATAAAACTGGGAAAATGTAATCAGCTCCCTACTGTGCCAATTAGACTACAAAAACTAGAGAAAATCCTTTGGTTTAGTTTTGAGGGTTTTTGCATGTTCAATTCAATACAGGCTTCCACCTTAGCAAAATAAAAAAAAAAAAACAACAACAAAAACAAAATCCCCCAAAAACTTAACCCAACCCAAAACAAAACAAAAATGAAGAGAAAAAATGTGATTAGATATAAAAGATCCAATCCTTATTTTTAGAAGCTTATTTATATTTCCCTCTTCTTTAAATCATACTATATTTTTGTCTTTTGTGGCAGTGAACATTCAAATCCATCTAATTACATAACAGAAAGCTCTATGGAAATTCCATTGCAATGGATATATATCACTTGTTTTAAGATCGCAGAAATATTCTTTGACTTGCCTTGCATTCCTTACAAGACTCCAAGTCACTTAGATTTAGTCATCCGAGCTTATGCTTTGTCTCTCTGGGAATGTATGCACTCTTGCTGAAGTCCCCAGCCTTAACAGAAGCCACTGAATGAACATAAAATGAAGGTAGGGCTGGTATCCTGAAAGGCAACGTCTCCTGTTCATGCTGAATACACATTATAATTGCTCTTAGTAACTCAGTTAATAAACTTTTGCATTAACTCCTTCTGTCAAGATGCCTGGCTCCACCTTAGGAATTACTCTTAATATTACCTCCAGAGGTTTCTCCTGCCACTTTCATTCTCCTTAATCTGCCTATCCCTAGTTTTTCCCTGCTTTTTGTTACCTGTATGTTCACAATAGAATCTGAAAATGCAAGGTCATCCTTTCTCTGTGAATTGATCCTTCAAGTCTCTGATTACAAGCAGAAGTAAGTTTCTTAGTCCTGTTTTACTGTCACGCAAATCCTCTGCAGATCACTGAGGAAACTGTGGGCTTGCTGTTCTCACAAATTCCCTTGACATGAAGTCCTGCTGGGCCAGTAATATACTTTCTGCTATCTTTCACTGTCTTTGATATCAGAGAATGTATTTTAAAAAGATGTATTTCACATAAGAAGGGACATAAGTAGATTTTATGTAAATTAAGTTTAAAAGCCTTCAGACTTATTTACTTGAAGTGATTTCCTATAAAGAAGGGCTAAGGGAGATGGAATTGTTCAGCCTGGAGAAGAGGAGGCTTTGGGGTGACCTAATTGCAACCTTCCAGTACCTGAAGGGAACCTACAAAAAAGATGGAGAGAGACTTTTGACAAGGGTATGTAGTGACAGAACAAGGGGGAATGGATTCAAACTGAAAGAAAATAGGTCTAGATTAGATATTAGGAAGAACTTCTTTACTGTGAGGGTGATGAGGCACAGGAACAGGTTGCCCAGAAAAGCTGTGGCTGTCTCATTCCTGGAAGTGTTCAAGGTCAGGTTGCAAGGGGCTTTGAGCAACCTCATCTAGAAGAAAATGTCCTTGCCACAGCATAGGGGTTTGAACTAGATGATTTTTAAGGTCCTTTCCATAGCAGGCCATTCTATGATTCTATGATTTTATGATTAAGAAAGCTGCATGGACACATTTCTCCTGCCTCTTGACAATTGAATTTTGATTAACTAGGCTTACTGTAGTGCTGTGTATGTCAACCAGGAATAAAATGATTGTTAGCACTAGGGAATAATCTGCTCATAAGAAAGACTTAATGTGCAATAACCTGTATGATATGGATGCAAATTTTAAATGTTTCAATATGTAAAATGGTCTTAAGGGCTTTGCAGTAGGTCTGTATAGACATACTCCTCCACCCAGTATTGGAGCTTAGCATGAGTAATGCAGTACATTCAGCAGTTGAGTCTTTTTACCATTCTCTGTAGTTGTTCAGTCACATAGTTCTCTTAACATTTCATGACACTGCATTCATACCATTTTATTCTGTAATTTGACTTGGGAATGTTTATATTTTGGGTAATGTATTTGAAAGGTGCACAATATGTGGAAAACAAATAAATCCAAGATTTAAAGCAGTTCCCTTTGGCTATGGCACCCAGAAGAATTTGTAACAACTGTCTTGATTAAAGCTAGTATAAAGGGGAATTCAGAAATAAAGTCTGCTGTTGCACAGCTGTTTCACAAGATGCTGTTTTTCACCTTAGCTTAATAAATTTTGAAACCTCCTCTATGTCCAGGCACTGCCTAGGTACTATCATTTTTAACTGAAGACAAAAGGTTTCATGTCTGACACTCTATAACACAAGCAACTACGACAGTATTTTTGCTTATAACTAACCTAATGTGGTGGTTTGAGACCCCCAAAAATCCAATTTCCGAGTCCAAGCCCCCCTCCCACAACTCACCCCAGTGTGAGAGGGATTTTCCAGACACAGCACAAGACTCAATATGGGGGGAAGGGAATTATGTTACAATTATTACACAAATAAATATTATAATACATTATATATACAATCCTAACTATCTCTCCTATGATAAAGCAGTATTCACATTGGATCAAATATCTTTTCCCTCCAATAAAAGTCCAGAAGGGAAGAAAGAAAGATCTTTTCCACGTTCAGGGCAACAGTCTCTCTCTTCTTCAATGCAGCAGTCGTAGCTGGAGTTGTAGCTGGATCTCTTTCCATTACACACAAGGGGGTCTCCTCTCAGCCCTTCGACTCCAAGCGAAGGTCTCTCTCCCCTGTGGACTGCGATAACTGGGACAAAGGTTCGCCTCACCACGTCATACCACGAAGTGCAGGGGTCTTTGTGACAGGGGATTTAAGCTCCCCCTGAGTCAGAACGTCTAGGGCAGCTTTCAGTTCAGTCTTTGCCCCAAGCATCCTACCAGAGCTTCTTTGCTCTGTCTCAAAACTGCCGGTGTGGCAGCAGTGGGGTGGGAAGGGGGGACAAGGCCACTTCCCCCACATTCTGTCCCAACGTCCCGGTCCAGCTTCCAGGACGTCTTGAGCTTCTCAGCTCCTTTCTCCAGTGCTGCTGCATTCCAAGACTCTTCTCAAGTAGGAGTCCACCCCCTCCTCCTAGGAGGGGTCTCAAAGGGGTTTTGGGGGAATTTGATTCAGTTCTTATCCCAAAACTGTCTTAGTTGAGCTTTCTCTGCTCTATTGCCAGCTCTCTCTCTCCTTGCAGGATCTCTCTCTGCATTCCTCAGCCTGGCTATGTGCCACATTGCTAGTTGCTGGCTATTTTCTTGGCTTTCAGCCATAGCTTTCCACTCAGCACTGCCTCTGCCACCACTTTTCTGTTTTCTGCTGCCCACTCACAGTGGAGAAGACTCCCCCAGCTTCTAGCCACAGAACTCAGTCCAGTTTGACACTGTTTCCGAGTTTCTGCAACCGCAGATGGGGGCTGGGGGGCCTTGGTCCCCCAGTGGGGCTCCTGGCCCCTCTCTCTCTCTCTCCTTGTGGTCTCAGAACATGACTACTACTACTCCAACTACCTCATAATCCTTCTTTTCCGGTCTGGTGTGATATGTTTAAATTTTGCAGGGGTGCTGATTGAGTCAACATCAAGAGATACCACCCCCTCGGGGGTTACCATTTTTTTTAACTCCAGGGAGAAAACCACTTTTTTTCCCCCACCACACCTAAGAATGATAATGTCACTGTATTGTTTTTTACAGTGTAGAAGAAACACTGGATCCACATTCATATGCAAATCTCTTCCATCTCAAGAAGAAGATAGGTTTTTGAGGTAGGATTCAGCTGAAATAGGTACTAGGAGAACTAATCACTAGGAGACTGAAATCTAGGGTTTTTCTAAGTACCCACATTAACAGCACTGAAATCAAGCAGTAATTCACATACAAACTTGAAAGGATTAAAAACGAAAGATTAGAGAAAGAAAAATTTGTGTCTTCTCCTTCACATACTGCTAAATTTTGCTCGATGTACTCAGATTTTTGTACTAATGAAATGGATATAGGTTTTCATTGATTCTTGACAGTGCAAGCGACAAGTGTGATCCACAGTCTTTGTCCAAACTCACAGTTCTCATCTCTGCTGTCAGTACTGTGGATAGAGACAACGCAGAAAATCATGTCACCATGCTGTTCCTGCACAGGAATAACCTCATCAGCAAGGTGACCCAGTGATGACTAAACACCTCAGCAGTTTTATTCTTACATCTTTATTTTACTCAAACTTTCAGAACCATAAGTACACAAGGCAAATATAGCTGAGTTCCAGGAGTGGTAATTGTTGTTATTAAACACAGAATGAAATTCCGTCATCAAAAAATAAAATAAAATAGAATAAAATAGGTGTTTGAAACCTTAAAGTTCAAAAGTACAGTATCAGCAGGTTACAAAAACCTATCCTGCTAAGAGTTCCAAAATTTTTCTCTCCATTACAGGAAAATGGTAGTTTCATAAAATTTTAATGAGATATGATTACCTTTTCAGGTCCATGATCAGAATTCAATTTTCTATTGAGCCTAGACCACAGATATACATTCTACCACTCTCCACCTCACTCCTTCTTGACATATTTTCTGTTTCATTTTTACATATTAGCTGTCTCAAAGTGTTTTGCTCTGAAAATCTGCAGATTGGTGACTTGCTTTTGTCTTGTAATGTCAAATGTACTATAGTTTTAATCTTTCTCGTATCATTTCTCACCCATGCTAGGGCATAAAAAACCTTCACGATTTTTTTGTGCAACCCTATTATGGAAGGCAGGAACAGTTTTCATTTCCCATCTACTCTTAGCTTGATAGCCACACTTTGTTATAGAACAACAACATGACCCTTCCTATTTCTTTGTAGATTTCATAGATTTCATCTTTTGGGGACAATATATTGAATGTGCTGATGTTCTGCCGACCACAGGTACAACAAAGCCAAAAGCAAGACATCATCCATTTCTGAGATCGACAATGCCCATACTGCTTTCTACCTTCTTCTTAGGATTTGCACTAAATGTATTGACTACTGCAGGGAAGGGAAGTTTAAAAAAGGGAAAGCAAGACAAAATCATACAATCTCAAAAGTCTTTATTTCCCTACAAATAAGGGATTTTTGTTTGTTTGTTTGTGGTCCTTCCTTCCTTCCTTCCCTCCTTCCTTCCCTCTTTCCTTCCTTCTTTCTTTCCTTCCTTCCTCTCTGTTTCTTATTTTATTTTATTTATTTTATTTTATTTGTGGCAAGGCAACTCCGAAGAATTAGAAAGGTTAAAAGTGTCAAGAAGGTAAGAAATCAAACTTCTCAAAAATACATTATGAGGACTGCATTTTGAATAGATGTGAGATTCCCATTTCTTTGGAGAATAAACATCAATAAAATGGCAAACAAAGACAATTTCTTACTGTCATATATCTATTGTATATCCTAATTTGCAAACATTAGATTTTGCATGTGCTTTGTTTTGGTTTTAATAAAAATTAAGGAAAAAAATTATGTTCTACCTTAGAGTAACCAGGTTTTCACTACGAATTATAAGTATTTGGCTCGTATTTTGTAATTTTTTTTGGTAATAATTCAAGGAAGCATTTAGTAAACTATTTTTATCTTCAAGCTCAGTTCTTATTTCCCATTGCTACAACAAGATCAGTATGCATGCATGAAAATAAAAAAAACCCCTTTTTTTATTCTTAAAGCTCATTGTTGATATTTTTATGGGTAAAAAAAAATATAATTCTGTCATAATACTCATAGTGCGAAGAAGATGAGTCAGAAACCTAGCTGCCATCTCTGAAGGACTAATTCTGTATCTCTGTGTTGTATTCATGAATGTACTCCAAGACACCTCTTCTAAATGAGACCAAAATAAAATTCACTTAATTTCGCATCAGTCACAAAGATGCATTTATTTTCCTGAAGCAAGGACTTGTCATACATTCAGATGTTCCACTCCTTCCCCTAGAGTACACATATGTCATCTACATGCTGTCTCAGCCCACCGAGAGAATAATAATTTTTAATAAGACTGCTATAAAAAGACAGTTAATTTGCACGTGAAATGTTTTGTTATGAGAGCAATTATAAAGAGCAACTATGATTACAGATATCAAAGCAAACAACCCTGAAAACAATTTAATTGTCTGGCCAACACCATCAGAACATTACTAGGTAAACATGGCATATCAGTTGTTTACCGATGAGACAGAACACAATCAAAGCCAATGACAATAGTAGTGGACCTGCTATAGAACCAAACATTCTTTGCTGAAAATAAAACTGACATATTTTAAGAAAAAATAAAGTTCACTTTCATTGTTATGCCTTTCTTTGCACACTGAAATTCTCTTTTTTGTTCTAGAAAATATTGATATGTCAGGTATGGGAGATTATATCCCACTTGTGAAATAAAAAGTTGACTACATTGATTTTTTCTGTACTCAAAACTGGATGGTTTGTGTTTATTTCATTATGTCCTCCACTAAAAGAAGAGCACAAAGGCAAAATCTTCCTTTGACAAGTTGTAGATGAATATGGTTTTATATTTTGCATTATTGGCAATTATCACCAGAGACCTAAACATAACAACCTTTGTCTAGAAGGAAACAGTTGGAAGTAAAGTAGAACATCATAAACTGTGCTTGCCTGTCAAACACAGATAGTAATGCCTGTCAACAGAGAATAAGAGTCTATTGAAAGAATGGTATTTTACTTAAATTTTGTGAATTCAGAACACTATATAATTACATGAATCTCCATAAAAGTTATAATTAGGACTTACTAAGATAGTATTTGGAAGGTCATTCACTAGATATGCTTATACCTACTGGAAAACACTTATATGGGCAAGATTTTGGCTGAGACACTTTCAAAGGCACTGAACTTTTCCCACTGAGGAAATGTAGGCTTATTTTAAAATAAACAGCCTACTAAATGCACATAATCTAGGCTCATTAGGAGTTCTTGGTTTGTATTCTACAAAGTGCCACTAATACCTTCCAGAACACTTTCTAGAAGAAGAAATACACTGTCTAAACCATAGTTCTCTGTCACCAGGGTGCAATTGTCTAAATCATAACAGATGTTTTTATGAATTCAGTAGCTGAAATTGATAGTTTGCCTTAAGTTAGAAATGCTGAAGATTTATAATAGTGCATAATCTTTTAGATGAAATTGCCTCAATTCTGTAAAATAGCTGTGTAGATACTTCAGAAAGAAGAAAAGTTGTTATTTATTAGTTAGATGTGCACTTCTCACACTACAAAACCCACACTGGATGTTTGGTGACATGAACTCATACTTGGTAAGATTTCTCTAGACATCTACTTCTCATAGTCATTTTGAAAACTGTTTCTGAAAGACTACATGAGACACTGTTATTCTACTAGTTCTTATTCTCTTGAAGGAGAATATTTTTTTTACCTGGAATAAAAATAATTTTTACCATAAGAAATGAATGTTCCTGTATATTTCACCTTAACAAAACAGAGTGACCTTTTTCAGAAGCATTTTGAATGCTTTCTCAGTTTCTTACTCAGATTAAAACGTTTTCCTAGAAATGGTAGTACGTCCCTTGTGACAGAAAATGTTACCACATTCCTTGAAGTATCTTGCTTAACAAATGCTAATCAAGTGACAGTCACCTCAAATGATACGTATTTCTCAGGGAAGTACATGGAACTTTGCTTGCTTACTTATCAACTGTAAGAAAATATTTGCAGACAACCATCTTTCAAAATGTCTCCCTTTGTCTACAGTGTGAAATCTTTCCTTTTAGTGGGCATTTTAGTGTTTCAGAGCCTACAAAGGTGAAGAAATTTCTTTTTTATATACATTCTATGTATTTTTATCACATAATGACTAACTAACATAATACCTTTGCTATATGTTTTCCTGAACATGAAGATTGTCTTTTTGCTTCCCAGATTTGGAAATGCTTGTGTTATAGACCTTTAACTGGTGTTTTTTGAGTTAATCAAGAATGTCCACAGATTATTTAATTCTTACAGTAATTCATAAACCTGTTTCATGAGACCTGTGCCCTAACATATTTTAACACTGTTTGCAACCACATAATTTGATAATTTGGTTTTTTTCTAGTTCATTGTAGAGGACATATAATTTATACATTTTAAGTGCCAAAGTGTCAACCTTGAATTTCATGATATTATTAATTCATGTATGTTTGATTTTCTTCAATGCAGCCTTCTAGTCCATTGGCTTGTTCCACTTACAACTAGTAAATTTCTCCTGTACTTTCAAGCTTATAATTCAGTTCTTTGTTCAGTGCTATAAATACTGCAGTTAGGTTAAAACTTTGTTGCTGTCCATGCTGTGCAAATTCTTCTTGTTCTTGCAAATGCTAACAAAACACACTGTAATTCTCTCGTCTTTTCCAAAACACTGGATACCTTGTTTTATAAAACACTGCACACAGCCTTTGTTTTGTCTTGCTATTTGTATGTAATTCTGAACTCTGAAAACACCTTTCTGACTCTTTTTTCCTATAGTAATTTGGAATTATCATTATTGCTACAGGACTAGAGTATCAAAGACAGTACATATGCTTTAGTCCAGACTTCATGACTTCTTTGGCTGGCAAAATTCAATTTTAAGGGGGCAATTCTGGGTCTCTCTTATGACTTTGAGAGTTTTGTTGCGTTATAATCTGATCTGCTATTTAAACTCCCAAATTCAATGAGACTCATGTTTCAGTCTTATGTCTGGGACAGATTGCTTTATGATTCATTTTTTGAAAAAACATGAATTTATCACAAACAGTGATTGCTACAGTTCTGTAGCACTCAAATTCTAGCAATGTCTCCTGTGCCTGAATTAAATTAATATTTTGAAGGAAGAAAAGCCCAAATATAAATCCATAATAAACTATTGCAAAAATAACATTAACTTGTCTTCTTCCTGGTGCCACTGCTTGAAAATGCAGAATAAAATAGTCTGAACTTCCACTAGCTGTCCTTTCCATATGTAGAAGTTATTAAAAAGTTATTAACTGCTGAAGTTGTTTTCACAGAATCATTTTTGAACAGTAATCTCTCAGTGTCAAGGAATATAAAAGGAACTACTTCATTGCTTGGGATTTAGTTGATTCATTAACTGAGATTTATCTAAACTCATGTAACTAAAAGTTCCAAGTGGCTCCTTGTAAAAGTGCTTTACATTTGGAGTTCCTCAGTTTCCAGCTCATACTGCTTGCTTATTTCTTACACGTCCGAAGGATACTAAATATCCCACCTGCTCCGCAACTCCAAGAATTCTGTCGCAATCACAGAGTTTTCAGTCCCGTCACCTTTTCAATTCAAACATTTCTGGTCAAACCTTTGGGAGTATCATGAACTAACACAGGTGAGAATTGCCCCATCGATGTCCTTATCCTTTGCATCCAGAAGACTATCATAAATGTATGTGTTTACAGACAAAACCAAATGATAATTAAAGCTGAGTAAAAAATAAAAGTAAATGGTTCTGGTCAGAAGAAGGACATACACAAACTAATTATTGATTAATTTTAGTTTGACACTATATAGGATAATGTGAAACCAAAAACGTCATGTGACTTTTTTTTACTGAACCTACATGCACCTGTCACAGCTCTTCAAAAGAATCTTCTTACTCCTCTGGCAAGCAAAATGGAATTCCTCCTAAGAGAAATATCTGCCTTTTCAAAGCTGTATATATCTTCTTTCTATAAGTTTTCAAAAATAAGTTTGACTGCTAGAAAATTTTGTGATACCCAAAGTTTGGGGTTTTTTTAACAAGTGTATTGTTTACTAAAGACTATTTATTATCTAGTTTATGCCTCTAAAATGGATTGGGAAAAGACTGGGAAATGGAAGTTTGAAACTCAGGTCTGGAAAATTAAAAGCCTTTGGATTAGGTCTGCACAGACTTTTGTTCTCCGTAAACTCCATGAGGTATCAATTAGATTGAGACGATAACAAATGTAACCATTTACCCAGCAGGTTAATGAACATCTTGCTGGGGGACTCTGCAGTGTTGTTGAACACCTGACTAATTTTCTAGTGTCTCGTATATGTCTGCAAGATATGGTCAGGAGAAGTAAAGTGCAGGAAACAGCTAAGCAGATGCTCCAGCTGTAAGAAGTACAAAAACCATATTGGTTCAAATTGGTTAGTTGCAGAGCCCATCAGTGACAGTGGTAAAACCTCTGTGATAAAGTACTTAAAAGGGGGAACAATTACTGCAGGACAGCATTTGTAGCTGGAAAGAGGAGTGAGAATATGTGAGAGAAAAAACTCTGCAGACATCAAGGTCACTGAAGAAGGAGGAGAAGAAGGTGCTCCAGGACCGAAACAGATTCCCCTGCAACCCGTGATGAAGATCATGGTGAGGCAGGCTGTGCCCCTGCAGCCCATGGAGGTCCACAGAGGAGCAGAGATCCACCTGCAGCCTGTGGAGGATCCCACAGTAGAGCAAGGAGATGTCCAAAGGGGGCTGTGACCCCATGGGAAGCCTGCACTGGAACAGGTTCCTGGTATGACCTGTGGACTTGTGGTGAGAGAAGCATACAGCGGTGCAGGTTTGCTGACAGGACTTATGACCCCACAGGGGACCCACCACACACTGGAGCAGGCTGTTCCTGAAGGATTGTGGAAGAGACCAACACTGGGGCAGTTTGTGAAGAACTGCAGCCCATAGGAAGGACACCATTGGAGAACTTCATGGAGAACTGTCTGCCATGGGAAGGACCCCATACTAAAGCTTGGGAAGAGTGTGAGTAGTCCTCTTCCTGAGGAGGAAGCAGAGGAAGAGACAGTAAATGAACAGTCCTCAATTCCCATTCCACGTCTCGCTGCACCTCTCGGGAGAGAGAAGGTAGAGAAAACTGGAAGAGAAGTCGAGCCCAGGAAGAAAGATTTGATTGGTAATAAAATAAGCTAATTTTCCCAAGTCAAGTCAGTTTTGCCCATGATGGTAACTCTCTTCTTGTTCTTATCTTGTCCCATGAGCCTTTTGGTATATTTTCTCCCCTTTGCCCAGCTAAGGAGGGGAGTAATAGAGTGGCTTGTTGGGCAACCAGCATCCAGCCAGGGTCAACCCTCCATACTAACGTAGTTAGCCTACTCATAAGGCTCTAATAGAAATCAGGTCAAGCTTGGATGGTATGAAATTTTAAATGTCCAGGTTTTACAATGGCAAACAGGTGAGTTGCTTAAAGGTGTAATTAGCATAGTAAAAGAAAAATGCACCAGACAAAAAAGCAAGTTCCATCATTGAATGAACTAAATGATTGAATTAACCTGCACATCTGATGTTTGAAAAAGTGTCAAATGAACATTACCTCTTACATGACTGATTTTTTAAATGTTGTTTTCTGCTGGACTTGGCATGGAATTAGGCTTTGATCTAGAGTGCTCTACATAGAGAAATCATAATTTACAATGTGTATGCTGGATACTCTTATTTCTGAAGGTATTGAAACATGTTTGACTGTTACGTACGGTATTGTTGAGATCTTTTTAGGAGTCAAAAATGCTGAGGCAGCCCTCAAAACTCTGTATACTGAGAGATATTGCAGTAAAAAAGGAATCTTATCTGTGTAGCTTTTTTTTGCAGCTTCTGCTACTGAGGGCTCTGCTAGATGTGACAAGATGCTGCTATGAGGAAGCTTGTAGAGGCTCTGAAGCACAGCTGCTATTGGAGTACATAAGCAGTTATTGAGAGGATGCATGAGATGAAAACATTTGGGAAACTGAAAAAATGTCAGGATATAAGCTGAACTGAAAAGAAAAAATAAAGCTAGCTTGACATTTATAATATTTCTTTTAAGATGCCAGGACCAGGGAGAAATAAGTGAGCTAAATTACCTAATTGTCTGTAAACTGAGTCATAATTTTTGGAAATCTTTGGAATAACACGTAAAAAAAATCTATAACGATGAAGAAAATGTAAGAAAGCTTATTTCTGTTTACCAGTAAAATAAATTTAATATTTTTTGATTGTAATAAATGAAGGTGTGGACAAAAGAAAAGAGAATCTTCAATGAATAAAAATATTAATAGATATGAAGCCAGATAAGGTTCTTGTTCCATAAAAAGGTATAGAGTTGATTTCATTCTGCAAAAAAATCTTCAACAAACACAATCCTTTGAAGATAAAGACAGGCTGTTTTTTTACACTGACCATGTAATAGAAAAAGGTAATCTGCTGTGTCATAATACCATTATTTCTCCACACTAGATCATATCTCTGAGCCTACACATCTTATGCCAACATGGTATGTGACACACACAATTTACAGTTTTTTACTGGATATCTCGCTTTTACAGCATAAACTCCTGTAGTTTAGAACTGTAAATAAAATAATGGAATGCAGGGAAAGCTCCCCTGAATTAAGTGACTGGTCTTTGGAATTCATTTGGGTTTTTTCACACTAACGGAAAAGGACAGAAAAAAGTGTTTTAAAAAGTCTTGCAAATATTCAAAAATTGCACTAACATTCCAACTTAAATTCCTGAACAAAGACATTAAGTTTTCAGCCAATCTGATACCAAATTCAGTCTCTGGAGTTCTGCAGTCTCAGATGGGACTTTAAGCTTGAAAGCTTTCTTCTTTCAACATCTTTCTCTGGTCTTAGACCTCAGATAAGGCCTACCTTTCCCATAATGTACTATGTGGTGTCCTAATCAGCAATCGCAGACTGAGGAAGTTCAGGCTGCTTTCTTTGGTGCACAGTCATCCGCAAACCATAAATCTTTGATAGAAAGAAGAGTGGCAATTTAAAACATTTGATCTAAATGTCTTCAAGACCTCATCAGAAGTTATAGTTTTAACAGGGGCTCAAACCAACACAAAATATTTGCTTAGCTGCAACAAACCAAAATATGTACATGTTTTTCTAAAACAAGTGAGGCTGAATTTTTGGAAGCTGTACTTTATATAACAGTTATTTCAACAGAAACCACTCCAGATTCTATTCTGAAGTCTCTAAAGTACTAATCATCACCATATGACTGATGCTTGATTACTTATTTAGTGTGAGGTATCTTCCCACCACACACATCACCAAGTAAAGGGAAACAAATCTCATTTTTATAGTCCTAAGCAGAGAAAGCAATGGGTAGTCTCTGAGACAGAACATTTTGTCACAGTGGTATCCCAGAAAGTTATACCTTATTTTAAAACAACAACAATTGCTTAGTAGCAAGTAATACATAACATGAACATGACTATTTTGTTCACACATTTTCATAATGCTCTGGTAGTATAGTACAGCATAAGGTGACAAATGAGATCCTTTCATTTTTCTACATACTACACGACCAGAGGATATTTACTAACATAATTTCAGACAAAAATATTAGGACTGGAGAAAAAAAATTGCATCTGCCTTCAGATATGTATATGTAAAAAGACCAGGAAAATCCACATATTCCTTGACTCAAATTTTGACTCCTAAACAGACGTATAGAGAAGAACTTGACTGTTGTATTGCTTTTGGCTTGGCCACTGACCTGTCATGAATTTTATAATCTCGTTCTTCAATCATGTATTTTTAATTTAATTGAACACATTAATTTAGATATTTTCTGAAATTAGTAAAGAAGGGAGAAAAAGGAATCTAATAACAATACTACTGTTGTTATTAGGTTCAGAAATTCATATTACTATGAATAATGGCATTAAAAAATAGATGCTTTTTTATGACTCACAGAAAAGCAGGATTTGCTTTCTAAAAAGTGTTAGACATGTTTTTAAGACAAGGTTGCAAAGCAAAGTTGAGCTATTTAGGGTCAGACAGGATCACTGTGATTAAGGATATATGATAAAGTGACCCAAAGAACTTCCCTGAATAAAGTGTTTCACAAGGATTTCCACATGGAGTTAGAGATCAACCCCCCAAAGCCTCAGGACATAAACCCTGTCATACTTCATTCAGGGGCACTCTTCCCCAGAAGACACTAAGATTCTTAGGGCCTAACTCCTTAGAACCATAGAATCATAGAATGGTTTGGTTTGGAAGGGATCTTAAAGATCATTTGTTTCCAATCCCCTGGCCATAGGCAGGAATGGCATCCACCAGATCAGGTTGTTTTGGGTCCAATCCAACCTGACCTTTAAACAGGCCATGGGGATGGAGCATCCACAAGTTCTGTTCCAGTGCTTCACTACCCTCTGAGTAAAGAATTTGTTCATAACACCTAGTATAAATCTCTTGTGTTTTAGTTTAAAACTGTTCCCCTTTTGCCTATCGCTATCTGCCCTTGTAAAAAATTGTTCTCCCTTGTTTTTATAAACCCAATTTAGGTACTAAAAGATCAGTAGTTTGTGAATTGTTGGGATATCAAAAGGGCAGAATTTAGGCATTACTATTATTATTAGAAAACTATCGTACTGAAAATATTGATTATCACTGTTAGTCCTAATTCTCTGATTCTATAAGGAATTTACCATCTTCCTTTTTTAGTGTTTAACCACAACATTTCATCTTCACAGAACTGCATCAGCATTAATGCATTGGCATAGTGCTGGAAAAAAGAATGAAGGAAGGCTGCACAGTGCAGATCTTATTGCTTCATGTGCCTCTGAGCACATGCAGAGCAGCTGGTAAAAGCTAGTGGGAACACAGAGATCATCTCCTTCGCTGGCTCAGGAAATAGAAGTCTGGATTAGCTTCCTGTTGGATTTGATCAAAATCCAGAAATTAACCATTAAACCTTCTTTTCACCCTCATCACTAGCTGTAGGCTAGTCACAATGTGCCTGTTTTTGTAGAGAAGTGCAGATCTAGTGACAAGACCTTATCAAGACACAGTAACACACACTGACAGAATCAGGCTCCATATGTAATGTAGCATTAGTTGACTTTTTCTTTTTAAAAACATGGTGAATGTCAATCTCTATTTGAAGGAATAATTTATGACTTAAAGGAATAGCTAAGGATACAGACAACAAATTATCAATTTATACTCTATAGGTAGGCAAGATGAATCTGACACTGGTGACTTCTGTAAAATATGGATACTCCTCAGGGAAAAGGGAATGTTATGATCTCTAGTTTATCTGGTACATTTTTAGGTCATTTTTACACAGTGGACTTGCTTTAACAGGAGTACTAGAAACCGATCCAGAAACATTCCTAAAATGAGCAGGCAACCATTGCTTGACAAGAGAAGTAGCAGTAGATGCTGGATTTTGATTTTCCATGCAGGATGATTCCTCAGCTCCATAAAAGAGAGTATTTGACAACATGTTAAAGGGTAAATTTCATTCATTTCTGAAGAAGAAAGACAGAGGCACTTGTAACTGGAGTGCAATTCCAGTCTGTGCAGTCAACGTTTTTGTCTAGATCTAAGAATCCATACCAGTATCACATTAGCATGGGTTCAAAGGCGGCTCATATCTTTTCATATCGTTTCATATCTTTTTTTTGTGTGGAGACCCTGGGCAAATAATGTCCCTAAACCATGACACATGTTTCAAATCACATTTTGATACTGAATGTCTAGTAAGTCTTTAAAATATTAAATATCAATCGCGTCAACAACATCTTTCTCAAAGGGCACATCATGGAGCATGCACACAAGTGTGTAAGTGTAATCCTTCAACAATGAAACCAGCATCATTTAGATTTTAGTTCTCATCAACGTAGACATTCAACCAGTTTTTAATGAACCTGTGTTAATTATTCATTAATAAATAAGTTAATAAATTACATCAAATATCATCAGGTACATTATCATGCTTGGGACCAGGATCAATATGAATGGCCTGTAATTCTTCAGGTCATCTCACTTGCCTTTTATATAGAATTAACTTGGTCCTTGGAAAAGTGTTTTAAAACTTTATCTAAAACCTATATCTTTATATATATCTTTATAAACCTATATCTTTATAAACCTATGCTTTATCTAAAACCTAATACCTGATAAGTTTCAGAAGTCTAAGTTTAGTAGTCAGTATTTTATATCTTTCTGGCTAATGTGAGGATGAAACATATGCTGTCAACATAAAAAATATATTTGCAAGGGTTTTTCTCCAGATGTAGATCAAAATAACACTTCTACCATGCTTGATTATTGGTGCTAGCATTTCAACAGGTGTCACATTTCTATAAAAAGAGAAGACAAATGATACAGTTAAAATAAATATATGCTTTGGAGAGCGGTAATTTTTCTCAGATCCAGTGGATGGAAAGTCTAATGGAAGAGGAAACAGGAGCTAATTTGTAACACTGCATTTTAAAACAAAAATTACTGCCTTAATTACCCTATTATATTTTAAAGAGGGAAAAGGGCACTATTCCTTTATCCTCCTTAGTAATGTAATGAATCCTAGAAGGTAAAAAAATGCCTTCTCTATTTGAGAGGAAACACCTCCCTCTTCTGGGATTTTCAGTGAAGTGCCTGGCGATTAAGATTCTGGATGCTGCATGAAGCATTGTTTAGTCCTCTGTGCACATATCATATAGGAAACCTGGCAATTAATTCTTTTAAATCCAGTGTGTCATTAGCTTGAGGAAGTATAGAAAGATGCTTTTTTCTTCTTATTCTCCTTGATATTTCTTATGTCCCAAGGACCTAATTGTCCTTTTCACAAAGCTAGTCACGAACTGCAAAAGCAAGGCAAAAGGAACATATGTTTTTAGGATTCTTCAGTTATTAGTGGCACATTATTAGCTTACTGCAAAATCCTATCTCATTTGTCTTAAATTATTAATCAATTTAAGACAAAATGAAAAGGCACTATCTCTGTATCAGACAGTTGCATGTACTGTGTTAAATGGTTGGCCAATTTTCATGAATTATTAATAAACACAGTAATTTAGCTGAAAGAAAGTTCATTTCATTAATGTCTAAAGGATTATTAGTTGCAGTCTGGCAACCAGTTTCCCCCTCTCTGTGAAGCAAGTATTCCCAAATTGTACCTACTGACAGCAGGTACATTTTTCGAAACGTAGGTGCATATTTCTTGTACAGTGCTCACCAAGTATAAACTGTTTCTTAAACTTATCAGCAGCTGCCACAGAAAATACTATGTTATTATAAATGTTGTTGAAAATCAAATCATCACAGGTGTAATGGTACCACTTTATGGGAAACCACTTGTGACTATCTTAATAAGAGTTGCTCCTAAAATGAACAGGGGCACAGACTATCTAGATTGTTAATTCCAACAATCATAAGTTATGGGAGTAATATCTTCTTGCTGTGAAGCTTCCAAGATTTATGAAAAAAGGCATTGTGAACAGTTCTCAAGTATATCCTGTAGTCATTTTTGTACAAAACACTGTAGAATCTATTATAAATACAAGAAGGGCAATTATGTCTAACTCTAAATATTCCTACTTATCTGTAAGCACAGAAATATGTGTATATTTATGCATGGAAACACAAAAACCACGGTCTGTAAGAAAGTATTTTTCGTGTCTCTACAGACATATGAACATTACCAGTATAATGGAAAAAGTTTCACTGGGGAAGTTGATGTATGTGAATTCATAGCATGTGCACACAGACTATCAACTGAACTCATATGCATACTGGATTCATCTTTTAAAGAAAGTAATTTATGATCTATGTGCCATGTAAGTGCTTACGTTATTTTGTTTCATTATTTTAATAAAAGGTAATGAATTTTGTAGCAAAATCAAGCATGAAATATATTTAAGATATTATAAATCTCCTTTTCTCGTTAACTAACTTAAAAGGAATATGATGAAGAACATAGGAAAAACTTATTATTTTCGCAAATAATTCTGCTCATGATTATATATTATTATTTACAAAAATCAGGGACAATAGTCACTACAAATCAGAGGTTTGGGCAAGGTTACTTTTTATAAGCTATGCTCTCATACCAAGGGAAAAGCTGGTATTTCCAAAGACAGTAACCAAGCTGGTATGATTTTTCAGTGCACATAGATTAGACCAACTAAACCACACTTAAACAAAAGTTACTTGATTTCAAGAATTCCAGAGAAATCTTTTTAATCACTGAAGTAATTTTCTCAGCTCTTCTAACTAACACTGTCTTCTCTGGACTACCTCAGCACGGATTTTAAAAGCCTAAATATTTCTCTGTCACTTTTGAATCAACAATGTACTTCATCTTTCTCTGACCACAGAGTATATTTAAAATTCACCTCTGAATCTTGGAATAAATTTTGTCCCTTGTGAACCCTGTAAAACTTCAAAGTAGTTGTACCTTTTTGCTATACATAATTGTATACATGCATAATACATACTTATAGCTCATTTGTAAAGATTACTGCAGTCTTACCTGCATTATATTACTTATACCCAACCTATAGCTTGTCAGTTCATAGACTACAAGTAAATGTATACAATTTATAGGAGAGAATTAAAAGAAGATAAAGAGCTTCAGAATCTCTATGCCAACAACAAAGAGGATTCAAGTACTTTGTACGATAACTGTTCAAATGACCAAACACTAACTACTTTTTTCTTTTTTTTTTTTTATTTTACAAAGCATTCACAGAATCACAGAATGGTTGAAGTTCAACAGGACATTCAAACCTCCTGCTTAAGTAGACTGTCTAGAGCAGTGTCCAGATGGATTTTAATATCTCCTAGAATGAATACTCCATAGCTTCTCTGGGCAATCTGTGCCAGTGCTCAGTCACACTCACAGTAAAAGTATTTCCTAATGTTTAGAGGGAGCCTCCCGTGTTTCAGTGTGTGCCTCATTGCCTCTGGTCCTGTCACTGGGCACCACTGAGGAGAGTCCAGCTCTGTCTTCTTAACAGCCTCCCTTCAGATATTTATACACATTGATGAGATCCCTCCTGAATTTTATCTTCTCCAGATTGAATTGCTCTCTCACATGAGTGATGCCCCAGTCCCTTAATAATCTTTGTGTCCCTTTGCTGGAGTCTCTCCAGTATGTCCATCTCTCTCTTGTACTGAGGAGCTCAGAACTGGTCACAAGACTCCAGATGTGACTTCACCAGTGCTGAGAGAACAGGAAGGATCACTTTCCTTGACCCGCTGGCAACAATTCTAATACAGCCTAAGACACTACTTAATATTTTTTTAGAAGGTCATGATGCTGGCTCATGTTCAGCTTAGTATCCACCAGGACCCCCAGGCTCTTTTCTGCAAAGTTGCTTATGCTGGGGCCAATAAGTTAGAATATTGGTACATGAGGTTGCTCCTCTCTAGGTACAATAGTTTGTAATTCTTCTTGTTGAACTTCATGAGATTGCCATCAGACCCTCTCTCCAGTTTGTTGAGGTCTCTCAGGATGGCAGCACAAGGATCTATCAGCCACTCCTCTCAGTTTTGTGTCATCTGCAGAATTCCTGAAAGTACACCCTGCCCCATTATCCAGATCATTAATGAAGACATTAAACAGGATTGGACCTATTATGCAACGCTGGCGTACACCACTACTTACTGGGCTCCAGATAGATTTTGAACCACTGATTGTCACCCTCTGGACATATCCCATCAGGTAGTTTTCCATCCACCTGTTACTGTTACTCTTCTTATCTCACTGCTTTTCCAGTAAGCTGTCCTTATCTCAACCTGGGATCTCTGCCTTCTTGTCTCTCTCTCACTGGAGGAGACTGGGGGGAAGTGAGCAACTGCATGGAGCTTAATTTCCATCTGCGTTTAAACCACGGCATGTTATTTCTTTACCTAAACTGCTAACATTCAACTTTGGGATTTCAAAATGTTTTCAAGGGAAATCTAAATATCATTTCCCAGGGCATCCTGAATTTTTTGAAAGGACCAGATTTACATGACAAGTACAAAACTGGTCATTGCATAAAGCCAGTGTGGTCTCAGCCATAATTTTACATGAATCCCTGGGATTCACTATGGACTGATAAACTTAAAATAAAATCAGGCATGAAAAACCTCCAAGCTACTAGTCAGCTTCACATGTGCCCATCAAGGACTGCTTGGGAATGCAGGAACAACTGAATTTGGTGAAACTTCTTTGTCCCCAAGAACTACAGTCATGATCTCTTTAAAAACAAGCACGAACAAACCTCATGCATTTGAAGAGCCAAGAATAATTTTGGCCTAACTGAAATTAATATCTAACCAGATACTTTTATTGTTAATAGTGTTATTATTACACATATATTACTAAAATAGTAAGTTACTTAGGCTCAAATAAACACAGATAACCTCCTTATTACTATTCTGAAAAGTGATTTGTAAAGAAAAGCGACTGTCACCAATCCCTCCTCTCTGGCACTATGCATCTTTGCTGATGTCCCTTGGGTGCCCAGTCCAGTGATGCCAGTTCCTCTCAGACCAGAGCAGTGAATGCTGCAAGGAGGGTCAGCATCAGTTGGTCCCTATGGGACACAGTGAGTGTGACACCCTTGACCCAGGCACCCAACTGGCATGTTGGGTTTGTGTTTCTACACTCCACTGTCTATGCTGAAATGAGGATGGTCTCATCACTTCTGCCTTGTCATTTCCACAATAGAAATTGCAACACCACCACAGAGAGCACCAAAAAAAAGACATCCTGTTTTGGGTCTCTGTCAAAACCTGAATCTGTCTGTTTCCTTGGGATTTCTGAGGAAGAAGACCTTCCCTTAGTTTTACTTGAAGCAGCATTGACCCCATCTTAATATAGTTTATCCTAATACAAGATAAGAAATAAATCTTTTATGCAGTATGATTTATAACAATGTAATTAGTGCAAGACTTATTTTTTTCCAAAATGGTTCAATGTTTTATAATTAAAAAAATAAAATTAGAATGTTACTTGCATTCACAATAGGCAAGCAAAAAATGAGCCCGAAAAGGCCAGGGAGTTTAAATTGTTTGTTCATTATGCATCAAGGTGCTATTTTGAGGTTTGATTGTGTTTTCACACTCTGAAGTGAGCTTTATTCTAGTTTAACAGATGATATTTAAGCAGTCTTTGCAGGACCCCTAGTGGAGACACTTCTCTACAAAGCATTATTTGCAGGAGGAAACTATCAGTTTGCAATAATAATACCTGGGTTCAGCTGATCCACTGTTGGTTTTTTTTCCCCTTGTCAATCTTAAAGATCAAATTTACGCACCTATTAAGGTTTTCTGAATTATAAGTAAAGGAAATTGACATATTTGTTTTGGCAAGTGATCATACATGAATCAAATTCTGCTTATAAAAGTCTAGTGGAAGCCCATTTGAAGACTCTAGAATTAGAGGCACAATTGTGCAAGTTTCAAGCTGACTTCCCGCCAAGTCCCCAAAACTCAACAACAAGGACCTGCTTCCCAGAGAGGGAAGAGAAAAAAAAACGACTTAAGCAGCCAAAGCTATAGCAAAAATATATATATATTTTACATATGAGACCGATATATACAATGAGAATACTATACACCACAACTCCCGAAATCCCAAACAGCCCCCCAAAAAGGGAAGAGGAGGAGGGAGAAGGGAAAAGGACAAAAAGGGACAAAGACCGAACAAGTCAACCAGCCAATTGAAGGTAAATTAGCAAAATCTCACCACTTCCCTTTGAACAAGCAGGATGGCTGGACACAGCCCAGCGCTCTCCCCTCAAGCATGGCAGATAACAGCAGTCACTGTAAGCCTCAGCTCCAGATAAACCAGACAGAGACAGGGACCCACCGTTCTCCAACCTCACCGGAAAGGAAGAGCCCGCGGTCCCTTCTGCTGGCTCTATTTATACCTCAAGTTACGTAAAGGAATAGCATGGAATACTTCCGTGATCACCTTCCTAGTTCCTTCCTGGTTACAAGCTGGTCTCCAGGAAGGCCTAGAGTGAAACCATCACAACAATAAACTGCATAACAGAGCACAAATTGTACTGATTTTTGAAGCATTAGTTCAAAAAGGGAAGCTTTTGGGATTTTTTTTCAAGCTGATGAAAAGTACTTATCCAACATAACACAACTGTGAGAGTAAGTCCGGTACAGTAAGACATTTTAGTATTGCAAAGAAATAAAATCCTGAACTGTATTTGATGTGAGGGTGGTGAGGCATCCTTTACTAAGGGGGCAGTGAGGTGCTGGAACAGGTTGCCCAGAGAAACTGTGGATGCCCCAACCCTGACAGTGTTCAAGGCCAGGTTTGACAAGGCTTTGATCATCCTAGTCTAGAGGAAGGTGTTCCTGACCATGACACAGGGATTGGAACCAGATGGTCTTCAAGGCCCCTCCCAAGCCAAACCATAACTTCTGATTCTGTGGATATATTTTTATGTGGTCTTTTTCAAAATAATTAAGTCTCAGATATTCAAAAATATTTTTTAATTATATCATAGGTCCACAAAGAAAGAGACATGAGGCAGAAATTTTTGGTTGAAGTTCAAAATGTATCTTACCAAAATTATTGTTCAACTTTACAAGATGAGAGTTCTTTAATTGTTCAGTTTTTTAAAAACAAATTCCCTTGTTCCCCTTACATTGATACTATGAGCAGTCAGACAGCTACAGTGAAACTGTCAAATTTGATATTCTTTTTACTTTCTTGATCTTGACATAAACCTGTAGATATTTCAATTTTTTTGAGTTTAAGCATCTTTCCCCCCATACCTTGCTCTCTTTTCTCCAAGGAAAGAGTAAAAAGGACGTCCGAGTTCATCAGTACTTGAAGCACTTACCTGAACTCTGGGAAAACAAAATCAAGTAATTATTCTTGTTCCTTGTAGAGCAAAGTCTTGAACCCATGTGTTCCATTTCTTCCCAAATACTGAGTAGAGTGTCTGTACTAGGAATGTACATGGAGTCAGGAAAAAATGTGAAGAACTGCTACTTGACTGTTAGCATTCATCCTGAAATAGTTTGGCCAGTGCCAGAGGGTGCTTGTTAACAGTGTTAAACATGAATCCCAGGATGCTACATGACAGAAAGTACTCTTAAAAGAAATATAGGGGATGCTGCCCTAGTTTATGAGAGAAAAAATATACTGTGGTACTGTACTGTTTGTCTGTACAGCCAAGTTTCAGTTTTTATAGGGACAGATATATAGTTTATGGTATTTTAAAAGTGCTTGTTTAAGTCTCCCTTGTTGATGTTATTCCTCTTTAGAATCTGAATTATCCATCATGCCATGGAATCCTTATTTATTATTTCCAAGACATAATGAATATTAAAATGTAAGAGGAGCATAGCTTCAATTATAGTGATTTGGTATATTCTAAAGAAATACCTGTAATAACCTATGTAATGGGTTGAGTGCAGGTAAAAATTCCAATACTTGATTCAAGTCTAGTAGATTATTGTCTTAGTGTCTTCTGCATTCTAGCTGTCCAATGTGATCATTTAAGCAGGTGGAAGAATCCAAGTGTAGATCCCATAGTCAAATTCATCTATTTTTGAATGGCTAGAGTTAGTTTTGACATTTTGTGCTCACTGGTTGTTACATTGCCCCATCACAACACAGGTTTAACCTCTTAAGCTGTAAATGTTTGACTCAACTGTCTTACCATAACTCTGAAGTTAAAAAAATAGATCTCCTGTTATTGCTGAGGTGATTTTCAAATACTGACAATGGAATAATAGCACCAATGAAGAGAGGAGTTTTTCATAGACAGAGTCAGTTTCTAGGAAAATAAAAGAGTCTTAAGACTCTCTTTCCACAAGTCTAAGAATAGGTCTGGTTAACAAGAGGTTAGAAGAAGGAGTTTAAGGAAATGTATGCAACATAACATTACTTCTATAGTTTAAAAGTACCAACTTTTTTTTCCATTCTTTCTGATCTAAGTAGGCATAGATAAATGGAAGTGAAACCACAGTGGTTCTGAATTTATGAAACTGAAACCTCTTTTAACCATCAGAAGTTGGAATTAGGCTTTTGATGGTAAGCAACCATCTACTTCAGGACTGTAACTCTTTGTTACAGATATTTTTTTTTCCCTGAGGTGACGTGAAAGGACAAATCATATAACATAAACAAGCTCAATATAGAGGCTGAAGTCGGGAGTGCTCCATAATAGTAACTAAATGCAACATTACTCATTTCAAGTAATCCCTGGAGCTTTTAAGGCCAATATTTTTTCATTTGCCATGATAAAAAAAAAATATTACTTTTTCTATTGTTTCCAAAACCCTGCTTTTCCATTATCTCCATAGCTGAGGCCATGGTGAATACTTGCATTTTTTCAGTCTTCCCTGTTTATCTTTCAACTAGTGTAAGCATTGTGAAAAATGAAGCCTGTAAGTACCTAGTTTTTGTACTGTGCCACGTTTCTTATTCAGTTTATTTTTTTCTCCCTCTTCAGTTCTGTGCAATAAATGGATAAGATACTAGTGAATGGGGTACTGAAGGTACTGAAACATGATTCTTTTTACTTACATGCACATTAATGTAAAGGACAAAGAAAGGACTTCTGAGCAGTTATGGTTGTCATTTGCAATGCAGCCTAACCTTTTCTAACACAGATAAATGCCATTATCTGTAGGACAGAACTTGTTTTTTCTTCATACAAGGTTGACATTGAAAGTTTTATAAGGAAAATAAAACAAAGGAAAATCAATAACAGAGTGGCATTACTGGAGAGGCATAGGGGAAAAATTATGTATTTTCTTTCAGAAATATGAAAACTGAAGAGTGTTTTGTGCAACTGTAAATTGTATTCTGTCCAGTCATATACACCTAGACAGTTTCCTTCTTCTTTCTAACAGCTTAAGTTTATAATTTTTACGTGTGCATAATTTTACACAACACATATATACACTTGAAATACATTCCCTTCACGCCTTCATTTTCATTCTTTAATACTGTTACTAGGGACTATTCCAATGCCTTCATGCATAATATGCTTTCAATGTAAGTTTGCATCACTTTTTGAAAGCAGAAACTACCCATACTCCAAGCTAAAGGGAAGTCATGTATCTACATTAGTGTGGTATTAGCTCGAACCGTGAATCAGATTTATTAGTTTGGACTCAATGCTGTGCTATTACTAAAAGCTTAGTCAGCTTCAGCATAGGCAGAGATCACTTGCAACTTTCTGCAAAAGATTATGTAGACATACCCTTCCATTTTTATACTACTGCTAAATTACACACAGTTGTATTGCACTTTTGAAATATATATTCACTGTTATAATTTTTTCATGTAACCAGAATCTCAGTTGACCATCTGAGTGTTGTTGAAATTGCATTTAAATTACCATGATCTGTTAGTTCTAGGTTTTTCTTTCAGGGAAGCTGGGTAATATAAAGTCATAAAAAACTGGTTTGCACCCTGTTTCGCCCTGAGATGGAGCTGTGATACAGGCTGGGACAAACAATATACTTAGCAACTCACAAACACTCAGAGGTTTATTAATATAAATATAGACATAGTGACATTATCTCTTCGATGATCAGAGGATGAGGGAGTTTTAATGCCTTATACATTGATGAAATTATGATAATACTTAAACTATTTTGATCTTACACCAGTGATTCATCTTTTTACTTTCAAATCCTATGACAGATTAACTAAATTTTGAGAATAACCCTTCTTTCTTTGAGGGTTATGATAGGTCTTTATCCTTACATGTGCAAATGAATCGACATGTTGAATTAACAAATACTTCTGTACGTATTGTCTCTACATTTAATTATATGAAAACTGAAAATTAATTGTTTAATTTCAGAATGCCCATATGAACATATAATTATATTTTTAGATGTCAGTTAATTGTTTAATAAAACATGATATTTCTTCTAGTTCATGCAGATCTCTTCTAAGAGGGTGAGAAATGTGGACTCTCTGTTGTAGACCAGTGCAAGAAGACCAAAACTATGATTCTACCTGTTTTATGGGAAAAGTTAGTATTGCTAGCACCAACACTCCTGACAACGCTAATACAAACAGAACTATTCCCAGCTGCTGCCACATCCAAATGTTAAAACTTCTCTTTCTTGGATGCAGTTCCTATAGGTCTCTAGCTTTTGTTTTACAACCTGAATAATTCATGAGGAACAAGACCAGGTCCTCAGGAGACAGATATGTTTAGAATGCTAAGGGAGTAAGAATTTTCTTCAACAATATTGTTGCAAGAAAATACAAAGTGTTAGAGTATATTGATTGTGCTTCTATTGTGTGTATTTACTTGTAGCTATCAATTCTCTTCATCTCTCTGTTTATGATAAAAATAGATAAAAATGCTTTGTGTTCATTTCTGCCTCAGATTTTCATTTTAAAAATAAACAGGAAATAAAATGCGGATAATTATATATTTTGAGGAGTTAATTTTTGACTGTTGAAAACAAATCAAAGTATCATTTAAAACAACAACAAAAAAAGAAAGTTTAGTCATTGTTCTGAGCAGTGGGTTATATTTCCCATTCTAAAAAATGAGTAACTATGAACTTACACATAATTTATTTTAAATTTACAGAAATATGTAAGAGAACATACACCTTGTATATTTTGTGCATATCTTATGTGCTACATTAGATCAGACTGATGACTTAAAATACATCACAGTGAATATTTCAGTTCAGAATATTGCTGGATGGTATAATGAGATCAGAGGACTGTAAAATGTGAGAGGTGTTTAGTATTTACACGTCCTTTTTTTATTATTTCTTATTCTCTGAGAACCATTAAAGATTTTCAAACTTTTCATTTCACCAGTAATACTAAACTATTGACAAAAAAAAATTGGTTGAAAAGAAGAAGGTGGTTTTAATCTTCAGTAGGTGTAATTTTGGTAGAGGTTATGGAAAAGACAGTATGATGTCTCTCATAAGTTAAAGGACCAGGGGCCCCAAGTTCTCAGTGAGTGCTCTAGCAAAAGACATCTGTGGAGTCTCATGGATGCTGGCTTCTCTTCAGATCTTCTTACAGAAATGAGATTGATTGCATATCTTTCAGAATAGAGATTTTCATGGAAATCTTGTACCACATTAAAAAAAATTTTCTAAGTGATCTACTGGAAAAAATCTTGTTTCTCTGGCTGTTATTAAAATGTAATATTCAGACTCAGAAACATTCCATTTGAAAATTTCAGGGGAAGGGAGAAGGTGTAGTTATTCAAAAAGGTTGAGTCTGATCAAACTGACATTTTCTGATGGAATACTAACAGGTGGTAAAATATTTGCTAAATTCTATTTTAAGTGAAATATGTTCAATGAATAATTCGTGAGTTATCTATGAACATTCTTCCATTAATTCAGTTATGATTTAATATTTCTGGTGTTTATATACACATACTCATGCACTCATGCATGAAGATTCTTTCAGAGCTAAGTTTTAATTGCATGTATTGGTTGAATGTTACATTTTAAATAGCTTGAGTTCACGGGGTGAAACAAAAGTTCAAGTGTAATTTCTGGAGCTCAGAGTAAGCCAATCAAAAAAATAGATAAGGAAAAGTTTAATTGTCAAATTAAAGACTTCATAATTAATAACTCAGATAAGGGTCATTTAGATTAGTTTTTTTAATATATGTTCTCAACTAAGAGACTACTAAGACATTTATAGAACATTTTACTGTACTGTAGTTCCATATAAAGATTTTATTAAGAGATAGTTAAACATACACAGTTCAGTGTCAGGAAATAACAGGCTAAGTTATATGTGCTGAACTGTGCTCTTGTTTACAAGTACACCATCAAGTGTTGTACCTCAATGAGGATAAAAGAGAATGCCAAGTTTGCTCAAGTTACCAGGTAAATCACTTCCAGAAATAATGGCACCTTCCAGAAGAAGCAAAAATTAAAGGCAAATTTGTAGAAGTTACACTTGCTGGGCATGTTATTAGCCAGTTAAAACTATTGCTTCTATTCAGAAAGACCTTTTCTAAATAATCACAAACTACTTTGGTAATAAATGTTTTGAGCTACAAGAATTATTTTTTTCCCCTGCTTTGTGTTTTTCAAGTGGAGTAATAGAAGATGTATTTCTAAATACCTCAAAGCTTGTTCAGTGTTTTAAAGAGTCATAAAATAGCCAAATATATAGTACATTTTGGCTAATTGCTTCTTTGAAAATATTGTACATATTTGTTATGAATGACTATAAGCAAAATCTTCAGAAGTATAGGACAGGGATATCAACCTTCTGTCCTCTGAAATCAAGGAGAACAAGTTACTTGTACAGCCTTTATGGCACTTAGTCTGCATTGTCTCTAACCTTACCTAGTGTTTAATGATATAACTGGAACTGGGGCTGTGATTATCCTATAACATCAACAAAGAGTTTCAGAAAGTATTTAAGAAGTCATCAGACGTGTGTGTTTTTATACGTTGACAAGAATATTGGTTATAATTGATCCTTTCCAGTTCCTTAAGGCATTACATCAAAATATCTCTGATGTTATTTTACAAGTAGGTCTGGGTAGACTAATGTATGTAGAAAATTACTGAAATATCTGGATTGGTCACTTAGTAGCAAAACTAGTTAACTGTATATTTTGAGAATTGCATTTCTGACTCATAAAAGTATGAGTTGCAGCATCACCACTGGGAACAATCAAAACCTGAAAGTGTAGGACCTGTTCTCACCAATGGGATATATTTTTAATTAAATTTGCATGTCTTTTATTTTCAATTTATGGAAATATGTAAGAGGATGAAAAACAATCTAGTGCAAACTGGGAATCTTTTTATTGTCTCAAGTTAGACTAATAAAATAGCAATGGATATTGACAGATCTAGGCAAAAAAACATCCAGCACAAACACCTCCATACATTAAATTGAGTCATGTTTTGCATAAATTAGATAAGGTAGGACTGCACCATGGCTTTAAAGTTTTCAGTAATATGTAGTTTCTTAAAGATATATTCTGAAACTCAGAAATTAACACAGTGTGTTTTGTTCGTTTGTTGTTTGGTTGTGAGTTTTTTTGTCTTTCCAGGGAACTTGGAAGTTGTCTTCTTACAAAAACAATGATGGAGATAATTTTTTATCAGTTCAGCTTGTATAACTTTTTTCTTTCTCAGTTGGTATTTTTCAGTTCTAGAGCACTGATTGTTAGATTCAGTTTCTTTTAAATGTTGATACCATAAAACTTATGGTCATTAACATTTCTGTGATACTTTTCACAGGAACAGGCTCAGAGAAGGAGCTGATGACCTCTTCTTTCTGGTTTCTGGTAATAGAATGCAAGGGGATAATTTAAAGCTGTGTCAAGGAAAGTTCAGACTGGATTCTTCACTTAGAGGGTGGACAAACACTGGAACAGGCTTCACAGAAAAGTGATCATGGTCCAAAATCTGTTGGTGTTCAAGAAGGTTTTCAACAATGTTCTTGCATGTATATGGTTTAACTTTTAGACTGCTCAAGAGTTGGACTGGATGACTCTTGTAGAGTCCCTTACAACTCAGAACATTCTATGATTCTAAGACAAAATCATTCATTTACAGACCTTGTATTAAAAAGCATTAAAAAACCTCCAAGCATTTTGAATCTTTTGTTGTAGTATGAAAATATCAGTGGAAAATTCCACAAGTTCCTTAGTATCTGCTTTCAAAGATGGTTGCTCAAAGTATCACTATGACCTATTTATTATAATAAATGAACAGAGACAGAAAAATTTCTAACCTGTTAAAAAACCAAGAGACAACAAGCAAGGAAATACACACTACAAAACAAACGACAGTTCTGTGAAATAATTTGTTTTGAAAAAGCTGAATATGTTGTTTCTTATAGCAGGTTTTCAAGAAGTAACATTGGAAAGGACTTTAGAAAATTATCTAATCCTTTATGACCCTTAAGGTGAGATCAATAAAGCACGTTTTTAAAACTCCTATCACTTTTTCCTCTGCATGTTCTTTAAAACCCTGGACCTCTGATCAAACACCTTCATTTGATCCTGCTGTTTTAAAGTTATTAATAATTTCTAGCATGAATATACTTTACTTCAATTTAGACCTATTTCTTTTTTTTTTGCACTGTCCAGAAGAGATATGGAAAATAAAATATTCATTTCCTTTTTGCAGCAGCCCTTTACAGATCTGAAACTTGTTTTCATGTTCATCCCAAACTGAGATGGATTCAGTCAATCTCTTTTCATTCACACTTCATAAAATCTTTTCTAATCCCCTTCTAGTCATCTGTATCTGTTCTGAAACAGCAGATTTAGACATGATAATCCATCTCAGGCCTGCTGAAACCAGGCTGAAAAAAGTCTTATTTCGCACTGTTTATACATCATACATATAATATTTGATTTTTTTCCAACAAACATTTTTAATTAAATTCCGCTGACAACAAAAAGTAGCCTCAGACCTTTTCTTTCCCCTGCAGAACAACTACTTTGCGTTCACAACATATTCTGCACTCATACTATTGAAAGGCAAAGTATTGTTGAATCATAACAACATAGAAATCAACCCACCAGATAAAAACCTTCTTAAACACTCTGGTACTTGCAGGTTTTCTATGATGTTGTGGTTGCATGATGCTTACTAATAAATTTTTATTTACATTATGAGTTATGAATAAAAAAACAATGAGTTTAAGTTGCTGTTCTTCCTGGTTTTTTAGTTGGAGAACCCCTCTTCAGAGCTTGATGTTAACAAAGTAAAATTTGCCTAGACCTTGAAAGAGCAAGCTTGTAACGAGGATAGCACAGCTCAAATATTGAGGTTTTTGAATTCCTGTGTTTTTTGTACAATTCTTTTTTTGTTTGGTTTGGTGGTTCTTTTTGTTGTTATTTTGTGTTTGGAAGTTTTTTTAATAATTAAGCACCACAAGTAAATTAATTTCATATTTAATTTTTGCTGAGTAGTGCTTACCATAAGTCAAGAACTTTTTAGTCTCCCATGCTCTGCCAGTTAGGAGGTGCACAAGAAGACAGGAGGGAGCATGGCCAGGATGGCTGAGCTGAACTGGCCAGAGGGATATTCCACATCATAGAATGTCATGCCCTGTACATAAACTGGGGAAGTTGGCCAGGAGATGCCTCTTGCTGCTTGGAGACAAGCAAAGTCAGTGGATGGTGAGCACATATACTGTGAGTAATTTTTTTCTCTTGGTTGCTATTTCTCTCTCTCTCCTTTTGATTGTTATTATTATTGTTGTTGTTGCTGTTGTAATCATGACAATTAGTTTTATTAATATTACTATTATATCTTTTTTTACATTATTATACTATTCTTATCTCAATTTTATCTTATCCTAATTTTTATTCTTCAATTCTCACCCCACTGAGGGTGGAGAGTGAACAAGGGACATGTTACTTAACTGCTGGCTGGGGTTAAATCATAACACCATGAAAGAAAATAGGAATTATTAATTCTCAGGAGATGACTCTTTCTTCCCAGTTGGACTAAGTCTGTCTCTATACATGTTGACTTTTATAAAGAAATTTTAGAAATAAACTAAAAAGGATGAGATTCAGTTCTAGATTAAAGTATTTCACTTAAAACACCTCTAATATAGTTATTTCTAAGGGAGTCACAATTTAAATCCCTTAGCATTCAAAAAAGACAAAATTTCTTGTGAATAATTCATGTTGTCAAATACAGGTTTCTACTTTAGTGTGATGGGATATACTCTAAAGACAACTAAAGTTATGATGTCTGAAAAAAGGGTTGAAAACTTCCCCATGTAGATGTCAGAAAAATATATTACGTTGATTTCCCTGTGTAGAATTTTACTAGTTTTCTTTTTTGTTTGATGAAAGAAAAATAATAATTTAGATATCAAGGGTTTTTAAGACTTAAAAAAATATTTTTAGCACATTACTATTATGTTCAGCAGTTGCAATACGTTGCAATTTCAAAAGTTCTTTTTTGGATTGCCATGTAAAATTTAACTGTCAGCAGATACCCTGCAGAAAATGGACCTGTGATAACACTATAATTTTTGGAAATGACTGACTAAGCTACTCCTCAATGAAAACAGTCACAAGACTGGTAGCTCAAAAGACGTTGATTGTTCCTAACTGGAAAACATGCTCAGGAAAATAATGAAGAGATTATTGTCTCATATTTTAATAAGGTTTTTGATTTTAAAAATCCATGGGACCAAATGTTGTAATAATATCTGTGGATAAATTTAAATGTCATACTTGTTTGTTTGTTTGTTTGTTTGTTTGTTGTGGTTTGTTTGGTTTGGTTTGGTTTTTGTTTTCCTGGTCTGAAATGAAAATGGGGATTTTAGGAGAAAGTGTATGCATGTATTTGTGAGACAGAGATTAGAGAGAGGCTTTGAAAGCAAGAATACAGTTGTTTCAGTGCTGAAGAGGAAGTGATATGAAGGTATGCATAGAGAGATCTGACATGAGAAAGTGACATGCTAAGAATACTATCTTAACATATTATTTTGGAGAGAGAGTGATTAGACAAGATGATGTGAATGTAACAATAACATTAAGCTAGTCAGAAAAGAGCAGTAGCTATGAAGCTTAATATCAGACTATCTTCACTACGTACCTCAATCTACGATGAGTCAAAACAGTGACCCAGTTTACATGTCCAAATCTCACATAAGGCTCTGTTATTGTCTACATTGATTGAAAATTAAAAACAAAACAAAATTTTTTGCAGATGTGGTTTTGTCAGAGGGGTGTTAAAAACTTAGACGGTTCAAAATTCTGTTGTTAAATATTCAAAGCAACAAGTCAGAGACACTTGAATTTGAGCAAAAATCATCCATTTTGAGGTGAAAGAGATTTGCAAGTCTTACACACAGTCACTGAATACAGTTTTGGAGAGGAAATAAATTAGAGATGAATGAGGAAAGACAAGGTCTAAGGAGAAAATAATAATAATGATAATAATAAAAAAATAAAAATAATGGAAAAACTCACACCAAAACCCAAAGTACTGGTAATGCTGAGGAAAGAAATGAAAAGAAGCATCAAGTCATGGTCATGGAATATTGGATAGAGCGAGATTCAGAACAATGAAACAAAGATGATTAAATGGTGAATGATGGAAATTAAAGGGAAATACAGTTTCTAGAAACATGTTCAATTATAAACTCAGTTCACAGCTCAAGTAAGATATCATAATGACTCGGGAATTTGGTCAAAAAAAGATGATGAGAGATTTAATGTAATAACTGACTAGGCAGACAGGGCCGTCTAGGATGGTATTAAAAAAGAACCTACACAGAAACTGTGCATTACATATTCAAATACTTTAAAAATTAAAGGAAAGTGTGGCAATATTTGCAATTTAAAACAAAGGTAGTCATGACTCTTTATTCTTTAAAGATGGTAAAATCCTTTTGTTGTCAAAAAAGGAGACCTTAAAGCAAAACCGTGAATGAGAAGAAAAAGGAAAGGGAATGAAGATTCGCTTGCAGGGAAGAGAAAAGTGATGGAAAGGGAGAAAGGTCAACCATATTATGTAAATTATTTCTTACAAGGGATCTCTGTGATCGTGTAATTAGAGGGAACTGGGTGCAGAAGTAGATGAAAGATTAAAAAATGAAGGATGAGAAAAGACAACAGGCAACCGGGCTGCGAGGAGCCTGGGACAGTATTGAAACTGCACGGGCTGCTTGTGGCCAAAGGCTAGGGGGCTTTCCCCCACACACACTGTCCAAGAGAGGTGGTGGTGTGGACTTGAGAGGCCAACCAGGGGGTTGAAGCTAGCCCCTCCTGTCAGGCAGGTACAGCATTGGAACTAAGCCAGAGCCAGGCTGAGGGGTGTTCCAGAGCCAGAGAAGCAACTGTGATTGTACAGAGCTGGAAGAATTCCAGGCAGAGGAGAGAGACCAAAGCAGTCTCGCTGCTACCGTCTCCCCCCCATAATGGCGGGGGAGAGGTAGCGACCTTGAGCTGAGACTGAGCAACGGAGAGACGGGCTGAAGGGCTCGGAGGAGGCCCTACACAATGTTTTGGAGAGAGCAGCCAAAAACCGAAGGAGGAAAACGGGAGGGGAGGAATGCCTCCCCATGACACGTGGAAGCTGAGACGCTACAGCAGCTGAAACAGAGACAAGCCAAACCGACCAGGCTTTTTCTGGGTAATGACGTTTGGTGAAAACTATTTGGGGTATAAAAAACTGAGCAAAACCCAGAAACCCTGCAACCTGGAGAGGAAAAATGAACATCTTACTCTCTGGGAGGAACTGTCACAAACCAAGGAGAAAGGACTCAAAAGCTGACTCCCTGTAATCATGATGAAGATGTGGTAAAACAAGTGTTCCCTTGTAGCCCAGGAGGAGACCTCAGCAGAAGCCAAGGAGCTGGTGGGGCTGCAAAAGACCCCTTTCCTGATACCCCAATGAGAGAGAGACTTTAACTATCATCCTGGAGAGTTTTTTCTTCTGAAAGGATGTGGGAGGACCCCCAGGGGTTGTAGAGATTGTATTAATACTGTGTATTTATTTACTTTTTAGTTTCTATAGTATTTATTGTGTTAGTAATAAGTTTTGATATAATTCCCTCATGGTGAGTTGTGCCTGTCTGAAAACTTCTCTTCCATGTTGATGCAAAATGTGAGGGGAGCCAGGAGATTGGATTTTTAGAGTCTAACCTCCACAATTCTAAAGCATAAAAATTCAGACAAGTTTAGTAGAACACTGGAATACATGAATAAAGGAAATAATGAGTTAACCCAGACAGAGAAGGGAAGTACATGAGAGAATGTATGGTAGATTAGCTACTCAAGAGATATATATAAACATCATTTGTGCATGAACGAAAAATGAAAGTAAATAGTTGAGACAAAAAAAGTGTCCACAAAGTTCTCATAATTAAAAAAAAAAATTACTGAATAGAAATTTTAGTAAAACTACATGTGTGATAGTAGCTGTGGTGGGTTTACCTTGTCTGGGCACCAGATGCCCATCAAGCTGCTCTATCTTCCCATCCTCAGGGAGAGGGACAGGAGAGGAAATAGGATTAAGACTCATGGGTGGAGACAAGAATGGGGAAAGATCATTCACCAATTACCAATCTCTTAAACTTGTACATAAAAGGTGTCTTTAAATCCATTGTCCATGGAAATGTATTCCTCCATGAAAGTTTCTATGACTCATATTTATAGTAGAAAAACTGTTCATATATTTGAAAAAAATCCTCTAAGGTAAAATCAACACTGAAAAAATCTGTCCCACAAAGGAAAGATAAAAGGAAGTTTTTATTTTAAAATCTATTGAGGTTTTGTTGAAATATTAAGATATTCATATATTTTCAGGGCACTTCCAAGCACTTTGCCCACTGATTGTTGTTTCAATCAAAACAATGCTTTCAACACAAAATGGATGTGTGCATCTGAGAATGTGTTTCATAGAAATTTCATAAAACTTCTTATTAAAACTCCTCTTATTCATACAAATACTAAATGTAAGTGGCAAAGATCCACAGTATGTTTGTAAAAATTTAAAGTTTCAATGTGGACTTTTAAAAAGACTTAGCACTTTAAATTGTGCTAAACATCCCCATTTCCTGAAAGCAACTAAGAAGCAATTACAGAGATTTTTACATAATTCTGTTGAAGTTGATGGTAATTTTGAGAGACAACCAAGTTCATGACATGATTCCTCATAGGATAAGGACATACAAAGTTTTAAAACATGTTGAAATGGGGAAAAAAACTGTCACAATCTTCCTTGATTTTAGTTACATTTAAAAAAAATGGAGATATCAGAAATGAGTTCAAGAGAACTATCATGATAAACTCCAATCATATTCAAAGCATACTTATCAAAGCTCTAGTTGAAGTTGAAATACCACTCAAAACACTACATTTTACATCTGCTTTCAGATTCTAAATTCGGATATTCTACAATTCAATGGAGGTGGATCTGCTCCTTTAGAGAACTTAAAACCATTGTAAATATGGTACAAGATAAACAAAATCCTTTCCTTTATACAAATTTAAATACATGATGTTTACCTGTGGAATTCTATGGAAGGCAAATTCATAATGGAAGTTTTATATACAGTGTTATTCTTTGATTTCTTAATGCTATAATGAACTCTGAAAGTTTTCAACAAATTATATTTTGGTGCAGAACTGTCATTTTGTTAAAGACTGTTTACTGTACACAACAACCACTTTGTGGTGTTGCAGTGGGGTTTTTTTATACAAAATCTATCTTGTTGCTTAATTCTTTTTATTATCGAGAACTTTTACGAAGATTAAGAATTTTCTTTCTCATTTCCAAATAACTTTTTTTTTTCCTTTTAATTACCTGTTAGTAAGGAGTAACTTCAAATTTTCATTTCAATATTGCTTTGAAAATGTTTATAGATTTTTGTATGCCTCTCTTGGGCATATTTGCTGTGAATAACACAGTCAGTTCCTTTTTTCAAAGATTATCTTATTACAGAGTTGAGCATTAATGGCTCAATTAAGGAACTGGATTCTAATTCAATCATGCTCTTAAAGGACAAGTCTGGGGGAAATCTTGCTTAACATTTCCATTAATGGTCTTGGCACAGAAAACAAAAATGTGCTGATAGAAAATGCTGATGACACAAAGTCACAGGTCGAGTTTGTTAATAAAAAGGTGGGTTGGGCCAGTTTATAACTGACTGAACACTTGTAGCAAAAAGCTGAGCAGGGGCTTTTCCCTCTCACTGTTAGTGGGAGTGGAGACAAGGCTCAGTATTTTGAAGCTGAGCCAAAGAGGACGGGCTGTTGACTAACGCAGCTTGGCGCCAGGGAGGAAAAACCCCAGGTGAAATTGGAGATGGACTGAAAGCAGGTTCGGCGGTGCCTACGTTGGATTTAGATGTGGTTACCGAAATGGAAAACTACAGCAGCTACGGAACAGAGAGAGAGTCACACAGCAGAGATTGGCTCGGAACTAAGGAGCATGGACTCAAACTATTTTCTTGGACTTCGTAAGGAAGAAGAGACTTCAGTAAACAGCTGGAGGTTGGTGGGGGGTGGATCAGAGGAAAATTCTTTACTCTGAGCACTCCAATGAGAGAAAGACTGTTTACCTATCAGCCTGAGGGCTTCTCCTGGACTGAATTAAGGGAGGGGATTAGAGGGATGATAGAAGTGTGTAATATTGTAGATATATATAGTTGCTTTTAGCTTGTACGGTATTTATTTGTGTAGAATAAATGTATACATCTTCCCTTTCCCCTACAGAGGTGTGCTTGCCTGAAAGTTTCTCTTTGGTGTTGAGGTAAAATTGTGGGAAGGTGGGGGAAGCTTGGAGATTGGATTTTTTTCATGGGGGTCAAACCGCTACATGGATGTAATGAACTATCTGGTTCATTCACAGCCTGCAAATATATTTGTTTCTTTTATCCTCATTGCTTTGTGTTCTCCACAAGTTTTCTAAAAATTACATTCCAGACTTACACAGCTGTAGGGTTTTCAGGTGTCACTCAACAATCAGTTTTGGTTTATTTTTGTTTTCACGCACACTATGCTATAATTCTGTAAGACTTTAACTTCATCTGCAATTTTCTCTCAGGTAGCTATTTTTCCATTGACTGACATTTAAATTTCTTTAAAAAATAGATTATTATCTGCTATGATTTGGTTTTGGTTTGGGGTTTTTTTGGGGTGGGGTGTTTGGTTTTTTTTTTTAATGATGATAAGGGTAAAAGTTTTTTAAGTGTCCTAGATAACAATGTTGCTTATTGGAATTAAACACTCACGCTGAAAGGCTACTGACAAACTAACCCATTTTAAGTGTCCACTACTGCTAAAGAACATACTTCCCTTGAAAGAAAATGAGATAGGACATCTTTATAGTGTGAAAAGAGCTTGTGTACCAAGACTTCTTAACTAAACTGTTAAAGTTTGTTTGTTTTAGTCATGTTACTGCACTTGATTGAGCTCCAATCGCCTTAATCTTCACTGAGGTCCTCAGCCTAGATAATCTACTTCCTTGAAGCAAAATCTAATATTTGCAGCAAAACTGAATTCAGGATTAGATGATATGACAAGGAGTAGAATACTAAATAAACTACTGTTTCACAGAACATTTATTAAAGTACATTTCCAAATGGCTTATAACACATATGCTCACTGTTCCATAACTCTCATAACTTTTTTCTTCTTCATAATTTTTTCCTTAAAGCCTTACTGTCACCTCAACAGAATTAGTTTTGGGAGGCTGAGGGGGTGCTAATATTTACACTGTACTGTTTCTTTCACCCAAAGATCTAACAATTTTTTTGCTGTCCACACTTCCTGTATTTTCACTGCAGTATTTTTGCCATATAAAATGCTCATGGAAGATGCTAGATGTTTTCCTGTTGTAGGGTTTTTTCTGTTGCTGTTTGGGTTGAGGCTTTTTATGTCAGGTGTCTACTTCTGCACATGTTCAGTGATCTCAGACCATTCTAAAAAGCATTTACTGAACATATGCAGAAAACTTGTATGTTCACAGTAGGTTAAACAACAAATAGTCAGTTACTGATGCACCATCTGTGCATTACAATTGGAGAATCTTTTAGAGTCTGAAGAGCTTGATAGTGCCTGCTGGGGTTAAGCCACACCACCACATCTAGTCTGCCTTTGTAGCAGAGTAAAACTCTGGCCACCAATCTTACTTCTAGAATTCCAGTTGACTATTCAAATCCCCAGCTATATCAAGTTCTCCAGAGCAGCACTTACCCTTCAAAACAAGACAGTAGGTCATGAAATATGCTCGATTTCCACTAATGTGGGAATAATTAATCTCTCTTTATACATCTCAAAATTCAAAAAACAAATTACAGATCAGCCTTATGGAAAAATCAGTTTGCATTTTTTTGCATTAGTAGATATTGAATTGTCTATAATGTTGCAGAAAATGTTGCTAAAAGAAAATTGTTAGTTCTCCCAGACTGCTGTAGTAATATATTACTTAGGTAACAGATAATCCTTTCCTTAATGTATTTAACTAAGGTTTTAAAGGAAAACTTGGATTAGTTTGGGTGGGGAACACCTACAGAAGCAGTCTTTCTTACATGTGTAGTCTGAAAGAGTATCAAAACTTGGTTACAATATCAAAGGACTTATGTCGACTCTAATAACAAGTCTACATCATGCAGTCATGCAATTTATTCTTTTTTTTTTTCATATACAGAATCAAAGGAAACCTAAAACTGAGGTTTTTCTTGTGAAGAAGGTATGTGAGAGTTTCAAAAAGGATATCTGCAGATGAGGAAACAAGAAGAGTATCATTCAAAAAGGGAGTACAATCTATTGCCTTAAAGGAGAACTTATTATCTGGCCTGGTGGAAATTACTCCCTGCTGTGTAACAATCAAGTTGGTTATAGAATAGAATAGAATAGAATAGAATAGAATAGAATAGAATAGAATAGAATAGAATAGAATGTGATAGTACCAGTTGGAAGCAATCTACAACAATCACGCAGGCCAACTTCCTATAACTACTATTTCTTATATAAAGTTAACTTACTGCATTTGACTAACAATCTTTGCAAAATAAAACTTTATTCACTGACCATAAGTCAGAATTTCAGTACTTATATGAAAGTGAGTTTTAAATGTCAAAATTGTCTCAAGAATTTAGGTGATGGGACATAGGGGATTGGCTTACCTTTTCTTTAAAACACATCTTTTGTGGAGCCCAATCCCATGCCTAGAAGTGTGGTTTTGATGCTTCAAGTGTAGTTTGCTCAGGGTTCAGCTCCCTTCATAGAGTAAAAGGATTTGGTTTTACAACTATGAGCATATTTCCCAATTAATAGGAAGGGATTTCTCCTTTACTACTTCAGCATAAGTTGTATCAGTACACGAAAACACATATATTCAGAAAGACTCATTAATTAAAGAGAATATCTGTCAATAGAAATTTTGGCTTTGATCTGAGCTCTCTTTCCTAATCTCAGTCTAGAAGAGAAGGACATGGAGACTTAAACTGAAATCAGGGAGTGAGGCACTTCTTTATCTCAACAAAGCATAGAAAGGTACTGTATCAAAATGTGTCTGATAGACAACCACAATTCAGAGGGAAAATTGAAGTGAAAGCTTTGAAAAAATAGGAAACCCAGAAGGTAAAATTGGATTCAGTGGGAAAGAGAAAGCAGGAGCATGGGAAACTTGGAATTTACCTAGGTAAAATCTAATGACCTAAATTATTTAAGTAATTTCCTAATTTGTTGTCTCTTTTCAAGTGTAACGATCATATTCTTCAGATGCAGATACAGGTGTTTATTATATCCATGGAAAATCACATACAGCTACATATGTATCAAAAGAAACTTCTCATATTTTTCATCTAAAAAAAATTCTATGCTATTTCCTATATATAGAGAGAAAATTGTTTCAGTTTTAAATAATCTAATTTATGTAAGAAGTTAAAGATTTATACTGTAAGCTAAGTAAATTCTAAAAGAAACAAAAAAGTTACTTGTAAAGAAATCTATACTACCAACATTTATGCTTTTTTTCATGATGTTCTTATGTTTTTAATGACAAAATTACCTATGTACTATCTCTTACAGTTATACTGGAAAATAAAAAGTAACATATGAAGTTTAAATCTGACAAAGTTTCCTCAAGTTGGAAAGATCTTTTTTTTACTTTATCATATATGAAAAATAGTAACTATTACTAATTTTATACTAAAAAAATGAGGGGTTTACGAGGGAATTGCTAGATACTGTATATCTTTTTTTCTGAATATAATGTTTTTCACTTTCTTCTTATAATTTCCAGAAACAAGAAAATTATTAAATATATTAACAAGCAAATGGAAGTAAATGACAGATATTCCAAAGGAAAATAAATGTAAAATAACTAATAGAACCATTATTTATTTTTGGTATATTAATGCAAATATGAAAAGTTTTGCACACATAAATACAGCAGAAATGGTCCCAGTAAATAATAAAATGCAAACATTTTCAGTGGAACTATCTGTAATTCCAGATCAGTTTTCACAGATGTACTGTACACTGGAGGATTTAAATTGGAGGGAGATAAATATCTTATGTAATGCCAACAGAATGTCAGACTTTGGCAAGAAATGAAGAGTACGTGGAATAGATAAGTCAGAGCAAGAGTAACAATAAAACCAAATTAAACAAATGCTATTCCATTCGAGAAGCAGGAAACTGGAAAGAGAATTAGAAAGAAATATTGTGACATGGTTTCTTTTACGCACTGGAATTCAAGGCACTGGAAATACCTTAAAGTGTTAGCAATTGATATTAGTTCTATGATACTGAAAGATCATGGAAAAAGGAAGTACAGAAGTGATTCAAAGTTCACCAAGGTCAATGGAAAGATTCTCTTTTACCCTGTCTTATCATCCATGTTTTCACAGTCTAAGGTTCTGGCAAGACCAATCTACAGAACAGCCTGCAGTGAGAAATGGAGCAAAAGATATCAGATTCCATGTTTCAATTTATTTTATTATACCTTTTTTTTGATAAGACTTTATTTACTAATCTCAAAAATTTTTTTCTGGCTCTTTATAACTGATTTTAGTCCAGATCTTTCAAAAAAAAAAAAATGCAAGAGAACAAGGAAACACTCAATAAAAATCCTTTGAAGGTTCAGGAATTCTCAGAATAAAGTGTGACAATAACCTTGCCATGACTGAATACGTAATGATAGAAAGAAAAGCTTGAAATTGCAAAATCTGGAAAACTGGAGGTAACTGAACTGAAATGTAATAAAAGCATTAAAATCTCAGGTTGATTATTTGAATTTTTCTAGGTCTTTTATTTGAACACAAAATAGAATTTACACAGAATATTTAATATACACCTGTTATACATCTTAATATTTTCTACTATTTTTGTATAGAAAGGATCTTTAATTTTTTTAGAAATAAGTAGAAAATAAAGTGAATACAACACAATAATATTGATATATAATGTCATATAAAAATAATTAATATAGTAGAGATTTCTTAGTATGGCAAGGTAACCCACCTAGCTGACTAATGGAAGTCAATCCTGTGATAAGCAGTATTTTCCTCTCATGAAGCTGTGCTGCCTGTGACCAACGACTGTGTTGTCTTTCAGGTGTTTATCTGTACTTCCCAGAATAATCTCCATAACATTACCAGACACTGAAGTGAGACTGACAGACCTGTAGTTTCCATGGTTCTCCTTCTTGCCCTTCTTGAAAACTGGGACAACATTCACCAGTTTGCAGTCAACTGGGACCTATCCAGCTTCCCAAGACTGCTCAAAAATCATAGAGAGAGGTTTTGCAATGACATCAGCTAGGTCTTTGAGGATTCTTGGATGAATCCAGTCAGGTCCTATTGATTTGTGGGGATCCAGCTGAAGCAGCAGGTCTCACAGAATTTCAGGCTAGACTTGGAGGTGATCATTCTCTCAGTCATGGTCCTCCAGCTCAGGACCCCTCTACTTTGTTCTGATGAGGTTATATCTGGAGTGCTGTGTCCAGTTCTGGGCTCCATGGTTAAAAAAGACAAGGAACTACTGGAGAAGGTCCAGCAAAGGCCTGGAGCATCTCTCGTATGAGGAAAGGCTGAGAGAGATGAGCCTGTTTAGCCTGAGAAGAAAAAACTGAGAGGGGGATCTTATCAATGTGTAAAATGTGTCAAGAGGATGGGGCCAGACTATTTTCAGTGGTATCCAGTGACATGAAAAGACACAACATGCACAAACTGAAACACAAAAAGTTTCACTTGAACACCAGGAAAACAGCAGGAACAGGGATATCCTTGAGCTCCACACAGCCTTTCCCTACCCAGACAGGAGTCCTACTGAGCTGGACCCACTGATGGGTGTCTAGGAAGAAAATAGAGCTTCTTTGGAACAGTGAAAAGAGGGGTTTTTTTTTAATTTGTTGGTATTTAATGATTTTAACAATTTGTAAGAGTCATTTATCTGCTGCATTGCTATATTGATCTTGAATATATAGGTAATTAATTGCTCATAAATCATGTGTTCTCCATAAACCATTTCAGTTCTGATCTGACTTTAGATTATGTGACGTGGCCAACTCTTCCCTGTGACAGAAGTCTCTTTAGTCTGACTCAGAAATAGTGACAGAGGATTTCTCGAATCAGGTAAGCAATGTTAGTTTCCTTGAGGTATCCATTTGCCTTAACAGTACTTCCCCAAAAAGTAAACTTTTCCCGTTCCTTTTAATATTCCTTTACTTCTCTTATCTTTGAATCCTACTTCATCATTTGCATTTATCAGGTTATTTGTCTTGGTTCATCATTTTTCAGACTTTGTCCAGTAGCAATGTCATCAACAAAGTATGGGACTTTGGGCACTTAATATCAACTTCTGCTGTGTCATGTCTCTGCTGTTGCTGTTCTTGATGTGGTGGTGGTTTTACTGTTTTGTGGGGTTTTTTTGTTTTCCTTAGAAGTCAATATATGCTTTTACAACATCTAATCACTTCACAGTAAAAGTGATAAGATGGTGATTGATAGCACAAAGCTTAAATTTCACATTGCATATTTCTGAGAAGGGAAAGATCCCTGTGGACAATCTGCTCTGATGCTCTAAAAATGATATATTCAATATTCCATTTAGCCAAGAAAAAAATGGAATTTCATGTGGAAGGAAAAAAATAAAATCTTTATATTTCCCTTCCCTCTCAGTTCACTTTTCCATAGTTCCTTCTATTTTAATCATCAAAATTATATTTTACATATGTATTCAACAGAGATTAATTTTGTATTTTCCACATTCAATATATGTGACTAAATTTGAGTTTCTAGTTACCTCAATACTAAGTCAGAAGTGATATTGTCCACTGGAGAAATTAAAATTAGAATTGTTCTCAGTAATGCCATGTGTGAATTATGTAATGACATACGTATTAATTTGACAATTTTTGTTTTGGCATTGTAATTTGGTACATGAATATTTATTTGGTATTTTGAAAGCATTTTGGTTTTCTAAAATATGAAAGTTGTGATCAAAGATGCAAAAAAAAAAAAATTATCTATATGTCTAGCTTATAATGCAGGTTAATTTTCCGCAGACCAGATTTGGACACTATCAATGTTTATTTTGAAGTTATTTTTCCAATAAGAAATGATCACAAAATTAGCAGTTTATTTGAGTTAATTGACTCATCTTGTTCACAGTTGTTTCTCGCTGTCCAAAACTGAAACAGAATTAATATTTTGGGACATACTTGCAAAGAAAATTTGTCAAGAAAGAAACAAAACCCTTTCTATGCAGGTAGATATGTTGCTATCACTGTGTAGAGATCCCTAATAATCCAGCAGGTAATGGCTGTTTGTATAAAAACTACTGAAAGAAAAATCCACTTATTCTCTTAAGTTATAACTGAATCTAAAATCAGGGTAAAAAACCATTTAAAGATAATGGGAAAAAATGTAGCTTCATTAAACACCAATAATTGGCACAGAGAGTAGCCCAAAATACCTTATGTATAATCTTCAGGGTTTATAATGTACAAACATTATATTTGCATTAATTAAGAAACCTGACCTTGCTATTTATTACTTGCCATTTATTACTTAGTAAAGAAAAGGTTATTCTTTGAAGGACTGAGCCACTGCAAGTTTACATTAAAAATACTCTTCTGATTGGTGTCAGTGGTTTTTGCAGTCTCCAAATAGTGATAAGTTCTTACAGTGGAAAACAGTTTTGTTTCTCTGCCTAGGTAATGAATAACAACTCATACCTATCAGTAGTACATTGTCCGTGGAAGAACAAAACATATTTTTTACTATTTTTTGCATGCAGTGCGTGTGGAAACTCTCCAAACTATTACTTTTTCAGAAAGCATTAAAAAACACAATGTCAAACTTGAATGTGCTGTGAGTGTTCCTATAAGAATAATGACATCTAAATAAATGTGATGATGATTGAGAGAGAAAAGAGGGATCTAGAATTTACCAGTGAAGAATTTTTAAGTTATTCTTCACTCTGTGAAAATATGCTACAGAAATAGACACAATCGAGTCTGTTGCCGTTAGTATTGACATGTGCCTCTTTTGTTCATTGTTCCTCTGAGTTTTCGATCTGTTTATTTTCTATATCTTAGAATATGAATATCATCTCATCCAGTATGAGATGGCATGGAAATTGATATAATAGCTTAATTTGTAATAGAGACAAAAATGCAGTACAGGGACAATAGCTTTATTCAGTTAAGGTCTAAAGGTACAAAGTATCCTATTTTGTACTTATTTAGCTTCTTATGGACTCATCCTGTCCACTGATTTAATGTATTGGGAAATATCCTGAAATCCTACAGTAGATGTATCACCTTCACACTACATAACATATACTAAAGTATTTCCATAGCAAATAAATTCTACACCTTGTCTAAAGAAGAGTACTGGTGAAAACTGCACTTTGCAGAAAAATTGACTGGATTTTTCTTCCTTTTGGGTTATATCCTGACTGTTCCTTTTTGCATTTTTACTTTGGCACATGTAGAAGTTTCATCTAAAATTGAGGAAAATGTTCCTTAATGTTGTGATGTACATCTTCAATCCAATTAGTATTTACTGGAAAGAACTGCTATTTCCCTCATCATCTTCTCTATTTTATTAAACAAAAGCAAAGAGTGCACTCTGAGGCTTCTGCCCGCCCTTCTTTGTTTTTAAAGCTGCAATGCAGGCACTTCTGATAAAATTATGCAGAAATGAAAAAAGCCACTGTACAATATAGCCAAACTTTATTTAGGCAATTTCTAACATTAAAAAAGATATATTTAGTACTCTCCATCTTTATGTGTTATTAAACCCAATGTCTAATAGATGTCAAAGATAGTAATGGAAGTGCTAGATAGATCTTCAAAAGGTTTTAAACTGTACTATTAGATAACATTTTGAGAATATGTAAAGTAGTACTGTTTCCTGAGGGTTTTTTTTCAAGATAACAAATGAGATTGCCTACAGGCTACAGGCTTTGAAATTTTTTTTTGTCTTCTGTTACTATTCCTGAAATATGTCTTAATTGCCTCCTTGGAAGGAAACAGAATTGAGTGACAAGTCCTATGCAACTATTTCTATTTATGCTCACCCACTGTAATTCTAAAGTTCTGTTTTGAATGATTTTAGAATGATTTTCATTGTTATTTCTAGGTTTCAATAACATTAGTTGTTATTAATATTGTTTGTTAATTTCTAGCAGAATGTCTTTCAGGTACCCATAAATGCTTCTAAATGTTCATAAGTTAAGGTTAGGCCTTGTTTTTATTTCTTTGATTTTTCAGATGGCAAACATTACAATTTGGCAATAATGCTGATAATCTCTCATGATACCTCAAACATCAGATGGAGATGTTTTTCAAAGAAATTTTAGAGTAAAAAGAGAAACAAATTCTTGCAAATATTGAAAAAAATTTTGAGGAATACAGTTTTTCTTGGATGAAGCTTTCATAGAGTTAAGTTTTTGCAGATGCACCCACAGGCACCATGCAGTGGTAGCCGTTGAGTTAGTAACAGCAATTGTTTTTTTTGTTGTTTCAGTTAACATAATACCTCATATTTATATGACAGGTTGTACCAAAGTGCTACCAAAAGATCAGCTAAGAAATCCTTTTATAGTTTGTTGTGTAACTCCCAGAGTCAACTGGAAGGAATCCCATGCTGGAGCTACATTTTCCCACTACTGCAGGACACTCCTTAAGCATCCAGCAACACTTGTGCCTGCTTTAAGTGGAACATTTTGAGCTTCTACTAGTTTCATTGATACAGATCACTTATTTACCAGCTTCAACTTTCATTTCAAACTTCTGGCCTCCACTTTCATTCTCCATACTGTGAATGCCTTTGGACCATTACTTTTAATACTTAGGGACATATTAGGTATTCCCTGAGCTTTGAAAAATAAAAGACAACAGTGAAAATAAATAGACAAGTAAGCAGTTCTTCTAGGGGCAGTGAAAATTAATTGTTGTTTGGAGCAAGCTACCATGAGTGATGGAGTTAGTAATGACTATTGGGCCCAAAACCTTGATGTATTAAATTTTATGTATGCAAGCATGTCCAGATGACTGATGTCTTCAGAACATTGAGGTGAAAATTTTGGCTGTCTTGAGTTTTGGCAAAGAGTTAGAGCCAAGGCTGTAACTAAACAGGTTCTTATATCATCAGAGAGCAGTTAAAAAAGTTTGGCAGCTGTTTGTTTTTTTCTTTTACTATTTACACAGATCTTTGGAAAATTATTATATCATTGCTGCTGGCTCAACTCAGGACATAATAAATATATTCTTGTCAGTGAGTTTTAGCATGATGATGAAACAATCCCTTCCCACCCCAGTGCTTCAGTGTAACTGCATAAAATCATATTTGAATGGGGTTTTACCTCACCTCCCCAAATAATCGAAGATCCAAGAAGTATGAAATTTTTAATCAGAGCAGTACTTTTGAACAAGGAAATCTAAAACACTGCTATTTTTTGTTGCTGAAATTAATTATTAATGAAAAAAATATTTGTTTCACTCAGATGAGATTTTTTTTTTGACTGTCATGGCCTCAAGTACTCTTTTTCATTGTCCCATTAAACCAGTGAACTACTGACCTTTGGAAGTTTTTTAGTCCCTTATTCTTACCTGTTGGCTCTTTTCTATGTGACAACTGTTTTTATAAGGATTTATTATAACTTCAGATGCTTTGGTGGAAACAGAAAAGACATAGTGATTCAAATTTGAATGTCTGGAACTTAGTCTGCTATCATAAACTTTTTGCAGTCTGCACAGGGAAACAAACAAACAAAAAAATCCATTAGGTAATTAATGTGATCAAGGATAAATGTATTTTATCCTGAAAGATACTTTGGGAGACACTTACAGAAGTACAGAGCTATTGCCTGAAGAATACAGTATATTTAAATTTGGACACATGCTATAGACTGGGTAGGAAATCTAATTCACATAGAAGAATGGAATAAACAAGGTGAAAAACTGTATAAAAGAGATAGCAGGAAAATACAATTAAATATAGTATTGTTTTTGAGGAAGTGAAAGCAAAATAATAACATTAAAAATCAGTTTCAGGAATGTAAAAAAACTTAATTTTAGCAACAGCTGGGAAAATATATATTGTTAATTATATTTGAAATTTGTATGATGATTTTTAAAATACTTCTGTTTTATTTTAATCTAAAATTCTGTTTTAATTAAATTAAATTATTTTGGATATTTAAAATAAGTTCATTAGTTGAAGAGATGAGTCTGACCACATGAAATAATAGCTGCTTCTACTTTAATCAGCAATGTTGTGTTTTCTGATCTGCAGGTTTATAGGTGTGAATTCTCCGTCATTATCTCCCTTAATATCATTTGGCAATGTTTCATAAAGGCACATACTGGATTTAGTTATATTTATTTTTGAAAACTATTATAATAACGGTGGCATTCACTCATATTCTCTGTTTTGATTAGGAATAATCTTCATTGCAGTTATCAATCTTAATCTGTGCCCAAATCTGAGATTAAAAATAGCCCTTATAATATTAAAATTATTGTATGTCAGCATTATATAATAAAATTTTTTGAGCAAAAAAACTCTTGTTTACTGTATAGGCATTATAAAAAGGAAATAACTTTTCATAAACTTGATTGAGAAAAAGAGGAAAGAGACTGATGGGAGCACATACTGATTAGGCAAATGCATATGTTCTAGGTTTAGCAATTTAGTCAGTAACAACACAACATTTTTCATTAGTCTGGGATCAGTGTTTTCATCTTACATAAAGAAAATCTTTTTCAGTGACTCCAAGTGAAACAAGTCTGTTGCTTCTGATAAATGAACCAGTAAATGGGTACATATATCTGACAACAGTAATCAATTCCTTTATTTCCTCAGGGAAAGCCGGTAGTTCAGGTTCATGCTGCTAATCAAGAAAAGTGTATTGTCTTTTTTAACAGGTGATTTCTACTTTGTTCTTTCAAAGCATGCTTGCAGGCTGCTTTACTATGGAGAAGAAGTTGGGTTCTTTATCTTAATTGGATGAACTTAATTAAAATCATTTAGATTTTTAGTACCCCATTAGGTCAACATATCTCTGTGCTGAATTTTTTTTTTTTAACCCAGAACTGCTGACTTTTAAGGGTACATATACAGTGTCAAAGAAAAGAGACCAGAAAGTGAACCCTAGCACTACAGTCTCATCATCTATATAGTATTTATTAATTCAGTTTTAGACTCTGTTTAAAAGAAGTATTGAAGTTACTCAGTGCCTCTAATGAAAGCTGAGATAGCTTGAGCATATGCAGACAGCTATAAGCAATGAATGTCACCCTCAAGGAGTACTTAGGTATTAAGGACCATTTGATTTTCCCTACTGTATCCTGCATAGTCTGTGGTATCCTACACGCATAAAGACACAAGTGACTTGTAGTTCTTCCTCTACACACACTATAAGTGTTTCTTATTTTGTAGGGTATTTAAAATGTCATGAGATGACACTTCTTGGTCTTGATTTCTGTCCAGATAAGTTCACCCCAAATCAGAAACACCATGTAATCATACCTGCCCCACACTTTAGAATCATTCAGTAACTATGCAAAATACTGTGTACCAGTGTGAGTGTTCTCATTGCATAAAAATTCTGCTAACACAGTGTCAGGATTTTATTTCTTTTGAGAATGAAGAAAGCCTCGGAATTCTACGACTCCATTTCTTTACATTCTGTTCTTTGAAAAAGACTTAATAAATGGGTAAAGTAAAAAATTTCTGAAGTATGTAATGAAATATTCCTAAATTTCTTATATTATTCCTGTACAATAATATTAATGCATTTTTTATTCTGGGAACTACGCTAAACAGGCATGTTAAACAAGATTAGCAGTGAATTGAATTGCCGGTTGTAAAGAACAAAGTTACAAAAATAGTTTTATCATTCTGTTTAATATAAGCTGAAAATTTAGCAGCTGGAATTATTAGAAATGTCAGATGGTTTGGCATATTGTTATTTAAATAAGCACTAGAGCAAAAAAATATAACAAAGGAACAATGAAGTATTAGAAAAATCACAATTACTGGTAACAAAACTGTGTTGCACAGTAAGCACCTGAATCTGAAAAGTTTAATTACAGCAACAGTTGTATATAATAGTGCTACCTTATCCTCTTGCTATGGGATTCAGCTCTGTAGTGAGTTAACCTTGGTGGAGAGTAAAGCAACACTTAGTTGTTTACTTACTCCCCTCACCACTCCCAGATGGACAGGGGAGAGAATATGAAGAGAAAAAGCAAAAAAACTTGATGGGTTGAGATAGAGATATCTCAATCAGAGAAGAAGATCACAGATCAAAACCCAAAACAGCCTAATCACTATGTAGGGGACATCTATGTAGGGGATAGAGTGGGAAAAGGAAAAAGCCTGACACTCTGCAAACACTACTCAATATTATTCAGAACAGTGGAGTGTTTGCGACATTCTTAGTCACAAACCCAAGCACAACACTCTATGGATTGCCAGGAAGAAAAAATAACCAGAAAAATTTGAAGGACAATTAGTCAAACTTTTATGTGACAAAAGTATATGATATTGTATGTTGGCAGCAGTGCTGAAGCCCATGATGCTGTTTGCTACTACACAGCACCAGGATCAGGAGTAGTTGTTATTTGGATGAAACTACAGGGTTTACATCATCTAAACCAACTTGTCAACTTGAAAGTGACCTAACCATGATTTATGACTGCATTTTTCTAGATTATAAAAAAATAAGGGGGGGAATCTCCCTCTACAGCATACAAAATCACCTGACATAACACTTTACCTGTCTTATTGGTTTACTCTTACTGTATACTCCTTGTGTGTTGAATTCAATACAGCAATCAAGCAGTAGGCAAAAGCTCCAACTATTGCCCCAACACTGCAAAATTTAACAGTTTTTTTTTTTTTTTAAAGAAGAGATACTACATTCTGGAAGTTACATTCTGTCAAATTAAGATCAAATCAGAACAGTTCTTGAGAATCAATATCATAATTTCTGAGCTGTTACTATATGGGTAAAAAGTCAAACCCAGCAAAACAAGACCCCTAATTATTTTGGATTGCCTGTCTGAAGCATAAAGATACCTGAGGTTTGTGCTGAATTATGATACCCTGACTTAAGTGTCATATCTCAAAAATACTTGCTCCTTATATATTATGTTTTTCCATAATCCATAGAATGTCCTCCTGAAAGTTAAGGACATTTAATTTCCTACTTTCAGGTGAAAGCAGAAACTCTGTGTGAGAAAAGGCTCCTACATCTTTATGGGATTCTTAATGACCCAACTAGTTTTATGAGATGATTCAAAAGTTTTCATGTTTTTAGTAATTGCTTTTGTCCATAGTATGGTAGATAACTGCAACTTTTGAAACATTTTCCTTTCTTTCAACTTGTCTTTCCATATGCAGATTTTAGGTTATTGCAAACACAAGTATATGCTGGTATGCCAAGAATCATAGTATTTCAAATGCAAGAATAATATAGGATATTCTGCAGACTGACTTGTCTAATCTAATTTTAGCCACCTAAAAGTTAAGTATGTGAACCAAGCTGCTCCTGTTAGCACTCAATATAGTAATGGAAGGAGACAATGTGAATTACTATTAGACAGATAGAGCGATTGTTCTTCAGTTGTAAAATAATGACCTAAGACAAGCAGAAGACACTTTCCTTAATTTAGAGACAGATATAGATAACTAAATTATGAATGACTTAAACTATATAAAAAGAATCCTACTTGTAAAATTTATTAGATAACTAAGCCTGAAAATAAAGAAATGTTTAAAAATTTAGACAGAGTATGTAAACACCTTCTGGTTTTACCTGGAGTAAATGGTTACAGATATACCTGTATAACCATGATGTAAATGTTTGGTTGTTAATAGTAGTAAACTAGCTCCCTGGTAAACCAGCCCAGAGCAGATGGAGTTCAGTAGATGGAGAACTTTCAAAACTGCCCAGTTCAGACCTTTAAACTCTATAGTCATATTTTATAGGCACGAATAGAAATCCTATGATTAAATCTTTGATTAAGGCTAATTAGACCAATGGTTCTGGTTGTGCCAGTAGTTACAAGTTTAATGACAGCTATTATTGACAATGCATTAAATCTTAATTTGGACACAAATCAAGAGTTTTAATTTTTTACCAAGGGTAATGGTACACTATTTCAGTTGGTGAAAATTACGACTATTTTTAGCTAAATACTAATGGAAGTTCAGTCCAGCTATTTTCATTATGTGAATTCCTGTTACCTTCACAGGCAACCTCTTATAAATGTTATCCTCCCTACAGACTGTTTCTGTTGTATTTCACATATACTTTTCACAATTCTGTCAGTGTTATTGTGTCTACACACACCAACTGGGTGTGGCACTTAGTGCCATGGTCCAGTTGACAAGATGGTGTTCAGTCAAGGGTTAGCCTTGATGATCTCAGAGGTCTTTTCCAACCTAATTGATTCTATGATTTTGTCTCTAAATTTACATTACCATAGTTATTATATTACTTCAGAAACCAGAAATAATTAAGCATACTTTTAGTTGGTATTTTTGCCCGGTAATATGCATCATTTTGAACTATAGTCCACAACCTATGGCCTTTCTAGTCTGAAAGGTGTATCCTATCCATACAGTATATAAACCAGAAGAAGATACCTTGGTGTCTACAGTTTTAGAAGTATGTGGCAGATGGGAACTTTGAAAAAGTTATGATCTAGGAAAATGTTTTCTCTACTATTATGCCAGTACTTCACTAATATATGCATATTTTTAAAGTATATATTTATCAGATAAACAAAAAAGAATAGATTTCCATTTAAAGCAGAAATTAGAAGTTAGTGAGTTTGTGCTTAACTCATTCCACTTCCACCCACAGTTAATGTTATTTTCTGAAAATCCCAGGTTTACTTTAGTCATATATGATATGAATCCTCAGTGGATAACTTTCTTTTTCGGGTACGCTCTCTTTAACAGAGTGCTTAAGGTGCAGGTTTTCCAAACTTAAAAACTCTTGAAGGACACTGTCAAACATGCTTACATTTTTGAGAAAGATGACTAATCTAGTAGCAATATTTACTTATTTATTCAATTACCTAGATAAATCAATATGGGAAAAGTGATAGCTGCCTTGGACAATGGAACAATTTTAATGAATTGTCAAACTGTAATATGGATTCAAGGTAAAAATGCTAATTCCTCACTGGATGCCAGACTATTTTAAGATTAATTAGAATCTATTTAGGCTTTCTAACTTTTACTTATTTTTCTGATTTGTCATTCACAAAATTTGCAAGTCAGTTATTTTTCCTGTCAAAAGTGGAAGAAATAAAAAATGTAAATAAGGAAAGCAGGTAAATTCAGAAGGATCATTACTAGGAATGCTCAGAAAATAACAGTACTATTTCCCCCTTTTCTTTTGATCTTTTGTAGTTTTATTTGTTGTATTATTTCTGTTTCTGACATTCTCTTCTCTCTCTTTCTCTCCCCCATCTCTAATTGACTTCCACGTTATGAGTACAATTTAGATAACTGAGTGTGAATGTCTCTGTCATTTCTGATGAAGACGTGTTTTGGGATAGGTAAATATGAAACAAGACGGCAGGAGAGCCATTCTTAACTAGATCAGCTCACAGAGTTACTTAGGAAACTCATGTATCCCAAATTGCACTTGAATGCCTGTGTTTTGGTAGTCAAATACTGATCTTACTGTTTAATCTGAGCTACCTGCTTAGATGCTCTGCAGGCAGTAAATCTAGTGAAAAACATCTTATCCTCATATAATCAGCTAAGGTAGGATGCATTACCATCATGAGAGAGCTATATTTATACACCATACATAGAAAGTAGCAAAACTCTGGATATCTCCTTGAAAAAAAAAATGTCCTACTGCACAGACTTAATTGACTCGTACATAGAGATTTGGTGTAAATTGGGAAATAGTATCTAAGTGGTTCTATAGCTGCCATAAGTGCACACATTTCTACTGAGGTTTCTTCATATTTCATAAGCACACAGATTTCTCTTATACATGCATCTGCATAGATAAATAAACGTGGACAGCAGAACTGAGCCACAAATTACCCTTTAGAATTCAATTCTGGCTGCAAGCATGTTTAATTGTTTTAGAAATTAATGTATAATAATTTCATATAACTTTATGAATCATCAAAATAATTGCTTTTCTTCAATTTTTTGATAGACAAAATAAGAGAATATTAAATAAAAACATTCAGCAGCTTGTAGAGTAGTGGTCTGTGTTCAAAATACTCAAAATAGACTCAAACCCCCCAAATCATAAGAGTTGTCTGTGTATTTTGAACAAAAAGATTTAACAGGAAAAAGAAAGATAAAAAATGCTCATAGTTCCTTTTTGTTTGCCAGGATTTTAATACGTTTCTTAGAGAAGTGAAATGGAAGTTGCTCCAAACAGCAACCTTTGATATGCACTAACTATTATGAAAAGATCAAAAGTTTTCCCTTTATTATATATGCAGACAAAATCAAACTATGTCAGTCAATATGCTTTTGAACTGTTAAAGCACTGATTGCTATTCCTGGGGAGGAAATTTTGCCTACAGGTAAAAGACTTCATCTTATGAACATGAAATATTGAAAATACATGGAGAAGCAAATAGGAATAAAATATGTTATGAATTATGTTAGAACTACAGACACAGGAAGATAATATTTTCTGCATCTTGTTTAAGACTCTGCATATATAAAATATGTCAATATTCTGAGTATTTACCATTGGTACTAAAGTCATCTAAGTGTCAAATTTCGACACGGATCTTGGTTATCTAAAGGCTGTTTACACAAAGAATATCTGTTTGGGATGCAATTTTTAGTACCTTCATTTTTTTACAGTTGTTGAGAAAGATACATTCTTGAGAAGATAGGTTGCTTCCCTTGTTTAAATTCATTCTCAGTCTTCAAAAAAACTCCTATAAGTTGTCAGACTTAGCTTTGAGATAGTCTTAGAGATATTGGGAATAAGTACTGCAGTTCAAGACAGAGAGAGGGCTATGCAGTACTAGTGAACCTTAATCTAACAGTCATGATTTGGCAGATGTTACTGTTTTTGCATAAGCAAGGCATCCTGAAGGACAAAGAAACCCAAACACAACACAAAAGACAACGACAATAAAACCTCCAATATTTTTCTGTTGAAGATCTCCTTCAGCAAAACTTCAACCATAAACACCTTTACTATTTAAAGCACCACTCCAGAGACAGAGCTATTTTGACGAGGTACATCCTCAGCTCTAGATATCATGACATCTTTAGACTTAGAGCAGATTGAGATTTTTTCAGGTAATTAATTGTAAAATGCTCCCTAAAAATTCAAAATATGTGACATAGTAAAACAAGAAAATATATGGCAAAACATACACACATAGAAAAGGAAGCTAGTTTGTGTTTGAAGCTAGTTTGTGTTGGAAGCTAGTAGTCTGATAGAGTGGGCTTGAGTTCCTTAGACAGACAATGGAGAGAAATTGAGGGTTTAGTGTATCTGATGCATTTTAGAGATATACTTTACTATCACAGAAATTACTCTCTCACACTATCATTTTCTTTCCACTGGGTATATATTCAAACTCAGAAGCAATGAGTATTTTCAATCAAAAATCTTATAGTAAAAATATTTTAAAAGTCAGATGGTTTCAAAAAGAAAAATTGGCAAGATTGCCTGTCGGTCACACTGTTCAGAACACATGTCCACTAGTAACAGCTTTACAATTTTTCCTATTCCCTTCACTTTATTCCTGGTACAAAAGAAGGCTGTATAACCCCAGATGATGCTATTCTAACTGGTGCTATCAAAAATGCAGTCAAAACTTCATGTCTCTTACAGTGCATTTGTGATGTACTCATATTCACATTCATTGGTTCATTCTTTATATTTTCAAAATTCTTAATATTTTTAAAATGTTAGCAGTTACTGAAAAGAGACTGACAGTGTGATAAGAATAAATATATGAAGATTTTGAAACTTCATCCCACTAGCATTCTCTAATCGAGGCATTTGACTACTTGGTGTTGTTGCAAACAGTACAAAAGCAAGTGGTCCTTTCCTCCACCCCAAAACCTCCCTCCCCATCCTGCCACCATATATAAAGTTAAGGTCAGTTAACTGATCTTCAGAAAAATCACAGGAGCTGGTTGTACTTAAAAGTGTAACACACTAAAACTGCAATGTAAGCTATAGTGAAACAAGCTTTAAAAAAACCTTAGGGTAACACTTCGATTTAAGTGCAGAAATGGCTAAGAACATATAGTTACAGAAACTGAGCTGACAGTTAACTCACTACACCATAGTGATTTGTAAACTTCCATCTATACTTTGAGTCTAAGAGAGTCACATTCTGTGCTATTAGTCTGAATTATCTTTTGTGGTAACATTTAACTGCAGTAGTCTAATGACTACAAAGACTTTAATTGTTTAATTTTTCTTTAAAACAAAGGTTAAAAAGTCCTATCTGGATAATAAGTATGCTTTGTTGCAAGATTAGTCTAACAGGGATCTTCCAGAATAGATTCCCATTTCACTCCTCAGATATTGTTTTCCTGGTAATAGAAAAGAATCTATTTACTGACCTTTATTTAGTTAGGTAAAAGTTCCTTCTGCTGACATTTGAGATAGGCTAGTTTTTCTAGTACCTTCCTTTCAGGCTGGAAGATATGGCAAAAGACTTACATGAGGTCTGCATCTTCCTGAATTGGCAGAGTTGGGCCAGCCACCTTAACCAAAGCTTCTCAAATTACTTTAGGTTCCTACACTTAGGTAACTAAATTGAAGCCACTGTCTCTCTGAATACCATCTTCATCTGGATTTACACAATTAGACAGTCTTGTTTTAGTGGGACACTTGGAAAATCTGTTGCTGGGTGACAGGTCACTGGTTGACAAGTTGAATATGAACCAGCAGTGTGCCCTTGCGGCCAGGAGGTTCAGTAGTATCCTGGGGTACATTGTGAAAAGTGTGGCCAGCAGTTCAAAGGAGATGATCCTGCCCCTCGACTAAGCCCTGGGGAGGCCACATCTGAACTGCAGTGTCCAGTTCTGGGCTCCTCAGTACAAGAAAGATAAGGAACTACTGGAGGGGGTCCAGTGCAGGGCCACAAAGATGCCTAGGGGTTTGGAGCATCTCTCTTATGAGCAGAGTCTGAGGGAATTGGGCCTGCTTATTCTAGAGAAGAGAAGACTGAGAGGGGATCACATTACTTTTTCTGCTTTCCTTGATAGCTCTAAGTTTTAATGCCTGAAGTGTATAGACTTGATTAAGACTTCTGTTTGGCATAATTGCACTCAGATTTACTTGAAAATATTCTGAATTCTTTGGAACTAGATCCGTGTGCCAGTATTTTGGTTCTGTCTTATGTAATTGAGACACAAATTCTAAGCCCAGCCTCTTGGAAGAAAGGAATCTCCAAGTGAGAATACCTGGGGTTTTTCCATGTGTAGGTTGTGGATTTTGACTATATGTGTTAGACTCACAGCAAGGCCACGTGATTTCTGCACTGGTGTGGTTTGCACTGGATTGCCTGCGCTGGATTGGTCTGGGCAGACTGCCAGGTGCCACCAAGCCATTCTCTCACTCTCCTTCTATGAATAGGAAAGGGGGAGAAAATATGATGAAAAGCTCAAGATAAGGACAGGGAGATTGCTTACCTGTTACCACCATAGGAAAAAAAGACTCAACTTGGGGAAACTAATTTAATTTGTTTCAAATTAAACACAGGTCAATGAGAATTAAGAACAAACCTAAAAACATGTTCTCCCAACCCCCACTTGTTTAACATATACTGCTCTCCATGGTCATCAGTTCCTGCTAGGAGCTTGCTCTAGCATGAACTCTCCATAGGCTGTAGCTGTCTTCAGGATGTATCTGCCAGCTCAAGCATGCGGTCCTCTGCAGGGTGTAGGGTGGATATGTGCTCCACCATGGTCCTCCTTGGGCTTCACTGGGACAGCCTGCCTCACCACGGTCTGCACCACAGGTTGCAGTGGAATCACTGCTCTGGCACCTGGACCACCTCCTGCCCCTCCTTCTTCACTGACCTTGGTGTCTGTAGGCTGTTTCTCTCACATTTTTTTACTCTGTTCTCCCAGCTGTTGTGCAGCCATTTCTTCCCTTTTCTTAAACATATTATTACAGAGGTGCTACCATTGTTGCTGTTTGGCTCAGCTTTGGCCAGTGGCAGGTCTGTCTTTGAGGCCAGCAGGAACTAGCTTACAGTGTCTTCCCCATGAAGCCGTCCCTGCAGCCCCCATCCACACACCTGCTACCAAAACAGCAGGTGTTTTGTTCTATCCAGATGTCTGTGTTTCTATGCCTGCAGGTGTCTATGTTCTATTCAGATCTCCTTATTTTGTTCCCTTCTCCCTATTTAATGTGTAGAAAACAAACAAACAAAACCATGCCTCAGCTGGGATTCCGGGCCCAACCATTCAACCATTGATCACTTATCACAGGCATTTTTCTATTATAAATTCAATTGTGGATCTTACTAGAAAGGGAGGAAAAAAAAAACCCAGCTGACAAAGATTATGACAAAGACTATGGTGACAACATCAATCGTAACCAAAATATTTTACATATAGATTATAAATGCCACTGAAAAATGAAAGAAACCATAAAGCAAAAGGTAAATCTCATTCACTTTTGAAATGTAGTCAGGATAGTAACTATACAGAAATATCTTTTGATTTAGTGCAGAATCAGCTGAAAACTGTGTTGCTGTTTTTGCTGTAGAAATAACCTTCTACAGACCAGTAATCCATAAATATATGTCAGAGCTGGGACTTAAAGCCTAATGTGACTGATCAGTTTAAGATTTGAATATAAAACTTAGGAGGTAATACCTGACTGCAAATACAGCCTTACTACATTGTAAAGGCTATAACTGAGGGCTTTATTAATCTTAGAGATGGATGAACCTTAGAAAATCTGCCTGCAAAGTGAGCTCACCAGCCTATCTAATGTGCTCTTAAAGACTGCTAGCCCAGTAGGTTTTTGAATGTATTTCCTTCAGTGAGAGCGAGCATGAAAAATAGTCTTTATTTCCAAGCAGCTCATGGCTTCGTGTTTTGTTTGCAAAAGTACACCTCTAGTTCCTAGACTTTTTTATTACAACTTAGAAGACTGCTATTTTTTTAATTGAATATTTTATCAGTTCTCTTAACTTCAGTCTTCAGTTATTTCTGTCTTTCTGACTACTGATTATTCCATAACCAGTTTCAACCTTTGTTTTTCATTCACTTTCATCTACAGACTCTTTTATTTGTAGCAATTTCTTCTTTAAGTTGTCTGTTAAACCTCAAACCACTTAATTTTTCAAGAATTTCTTAAGAAGCTTCTGAACTTAATTCTCTGTACTTGAGACGCATCAAGTTGCACGGTTCTAAAGGAATTATTCTAAAATTCTAAATACACACATAATGGAATCCTAGTGTCAGGCATCTAAAGTTTGTGAGTCTTCTTCATTACACTTAATTTTTTATCTGGGCTTTATCTACGTTAGCTTTGGGGTAAAAATAATTGACCTTTTTAAGACTGTAATTGTTCAAGGACAGCTGCCCATGGAGACTTTAATTTCTGACTTTTCTAAACGCAGGGAAGGTAACACTATGAATTAAACAAGCATCCTTGCATAGTACTGATTCTGCCTCATACAACACTGAACCTCTGTCTGGCATTTCTGTTCCCTATGAAAGGAACTCCTCTAGTAGGGATATAACATATTATATGTTTGTGAGAGTTGATGTTTTCAGTAGGGATACTCAGAATTTCTTAATTATTAACTGCTGATAATTTTTAAGAGTAGACACAACAACAAGTATTCCTATAATTTCATTAGCTAATGAAGTGGTATTTTATCCCATTTTATGTAACTTTCTTTTCAAGTCCTCTGGAAGAACTTGCACTTTTTTGGGGAAAAAAATCATGGTCTAGATGTTGAATCTCTGGCAAAGAAGGAAGCTGTAGTTCAGAATAGATAATATTTTTTATTCCCATGGGGGAAAAAAAAGTGGAATATGGACATAAGAGAAGTTGTGGAATTACTCGGGTATCTGCATCCCTTAATTTTCTCTTGGTGAAAAGGTCACTATTTATATTACACAAAATTAACAAAGTTAACATACATTTTAAAGTAAGAACACATTTATTTTTTTTTCCTTATGTTATTTTTGAGGGTGAGGAAAGTCATAATACATTTAACAGGAAAATTGTTATCTAATTTCATTTTTCAAAAGGTAGTACCTGTTATGAGTGATATTAGAAATATTATTAAGCTCAATGTTTATGCCCTTTAGCAGTTTCCGTTCAAATATTTGTGAACCTTTATTTAATCTATTTTTTTCTATATTATACTACTATTAATTGTTACTTTATGTTATTTTCTCATTTTCAGTCTTTCAATTTTTGTCCCTTTCTAGACCCACCTTAGTTTTTAGCAGATGCCTTCACTGTATTACCCTATTTCTTGGTACAGATAATATTCAGAAAGAATAAGTAGAAATGCTTCTTTCACTTCCTTCACCATTCTTCTTTCACTGCAGATTTACTAAAACCAGTCTGTTCTAGCTATCGTTTGGGTTTTTTTCCCCCCTCTGGCTTTTTTCTATGCTCTGTAGTGTCAATATATTTACATTCTGTGAAACTCTATTCCTTGTACAAATAATTTGTACAAATTATTAATTCTTTTATAGATCTTGACATAAATTCAGACTTTGTTAGCAAGAAATACTTGAGAAAGAATTTTATATCCTTGCTAGCAATAACATGTGCCCTTTGCTTGTGTTGGAGAGCACAGAGCGCTGATTCAGTTTGTCAATGATGGGTAGAAATGTATTTGCTTACCTTTCTCCTATATTTGATTTCTGCTGATTTAGTGAAGTGAATCAGCCAAATGGATGCCGAGGAAATACTGTGATGACCTTAAGGGAACTGGTGAAATCAAGAAAGGGTGCCTTTCAGTGAATTGTCAGCTCAATGGTATTAGGTTACCATAGGTTTAGATGTAGGGCTTCAAAGTAAATTACTTTGTATTTCATACAAGAAATAAAGATAGTTCAAACAATTGGAAACATTGTAGATCAATGTTACAAAAATTTATTAACTCTCCTTTATTTTAGGAAAATAGCAATTCTACTGGTCTGATGTTTAAGGTTATATGGATTGAATTAGGCATGTCAATTATGCTATGTAGACAAATCAGAGTTTTAAGCATTTGAGCAGTATATCAATGAGACAATACTATAATCTGCTGTAACTCTAGAGTTTGGGAAAAGATAATGAACTCAGATTATCTATCTCATAATATTTGAGACAAAAAAATAAACCGTTATGTATTTAAAGCCTTCACTTTAACTGAGCTCTCATCTGATTGATAAGAACTTTGATCCAGAACTTTCTTCAACTTGAAGTATTCGAAATATTGATTAGTAATAAATCGATTTCCTTTTTCCAATATGACAAGTTGTGCTTATTAATAATCTAATATAGTTATATTTGATGTTATAAAATCTGTCTCTCTGTGTTATAAATGCACAAGGAAAGTTCCATTTTGAATTTTGTGATTTTCATGTATTTAAATTGTGTTGCATTACCATGTTGTTTTTTTTTTTGTTCTTTAAATAACAGAACACTTCAGCTTGATATGGATTTAATGGAGCTTTTTTTTGATGTCTGTGATGCACTTTTCATTTCTAATAAACTGTTTTGCATTACTTCAAAGTGCTGTTGATTTATGAGTCATAAATATGAAAAGGACTAATTTGCCATGTCCCTAGTATGCCCTTTCTGGGCTTGTGTTTATTGTTGTGCTTGTAGTTGTTTCAACATAATTTTATTGTAAGAAAATATTCTGTATCTAAAAAGTACTTGAAACATTATTAGATCTAAGAACACTGTCTTCATCTTAGAATCATTGCTGACTCGGTTATATTCATAAATGACATTCCTATTATAGTGTTAATTTTTTTGCAGTCATTCCCACAGTGGCAAAGCCATAATATTACTCATATTATCATTCAAATAAAACTAATTATTTAATTTTCTTTTGGTTTACTTTTGTGCAGAGGATGATTTTCTAATTAGTAATGTACCATGGATATTAAAATAAAAAAAAAAAATGTATTCTCATCAACATTATGCTTGTGGTGGTTGCAGTGATAATTTTTAAAAGCAGAGTAAACAGAACTCTCAGACTGTATTGTGAATCAAGTCTTCCTTAAAATGGAAAAGAAATTAAGACAGTAATAGTTTTACTGATTTTAGCTATATAAGAGAGGAAAAATTCATACCACATGCTCTCATGTGAAATCATTTGTTAAGCTATCAGAATAGGAAAACTTACCTTTGAAACATTCTTCAACTGATCTTTCTCTTGTATTTTTATTTTTTAAAAACTTTGAGGTTTTCTCTCCTTATTCTTATTTTCAGTGATGTGAATATCTTTATCTGATATTCAGAAATAATAAGAAAAAACAAAGTATACAAAGGGATATCTAAAGAGAAATGTAAAATGAAATGTAAATCTTGTCTTTCTTTGCAAACCCTCTTTAAGTGTACATAATGTTATCTCAGTAATGTTTTCTTTCTGTTTTCCTCAATAAAAGGAATAGGATAGACCTATAGTATTATATTTACTTTTGTAACTTCTTCAGTAACAGCTACTGCTGCAACTATGATATGCTATTTCTGTGTATTCTCTTAGTGGAGAATAGCTCAGGCATGTCTGGTTTCTTTTAGATTATTCTTTTTTCCCATGACCCTTCAGAAAACACATAGTAAGTAGTACTTGTTGCATGCATCTGTATAATAAATATATTTAGAGCTGATTCACAAGCAGAAAATGTACAAATTCTTAGCTTAAACTATAGGGTCTCAGCAGTTGGAATGTATAAATCTGTTCTTAGGATGAGAGCAGCTTATGTATCTCATATTCTTATCACTAGTAAGCCTAAGCGAGAGAAGAACTTGGAAGGGAAGTGTTTATGTCAAAATCCTTCCAAATGTAACTTATTCACTAGACAGCAGGAAGAGGGCACAAGGAGGAGGTTATAGAAATAGGTGTGTACAGTACCTATTTCTTTGAACATTGGTAAGTGATAGTAACTTAGTAACTCAATACCTCAGCTGATATTGAGCCCACTCCTGCTGTTTCAATTGTGTGTCAAAAAATTCTTCATCTGTAAACTCTTACCCTCATGTAAAAATCACAGTTTGAAGACAATAATAGCTACATAATAGTATCAATTTACTGTAAATCTCCAGCATGAATTTTGAAGCATATGGGAACATCATTCCCAGTATTCCTTAATATCATGGCTTAGAAATGGTACTCCCCAGTGTAATGCTCCCACTGAGACTCTCCAAACCATATGCCACCTGCTAGCTTGCTTACTCCCCCATCCCCATCCTCCTCTCCCTACCAAGGAATGGAGAGGAGAAATGGAGGCACAAAAGGTAAAGATCAAGGGTTGAGATAAAACCAAACTAGTGGAAACAGCAATGAGATAAGAAAACAAACAGTAACAGCAACAATACTAATGACAAGGGTACAAGAAAGGAACAATTCACACAGAAACACCCCTATAACAGACAATACCTGATCTCTCTCTCCATCATGAGAAGCAAACCCAGAAGGGACCTTTCCCCATCTCCAGAAAATGACATCAGATGGTATAGAATAACCTCTGGGTCTTAGCCACACCTCGTCCTGACTACTGCAAAAATTAACCCTGTCCTGGCTGGAACCAAGACACTTACTTAACAAACATCATTCACGGATTTTGCTATGATCAGGAGCAAGGAAATATTTTAGTTTCATTGCATAGCCAAGATTACAGTGTGTTTTGGGAACTGATTTTCAATGGAATTATTTTTCCTTAAACTGAGATACCATTTTGGAAAAATAGTGATTATAATTACAGAGAGCATACATTATGTAAGTGCTGATTTTAACAACATGAATATATCAAAAAAGTTTTCAAAATTATCATTATTCTAAAAATGTCTTTAATAAATGTATGAAATTTTGCTTTGGGGGGAAAAAGAATCAAAATATGCACAAACTGTGTACATTTTTATCCAGGATAAACTATATTTCTCTGCATTGGAATATTTAGTTATACTAATCCAGTAGAGGTTTCCATGATGGGAATTCACACCAAGATACAGATCATAGTGTTCTTTTCAGGTAGAAAAGAAGACAACCACATGAATGGAAAACTACAGAAGTGGAAAGAGATCATGCACTGAAAATTAAGAAGACTTTAAATGTTTATTTTTGAAAATGTGAATAAACCTGAAGGAAAAAGGTACAGTAGAAAGAAGAAACCTGCAACGCATTTATCCAAATTCAAACCAACAAAACATCTTGAAACTTTGGAATGATGACAACAGTAAGAAGCATGCATGAAAAATATCATAAGATACATAAAATCACTTTAAAATGTGTGGTTTCAGCTCATTATAGTCATAATAAAGTCTGAAGAGGTTTACAAAATTTTCAAATAATTCTATGTTAAATACAGGCTTAAATACAAACTTCAGACCTTATAGGATCTAGGAATATTTTTTTTTTTTTTTTTTTGGTGCTAAAAACTTTTGAAACATAGTAATCTTCACTCTACTAGTAAGTGGTAGAGGATCTGAGGTCACATTAAGGCATTATTTAGTATTTTAGTTATACATTTTTTTTCTATTTGTGATACGATGTTGACAGGGGAAAGAAGATAAAGTAATCAAATTGCACAAGATTTCTTTTTTTCTTGCTTAGGAAACAAGTATTTATCTATCCATAGTGGGACTAGGATAAAATAGTCAACAATCTGAAACTGTAGATAACTCAAAGAGAGCTTCTGCTTCAGAAGGTTTAAACTTTTTTCTTTCTTTTTTTTTTTCGGTGTTCTTTTTTCTTCCCTTTTTTCTTTTTTTTTCTTGTTCCATTTTCTTTTTTTTCTTTTTTTTTTCTCCTCAGACTGCAATTTTCAATTGTACTGTGTTTGAGTATTTCTGTGAGCACTTATGAGCCTTTGTTCACTGAATCCCAGTCACTTACACATGTCCACCAACGTTCTGAAGAATAGAGGGGGGGTATCCATGGTCCTGTCTTGATGTCAACACAATGACTTTCTTGAGCAAGGGAATCAGGAGTCACACTTATTGATAGTCAACAGCAGATAACACTGAGTTATCTATTCTCGAGTGTCTTTAGAATAAACTAGACAGTGCCAAACTAATACTTTCTCCTATAAGAAAAGATTCAACACTTCAACTAGAACCCCATGCTGCACAATTACATTTGGTCTTTCTACAAGGGGAGCTGTGTGGTGTCACTCTTAAAATGAAGAACTATAGGGGGAAAAGTAACTCAAAAATAAGAGTCCGATAAGACATTTAGAAATGTGGAGTGAAAATTGAAGGTCAACACATAGTAAAAAACTTCAAAAGCTTTTACCTTCTATTTCAGTCATGTAGGGATAACTGAGGTACAGGAAGCAGTGTAGTACTCTAGGTATTGTAGGCTAATGCAGAAATATGAACACATTTGTATGAGCCATTAATCACTGGTGGTACCTTTTGTAGAGGTGAAGTGGATTTACTGGTTCTGCTCCCGGCTAGGTCACTGCTGGATGTAAGCAAAGTATGTAGGGAAATATGGATATTTGCATGACATTGCTTTGTAGGTAAAGCCTAAATGTCTTTGGTAGGGTGGTGGAGGCAAAGTCTCTGCAGTCCTCAGCTTTTCCAATTTCAACTTCAATGAAGATTTCTTCAGTAATTCTCAGAGAAGAATAAATAAAGATGTGTATTCACACTATGAAAAGCCTTTTCTGTGACTTGAAGGAACTTTGCTCAAATTTGGTTAATGTGTTCTATACAACAGATGTAAAACTACAGAAAATGTTGTCTCTCAAACTGTCTATTTCAAAAATGAGTTGAATGTGGGGCATAAAGTCATATTAAGTGCCACTTGACAGCTTTGAAAGAGTAAAACTGAAATTCTGCCATGTTCTTGTCAAGGCATAGAGGTAAGAATGATCCTTTGCTATATGGGGCACCACAATTTCATTCTGGCAGCATTGAGGTATAACGGTCCTATGGATTTCTCTGTTGGATATTGGACTGTGACTACAATTAAACTGAAAAGTTCATAAAAGAGTAGAAGACGTCTGAATTTGCATTCCATAATATATGCTAGCAGGCTCTTTAGTTCATATCATTACATGCCAGCTGCTGACATGCTACCAAACCACTTAAGGAAAGTCACCAGAGTAAATTTAGCTGCCACAGGCTGTGAAACTGAGCTGACACATATTTAACATCCTTGAAGCCAGAGTAGCTATGATTTACCCTGCAGTAAATGTCTGCTGTGTTACAGATACAGGTAGTGCTCTGCATTCTGTGCTTGAGGGCAGCCAGGAGTATGTACTGCCTGGAGTGTTACGGAGTAATTATGGGAAGGACTGAAAGACCAAGATCCCTTGCATCTAACAATGAGACAAATGCACCCCATTGCAGTGAGAAATAATAGATGACTCCTGCAATTAATAGTAGTAGGTCCTGGATTGCTTATATTTTAGGCAGTGCAAAAGACCATGGAAAATTTTACACCAGTGGGTAGAAACCACTACACAGATCAGCCGCACTCCAAGGCTGCATGAACTTTTTAAAGGCAGAAGTAAAACACACAGAGAACTTTCACATCCTTCTAGCATAAGGGAAGGTTCTAAACTGATTTGATACTCCTGAGTTTGTAGACAAGGTTATGCAAAAATAGGATGCATTAAGGAAACCACAGCTCAGAAATTCTGGATAGAAAGGTACAAAATTGCATTTTTGAGGCAAAACAGCAGCACAGAGGAGCTATATTTCAGCCTTGTAGCTAGTATTCAGGTCACTTGTAAAGAATAAATACATTTAGCAATCAGGACACCAGGAAGGACTTGACGCATGCTAAGCTGAAATAATTCAATAGTTTCTAGAATTAAAAAAAACCTGATAGCTGTTAGCAAATGCCTTCCTACACCCATTTTCTAGCTTTCCCATGCTAATCTGTGTTTCTATAAAAATTATTTCCTTTAAGGGACTGATATACGAGGCTACATGAAAGCTCTCTATAGTCCATATAGAACCAATAGTGTTTGCTTGTTTTGTTTTATTATGTTTTGTTTTTAAACATAGCATTTACCTATACAGAAGTAATATTTAACTGACAAAAAAATCCTGCAATAAAAACAAAACAAAACAAAAAGCAAAAATATGCCATTTACATACTGTCGTAAATTTGGCCACGTGAGGTGAATTCTGAGACAAAGAACGCAGTAGGTCCCATGGAAATTCTGAGTCACAGATTTCCTCATGTGAAAGCAATGGAACTAACAAGACATCGATCTGAAAGACTGAAATTGTCTAGCTGATATACAACTTGCAAGATATTCAAGGAGAGATGATCTTTACAGGAAAGCCATTACAACATCTGAGTAAATGACATTCTGATTAAGATTCAGACATTATATTCTTTACGATACAAAGTGCAATTTCAGGTCATGGATGAACATAAATGGAAAATTCATTCTAATCTCTAGGCCTATAGATTACATAAAAATAAATCAGATATATTCCAGAATGTTTGACTCATTTGTAAGGATTTTGGAAATCCAGCTTGTGACAGGTACAGTGGACTAGAAATAAGATCATACTAAAAGAGAATCATAAGTCTTGAATGTTGTAGCAACATGAATGCTGAACGAAAAAGCAAAGAAATCAGTGTCTTGACATTCTAGTCTATTTTGATGTATGATAAAACTTGACATTTACTCATCTTTAGGTTATGTACGTGATAATACTACCATGCCATAATAATAAGAGTCACTTTAAATTTACACTATCACAGGTTGGGCAGAAAATAAAATTTTGTGGTTTATGTTATCCAGAGAATATTTCATATCAAGTAACTAAATATCATCCTAACACCTTCCTGAAATTGAAAATTAAAAGTTTCATACACAAGGACATTTAGACACGTAGTCCAAAGACTGAAAGAAGAACATTTTTATCTCAGTAGACCCCACTAGAATAGGTCTATACATGGACTGATAATGACCCAGAAGAACACTGGAGGTAATCAGGTAAGACTCAGAGGGTTGAGAGTATAACATGGCTATTCTACCATCATCTCCACAAGAAATCTGCATCTTGATCTTAGGATTGGTTTTCTATGTTTTTCCATTTTTTTTTTTTAATGCCCACGTGCAGGAACGATCATTCTTTTACTCTGCGTAGAGAAAGTGTCTTTAGGGTTTCAAGTGCTCTAACGTTTAATTGCTCTCTACAAGGGAAAAGAAAAAGAGAAAAAAAAAGTATGTAGAGTAAAAAAATTCCAAATTTACTGGCTTCAGACTGAATTTTTCTCTACACTGATGTGGAAAGAGTGAATTGGATTGATGGATCTGCATTTGTTAGACATAAATGAAACTGCATAGGATTCAAATGAACTGGAAATGCTACATGGAGTGCAAAAACTAGTGTTATTCACAGTCAACTTTGTTGTTACTTATTCTATCTGAATTTTCTTGGTCGTTCTCACAAAGAAAAAAATGTAAGTGTACATGCACATCAAGTCTGAATACAGGTTTATGTAAGACAAATATGAAATTTGTAAGTTACGAGTTTCCAGTTTGCACTTTAAAAGTGGAACAGGAAAATTTCCATTTATTTACATTTCCTGAACTGTCTGCTACCACTGTCACTGAAATATGAATCCTTCTGGTCTTACAGAAAATAGATTATCTCCTACAAAACTTCTAAGTCCTTCCTTTATATCATGCTAGGGAAGATTTTTTTCAATTCTTTTACTGAGAATAATAATTTTTTTTTTGATTTGTTTTTCAGTTAATTTACTGAGAAGAAGCAGAAAATATAGCCAAGAAGAGGAAAAATTATCTCACCAGGAAGATGATATAGGCATCTAGAGCATTCTGAGAAGTGTCCTTAGATTAGCCCTACAAGGCTTTATTACGTCTGAAACGGTGACAATGGAGTACTCTACTCCAGCATGCAGTATGATATTTATAATCTTGATCCTACAAAATTCTGTCTAGTAAAATTTATTTCATACTTTCCACATGAAAAAAATGCCTTATATTTGATGTCTTTTCTTAGTTTAAATTGCATTTATATAGAGGTTTTTTTGTTTATTATTTCTCTGTGAGACAGCTTGTATCTATAATCAACTGTGTTTGATATTTACTACAGGCAACCCAATCGAGATTAACAAAGCCTTCTTGCTTCAGCTACAGGAGGCATCATGCTTGCAGGCTCTTGTCCTGTTGGAGGACTTCATCCACGCCTATATCTGCTGGAAAATTAACACAGCAAGCTTTAGGCAATCCAGGAGGCGTATGTATGCACCTACCAGAGTAGAGTGTATTCCTAGACCAGTTGACACCAACACAAGTTACCTAATCAGGGACATCAAGACTGGAGGCAGCCTGGGCTGCAGTGGTCATGTATTAATGGATTTCACAGTTCTGAAGGATATGGACCAGGTGAAGACTAAAGTTAGAACCCTGAGCTTTAGAAAAACAGAATACCAGCTCTTCAACACTTAGTCAATAGGACACCCTGGGAAATTGCCCTGGGGGACAAGGCAGCAGAACAGAGCTGGCAAATCTTAGGGATGTTTTCCATAGAGTGCAAGAGCTCTTGATCCCCAGATGTAAGAAATCAAGAAAGGAAGGCAAGGACTGTCATGAGTAAGTTGACACCTTCTGGTCAAACTAAAGGGCAAGAAGGATATGCATAGGTAGTGGAAGCGGATACAGGTATACTGGAAAGACCACAGACCTGGTTGTGTAGGAATGAGGTTAGGAAGGCCAAGAGATGGTTGGAGCAGAACTTGACAAGTGATGCAAAGAATAACAAGAAGGGCTTCTACAGAAAAGGAAGGTAAAAGAAAGCATATGCCCCTGATGAAGATGACTGACAAACTGATAACAGCTGATGAGGAGAAGGCTGAGATACTCAATATCTTTTACCTCAGTTTCACCGGCAACATCTCTTCCCACATCTCTTGAGTGGATGGACTACAAGACAGGGACTGGAGGAGTAGTGTTCCTCCCACTGTAAGAGATCAGACTTGTGAACTGCTCAGTGGCAAGACTAGACGGATCTTCACTAGTGCTTGCACATTCATTCACACTTGCTCCAGTTCCTGGCACCACATATACTAATTTATCAAGACAGGGTATTGTCTTACAAAGAATTAGACATTCAGTTAAAAAAAAAAAAAGGCATTCAGAGTATAGAGAAGATCAGGTTCAGGACCATCCAAGGAACCTGAGTACACATAAGTCTGTAGAATCTGATGAGATACATCTCAGAGTTCTGAGGGAATTGTCTGATGTAGTTGCCAAAGCCACTCTCCACCATATTTGAAAAGTCATGGCAGTCAGATGAAGACCCAGGTAACTGGAAAAAAGGAAACATCATACCCGTCTTTAAAAAGTGTAGGAAGTAGAGTCTTGGGAACTACTGACCTACCAGTTTCACCTATGTGCCTGGGAAGATCATGGACATTACACTTATAAGGATTATTTTAATATTCAGTGGCATTTATGCAATTAAACATTAGCCAAGTTTCTTAGCAGGTTGCATGCTGAACCATACATATATCCCTAGGCAACAGATAAAGAAATCCTGAAGTCTAGATAGTTCATGACTTCAATTGCTAATTTTCATCTGAGAAACTTTCTCTACATCCAAGATTGTAAAAGGTAAGATAAAATACAAGGATTAAAGTTCACAGGTGGCAGACATGGTTTAAGATTAAACAGAAAAAGATAAAGAAAAATATTAAAAAAAATCCCCAGTAAATAATCTTGTTGCATTAACAAGCATTACATTATTTAAAGAACTGGAAATAAAGTTTCTGCTCCATCTTGTAGAAACATCAAAGACCATTGATTCAGATTACAATGTTTAGCACAGTTTAAAAAAAATGCCATGAAATTAAAGAGACATCTTGAAAGATTGTTATTTAGCTGATATGACACAAAGGCAGTTTTTGTGCATATCTCTTTTTCTTGGTCATGGTAACCTCATAGTGGGTAACATATATAATTAATTACAATAACTAATTTCACAAAAACACTTCAAGAAAAACGCAGTCATACTTGCTTCATACTTGTGACAAACATGATACACTGGATTTACTCATTTTGATTTTATGGACATAGCAATGCAAATGCAAGCAGATCATAATATTTAAATGCATTCTTTAAGAGGTTATCTCTGCTGTACCTCAATATTGTGATGGTAGACTCCATAACAAAAACACAAACCTTTCAGCTAATGTTCCACATACAAATCACTAAGAGTGATGTTTTGACACCAAAAGGTTTAATCTACTTTTTATAATGTTTCAGTACTACACAGAGAAGCTGCCAACTCCATGGTTGCTGCTCTTTGCTTCAAAGAGATAAGCAGTTAATAAAAGTAAATTTTGCCTGACTAATTAATTGTTAGCATCTTTGGCCAAATTCAGAGCATCATATCATCACTAAACACCTGAAAAAAAACTGTAGTGAAACATGTAATGTTTTTAATATCTGTGGAAGAGACTACTGTGAAAAAGAAAACAAAAGCAGGTTTTTGTTTGGGTTTCATTTGATTTGGGTTCTTTCAGTTTGTTTATGTAAATATAATTATTTTAGGTTGGAGTTTATGCTGGGAAAGAAAGGAAAGAACATTTCCATTTCAGTGCTTTCCAAATATATAAACTGCATTTCTAACGGAGACCTATTAAAATGGTTTTTTTAGAAAGAATAAAGGAAAGGAGGTTTGTGATAATCTGGAAAAGGATACAAAGGATAAGGATTTAATTGCTATGGTAATCCAAAATTTTGTATTAAAATACAATTGTTCTTCAAATCATAATGTTAAGGAAAACTTTCTTGTCCAGCTATCCAGGAGTCACTCTGGCATCACACCTGCACCACCTGAGGTAGAGCCAGAGCCCCTCCACACGAGTAAGCCAATGACCCTCTTGACTCCCTATGCACCCCACTCAGACAAGATTTCCTCACTGGCTCTATCCCAGGTTTCCCTTAACAAAGTTTCAGACGTCTCAATCCTTAAAATAGTTTAATTTTGGTGCAATAACTAAATACCATCTTGAGCTGGTGGGACCTCGAACAAAGGAAAACGTGCTTTTATACTCCCACAGTCTCAGCACATGAAAGTCTGGGATTCTTGGCTGCTACCGTGCCTCTGAGAGTCCAGTCCCCCGGCTGGGCCTCAGCCCTGGGCCCTTCTTTATGTGAAGGTTGGCAGTTCACAGCCTCTTGCTGGTGCTCCCAACACCCAGAGCTCAACCTGCAGCTGGCACTGCAACTGCACACTGAGCAACTTGCAGTGAATGTGTTCCTCAGCAATATAATTCTACCAATGTGTCTTTCTTCCCTTGCTTATGGGCTTTTGACATCATTCGTGGAAATCTTGAATTTGTGGGATCTCTGATAAAAAACTAAGGCCTCTTTTTATGGTTTTACGTTGCACCACTGAACTGACAAGTGCCCTCATATAACTCTAATATACTTGTATCTGCATTAATAAAGTTGTTTCTTATAATTGTGATCACAGAATCACAGAATCAACTAGGTTGGAAAAGACCTCTGCATTCATTGAGTCCAAACCATGACCTAACACCAGCTTGTCAAGTAGACCATGGCACTAAGTGCCACATCCATTCTTTTCTTAAACACCTCCAGGGACAGGGACTCCACCACCTCAGGGGGAGTGCATTCCAATGGCAAATCTCTCTTTATGTGAAGAATTTCTTTCTGATGCCTAGCCTAAACCTCTCCTGGTGCAGTTTAAGACTGTCCTCTTGTACTATTACTGGTTGCCAGGGAGGAGACCCTGACTCCCATTTGGCTACAATCACCTTTCACTTGTTCTTGTTGAACCTCATATCATTGGATTCAGCCCATCTGGTGTACAATGAGGTATTTTATCTAAAAAAGAAAAAAGTACTTAGAAAACATAAAAAAAGTATTTTTCGTGGGCAGTTACTCAGAGATATTAGATAGGGGTTATGCAATTTAACATTTGCTCTCTAAAATTTAACCATGGCTTTCTCTGTCTCTTTTTATTATGGAGGGAATCTAGTCACTTAGACTGGATTAGACATATATATATACATTTTCTATGTAAGACTTACTCCACTACAGTAATGGTGCCTTTTGAGAGACAAGTGCAGTCATCTCGTATGATCTTAAATCCTCTGCATATAAAGTCCTATTGATGTCTTTGGATAACTTGGATTTTTTTAACCACTTATGAACTAGGTTAATTCTAGCCTAACTCTCCACTTAGGTCTCTTCATATAGTCTAATTAAAAGCCAAATGTTGTGAAGTATAAGAAAACACTCTATAGTAAATACTGATAAAATTTCTCAAAGTCTAAATTACTTTAAAAAAGCATCAATATTAATGGAAAAACTACAGTGAGTTTAGTATGACCAGTTATTGAAGGTGTGATGTTCTGGAAGACCCATCATTTCAAACACATATAACTTGTTATACGTTATTGTTCAAATTTGTAATATGTTATTGTTCAAACACATATAGCTTGTTAAGAAAAGACAACTTTTACACACTTTGTTCATTATTTTGAAGTACTTTAGAACCTGTTAAATTCATAGCAGTACACAATAAAGAGAGAAAAAATGCACTTCTCAAAACAACCACATTTACATCCAGGAAACTCACAGTTGTTGTGATACATAAACTCTATCATTATGAAAAATTTTCAACACAAGCTTCTTGTAAATATGTTGCTTATTGAAATTGTTCATATAATATTACTAAACTAAATTTGAAAATACTGAAAATCATGGAAGAAAATCACATGCAGTCAGGTTAATCTCTAGCCAGAGAAACCTGGATAATACAAAGCACATATGCCGACAGATCTTGCATAAAAACTTGACAAACTATCAAGTTTCCTGAAGTTTCTTGCTTTCATAAAAATAAGTTAAATAAGTGTCTTTCAGTGTTAATTTAAATATTTAAGTGAAAAAAATATTGACATGGTTAAAAGTATTTCTCTTTTTAAGGAGTATTTTTTTATAGGTAAATTTCTGGAACTCCTATCCATGGTGACAATTACCCTATGACACATGCCAAACAATTGGAAATAGTGTAGCTACTTTCTGCTGTTATAACTTGATCTTATTTGTCTATTTTTTTTCTTAGTGACTCTACAAGAAATTGTAGTGATTTATCTCTACTGTGAAATAAAAGTACCATTGAATGAGTTTAGCACTGAACCCCTGATCCATTGTTTAACTGTTAACTCATTCCATGGGGTTCTCATGAGTTACTAACTTCCTCAGAGATTAATTTGACAAACAGTATAATTATAAAAAAAGTCAAAGTAAATTATCCTTAGGTCAAGAGTTGTCACCTGACCTTTCATTTAGCAGCATAAGTACAGCCCTACATTTTGGTATGGGTCTATAGTTAATCTAAGAGGTTAATAACTTTTTTTATTTATTTTTTTTAAATATTTTAATTACATTGTTTAACAATATTACATCTTTGTAATTTGCAATTTGCAATTTCCTCAATTATGCTTTATCTTTGTTATACAGAAAATTGTTTCTCTTGACTTGGATAAGTGGGACCTGTATGTTCACTCTTTCTTCTCTCCTCTTCATACACTTGTGTTTGATTTTTAGCTTTCTCCTCCTCCCATCCTGATCAATAGAAGGCTAAGACACTGTCTAACTCTGTATATCTCAACAGTACATTCTTCTTCAACATGTCTCATATTTCATCTTCCTTAAATCTCTTGTGAGATCATTTGTGTTTTTATGAGTCACCTGAGTGAGGGAAAAAAAATACAACAAAACACCTCTTCTATCCCCTTACCATATAAAATGAAAACTTTCTGCATATGTTAAACCCTACTCAAGGCCTGTCAGAGTGACCTGGTCAATAGTAGATTTGTACTCACATAAATATAACTCAACATGAAAATATGCAAACTGCTGCTGACCTTGTTAGGTGTTTATAAGTGATGACTCAGAATCTTATTATGGGCAAAAGGGAACTAACCTTATGTAACTGAAGATCCAAAAATTTATTCTTGGTCTAATTATAATCTTAAAAATTTAACCAACACACAGCAAATACTTACTTCTAGTCTAGTTGAAATATTATTAATATATTCCAAATGACTACAGAAAACTTTTCTTAGAAAATCACTCTGAAATATGTTGACAAGTGTGTTAATATTCATGCTTAACAAGCACAATAACAATAACAAATTCAATTATTTGTCTTTTCCACTATCTCAGATTCTTGTGATGTTAAATGTTACTGCATAATTAGAACTACGGAGATAAGATTTTCCACTTGCTACTCATTTACACATTCAAGTAAAGTTAATTCATGTCAAGGGGTAAATTCCTTTTATCCAAACTCAGTACCATGTGTTTGTGAAGTCTCATTATCAGTGGTTTAATACGCTTAATCAATTCTGAAAAATTTCAAATGTCAAAGAAATTGTTAAGAAACAAAATATATTCAGACAAAAAAACTACTAAGAATCTTTTATCCATATTTATCATTGCAAACAGTTGTCTAAGTATTGATCTGAAGATTGTTCATCCACTCTAGCATAAGTAGGATTTATGTCATGATGAAGTATGACTTTCAAACTGAGAAATTTCCATAATTCATAAGTTTTCTGCATGGTTTGAGTTTTTCCTAGCTGTATAAATGAACTTGAAATCTACTTTTTTGTCTATGAGTGGTAAAATACTACAAAATCTACTAAAGATCGTGTCTAAGGTTTTTAGACTCCTTCTTTCTGTTCAGTAGATATAAAACTGTAGTTGTATAACACGTTTTAAAGAGTAATTGTCTTGACCAGAAATGGTTTTTGTTTGTTTGTTTTTTTTCCCAATTCAAGAACTGGTGAAACTGGTGATGCCACTTAAAAAGAAAAACAGAAAAGCCAGAACATAGACTGATAAGATGAAGGGGATAGTTGAATAAACACATTCAGATGCTGTGTTTAATTATTGAATTAATAGCATTCTAGCTATTTTTTTTCCACACTAACATAATGACCTCTTAATATTGATTAAAATAACTTTGCAATATTTCTGAGAGACTTTGAGAAAAAGAGGATTTCAGAAGTAACTTACCCCTCTCTAAGCTGAAGTCCTGGGTTGTGTTTTTGAAAGAATGATCAGTGTCACTGACTGGCTTGTTTGTACGTATTTTGATTCTCATTCTAATACTACCATCCTTAATTCAGGATTTGGAAATATCAGTGATCTCAGCCTATCTGTGTATATTTTTCCACCATGGATTAAAGACACTTTTCGTTTTGGGAGATCTAAATAGATCTGCCAAGTGTTCTTTTTGGTTTTACAATGAAGAACACATAAAACAGAAAGGTAGTGCCATCAAGCAGTTAAAGGACAATATTTCATAAAACCCCCCAAACCTCTCTTGTATCTATTTTACAAAGCAATTGGTAAAATCAGGTAAAATCATATTCTAAAGAATACACATGGTTGTGTGGATCTTTTAAACATTGCAGGGTAAGTCTTTCACTTACTGCTTATCCAAATAATGACACATTCCCTTCAGTTTTTTATATCACAGTAATTAAAAATAAAAGTTTCCTGAAATTAAAGACTAGACAGAAGGAGCAAAGGGCACTTGATTCTTCCTCATGCACTGTTCCAAAATCCATGATTTTCAAAACTGTGCATATGTGTCTGCCTTTTACTGAAGATGACAGTTACTTTTATTATTGTTATTTCGGGTCACTCTTTCTGTGTGTATCCTTCATCTATACAAACAAGTATGTGTGTACACACAAACACACATAGAGATACACAAATATGGGGATGCACACTCACTATAACTAAATTGTCATGGTTCTAAAGAAGTGAACTGGACCAATGCTAATTTAAACCAATTTGTTTGGATAGTGACAGCTGTATATAAAGTTGCACTTCTCTATCTAAGCTGTAATTTAGGGTAAATAACATGTTTTTTAAAATTCTGGTATCCTCTGGACCATTTTACAGATTAATCTATGCATTCATGCCACTTTTGCTGAAGTGGAAGCAGTAATCATAGTTGTTATCTTTGTCTGTCAAAAGTACTAACAATAACTTAAATATATTTTTCTGTTTGTAAGAATTTTTCTTTAAATCATTCTGTATTTTTGACACCCTGTCAAAATGGACTTTTTTATCTGTTCAAGGAAAGAAATTTAATATGAATGTTGACAGTATCTGTCATTTTAAAAGAAAAACTGGACACAATGTTAAGTAGTTAAACTCGGTGAGTAAAATAATTTATTTGACGAAAACAGATTTTAGGACATATTTCTACACTGCAGCCTTACCATATATCTGAATATCCCTGAATTAACTGGAAAAGATAAATACAACTTTCTGCATTACAGGCCAATCGTTCCTAGAAAATAACCCTGGAATGGCAAGAGAATAATCAGCAAAGCAAAGTATTTTTTTCTATTTTTCATTTAAAACCTAGGAGGAAAATGTTCTTCCTACTTCAGAGACATATAAATGTCTTTGTTTTTCAGTAAGACAAAATTCATTTTTTAACTCATTGAAATTCTCAACCATAAGAAGTTTTATTGGGAAAAGTAAAGAATAAGGTCATTCTGTCCTCTCCATAAAGAAGATTAAATAGCTACTGTATAAAGGAATTAAGAGACAAGATTACCTTGAGATTTACTAAGGAACTTCAGACATCCCATAATAAATTTGCTCCAAACCTATATAGATAATGAACAAACAAACAAAGAAAAAAGGTCTGGTCTGCTCTTCTGAACAAAAGAACAGTAAGATGTATCACTGAATCTATACTTAATTCACAAGGACATTCTGTTTTTCAAATACTGTTGAAATTGTGCATGCAATTTAAAATGCCTCATACCAGTAATGAAAACAGCTGCTACTCACAATAACTATGACAAAAACAAAACAATTTTGGTAATATTGAAATAATTTCGTACATAAATATATTTAAAAACTGGTTCATATTTAGAATATCTTAATGCAAAGAAAAAAAAATAATCATTGTTACTTTGAGTCCTGAGGATAAATGAAAAAAGCTTCAATGTATAGATAACATCCTGCTGCCTGGGATCTAACATAATGTTCATGATTTATGCTAACCATCTCTTAGTTTTCATCCTGATTTTGCATGTAAACAGCCTATTACTGAGAAGATCATAAATTCAGAGTGTTATGTGTGTGTCTGGTAACTATACTGAGCTACAGCTCATATGCAGATGAACAGTAGTGGGGTTTTTTTGAACAAAAACTTAAATTTGCTTCATAAATATATTATGAATAAGTACAATAGCTTCATTTTGCAGGTGAGGAAATTAAAATACAAAGATATTTATGACATACACTCAGCTGGTTGGGCCCTGCTAAAATGCCTATGTTAGGAAAGAAGTTTCTCTGTTTTGTTGAGGGAGTACAATGCACTGCATCCAGAGTTAGCAGCATGTAGGTACCCAGAAACTCAGGTCTCCAAGTCACCCTTCCTAGTCCCTAAGTAAGCTCCTTGTAGTCTCAAAGAAAAGGACAAATCTACATCTCAGCTCTACATGATGGCGACAAACAGGTGAAATCAGGAGTCCACTGTTTTCAACACAGACATAAGCATGATAGCCCATCTCTTTGGAACTATCATTCCTGTTCTGTCTTTTCTTTCTCTTTCCATTCACTTCAAGTGACAGAAGAGGAAATGTAAGATTTGTTTCAGAAATATCACTTAGGTCCCTGGGATACATGAGAACAATCCTGTCAGAAGTGGTTTGTGGAGAATATACACAGAATTAAGTTTGTGCTGCTAACTTCTGGTGAGATCTTAGGCTCTCTTACAGATGCCAAAACTGCTTATGACTCAGCTCTGGGTCAGAGCCAAGTACTCAACCACAATGCTCTCGTGTCCAGGGAAATTTCTGGAGGCTAACACTTTGAATTTATGAAGACACGTCATCTAAAATAAAACTGGAGACTACTGTAGTGAATAACTGCAGAGCTGTAATCCTGACTTCTGGTTGTTTTCTTTCCCCTTGAACATGGTGTATCTATTTAAAAAGTATTAAAAATGGACCTATTTTAATGGACAAATGCAAATAGCTCCTAAAGATAGAGAAAACTACTAGTTCAAAAAATACTTTTCATACAGAATATATAAATTAACATATTTAATGTGTGTTTTAAAGTAGCTCATATTTAAATTCCCTTTTTGGAAAAAATAAATATCTTAGGCCCGTTTTCTGATAAATACTTTGACTTTTATGGGATAATTTTTTTCCTTATTTCAGCCTCTATGTTTATGCAAAATAGTTGCTAAATATTAATATATAATATAAGAAAAAGGTACCTTAAACTTGAAATATCATTATCTAGATCAAATTTCAGACTGCATGATACTGTGTTTGTAGTTAAAATGCGGGAATATTAAGCTTGGAAACATCTGCCTCGTAGAACAGTCTCAGGAAAAATTGCAACTGCAGGATTCTCAATCCTATACAAACTATTTTTCAAAAGTTACAGTCAAAGGTTGATATAAAACTTCAGTACATAAACTGTAACTTGAGGATGGGTCACTACAGTGAACCAAGTATTTTTACATGTTTTGTCACCCTAGATCCTTGAGTAAATCAAATATTTACCATTTAAGTGTTGCACTCCCGTTTCTTCCTCGGAGGGCACACACTCTCCCTGGGTCAATTTACCTTATAAAAGCAAAATAAATCTCATGAAAGAGATATTTTTAACATTTTATCCTTCATTAGTTATGGTATCTTCTCATATGCACTTTATTCCATGTCATTCGAGAATGTAATATATATGATAATGATGCAAAGCGTGACTAGTAAGCTCCTACTTGTCATCAAAATCGAGATACTACCAAGCAATCCTCCACTGTTTTGTAGCAGAAATATTATCCAAGTCAGTGCTAGAAGGACTAGTGTTTAATGCATCTGAGTCACAGAAAAACATCCTCCTATTTCCTTTTGGTTCCTTTAGGTGGTTAAAACTGCATTTGCCAAATACTTTTTTCCATGCATCTTACCTTTCTTATCTCAGAGGCCCAGAGTATAACTTAGCATAACATTTTAAAAGTGATTTATGTGCTTAGGAGTCTGAATCTCACAGGGAAATAATGAATCTTAGGATCATAAGTTATTCAGCTTTTTGAAAACCTAATTTCTTCTCTGTGTAGACAGAGTAAGGACATAGCCTTACTCCTATGTAACTAGAAAATTAATATGCATCTTCTTATAGAAGAAGAGATGTTTTGCTTACTTCTTCCTACTATAACTGTGAAGCAAGCAATCAGGAAAATAATGGAACCATATTTTTGCCCTCATGTCGTGTCAACTAAGAGGAATTGAGTCATTACCACAGGAGAAGGAAACTTATCATAGTCTTTCATATTGGCAGAACTACACAGAACATTAACTACAAGAGGTAAAGGAGGAAAGGGAGTTTTAAGTTTTCACTGATATTGTGATGTTAATTCATGCACATTATATAATCCTATAAATACTGTGGCTGAGCATAGATAACCTGAGAAACAGGAGCATATGCAGCCTGTGAATGCAAAATCTTCTGAAGAGTTTGGAACTGCTGAAATAATACTTGAAGAAAATAAATATTTTCTAGAGAAATAAATAAATAAAACTATGATATATAGTGGTCTAACATAAAAAATGGGAATTGCTTCACTAGAGGAGCTACAGGTATTCACTCTTTGACATCACCTGCAAATTGACATGACATTTTCAGAAGTAAGTCTTATCACTTTGAAGAATGAACAGCCTGGAACCAGCAGCTCTCACTGTATTTCACAGGCTGATTTTTTTGATAGTTTCATCTGTGTTACTATCATCCTTGAAACATGCTATTTCACTTTGTCTTGTTATTGACACTTTGAGATTCAGAGAAGCTGTTGTTTATCTGTAATTTGAAAAGGCTCTGTATTTTGTAATCCTTATAAAATCTTTCCTATGAGCTTAATACCGGGCAGAACAAAAGAAAAAAATCACAAAATGAACATTGAAAGTGCTTACACCAAACTTTTCAGAAGCATAAATGAATCTGTTGCTTCCTTTTGGCTCCTAAGCAACTTTCTTTTCCCTCCCACTTTTCACTTTAAGTGTCTCGCAGATCTGATGGTTTCAAAAGAGCATTCACAGGATACTCTTACCTCTGACTTTGATATTATAATTTCTAGCCCTCTAGGTATTTCCTATTGAGGGACCTCCACTGGCTCTAGTGGAATTTTTTGACCACCTTCAGCTCTGAATGAAGCTGAGTATTTACCAATACTTGAGACTTTGGCTTCATGTCAAGGAATGAAAATAAGAAATCAAAAATACTCTTTACCACTCAGTTGAAGGGACTTATTCAGGTATTGATCAGCTGTCAGATGAACAATAATCAACAGAGCATGGAAATAGTCCTAATCCTGTTTATTTCAAAGTTGTTCACAGAATTATCCTCTAAGATGGTCTAGACAAAAGCACTTTGTGCTTTTCATTTTGAAAACATTATTTCACTTCATTGTATATTCGGATGTTTGTTCTTAATTATCTGCATTGATTACTGTTATATAAAATTCAGCCAACATGCCCTGAGATATATATGTATAGATAGATATATATATATTACTGTCCCAGTCAAAAAGTTTTAATTACAAGGCATACTGTTATATATAATTATTTTTAACTTTCCTCGTTTAATTTCATGTTGATGTAATAATGCTTTTAAGACAGAAATTTCATTCAAGTAGGAGCCAATGACAACCATTCACCATATTGCACTGAAAGTTTTGCTGGAGAAATATGCTTGATATCTTTTGAATAGTAGTTTTATTTATGGTTTGCAATTTGCTAAGGAAGTTTCTCTATACCGACATATTCATTATTCGAATTGCTACAAGTACTCCCTTGCTCCTTCTGTGGCTTCACAGGATCTAAACTAAACAGAAGTAATTGTTTAGGTATCAGCTGTACTGGAAGTATAAGAAAGCTAATTTTCTAAAGAATTAGTTTTTAAGGAGAAATTCTAGATATTATAGATCCAAATATTTTCCCTTGGTAGCATCATGTAATGAAAAATAAACAAAGCTAATGTAAAGAAATAGATAATATAACAGAAATTCATGGCATAAGCAAGCTTATTTTGAACACTGTTTAAAATCAATCTAGATGTTTGGTCCTTTACCTCTCTATGGAAAGTTTGAATAAAATTTTTTGTAGGTAAACCATAGATAAGTACGAAGTGATGTAACCAGGAATCAAAATGCTATGCTGAATGAAAGTTTCTCTTATGAGCTTTTTTCAACACATATGTTGTGCAGAAGTTATTTTAAATATTAAATATTATTTTAAAATATTTTAATTATTTCCATGTTTTAATTTCTTTTATAGCAAATGAATGTTATGTTACAAGCAGTTCTCTGACTCACAGATAAATCTGACATTTGAACATAATGCCTTCTAAATGAACACATTCTGAACAAGCACAAAGAAAGTACAAAGCATATTTTACTATGGGTAATTTAACTTTTATTAACACTTGACTTCAAGAAAGCAATGAACTCCAGCACACTCCCTCGATTTCATTCTCATGGCTCTGCTCTCAATTAGCCCTCAGTACTCTGAATCAAAGACAGGGTAGGTCTCCAATGTACTTCAATTACATTGTACTCCTTATTCAGGATCTGCCAAAAATTTTAAGCCTTGGCTGTACTGTCACTTAGATAAATAATTTTATCCTGAGTTTATGTATATTGATTTTAAAGCCATCCAGGATGCCTCTAAGAAATACATATTCAAGAGAAAACCCCCCCTAAGACTGAATGGTGTTACGTAAACAAAATATTAATCAAACTTCATACTACATTCTTAAAAAAAAAAAATTGAATGCCTTGCAGCACCCTTAAATGCATAGATTCTAAAAGTCTGTTCCAAAAATTAAATATTTTGTTTTGGAAAAAAATGCCCCACTAGGAATCAGACTTCTTTCTCATTTGAGGTGAGGATCATGAAAGAGAGAGAAAGGGTAAGACACCTTTTCTCTGAAAAGTAATTGTATTAGAAAGATGTAGGTAGGAAAATAAGAACATGCAGGTTTAAACAGATATTCAGCTGCTACAGATTTTTTGTTTCAGTAAAAGACCATCAATTTTGCAACTCTTGTCTCTTCTCTATTGTAAAAAATATCACACATCAAGGATATTCAAGGTGCTATGCAAAGTTGATCACTTTATAAAATTCAGTCGTAATTTAAGTATTTCTAAATGACCAATGCTTATGAATGAAGTGGATGTTTCTAACTTGTCAAACTCCAATACAATTGACGATTTTTATTTGGTTTTAGAAGTGAATTTTTTCTTTTATTGTATTTTAAAATTTTTTTATTAGTCTAAAATTTGTTGATTTTAATGGCTTTAGATCAATCTTTGAGACACAGAATAACAGAATCATAGGATCACAGAATGGCCTGAGCTGGAAGGGACCTTAAAAATCATCTAATTCCAACCCCTGTGCTGTAGACAGGGACATTTTCACTAGACCAGATTGCTCAGAGCTCCATCCAGCCTGGTCTTAAACATTTCCATGGATGGGGCATCCACAACTTCTCTGGGCAACCTGTTCCAGTGCCTTATCCCTCTCACAGTAAAGAACTTTTTCCTAATATCTAATATATGTATATTAGGTCACCTTGATCCCTTCTCTTTTTCATGCTTGTAGTGAGTCAACCCTTGTCAGATACCAGGTACCCACTAAAGCCTCTCTCTCACTCTCCCTCTGCAACTGGACAGAGGAGAGAGAAAAAAAACAGCTAAGAATTCATCAGTAGAGATAAGAGCTGGGAGAGGTCAGTGACTGATTGCCTTCATGGGCAAAACAGACCAAAGTGGGGATAGTACTTATATTTATCGCTAACAGGATAAGAGCCAAAGAGTGAGGAAAAAAAAACAGTCTTAAAAATACCTTCACCCCACCCCTCCTTGCTTCTGTGTTCTCCCTTCTCCCCCCAGTGGGGCAGGGGGATGGGGAATGGAGGTTGAAGTCAGTTGTTGTTTCTGCCGCTGCTCAGAGAGAGGAGTCCTTCCCCTGCACCTGTGGGGTCCCTCCCACAGGTGACAGTCCTTGATGGACCTCTCCAGCATGAGTCCATCCCTCAGGCAGCAGTTCTTCCCAAACTGCTGTCCCGTGGGTCATTCCTTCTTGGGGTATAGTCCTTCATGAATGAGCTGTGCTGACATGGGTCCCCCATAGGGGCCACAAGTCCTACTGGGGAAAAACCTGCTCTTGCACGGGCTTCCCTCTCCATGGGCCACAGGTCTCCGGCAGGACCCCGCTCCACCCTGGGCCTTCCATGGGGTCACAACCTCCTTCATGCATCCACCTGCTCCAGCACGGGCTCCTCCATGGGCTGCAGGTGGGTCTCTGCACCCCAATGGTCCTCCATGGGCTGCAGGGGCACAGCTGCTCCACCATGGTCTGCACCACGGGCTGCAGGGGCCACAGCTCCTGTGCCTGGAGCACCTCCTGCCCCTCCTTCTGCACTGACCTTGATGTCTACGTTGTTATTCCCATGTTCTCACTTTACTATTCCCTGGATGGAATTTTTTCTGTGCAATGATCTTTTGTTCTTAAATATGTTATCACAGAGGCATTACTATTATTTCTAATTGGTTCGACCTTGCCCAGAGGCAGGAAGTCCGTCCTGGAGCTGGTTGGCATTGGCACCATGGAACAGGGGAAGCTTCTAGCAGCTTCTAACAGAAGCCACCCCTGTAGCCCCAAAACCCAACCACAGAAACCCACCACAACGCTGAACAAACCCAATCCTTCCAACCTTTCCTTGTAGGAGAGGTGTCCATCCCTGTAACCATATTGGCATCTCCTCTGGATGTACTCCAACAGGTCTTTCCTGTGTTGGGGATCCCAGGCAGAATGACCACCCTGGACCTGCTAATCACACTGCTTTTGATGCAGCCCAGGATATGGTTGGTTTTCTGGGCTGCAAGTGACCATTACCAGGTCACGTTGAGCCTCTCATCCATAGAATCACAGAATCACAGAATATGCTGAGTTGGAGGGGGCCCACAAGGACCTTCAAATCCAACCCTTAGTCTTGCACAAGACCATCCCCAGGAGTCACACTATGAGCCTGAGAGTATCATCCAAGTGGTTCTTGAACTCTGTCAGGCTAGGTCCTGTGACCACTTCCCTGGGGAGCCTATTCCAGCACCCAATCACTCTCTGGGTAAAGAACCTCTTTCTAATATTAACCTAAACTTCCCCTGACACAACTTCAGGCCAGTCCCTCTATTTCTGTCACTTGTCACCAGAGAGAAAAGATCAGTCTCTGTCTCTCTTCTCCTCACAAGGAAGTTATATACTCTGATGAGGTCTCCCCTCAGTCTCCTCCAGGCTGAACAGACCAAATGATCTCAGCCACTTGTCATATGGCTTCCCCTCAAGGCCCTTCACCATCACTGTTGCCCTCCTTTGAATGTTCTTTAAGAGCTTAATATCTTTCTTACATTGCAGTGCCCAAAACTGCTCACTATATTTAAGGTGAGGCCACACCAGTGCAGAAGAGAGAGAACAATCAGGTCCTTTGACCGGATGGCAATATTTTGCCTGATGCTCCCCCAGGACATGGTTGGCCCTCCTGGCTGCCAGGGCACTGCTGACTCAGATTCAACTTGCCATTGACCAGGATTCTCAGGTCCCTTTCCGTGGCACTGCTTTCCAGCATCTCATTCCCCAGCCTGTACGTACATCCAGGGCTGTCCCATTCCAGGTGCAGAATTCGGTACTTCCCCTTGTTGAACTTCATATGGTTGGTGAGTGCCCAGTCCTCTAATTTGTTGAGATGCCTCTGCAGGGCCTCCCTGCCTTTGAGGGAGTCAACAGCTCCCCCCAGTTTTGTGTCATCTGCAAACTTGCTTAGTATCCTTTCCAGTCCTGTGTCCAAGTCATTTGTGAAGATGTTGAAGAGCAGAGGACCTAAGATGGAGCCCTGTGGAACCCCACTAGTGACAGGTCCCCAGCTGATTATACCCTATAGTGAGTTGACCCTGGCTAGATGCCAGGTACCCATTAAATCTGCTCTGTCCCTCCCCTCTGCAACTGGACAGAGGAAGCAAAATACAACCAAGGATCCATGAGATGAAGTAAGAACTGGGAGAGGTCACTTACCAATCACCATCATGGGTAAAACACACTCGAAGTGAGGATATTAACTAAATTTATTTCTAACAGGATCAGAGCAAAAGAGTGAGAAGTAAAATAGTCTTAAAACCACTTTACTCCACCCTTCCTTCCTTCCAGGTTTTACCTCCTCCCCCACAGTGATGCAGGGAGATGGGGAATGGGAATTGTCAGTTATTTCTGTCGCTGCTCAGAGAGAGTAGTCCGTCCCCTACTTTCCATGTGGTCCCTCCCATGGGAGATAGTCCTTCACAAACCTCTCCAGTGTGAGTCCATCCCACAGGCAACACTTCTTCACGAAACTCCTGCCACGTGGGTCACTTCCACTTGGGGCGCAGTCCTTCAGGAACAAGCTGCTCCAGCATGGGTTCCCCACAGGGCCACAAGTCCTACCAGGAAAACCTGCTCCAGTGTGGGGTTCTCCCTCCATGGGAAACAGGTACCTGCCAGGACTCTGCTTCTGCATGGGCCTCCCACAGTGTCACAGCCTCCTTCAAGCATCCATCTGCTCCATTGTGGGTCTCTGAATTTCTTCATTCTTGTGGTCCTCCATGGGCTGCAGGGGCACAACTGCCTCACCATGGTCTTCACCACGGGCTGCAGGGGCCTCAGCTCTGGCACCTGGAGCACTTCCTGCCCCTCTTTCTGCACTGACCTTATTGTCTACATTGTTGTTCACATGTTCTCACTCTGCTCTTCCCTCATTGTAATTTTCCTCTTTCTAATAACTTTCTTTCCCTTCTTAAATATGTTATCACAGAGGTGTAACTATCATATCACTCCTGATTGGATTGAGGATTCTGGGATGAATTCCATCAGGCCCCATTGAGTTGTAGGGATCAGATGGGGCAGCAGATCCCCCACAATTTCAGGGTCGACTGGGAGTTGATCATTCTGAGGCCCCCTTGTTCCATCATCTCTGTTGAAAACAGAGGGAAAGAAAACTTTAAATACCTCTGCCTTGTCTCTGTCCCTGTTTGTGAGGTGAGCATCTTCATACTGTAATGGACCAATGTTACTTTTATAATGCCTATTGCCATTAATATATTTGAAAAAACTCTTTTTATTTTCCCCCACATTTCTGGCCAACTTCAACATGGCTGCAGCCTCTGCCTGTACAGACTGCATTACTTCTGTGCACGCACACACACATGCACACAAATGCACAGATACTCACATGGACACTTACACACCCAGAGATGGCCATGACATCACTGGTCTATTTAACTGACAATTTCACTCTGATCTCACCCTTAGAGACTCAGATGCAGCCTGGGTTGCCAGACTGCATCTTCTGCTCTCTGACTAGTCTGACTTGATGTTTGCTAGTGATCACACACTTACATACACACCTGCACTTGATCCAGATCCTGACAGCATGGCACATGGATCCATGTGACCTAAAGTCCCACTCTAGCCGTTGGCACATTAGTCCACTCTGTTGTCTCCAGTTCTCCCCTCAATAGTGAACCAAGAGTCCATCCACTAGGAAAGGAGTTAGAAATACCATTTTATAAGGTAGGACAGACTGCATTGATGAGATGAAGAGCATTGCCAGACAAGCATAACAACCAACCATGTGTTTACACAGAATCAGCCCTTGTTATCCCTTCATTGCTCTATGATCCATTTTTTTGGTCTTACTCAGAGCAACTACTTCACTGCCTTTCCTGTCCCCATCTTCACTTCTTCCCCTAAGCATCCTATAGTAAATCATGTGCTATTCCAAAATGCTCTCCCCCCATAATGTGTACCATACCTCTAGACAGTGATCCCTCCTCAGTCCCAAAGGTATTCTGAAGAGCTGCTCTCTGACTCTTCCTGATGGGCTTCACACCTGGCTGAGGCCTGGGAGTCTCCTGTGACCACTCTGTGAAAGTCCAGGACAGAGTGTCCCTACCTTCAGGTTCCCACCTGCCTTTGTACCCCTGTGCTCCTTTGTAGAAGTGTAGATGAATTTTATCACGTAATCTTGCATTTTTAGGTGTGAATTTATATGTACTGCCATGCAAATTTCTCAGCTTCAGACAGTGTTTTTGAGTCAATAATTTTAAAGACAGACAGCGATTTAGAAACAAATATTTAGAAGACTGAACAAACTGTTTTCCTTCCTACTTTGTGATTTTATCTAAAGAAAAAGTAGATATAAACTGCTGCATGAAGCAGTCAGAAATCAATTTGCAGTCTGAAAACTGACAATGATTATTACTTTCCACACCTGAGAAGGTGAAGGCTGACTGACAGTGTTTTCCCTGTGGGTGCTCAGAACATCCATACTACCAGTGTGATTGGTCACACTCTGTCTTTTGGTTAATATAATGTTTTCTTTATGTTATGTTTGTTGACTACAAGGTAACCTAGTGTGTGCTCTACAGATCCTGTGGATAAAGAGCAATGGGATTCATTATTTCTGAGACTCATTATGCAAACTGCTCCCTCAGATCCATATTATAGTACATTTGAAAATCATTCCACATGTCCAAATGTTCTTTTCATAGTACTTCATTTTTTCCATAGACAACCAACACCACAATGGTCTGTACAAGAGTGTGTCACATTGATATAACCAAAGGCTTTTTGTTCCTTGCAGCAGTTCTCCTGGTAATATCCCTGCAGTAATTATGAAGAATCTGCAATGATGCGCAGAGATACTCTCACCTCTGACACCCTGGGGAATTCTACAGGGACACGTCCTTGGACTTTTAACTAGATTGATGTCCTACAGGTCTTTTTTTAGCATGGTGTATGTGGATAATTTTTTATTCTAATGTCTGTGGAGCTCTTCAGAGAGTGATGCCCTTGAACCCCTGCCAAAGGTATTCCCTGAAGGCCTTGTGTTAGACAAGCATAGTTTGTCCCAAATCTTTCAGAAAAATGAGTTTATTACTATTGGAGATTTTTAAGAGGGTGATGACTCCTGCAATGTATATTTGCCTAGAATTTTAGACTGACAAAGCCTCTGAGAATGTTCCATGCTGTTGTTTGTCACTTCTGTTAGTTATATTCATATAGTTTTTCCCTTGTCATTCTGAAACACTTTCACTAACTATTCCTCTCATTTGGAAAAGCTCTAGTGTATTCCACGTGTTTGATGTCACAATCTTATCAAAGGCTACTTTCCATTAATTGAGTACAGGTAACATAGCAATGTACCTGCCAATATTCTTTCCATGTTATGCAGTATAAACATTTAATAAAAATAAAATGGTGAGGAGTTCAGTTGATTAGAGATTTTACCTCTGTCTTTCTTTTCAAAATACTTCCTAGGGTAACACTCAGAGGAAATTCTGCAGCTACTCTGTTAAAAAGCTGGAGGAGAAAAATGGACAATGAATCTGAGTACTGATTAAGATAATTTTGGTCTACTTTACAACTCACTGGCGGATCAGGGAGCATAATACTTGTCAGCTCTGAATGGGAAAAAGAACCCCTGTGATTTAGCTATTGAAAAACCTGCAAACATAGGTTCTTCCAGGTATTACTTATCAATGCAGAATTCCCACAGGAGACTCTCCTGTCTCTCCTACAAGAAACACAAACTGAGGGCAGATATAAGCTAATATCCTGAATTCAGTACTAGGATAAAGCAATATTGATTATAAACATTTTGCCTGAATTTGTATTAATCCTTTGATTTTTAATTTTTACCATCTTACTAAAATATATTCTTGTATTTATTGGACACAGATATATGTACTTTTTTTGTTTGTTAATGATTTTCTAGTTTTCCTTAAAGAAAACAAAATCTCAACCTCTTTGTTGCCCAGTTAGAGCCACAAGAATCATCAATGCATTCAGAAAATTCCTATCAGACTCTATCATAACTTTCCATAGTCTTTCTCTATTACAGGCTATTGAATGTAATTTGATTAAAATCAGTCTATAAGAACTTCTGTTCTTGTCTGCCAGCGGGATTGTCATGAAAGATAGTGGTAATTCGGCTGTCTAATGCAAAAGAAATTATATAGATATGTGGTCTTATGCCTGTCGAGTACATATGTGTTCTAGCCTTTACTCCAGGTATTCTACCCATTCTTCTACCGTTCGGTCTATTCATGTGTGTACTCTGTAAATTCAAAGCTTATGACTTGTAAGATTAGTGAAGATTTCTGACATGGTAGAAATTATCTAACATGTTCACAGGCTCTTATGGAAATTTTATCACAAGAAAATTTTATTCCAGCTCCACAAGGAAATGACCTAGTTTAAAAATCACATGCAACAAAAGTAATATTAGTTAGATCAGAGCATTCAAAGTATCTGAGATAAAACATTTAGAAAATATGCATGTTTTAAGTTTTACATTTTGAGATTGAGCAAGGAATGTTTTATTGGAAACAGTCTTCCAGTACTGACAGAACAGCAATGTGGCAAAATACTGATAATGGTCATTGTGCTTTGTAGATTTTTCATACATTTCATTTGAAGACATTCACTCTTTTAACCATAAGAAGAACACAGTAAATTCTGGGTAAATATAAATACATACACATAGCACTGAAGTGTCTTAACAATAGTTTGACTCATACCTTTTAACTGGCTTTTGAAAATACTATTTTCTTTTTTGCTCCAAGCTTGATGGTTATTTCTGCAAAAGTATTATTTTTTAGAGCTTCTGAAATGGAAAATCAACACTGTAAGGTTGTGAGGAGTTCCCTTTTGCCCTAGTAATTTACCATTGCATGTAATTTCAAACTAGTTTTTTTATATAGTGCCATTCCAATACTTTTTTATGAGCTATAGAGGAAAAAATATTATTTGTAATGTGATTGAAACAAGCAGTGTATAACAAAGTGCCACGTGGGGTGCTGAAGATGTACTGGTTGATGTTCATTGACAAAACCTGCTAACATTAAAGCTTATAATATTCTTTGAAACAAAGTGGATGTACAGGTGAATGGAACTGTCTGCCTTCCTTCTGTTGAAATAAAAAAGGGGTGAATAAATCCTGTTTAGTTTTCCTTTGTCCTGATAATTTTCATTAATATGATCCACAATTAGTCTTGCTGGCTATGCAAGGTATTATCAATTCACAGTGACCTAATGCGCCATTACTTGTTTCCAAAATTCAATACAACCAATAAACTCACATTATATTTAAAGAGATGGATTTTTACAAGTCACTGGGTAACTATATCAAGTCTCATATAGTGGACATGGAACTTGACATTTAAGATTTAAGATTTCAAGATGCACAGAAGAAAGGCCAAAGTTGGTTGAAATACATAACTGACATTTTTCTCTGGTGTCCTGTACTTTGTGTTAATGAAGTTATAAAGATGAGGGTATTAGTTAAATTATTTTGTGAGTGAACATGATACCTTCAAAGTGTATTTTGTTGCAGATTATGAAGTTGCTATGGCATAGAAAAATGTTAAAAGAAACATTTATAGTCAACCAAAAAAAAGCACAGTGGAGCTTAATAAAAAAATCATACAGAGCCAAAAAAAAAGAAAGATCCAAAATATATACTACTGTAAGTAAGACTGACATTCTGCTAGAAATCTCAAGAAAAAACTTTATAAAATCTTTTAGTTTATTTTTCTTTTAAAAAGACTAATGCTTATCATGGAACATAGCTATAGTAATTAAATGTAAAACTGCTTTAGTATAAGATATTTATGAAAAAAAAACCAACAAAACACACTAAGGATACATATCCAGTATGATACAGGTAGGTATCATACTGTATATAAAGGTATATTCTTTTCTTTTCTCATTGGTTCTGCATGGATCATTGTAGCACAGGAAATTTCTATTTATGAACTTTACTAGTGTTGTTTACTTTAGAGAAAAATAGTACAAACCAGTCTCCGGAAAAGACAGTCATAGAATTGTATGCTTGGAGCATCAGTGCTAAGAGACTAAAAGGAGGAGGAAGAGTACAAGGAGTAGTAACTTTTTTTTGGACTTGTGAGAAACTCACTGGCAAAAGTGATCAGATACTATAGGACAAGCTAGAAACAGCAGATCTACATAAGATGATGTGATTGAGAGAATTACACCATTTCTGGAGATACCATGAAATCTGAAGAGAGAGCACTCTCTGCTCTCCAAAGCAAAATGTATGGTTGTCCCTTTAAAATAATAGAGTCTTTTTGTTAAATCCACTGTTGCTGACACTAAAAGTATGTCCAAAGCAGTTAACAACTGCTAGAAAATGAAGTCAGTCTGGAAAGGTGGAAGGTGGAAGATGTCACCTGCAGTACAGAGCAGTGTAGCAGTTACAATGCAAGAAGGAACTCTGAGGTCAGAGTAAAATGCCAGTCCTTTCACTATGCAAGTGGTAAGACCTAGAGTACATTACTTTGAAATGGGTTTAGCAGTTATACTAATGTTAGATTACAGCTATGAGGATTATAAGAGGCCTATGGTTTCAAAGTATACAATTGACTTTAACTTCGACCCCCTCCACAGCAGCTATTTTGTTTTATATTTAATCTGGGATCCTCATTTGTAAAAGAAGAGGTCATTCACTCACTTAAGCTCCAAAGAAAAAGCAGAAAAACAGATAACATTCAGACCATAGAAGACCTCAGTTGTACAGATCAATCTTTCCTGCATCTCTTTCTGTCATCAAAAAAACCTTTTGTCAGGACTGTACTTTTGGTTTAACTGAGGAAAACTGATGAAAAAATCAGGTACTTGAAAGAATGAAGGGAATAAAGAACAGTAGAAAGCATTGAAAATCATTTTTAATGCTCACTTCGTAAACAAAGATACAAATGTTCCTCTATGATCGATGATTTCAGGGGCTTCTAGCACAAAGAAGAACAAATTCAGATTGCTTGTTATGCTTGTAGGACAGTACCAGAATCCCAATATAGGTTGGTAGAAAAGGGAGATTGATTGACCTTTAGAGTAGTAAGATATAGGGAAAAACAAACATCCTGTATTTTCTGTCTTTGACATATTCCAAATCCTCAGTGTTCTGGTTAAGTGAACACTTGCTAAGATGAGAATGCATCAATTTATGACAATTCTTGCTATTGCTAAAATTGTTCATATCTTAAAAAGTGACAGAAAACCAGGTTATTATGGTTTGTGAAAAAAATCGAGGGCACAATATATATCTTTAAAGACACTTCCCTTTTCTTCACGTATATATACATGTTATATATTATAAATTATATATAATAATATAAATATTATATAAATATTATGCTATTTGATAATGGCTGATGTCACTGTATACCACTCCTCCTTTTTTACTGTTAGAAAGCATTATTTTGTTATGCGAGGAGATTTAAAAAAAAAATAAAATAAAGCTCTCTACAAACTTTCTTCGAAAAAGTGGTAGTAAGACAGAGTGTTTGGACAAAGAAGGAAAAAGAATGCTGCAACTGCTCTTACCTGGAGACTCCTGCTCTGAGTAAAGAAGATCAAGTAATCCTCTGCGCTATTCCAAGGAAATTTTCTTCTTGTGTTTGCTTCTTGATAAACAAGGTCAGTCTTTCTATATCTCTTTCTAAATGAAAGAGATCTTTTGCTCATCTATCCAACACTATAGAGCTTCTGAGACCACTACATTATTGATGAAGTTGCAGACCTGTACCACAGCTTTGCCCTGTTCTTAAGAATGATTTCAAGGCAATCTGGTTTTTTTGAGTATAACTGTTCTTTCTTCAATCACTTATTTCCATAAATCCTCAGAAATCCCAGGATTGCTTCCTATTCCCTGAGGGGGAAAAAAAAAAGAAAACCAACCAACAAAACAAAAACCAACCAACCAAACAAAACTGATTCTTTTTTCTTGCACAGTGAGACATAAATGCATATCTTCTCCAGATAGACATCACAGAAATATGATCAAGCTCTTAATGAGAAAGTATAAATTCCTGCATAAAGATGGGTTTTGGAAAATATACATGGTTTTATTAAAGTTAACTGATACAATGAGAATATCTGTAAGGTTCCCTGAAACAAACAAACAAACAAACAAAAAATATCTTACTCATAGATTCTTTTTTTTTCTCTTTAGCATCAAGTTCCTTCAGACACAGTTAAATTATGTTTTTTGAATGTGACCATGATCACCAGTAACCACTGAAGTAGAACCTATGAGAAAAAAAGATTAGGTTTCTACAGAGACTTTCCCAGATAATGACCTGTGGTCATCCTTACTACTTTCCAAGTCTGATTTAATGTTTTCAAGGTTTCCGTTTATTTTCAGTATCGAATCAACATGCATTTCAAGTTGCCTGGTAGAAAGACACAGAGAAGCCATTCTTTTGAATTAAGCTAAGCGTTTATGTGCCTCAGTGATAAAATCCCTGTAAATATCTATAGTAAACATATGAACGGAAAAAATAAAACTAAGATATTTTCATGCATGTAATTCCTTATTTAAGAAGCAAGCCCCTCTCCATGGAGAGTTGTATCTATTTTCACTGAACAACAGCAGAGTCAATATTTTATTGCAAGGCTAAATGTCTGTCATCAGGTGGATATTTTAAGGGATCAAACCAGAAAAAAAATTACTTCTTGGGAAACCACTCATTTTTGAGTGGTTGAGTATCTGAACAAAATATGTCATTAGAAATGACCTTGTGTTTTTCTTCCACCAGTAGGATCTTTGTATTATAACTACATGGATTATTTTTAATTTCTCTCTTTATATTCCCATATTCTTCCCTCTAATTTTAATATATTCCAGCTCCTGCTTCTGCAGACATCACAGAAGAACAATAGCCTACCAGTAAAGTAACTTATTCATTTTTTTTTCACAAAGAATCTGAAAGATGATGGAAATTATGTATTAGCATAATGAAAAGAATATATAAACAAAAACACATGCACACACACACTAGTAGCGTGAAGACTCAAAACATGAAGATGACAATTTGCATGTTAAAATAAACTATTTCAAAATAAAGATCTATTAATCTGAAATTAAAAATTTGCAAATACCTATCTATACAGGTAACACTCAATAAATGTGTAATTCCTTTCAAGACAGTGAAATGAGAGATAGGAAAGCAGGAAATTGATTCTTAATGCATTTACTAACTTGCCCAACTCATCTTTCATATGCAGAGATTGTTTGAATTCTTATCTGGGTGCTGTTGCCTATGCTCTCTTGAGAACCTTGTCAGAGTGCAACTTATTAACAGTTATGATAAATATCCTAGGAAGATTGACAGAAAATGTACAAACACTACCACTCAGAAAAAAATGTTGATACATCATCTAAAAAGTCCTATTCTCTATCTCCATCTGCTGGAGGATTCTTAACAACAGACTCTAAACGTTTTTCTAACTCTTCCTCAATGCATCTGTTATTTTCAAGGAAAGCTAAACCTCATTTCAGGAAAAAAAGACTTAAGACTATCTCTACTGAAAATAAAATTTTAAGCATAATCTCATTAGCCGAATAATCTCTGTTTAGATATAACCATTCGTATAAACATCTAAAGTTGTGCAAAATAGCCCTGCTGAGAGATATCACTGCATGTGCAAAGCTTATCATCTTACAAGCATCTCTTGCCTCATGTTATTTGTTTCCAAAGGGCTGTGGTGGGAGAACCTACCCCAGTCAGACCTAAAATCCAATCAGAGAGTGCATAATATGCAATTCATCATGCAAGCTATCATACAAGCTATCATGCAAGTTCAATTGCTGGCCAAGGGTGCTGTCTTGGTGTTGATTATGCTAAAACCGGCCTGGCTCACCAGATTTCAAACACATACCCTGCATTTGAAACAGGATTTGACAGATAAGTTGTTAGCTGGCCTGTAAATTTGTGACTAGCAGTCAATCACTTTATACTATAAAATCCAATCTCCCCTCATATAGTCAGGTTCTTCTAATATAACCTGTCTTGGGGTGTATGTGTTAAGATTCCTCCCTTGTCTGAGCATGCCCTCCAAGGATAATCCTCGAGGTTGAGAGAAAGAGACCTCCCCACAAGCATTGGTATGGGGGAGTTGCATCAAATCTCTACTTATTTCCTTTTTGCTAGCTTTAATATAAATGTTTCAATATTTGCTTTAATATAGTGCACTATCTTATACTATACTACTAGTAGTTTTGGTGTTTATATTGTGTAGTAAATAATTCTGATTAAGAACTTTTGTCTGATAATTTCTAATACTAAATGATTAATTTTATATAAGTATTCTCATTTTACCAATCATTACAATCTGTGGGACAAAAGTGGTTCGATTACAACTATATAATTCCCTAAATTTAAACTGTTGGCATAATGCAAGGCTAAGATTGGATTCAGCTGCACCTCAGCTCCTCTCTGAGAAGGGGTTTAGAAAGCAAGGGAGTCCTTTTTGCATCTCATGATTCAATGGCAGGGCTTTTTAATAAATGTTGTCTAAACCTTCCACTCCCACCCATGACAAGGGGTCCAAACAAGTCAGCATTCTTGCAACTAGCTCCCTTAATAAAAACAGACAGCATAACTTTCAACATAAAACACAACAATCACAGACACTTTAATTTAATATTATTGTTGGAAAAGTTGAAACTATACATTCATAAGTATTTTGGACACAAAATGGGAGACCTGTATTACATGTCTTCCTAAATTTCAGACTATAAGCCCACCCCCTCTGTTTTCCGAGGACCGCATCCTAGATGACCAGACACAAGTTCTTTGGATGAAGGGGGGGTAATATGTTGATTGTCCCAACATCTCCTGATGAAATTGAATCATTTTTGCAGAAAGAAAAGGCAGGCTCAGACAAATAGAAAGATTCAGGAAAAAAAAAAAGGGAAAAGAGAAAAATTGTCATTATATAAAATGCATAAGGGTTTTGTTTTTAAGGCCCATGAAATAAGTGACTTCTAAAGTAAGAGGAACATGAAAGCAAGCAAAAAAAGTTGTCATTTTTCTTTGAAGAAAAAACAATGTAACTGATTTAGTTGAGATTATTTCATTATATAACATAGAAAAAAAAATCTTAAAGTGCAAACAACTAATGAATAACTAGTGAATAATTACCGATACTGCTTATGGTTTATATTTTTAATTGCAAAAAACACTTGAAAGAAATAGAAGTCATGAAATATGTATCTATGAAATTATATAGGAAATACAAACATATTGCCCAGGGTATTACTTAGAGGCTACTTAATTTACAGAACCCTATGGGAATGTCATAATTTAAAAAACTTATGTGCTAATTAAAGAGCTGATGAAAGAATCTAGGGAAAATAATCATGCACAAATATCAAGATAATGTGTACATATACTTTCAATGTCCTTTTTTTTCTGTTCAGGTTGCACTTACCAACTGTAGGTTACTCCACTGAATATCCTAGAGGCCTGATCCTCTAAATTTCCAGACCAAGTACTTAAATTAACACTGGGAACTACCGACTGATCTGATTTCAAAAATCCTGTTTTGTAAAGGAAGATGAGAGAGCTGGCATGCTCTGAAATTTGTCTCAGAAATTGGTTTAGGATATTTCCAGAATATCCACATGGGGCTCAGTAGTCACCCAAGTTCTGGAAGTGGAGATATAACTTATCACTGCTTCCATTAGAAAATTTGGGTTTAGGCACTGTTGTTATGGTTAGTCTCATTGTAGAAACACTTAAGCAAGTGGAGTATGTTAGTCCTAGTATTTATCACCCATTTTTCTCCTATTCTTCATAGAAAAACAGGCTTTCACAAGCCCCATCTTGTATAGGATATATAGGAACATCATTCCTCCAAAGGGAAGGTCAGTGATGTCGAATGCACCTGGAATAGGTAGTAACAACCACAATTCACTCCTATCCTCTTGTCTGCAGATGCTCTTTTCTTATATTAGCAAGCACTGCAATTTCTTCACAAATCATTGTGGTCATCTATTAACTCATACTCCTCTAAACCTACAGATACTACCATCAAGTGTGCAAAAGCAGAGTGAAGAAAACATCATCAAAATATAAGAATAGCAAGAACAACACATGCCATCGAGGTCTCTGCCTCTCCACCCAAATCCTCAGCTTTGACTTGAACTGAAAGCTATTTAGGAGAAAACATAAATCTTTTCCCTCTTGCTAGGCTGAAAAGTATTTTGTGTGATTTATGACTTTCTGGGTGACAAGACACTTTTGAACTGTTTCTGATTAGTATAATTGGAGATTTCACTCTTGGCATAAGTGGCTGAGGAAGTTTAAACTAGATTTATGTTTGTGAGCTTACTTCCCATCTCTTTCTTCTTTATTGATCTACCTAAATGGAAATGCTGTAAAACAAGACTGTAAATCAGCAATTCACAAGTCATGGCATAAGAATATACTGTGTTCTGTCCTATCAATTATACTGAAGACTTAGGAGTTCAATAGGAGGGATCCAATATCATCAAACTTATCAAATATTTACATGAGTCTGAAAATATCTCGTTCTTACAGGAGATGTCATTGTGTTTTTATTCTTTCAAATGAAAAAAACAACCAAACACTCAACCCCCTCCCCCCAAAAAAAATCCCTCACACCAAACAAACAAAAAAAACCCCAACAAAAACCTAACAAAAAAACCACCAAAGCAAAAAACAGTAGTAAAACTTTTTACCATCTGCAGAAAAGGTGAAAGCTAAAAGACATTTCTTTTATATAATTATGCCCTTTAAAGAATTACATGGTGTAAATACTCCTGTATGGTTATTTAGGGATGTTCTTTATCTTGAAAAAAGTTTAAAACATATTCTTCATAAAAATTGTAAAAAAAAAAAAAAAGAGGTACATATGAAAATGTATAGTGCTTGAGACCAATGATCCATCCAGATCAGTAGTGTCTTCATCTCTGTCTGCAAAAAGACACCACAGAGTAAACACAAGACAAGTGTATAAGGTACTTAGGCAGTAATACTGTCTTGGTTTCTGCCTATTTTCAGCACAGATCTTCTGAGCATGCTATAGTTTGTTAACCAGAAACTGATTTACTTCTAAGTGCTTTCAAATTTCTTGTCTTTCCAATTTCTTTTCAAACCTTTTATATACTTGCATTTACAATATTCTTTTCTCAGATCTAATGCCTTGTATCATAACAATAATGATTAAGATGATGAAGTCTTTGATTTCTTTTTTTGAATGAGTCTCCCACTAGAGTCTCATACTCCAGCTTGATATTCAAGACAGAAAGTTGGGACACTAAGAATATATGGGGGTTTTGCACCATAAAACAAACACAAAATTCTATTTTCAGTAAGTTCATATTTCTTTAAACATCCCCTTTCTTGAAAACTGCTGAGCAGGTTAGTTTATTTCTATATCTTAAACTCACCTGTTCTTTTCAATTTTTAAAGATAAATGAACACTAAAAATTAGGTCAGTCAATGATTTTTTAAAAAAACTTTCTTCTCTTAAAAAGTCCCCTTAAGGGTTGCACAAGAAATTGGGAGTGGACAAAGCTGGGACAGCTGACTGCAACTGATACAAGGGATATGTATACCATGTGGCGTCATGCTCAACCTATAAAGCTGGAGGAAGAAGGAGGAGGGGGGCATGTTCAGAGTGATGACAGTTGTTTTCCCAAGTAACTGTTACACATGGTGGAGCCCTGCAGTCCTGGGGATGGCTGAACACCTGCCTAGCCATGGGAAGATTTTTCTTTACCTATTCGACTGTCTTTATCTCAACCTACGAGTTCTCTGAATTTTAGTCTTCTGATTCTCTCCCTCATTCTACTGGGATGGGGTGTGGGAGTGAGTGATTTTGTGGGATTTGGTTACCAGTCAGGGTTAAACTACGATAATTCTGTAATTGTGCTCACTATGTTTTGTCTTGGTTCACAGGCAAGTTTTTCAAACTGAAAAGACCAATTAGAGTTCAATATCAAATATGAAATTATATCTTGCACAATGTTACTGATTGCATATATGTAAGTAAAGTTACAAAATTGCTGCATATGCACTAAACTTAAACAGATTAATTACCCTAGTTCATCACAAACCTCTTATTCCTGGATTACTCATCAGGACTGTTGGGGGATATTCAGAAAAAAATGAAAGCGAATGTAATCAGTTTGAAAAGTCCCGAAAAGATACAGCTTTACTTAGAATGAATAATATGACATTTTTAATATACATGCAAGATTGTTTTATGCAGTGACATATCTATGACATCTAAACTTGAAAAATTAGTAAACAGTCCTCTTTTATTGTCTAATTTTGTCAGTGAGGTATTTTTATCTGTAAGGACTATGAATGACTTCTGGCAATGTTTAAAGGTAGTAGTTAGAGACATCAGTGACTGGATCTGGCTGAGGCAGTTCTTTAAGAATACACACAGATGAAGTACTTTTGTTAACATGTGCAGGCTGAAGCATTTTAGTTCAGGGAACTGTGATTTTGAGGAAAGTTCCCTAATCATCCTCTCTTACTGTACACTGCTGCAAATCACACACATTAGAGAATGTAAGTCAAGTTCCTTTCACAAAGTTTGAATTCTTGTCCAGCCTGAATCTAGACATTGTGTCAGATCCAGTCACTCATTCTTTGGGCAACTTTGAACCAAATGTTCAGGCCAAAGAGTAAACAAGTCTAACCCAAAGAAAAATCCTAACTATGCACAAAGTAGAAGCGGAGATCTTATACCAAACTTCTGTGATCTGCCTGTATTTTGCACAGTTAATTATTAATGTACACATAGGCTGAGAATACTATGCCTTGCAGTCAATGAGGATGTAGTTGTCCCTGTATTCTTGTTACCATTTCATCCACCTGCTCTTATATAGCGTGTAGATTTCTTAATTATAACTGACAAGCTTTTGGGGACTAACACTACTTTCTAGTATTCCGTTTCAACCATTCCTTGTTGTCCTAATGTCCTATTATAATAAATAGCAATAAATAAATTACAAATATTTTTAGTGTTAACAAGACTAAATTTACATTAGATCAGACTAGATCACTAACTGTTTGGGCAATTACTAATCCTACACGTATTCAACAACCACAAGTTCTAAGTATAGTTAATGGAAAAAAGTTAGGATCGTTTAACTGAAAAGGCCTGATAGCTTCATTCAAATTTTCAGCCAAGTATATATATATATATGTTTTTTAATTATTTGGTTTACCAATTCAAAGGAATAATAATGAGTCTTGTTTTTCCTACTGTCCCTCATTCCTTCTTTAATTGTCATCATAATTTAACACAATGTTATGCTGTAAAAATTAATTAAAGCTCTCAACAATGCCATCTGGTGGGGTTAAAACTAAATTATTTAGAGCTCGTAGCTTATTCTGCATCTTAGATTGTATCTTATGTTGTCCACAAATGCACACCGTTCGGGGAACAAACAGAAGGAACTAGAAATCTGTGTGCAGTCAGATCTCATTTTGATTACAGAGACATGGTGGGATAACTCACCTGACTGGATTGTTGAGAAAGAACTAACCTACATAACTGAAGTACAGAATTTACTCTTATAAGACAATATTTGAAATACAATGCTTTTGATTTCTGCTAATGAAATAAATACAAATTGTTAAGAGAGTTATAAAATGAAACTTAACTTGAGCAGACATTTCAAAGGTATCTATCAAAAATATTTTGCTATTGTTTTGGTAAGTACCTTCAAAAGAAAAAAGTGCTTTTAAAAATTGTATTTTAGTATACAGTAGAACAAGTAAAGAAAACTCAGAGGAGACAAGAATAAACCAAAAAGGATCTTACCTCTTATGTCCTTATAGACTAGTCCTTTGCTCCTAGCTTGATTTCAACCTGGAAATTTGGTTTCTTTTTTACTCACTTTGGTTTTAGGTAGCCCCTTCTGGTTCCTAGGAATTCTTTCTTTATCACACTTTGATCTTTATTTGCAACAGTATTGTTGTAGTCTTTATAGTGCTGGGAGATTTCTTGTCTGTTACCTTTTCAGAGTAATACAATATATGTAGTGTCATACAAATAAAACACCACAAGTTGCAAAATGTTAAAGTGATTGTTACACTTTTGTGTGGTTTTGTCCTTCATCTTTCCCAGCTTTTAGAGATGGTGACTCCACCATGTCCCTTGGCAAATTATTCCAGTGCCTAGTACCTCTTCCAGTGAAACTTTCTAGACCTCCCTTGGCACAACTTAAGGTCATTTCCTTCTTATCCTTTCACTTGAGACATGGCAGAAGAGACTGACCCTCACCTCACTATAACCTCCCTTCAGGTAGTTGTACAGAGCAGTGAAGTTCTGCCTGAGTCTGCTCTTCTCGACACTAAACAATCCCAGTTCCCTCAGTCATTCCTCATAGGACATATTTTCTATACCCTTCACCTCTTTTGTTGCTCTTCTCTGGACACGCTCCAGCACCTCAATGTGCTTTTTGAAGTGAGGGGTGCAAAACTGGACACAGTACTCAATATGTCACCTCACCAGTGGGTGAGTGTCACCTCACCACTGAGTACAATGGGATAATCACTTCCCTAATGCTGCTGGACAGACTAATCTTGATACAGACCAGGATGTCACTGATCTTCTTGGCTGCCTGGGCACAGTGCTGGTGTGTGTTTAGCTGGCTTTCAGTCAGCACCCACAAGTTCCTTTCTGCTGAGCATCTCTCAAGCCACTCTCCTCCAGCCCCATAGCACTGCATGGTGGTGTTGTGACTCAAGTAGCACTTTGCCTTATTGAACTGTGGGCAGTTGTCCTTGGCCCATCAATCCAGTCTGTTAAGATCTCTCTGTAGAGCCTTCCTACCCCCAGGCAAATCAAGAGTCCCATCTAATTCAGTGTCATCTGTGAACTGACTAAGGGTGCACTCAATCTCCTCATCCAAATAATCAATAAAGACCTTAAGCAGTACTGACACCAATACTGAACCCTAGGGAACACCACTAGTGACCAGACACCAACAGTTAATATCTGATCGAGGAACTGATGTCATGTGCCAGACTTTTGGGCCTCAGGACTCCTCCAGAATATTCAGCAATAAGACAAGAGAAAAAAATCAAAAAAGTCTTTTCAATGAGAGTGATCAAACACTTGAACAGAATACCTGAATAGGCTGTGAAGTCTTCATCCCTGGAGATTTTAAAAAGGTGAAAGGATGAGTCCCTAAACAGTGACATCCAGATTTGATATGTGCTCCACTTTTACTGATCTAGGACTGAAGTCTCTGAAGCTCCCTTTGAACTGGAATTAGGGTTCTGTGCTCCTCTAAGCAGCATGTGAAAGTTAGGTTAAACTTGTCAAATGGAGGAGGCTGCCCCTGTCTATTGAGAGCAACTGAACTTGAACAGAAGGTTCAAGAAAAGGCAACAGTCCAGAGCAGACAGAACTAACAGATGAGGCTTCCACCTGCATCTCAGTTGAGATGTTGAGAGGATTAATGAACTGTCAGATAGGTCTCAATGGTGTGCAAAACTTCCTAGGGCCAAAAGAAGATTTTTAGAGTTGGCTGCTAGCCAGGAAGTGGTTCTTTTCCTTGACATCAAGCCTAGAAGCAAAAGCCTATCAGAAGGGACACTGCAGGTAGGGAAGGGTCTCACTGATGTTAGGCTAGTAGCTTGGAATTGGTTTCCTTTAAAGAACAAATTACACAGGTTCAACTTATAAAACACTGTTATTAGGTTTATTATAATAAAATAATTACTATAGCATAATGTTTGGGGTTTTTTTCCTTTTTTTTATTTCTCTTTTTCTTCTCTTCTAAAGTTTGTTTAAAAAAACAAAAAAAAAGGAATTTCAAGCAAATTTCCCTGAATGAGCTGGGGTATGATCTCCTATTCTGCAGAGACTCAAAACTGAAAATTGTTTAAAAAGATTCAGACAAACTTTAGTACAACATAATTTTTAAATTACTGTATATTATACTGGACATGGAAAAATTACCTTATTATGTTTACAAATATTTGGTTTTTATTCTGAAAGTATGGAAACATGATTATAAAGGCATTGCACAAGACCATTTCCTACAGAAAAGCTGAGTGAATTTTGTAAGCTAAAATGAAACAAAATAAAATCAATAAGGATTTTATTTCTCCAGTTGTCGTGTTGTTTTTTTTTTCCTAAGATGTGACTGAGAAAAAACACGGCCACTAGAGGGCAGAGACAGATAGCTTTTTAAATACTCTAAACCTAATTCCGTCTAGAAGTGCTTTTGTTGTGACAAGTTAGTAATTTTAGGCTACTAATGAATTCCTGAGCTAGCTAACAACTACAGAGGAATGAAAGATAGATTCAAATTCAAACTTTCATTTGAATAGCATTAATTAAGGTATGTGAGTCAAAATAATTTAAAAAATTACTAAGGACATAATTTAAGGTAATTGCAAAATTACTGACAAAACATGCAATCAGTAATGGAACGATGATGGGAAGAAAATATATGAGTGTGATAAAGTAATTTTGAAAGGAAAAAGTAATGCTAATTGGGGAAAAGGGAAAGTAATATTTCCTGATTTCCTTTGGGTGGGGGGAAGTTTGTTACATACTGCTTTGCTTACTGAAATAAAATATCGTGGACTTTTTACTGATTATTTCCCATAAGGTTTATTTCATAGCTTGTTAATAGAACATATTCATACTAGCTGCCTTTATATAGTATATCATTCCAAATATCTAAAGATGAATTTACTCTATATAAATACGTATAGAAATATATAAATAAATGTGCAAACACTTACTATGGTGTTGTGTTGGTTTCATTAATTTTCTCAGGTGCTAGTTTGGAAAGAACGTAATCTTTTAATCACATTTCAACATGAACTTAATTATTTTATATTAGCTTACTGATGTCTTTATAAAGTGTCTATAAAAAATGTATGTGACAATGTGATATGGTTTGAAGCTGGCTCCCTGCCAAGTCTCCAAACCTTACCACCAGAGTTCCCCCCCCACCTCAAACCTCAGGGAGAAGAGGGAGAAAAAAACGAAAGAAAACCCGAAACGAGAGAGAGACAACCAAAGTGAGATATATAAATATATTTACACTTATATACAATTAAAAATAAGGGAAAGGGAAGGGGGAAGGGAAAAGGAACAAAACCAAAATATTATATATATAAATATCCCAATTAGCAGCCCAATATCTATCCACTAAAAGAGTTAGCAAAGAAATAGCTCACTACTCTCCTGGGACAACCGAGGGTCGCTCCGGAACGATCACCGGCAACCTGTCTCCCAAGGTCGACAAGGCCCAACCAGGCCTCGCTCCCCAACACGGTAGACTCAACAGCAGGGAACCTGCACCTCCAAGCCCCCGGAAGGAAAGAGGACGAAGGCCTCTCCTCCTTTCTTCTTATAATCTGGCTTACGTAAAAATCGTAGGGAATACTGGGTAAATCTGGACCCTTCCTTGGTTACAAACTAGTCACCAAGGAAGGCCTAGCCCAAACCACCACACAATGCTATAAAACATCTTGTAATAGCAAAAGTGTGAATTGTTTTCAGTATTGCCATAATAGTTATACATAACTAAAAAGCCTTTTTTTCGTCTGAAATTCAACTCAGGGAATAAAACACTAAAATATATTTTCTTGCTCCATTTCCAGCTCTCTCAATGGAGAGCTGGAATACAATTCAGTTACCTGAACACAAACTGTTAATGTTTTATGAGACAACTTAGCCTATCTGATTAATTCAGAAGGGTTTGACAGTTGTCATGTCCAAACTACAGAGACCTTCAGCTTTTGGAGGGCTTCTGGACCCCACAAAGAATATGCTGGGTAACCATGTGCATCTACGCAAGCAACAGGACCAACCCCGGTGTTACACTTAAAATCTGGTTTATAGGTAAAGAAGAAGCACACCTTTCAGATATGTACAATCAAGAATTTATTGTTAATATAAGTAGGATCTTAAGAATCTAATCAGTTTTAGTCCACATCTAACTGTTGTGGAAGAATAACAAATAATAATGCAGATAAAACTGTTATACACATACTTCTTTTATACCCCTCTTCCTGCTGATATGTTCACCCTTCCCTGCTCCTTAGGGAACACCTAAGGTTGGTGACTTCCTTCAGGTGGTATGTGGGAGGGCATTACCATTTCAGAGTGTGGAGTTTTTTGTCAAGAAAAATATGACATTCATGTCAATGGTTCTTATTCCTTTGTCTAGGATCCAGTAAGGATCGTTTTTGTATGCTTGCAAACACACTTGTACATATTTGCTTTTATCACTGATTTGCTTCCAAAGATATAGTGCCTTTTACCTATCTTTGATATTGCTGCTTTGTTGCTTTCAAAACTAGTTTTTCCCAACTGGCTATGTTACCTGAGGTCGTCTGTCACGGAACAGAAGGAATGGATTTGCTTCCAAGGAGAAGGAAGTTGACCCCCAAGATGACCCAAATGCAGGCCCTGCCCCAGCAGCAGAACATGGAGACCAATGCAGGGTTGGTGTTAGCAACAGGTCTCATCAAGGGTACAAAGATCTTTAGATAAACACAATGTGAAAATTTACAGCTAAAGTCAACCTGCAAACTCCACCAGAAAGTCAGGAACATCAGAGGACAGAGATGGTCAGAGGCACACCTACAACATAGCACCAGGTCAGCCCTGGGTGCCCAGGTGTAAGCTGAAATGGAACTCCTGGGTCCACTGTCAGGGTGTTCCAAGACATTAACACTTAATGGTACCAGTATAAAGAAGTTTGTAAGTCAATATGGGAAGATAAATTATGATATCTACAAGATTTCTAGGTGGAAAATACCTCTTTTATATATAGATAGATAGATAAATATATATATGTGTGTGTGTGCTTTTACAATTTTTAAAATAAAACAAAAGGTAAATTTTAGGACTAATTTGAAGGATTCTGCTTCTGTTCTTTTTTTCCTTGAAAAGCAATTTTTTTTCCACATACTGAACAAATGGTTCTCGAGTTTACCAGGAGTAACAGTAAGGTAAGAATGAGAGAGGCATGTAGTCCTCAAGGAGACCAGCTGGTAACCAGGTAGGATGTGTAAACTGAGACCACTGTTGTGCTTATCACGATTATGATTGCTTTTTCCAGAATTAGAAACACAGAAATAGAACACATGGTCTGAATGAAGATATTCAACTACTACAACACGGACCAAATCATGTTAGAGTCAAGACAAAAGAGACAACAACTCTTGTGGACTTAAAGTTCTGAATCCCAAAGGAGAAAAAAAAGTAGTCATAAGGAAAACAAATTTATTAAGATAGACACCCTCTGATTAAATATCTTCTGTATATTTCAGTCTGAGAACACACAGCAAATCAAAAAACTCACTTAGAGAACAAGAATTATTTTCTGTTCATCCACATTCTAAATTGGATAAGCATTTGTGCACTAATGGAAATCAGATAATTCTGTTTTGTATATGTTGGCATCTCTTTATGTAATGGTTCAACTTTCAAGTAATTCGAGCACAGATTATTACAATAAATTAAAATATCTAATGTGCTTGATTGGATTCTAGCAAATATAAGAAAACATACACCACAGTCAGCTAAGAAAAAGGAAGAAATATTCTTGTTGAATTACCCTGAACTCGGGTTATTCAGTAACAGTGAGTATAATAGAATAGTTAAAATAAAGAGTAACACTTTAACTACAATTAATCTACTGTTTTATTTACTTGGTACTGCTGTTATTTATTGTAACAAAGAAAAGAGTTAACAGGTCATCAAGGCTAATAACTGAATAAACTTCCCTTAAATGTCAAAATTTTAAATTCAAAGAAATAGAAACAGCTTGAAAACTATTAAATCAGTGATAACGAACAACATAAGACAAGCTTGTATTTCACAATGTCTTTCTTACTGGAAGGTAAAAGCATTGTATTTGAAAGTTTATAACTCTTGACTTTATATTTTAACAGATGTTTTATTTTATCATTTATGCCGTTATAAAATGACAGTATGTCATTTAGCACAACTTTTCACAACATTGTAATGATTTAAGAGTTCATAGGTATTTAAAAGTCCATAATGATAGTTTATTTGCCTTTCAAGGCCAAGTTGGATGGGGTATTCAACAACCTGGTCTAGTAGGAGGTGTTCCTGCCTATGGTAGGTGGTTGGAAGGTCCCTTCCTATCCAAATTGTTCTGTGATCCTATGAGGCTTTCCCATAATCAGTAGTTCACTGTGTTTCAGAGATTATTCTTATACTGGAAGTATGAAATAAAATGTATTGATTTGTGGGTTATCTTAATCAAGGTTTAGGATGAAGCAGTCTGTAAAGACGCAAGTCTTACATTCTTTAAGTAGGTTGAACTTGTAAATCAACCAAAACCCAATTAGGTTTTTTTTCATTGAAGTACGTAGAAATTTCTTCAGAAGTTTCATGGGCTCTTTGTCTACCAAAAGATCATTGTTAAAAAGTATAGGACCAGAAAAGATAACTGTTTATCCTTCTGTATCTTCTGTTCTGTTGTTCTTCATGAAAATCTTGAACCCACTGTCTAATCAGTGAACTACTTTAGATATCCTTTTCATCAATGCTGAAAACTTCCTTCATAGTGCAAGAACTTGAAGGTTCGTGAATGAAAGTCTCAGTGGAAAAAGGAATGTAAAAGATACATAGGTGTGTCACTTAGAAAAAAAACCTGAAAACCCAAACACAAATCTTTATTTAAAACAAAAGTGCTGTTTTAAAAACAAAGACTAAGAAAAAAGTGATTGTATATGGTGTCACTAAATATTTACTATGAGTAATACCCACCTTCTTTTGTAACCTGATATCCTAATTCACCTGCATGAGGCACTTCCCTTTGATGTAACTACCACCTTCCACATAATCTTACTCCCTTATAAACCAACAAACTTAATAAATACAAGGGGAGAGCTTTCTGACTGAGGTACACAAAATCTTGCTTTTTGCCATGAATTCAAGGAATCTGGATTTTACCATGTCTGATCAGGAACTGGTAATTTAACAAATTTTAGAGGTAAGATTTCATTCTAGGGCTACAAGGAATGCAGGAAACAAATTAATTGTCTTGTTTTATTGCTGTTTTTTCTGATTAGTTCAATGGGCTTGTTATTTGTATGATTATTTGTTTCTTGGGGTAATCATCTTTTGCAACCACAGATAAAATTAACTATTGATAAAGTGTGAGTCCATTTTTTCCACTCCGCCATTGATGTGCAAGACAAAAACACACTTTCATGCCTTTGTTTGCTTAAATCAACTCTAATTTTCATCATTGTCACACTCATTCCTAGGTAGGTATTTTTCAATATTTTGGTTTTGCTATTAATCTGCAGGAACGCAAGTTAAAAAAAAACAAACAAAAAAACCCCAACAAATAAAACCAAAACCAAAAACCAAATTATGAACATGAATAAGATCACCAAAACTCAGATATGCAAGAGATAAGCAGCAACATGTATATTTATATTTGCTAAATTAGACTGTCGATTCAGTGAAGTGAATAGCAAAATTTCCAATTATGTCATTAGGGCCAAAATGTGAAAGTATTCTAATCTTTGTTAGATAGTTGCAGGCAGATATGCATATATATTTCAACAAATGCATTATTTCATGAAATATAATTATTACTAAAAATCGTAAAGTGACAATAATTTCTGATGTTAATACTGAGTTCCAATTCAATCAAAGGCTTGTCATTTTGCTGTTGTGAAAAAGATATTGAACCCTGAAAAATTTCATGCCAGACGTCATCTATTTTCAATTTACATATTCACATACTTATTATTTTTAGAATCACTAATAATTAAGACGCTAAGAGGAATTGATTGCAGATAACCTTTATGACATAGATTCTTTTAGGTTTCTCATGACAAGATAGACTACTGCTTTTACAGTAGTAGCATACTTCTGCAGATAGCTGTTAAAATTATGCCAAAGACATAGTCAGATTTTGAAACTGATTGTGACAGGAAACATGTAACTGCAAAAGAAGCTGTTCCAAAGAGCTTGCAGGTAAATAGAGAGAAGGAAAAGCTGCTATTCCTCAGCAATATATAAGTCAAGTTGGTAGGCTAAATATGTTACTTATTGCTCTCCCAAGGATTTCAAGAGGCATTTTCTGCACTTTTTCATATTATATTTGAACTATAATAAATTTCAGATTCTTTCTTTGATAATGTTTTTCCCTTAACCTTTTGTAATCCTGGAGTAATCAATAGAGAGAATAAATAATAATTTTTCTAAGTGATTAAAATATAACAGGTGTTGTGAACTATCTGAAAGTTGCTCAGGTTTTTACAGACTTTTACATGAATCTAAAGTAAAATAGCTTAAATTCATGGTGGTAAAACTAGTAAACTATTAAAACTAGGGGTTTTTACTTTGCTAGATTACAGTTATAAACAGATAAAAAGTAATTCTCCTTCTCCAGTAAGTTAAACATATCGTTTGAATTAGAAAAAATGGTGTTCATAGTTTAAAATCAATGCAAAAAGACTTATAAAATTTTAAAAACTGTCCATTTGTGATATTTTAGTTGAGAGGTGCTGCCAGAAGAGGGCGATAAATATCAATATATTGAACTATAAATTTATGGCAATCTTGCCTGCCTTCACTGAAAGTTCAGTGTTCACTTGAATCTATGTAGTTATTTTGCACAAGAAAGACTGTTAAACTTTCCATTTTGACAAATACTTAGTTCAAAGAAGACCAGGGTACTGCAAGACTTTCAAATACACTCTTTGCACATTTTCAGAATGAAAATATATCCCTGTTTAATTCCCACCCTTCCAACCCCAAAGACAAATATTTGAAAATAAGTCATAATAATATGATTGTATATTATCAATGTATATGTATACTAAAAAAGAGGAAATATAAGGAGAACTGTGGTTTAAAAAAAGTCATCAAAATTCTTATTTTGATATTTTATTTCTTTTTCTTTTAAACCAATCTCCTGATGTACATTCTTATTCAGTTAAAAAGGAATTACAGATTATGATGGACAAGTGATGCAAAATTAATTATAACAGATTTTTCATATAAACTGGAAAATATGAAAACAGTATTATTAGTGTGGTTCTTATCAGGTCCCCATTCTTTACTTGATAAAGCAGTAGTCTGTAATATGGAGTCATGGTCACAACCAGGATACATCTTAGCTCTCCTGACTCTCAAACCACCTGACTCAGGTCAGCCACCTGACTCTCAAGTCAACCATACTGCATTTTAGATCCAGCAGCTTCATGCTGATGATCTGCCATCAGCCTTCTGTGGCTTGATCAGTGTTCTTTCTACTAATGAACAGATTTTTGCAGAATTTACATTTGTATCTTACTGATCTGTACTTAAAAGCTGCTTCTCCATATGTTATCTCTGTGATGCATTACACTGGATGAAGAAAACAAGTTTTACATACTCTGAGTATCTCTTAATATCACACAGAACATCGGGTATGAGTGTTTTGTTTGGTTTTGGTTTTACTCTTTCTTTGTAGATCAAATTTCACAGAATTAAAGATGAAAAACAAATTAAAATTGCAAGTTAGTACTAGGAAAAATGTGAGCATGTTCAATGGTAGCATATTACCTAATATTATTTGGTCAATTACTTGTTTATAAAGTAGTAACTATTCAAAAAATCACAATAAATGGATGCATTTCCAACAGCTTTGTAGGGTCAGCAAAAGCTTTGATAGAAATAAATGAGTATTTTTCCTGTTTACTTCAGTGTTAGTCTTTTTGAGAGTTCAGTGGGTGAATCTTAACACCATCCCCTTGGAAAAAGTGGCACACAATTGGAGAGCAACAAAATAATATAGAGACAACACACTCTTTGTCTTTACAATCATATGGACATATGTACTTATCCAATACCCTATATATATATGATCTTTATTTACTCATATTGCATTATTTTGATTTGCTACCTGAAGTTCAAATTCAGATATTCCTTGTAATTTACTATAATTTATTTACTATCTATATAAATAATAAATGAATGCATTCATGTTCAAGCTCTTGAGCAGTTGATACTTCCACAATTAAAAAAAGACATGCAGTTAAATTCATGCAACTATGAAATGCAATTTGTATTGCTAGGAAATGAAAAAAAATAGCATAATGCTGACAGTGCCAAAAGAATAAAAAAAATTAACTGAAACATAGAACCAGTTGATGTAGAAGTTTGAAAAAAAAATGTGGCAGTATTGTTAGAATGGAAAAATATTTTTTCCTACTTGCATCCACTGAGCCAATAAAGATTGACTAATTCTAATTTTGGTGTTTCAATAGGCAGGTGTAATGCATTTCAATGAAAGCATATCTGTTTGAGCTTCAAATTAGTGATTATTCAAGGAATGTATGTGTTTATGCTGAACAGCTGTGAAAAATGATTGATAATTTGATAATCAAAGTAGTGGTATCAGTCTCTTGATTTTTAATGCTTGCTTGTTTTGTGTTTTTGACATAGTACAACTACTTGAGTATTTTAGAATGATGACTGAATTATTTGATCAATTTTGGACAGAAGACCTGTTATCTTCCTTAGGTTTTATATGGATTTATTCTTGGTTCATATTTTAGCTAGAAGTTCCTTGAAAGTATCCAGTGCTTCTAAACTCACATCCTTTAATATGAGAAATATTTTCTCCAAAATAACCTTAATAATAAAGTGTATTTCCAAAATTATATCCTAAATATCAGGAAAATTCAGGTAGTTTTTTTAAAGAGCACGAACTAACATCTTGGCAGATTTGATTATCTGTTTTGCATATTACTTTGCTGGTTTTGGCTGGGATAGAGATGATTTTCTTCACAGTAGCTAGTACAGGGCTATGTTTTGCATTTTTGCTGGAAACAGTGTTGATAACACAGGGAAGTTTTCATTATTGCTGTGCTGCACTTACACAGAGTTGAGGCCTTTTCTGCTTCTCATAGCACCCCAACAACAAACAGGCTGAAGGTGCACAAGAAGCTGGGAGGGGTCACAGCTGGGACAGCTGACCTCAAGTGTCCAAAGGCATATTCCATACCATATGGTTCCATGCTCAGTGATAGAACTAAGGGAAAGGCTGGCCTGGGGGGCTGCTGCTCAGGGACAGTCAGTTGGTGGTAAGCAGTCGTTTTCATTAGCATCACTTGTCTTTCTTGTGGTTTATTCGTCTCTCTTTTTTATTTTCCTTTCCTTTAAAATTTATTATTATTATCATTATTGTTATTATTATTGTTGTTGTTTCTCTTACTATTATTATATCTTTTCTTTAATTTCAATTATTAAACTGCTCCCTCAACCCTCAATTTTTCTCACTTTTACCCTTTCAATTCTCTCCCCATCATCCTGTTGGGGAGTGGGCAAGTGGTTGTGTGGTGCTAAGTTTCTTGCTGGAGTTAAGCCACAACAGACTGGAAGAAGAAATATCAAGTATCATTCACAGCATACTTTTTTTTTTTTTTCCTAAAATGGTGTCTTTCAAAACTGGATTAGGTCATTATTTTCAATTTTGAGGGAATCACTGTCCGTGTTACTCCAGACAGTACATAAATATTAGTAATGAATCCTAGGGGCCTCTAAGATTGAATACTAATACTTTTAAAATGAACATTTAGTTATAAAAGTTACCATTAAATGAGCTTCTTCAGATAGTGGGATTTCTCAAGTTAACATCACATGGCTTGTTTAGTATGAACTGTATTACTTTAACATGGTATTTAAGATATTTTACATTATATTTTAAGATAATTAAAGTATAATTTCCATTTCTCTCCATGGTAGAGAACCATAAAATAGCACATGACTTTGAATAAGACTAATTACATGCTAATTATTATGTTATGAGATATAGTAATTCAGTTCTGAGGATTATTTTAAAGTGATGTGCCTTAACATTCTGAACCCAACAGATTTTGGATTCCTAAAGCATTTCACAAGATCACAGAATCACTGAAGTTGGAAGGGATCTGCTTAGATCATCTAATTCAGCCTCCCTGGCTCAAACAGGGTCAGCTACAGCAGTTTGACCAGGAATACATCCAATTAAGATTCGTGTATCTCTAAAGATGGAGACCCTAGAAACTCTCTTCATGGTTTGATGACCTTCATTTCAGTCATCGCACCACCAAAATGTCACTTATGTGCATGGGAGGCTTCTGAAAGACTCAAAATGTCAATGAAAATAATAAATTCAGTTTTGGAAAACATGTTGCCATCATTTATACAGAAAAAACTCCAAAAAGGAAAAATATTTTCAATACTAAAGGTAGATATTTATTTTTCTAATTAAGACAGATAATATGCCATAAAGGCACTCTAAATTGAAAAATACAGTTTATCCTGAGAATCTTTATCTTACCCCAACTACAACCTGAAAGCAGAGGGGGAGAAATAATTTATACTTATTCAGTCCGGTTATACTGCACATTGCCCAGCATTTTGTATTAACTCACCATTTGTACTTTTTGTTATTAATTGAACTGAGATAGTGTCTACCATGCTGTGATTTTCATGAAAAAAAATCCATCCTTGATGTCATGTAGAATACCAGTCCCTGCTACTGACTCAGTAACTGTCCTACAGTGAAGCTCACACAAGCTCATGGTCTGTGACTCAGTGAAATCCAAATGGCTTTCCAAAGTTGCCAGTAGAAAGTCACTTGTAGTTAGATCTTTAAGTCAGATAAAGATTTATAGAGAAGTCAGAATTCAGAAGTTGCCCTTACTATGGGTTCTAAACAAAGCTACTTTGTTTATAAAATCTCACATAAAAATGAGATTATGTGATATACACAGGCGAGGTAGTTAACAGGTAGTGTGTAGGACAATAGATTTCTGGACGGAGAAATAATGTATATATTCCTAACTATTGTATCTGTCAGTGTCACTGAGGAAAGGTAAAGGTGTGTAACAACTTGGTCACAGCTGGTGAGATGAACTCTCTCAATAAAGTCACCACTTTCCCCTATTCTCATCTCTTTCAATAGAAGAAAGAACAGGAAGTTCACTCTTCCTGACCTACTTTCTGCATTTTTCTTCAGTGGAAATATTCTCACTCTTGTCCTTACCCCTCACCCCTGAGGACACTAAATTGAATTTTTCTTTCTTCGTCTTAAAGAGGATTTTCTTCCCTATTACAGAATAAAAATGTCTTCTTTTACTGTGCTAACATTCTTCCTAGTCCACGTAAGAAATCATGATACCTGAACCACAAATGACAGTTCAAGGTAAGATGCAGTCTTATATGAATAAAAATTTCTATTCTTACCTCGAGTCAACATGAAGGTTCATTTGGTCTGCATTATCTGACCAATAATATAATATTATTATATTCTGCATAAAAAGAAGCAGGAGTCCACATCTGTCTAAATAAAAACTATGAAGAATAATACTAAATAAAATTATCTAAGCCCATTCCTCTTTCGTAAATAGAACTCAGCCATGTGAGTCCCATTTGTGCCATCAAATTTACAGGGTAAGCTTTTGATATAGCATGCTGAAGTGATCAAAAAACACCTCTCAGTGCTTTTTAATACTTTTTACACACCTTAGGCATACATTTTTGAAGGAGAAAACTGACATATCTTCTGGAAAAAAATGGGCTTAGATACAGCTGTACACTTTCCTGAATAAAGGGAAATCCCCTGGAAACTTCTAAAATATTTTTTTTTAATTCAGGAAATTGTATACTTCCTACTCTGTTGATTGCATTTTTCTTCAACCTAATGCATTTATTTCTGTAGTGACTAAAATGACCCTTACATTTCTAAAAGTAGCTTTCTAAAAATAAATGGTTGTTTGAGAATAAAAGCCAAAACTGAGATCATTAGCAGATGTAGGTTTGTGTCTCCTTCCCGCTTTGACAGAATGGCTGAAGTGGGTTCTGAATCTAGTAGATTAAATTTCTTTAATGTGCTCTATTTGCTGCGTGATAATAGTGTGAGTGGAAACAAGGAATATGGTTACGTGGCAGAATATAAAGCTAAGAAATCATACTTAAGAAGGTAGCTGCACGTAAGAGTGTGGACAGAGCACAGATCTGTTACATCTTTCCTGAGTCGATTCTGTAGTCAGGTATATTCAGATATTTTATAGGTTGTACACTTCCAGTTAGAGCCCAATTCTCTTGCAGTTTTTACTCATTGATGCAGTAACTGCACCAGAGAACAGTGACTTTACCTATAGACATTTGGAAGTAAAGTCAAAATAAGGAGATTTTTTTTTTTTCCCAGTTCCACCAGTTACCGAAAAACCTGACAACTCGGATATTGTGAAAAGAGGAACGTGGGTACTATGAATTTAGAGACAGGGAGCTTTATTGTCCCTCCCTGTTGTGTGTTAACCATCTAGGCAGTTAAGCAGCACACAGCCACTTGCTCACTTCCAATCCCCAGAGGGATGGGGAAGAGAATAAAAAGAGGAAAAGAAAAAAATCACATAGGTCAAGATACATGTAGTTCAATAAATGAAGGAAAGAGGTGAAAAAAAAAAAAAAGACAATCACTCACCACCTTACATGAGTGGGTAACATCACTTACTGCCTGTTTCTGAGCAACAGGTACTTTCCCAAAAATGTCCCTCTCCTCACTTTTTATTGCTGACCATCATGCTATATGGCATACCATATAAAGTGTATCCCTTTAGCCATTTTGGATAAGCTGTCTTATGTCCCTTTGCAACCTGCAACCTCTTGCCTACTCCCAGCTTGAACAAGGTGGGGCAGAGTTGGAAGAACAGGAAACCTTTACACTGTACATCTTAGAAGTAGTCAAAACACTGTCATATAATCAACACTGATTTAGTCACAAATCTAAAACGTACCACTATACACTATAGACTGCTGTGAAGAATGACTCCATCCTAGACAAATCTAGCATGCACTATTACCTGCTAAGTTTTAGATAACTCAATAAATTACAGTGACTTCCAGAGTGGTGCATTCCAAAGATTGGCATCTTAGTGTAGACAAGACAAATTAATCCTGATATGTCCACACATTAAAAAAAGGACAATAGATTGATGAACTTGGACTTAGCTAATGTACTTTTAGACTGAAGATTAGCTCACATCAATCCTGTACTGAGAATCAGAGTGGTGAGGGGCATATTACTAGCTATCAAGGTCTACTACTCTATTGAACAACACTTATGACTTAACAGATCCAAAGAGCATTCTTTGACATGGTCTCACTTGCTTCAGTTCCTATATTACATATTCAAAGTTAGAGTTCATAACACAGGTCAGTACCTCTGTAAAGGATGTACATTCTCAGAAAGAAGAGAAAATCTCCTTCAAAGCAGAGCTTTTTTCATTAGTTCATTATACTTGTGTTGGGTCTGTGAATTTTACATAGTACCCTTAAGAGAAAGTATTTGAATGCTCTGGCTATTTGCAAACTGGCAAAAAATCAAACTTAAATGACTACTGCAAGCTTTACTCTTCGGGTGTTTTTCCACATTGTCTGATATAATCCATTTTATCTGGATTTTGTGGAACAGCAGTAGCATTTAATGTATAATTAGGTTAGGCACAGGCACACGTTATCATGAATAGGTTTAGGCGTAGTCAGCATGCACAAACTCATTTGTATTTAACAGGATACTAATGTTAAATATTAATGCATTATTCATAGGTAAAAGGAAAGAAAATAGTTTTACCCAGCAATTTCAATATTTCATGTTTTCTTATTCATATTTATTGGAAAAGACTAAGAATAGTAATTTGTAACAACAAAAAAAAATATAAACATATGTAAACTATCCTCTGTTTTGATTATTGATTACTGAACACTCAGAAGTTATTTCTACTTCTTTTCCTTTCCTTTAAAAAGCTTATGACATATTAGCATATCTGCATTTTTGTGTGTTACTAGTAAACTTTTAAATTATTGTCAGATTAATCAAAAGCTAACAGTTCATCTGGAACTGTGAACATTTCAGTTGTAATTTTAAAAAAGAACATCATAAGTAAACTGAAAACTCATACAGCATCTGTATGTGCATTTCTATAATCTCCAGCTTTGGAACAGAAGACCAAGTAATTTTACTTTTAAAAAGATGTGGTACAGAAGATAAAAATATCCCATTATTTCAAAAGCGTTACACAATTCTTATACCTTTGGATTGCACTGACTATTGGTACTGAGGTGATATTTTTTTAAGAGTTTTATGAGACCTAGGCAGTCAGCTGCTCTCAGGTATAAAAGTCAGGAAATCTGACTATTCTTTATTTGGAATATTTGTAACTATAATTTGAGGCTGACTACTTAGATGTACATTTGTTAACTAATTGGCAGACTGTAACATATCATTTAAAAAAGTAAGTAAATCATAAATAGCATATATAAACTTGTAAGTATTTTTTAAATGAAATTTTATTGAAATGTACCTTAAAGGATATTGGCTGGAAGTTCAAAGAAATCAGAATTAAAAGTCCCAAGAAGTCAAGGGAAATTTTGATGGTTTTGTGCTGGATTTTCTCTTCTACATGCACAAAAGACACTTTATTCCATTCAGCTTCAAAAAAGTTTCAGATGCCTATGTGAGGATCACCTCAGTCTAAACCTACAGTAATTAAGGGCAGTGGACAATAATGCTTCTGGGGTTGCAAAAATTACTAAGAAAGGGAGTACAAATTGATTAATAGAGAGTTTTTTATGCTCTTAGCATGCTGTGCAATGCCAAACCATGACACAATTTTCTTTTGTGTGTTCTTGTACCATTGGTAAACAAAGTACATTTTAAAAAATATGCAACTGATCCATTGTAACTGAGGGGAAATTACACCTGAAAAATTTGGTGGCCTTCTATGATGGGGTTACAGCATTGTTGGATGAGGGAAGAGCAATGACATCGGCTTGATGTTTAAGTGGAGACCAGTGTTGAGCAGTGGCCCTCAGGGGTCAGTACTGGGACCAAAGCTGTTTAACATCTTTGTTGGTGACATGGACTATACTCATCAGTGCACTGTCAGCAAGTTTACCAATGACACCAAGTTTTGTGACATGGTCAACGCATTGGAGGGAAGGAATTCCTTCTAGCAGGACCTTGACAGGCTTGAGAGGTGGGCCAATGCAAACTTCATGAAGTTCAATAAGATCCTGCATATGGGTCAGAGCAATCCAAAGCAAAAATACAGGCTGGACGGAGAATGTATTGAGAGCAACCCTGAGGAGAAGGATTTGGGGCCTTTCATACAGCTCTGGGGCTCCCAGCATAATAACATGGACTTGTTGGAGTGAGTCTAAAGGAGGGCCACATAGATGATCATGGGGCTGGAGCACCTCTCCTATGATGACAGGTTGAGAGACTTGGAGCTGTTCAGCCTGGAGAAGAGAAGGTTCTGAGGAGAACCCCTAGCAGCCTTTCAATGCCTGAAGGGGGCCTACAAGAAATTTGGAGGGAATTTTTACAAAGGCATGTAGTGACAGGACAAGGGGCAATGACTTTAAACTGCAGGCAGGTAGGTTTAGATTAGATGTTAGGAAGAATTTCTTTACTGTGAGGGTGGTAAGGCACTGGTACAGTTCACCTAGAGAAGTTGTGGATACCTCATCCCTGGCAGTGTTCAACGCCTGGTTGGACAGGGCTTTGATCAACCTGGTCTAGTGGAAGGTGCCATTACGCATGGCAGGGGGATTGGAACTAGATGATCTTTAAAGTCCTTTCCAACATAAATCATTCTATGACTCCATGATTTTATAATTTGTATACTTGTATATTAGGCATGCATATATGGGTCTAAGTTAATGTACTTAGAAACTGCATTAGGGTAATAGAAATTTGTTCCTTTAACTTGATTGTTTTCTTATAAATTGAAGAGATTTTTCAGAGATTTTTCTCTCAATAAGGTTAATATAAAAATGAAACTAAATTCTTGGAGAATAACCCCTAAGCCTGCATACAACTTTTAGAGGGGAATCTTGACCTTCACTGACAATTGCAATGTGTTCATGACTGCAAAAAGCCACACAGACAGAGTATTCAGAGCAGAAGACCTATCACAGTACATAAAAAGGGACAATAATTCTGTGAGGAAAATAAGTGTTCTGTCGTTGAACTGAATAATATCATAGGCACTGGTAGCTTCCATAATTATAGCTATGTCACATTATAGGTTTTTTTTTTTGTTTTATATGTGTGTATGTGCATGTGCCATGTTCTCTGATCCTACTTAGTTAAGTCTTAGCCTTGCTGACTGTTCTTCTATATGCAATTTTCATGTATACTATATATATGAGTTTTGAGTTCCTCAGCAGGCTGTCTCGGGTGTGAATATTCAAGTGCTACTTAGTTGTTCCCTGAAAACATTTCCTTTCAGTATAATATCTTAAGGTTTCAGACCAGTACCTATTCAGAGTTCAATGGGTTCATGTTGCCAGAAACCTAGATGAAAAGTTGTTGATAAGGACTAGCAGCTTCTTGCAGGCAGCTTCCTACAACTTGTGTTGAATCAATGGCTCCTCATGTGCATTCTGAGAAGTGATGATGAGTTGTGAATGATGGGGGAGGAGACCTTTTCTTTCCACTGAAATAGAAAATGAAGATCCTTATTTCTCTTGATATTTTTAACATTGAAATTACAAAAAAATGAGTAGAGCACCATGAAAATTCACATTTGGAAGACTAATCCCTTAATTGTAAGTCAAATTTCCACATTGCAAATTAGCAGCGTTTTTATGGAGAACACTTTTCATAGCAGTCTAGATGTAGTATTAGTGAGTCTTGACTGAAAGAGTGTGAGAGACCTTTACACTGCTTCTTCTGGGTGTCCCTGTAGTGTTCAGAATTTTCCTGAACAGAGGGAATGTATTGCTCAGAAAAAAACAATAGATTCAGTGAGAGTCTACAGAGACATTTTATGGTCATATCGAACTTTACAAATTACGTAATTCAAGATCAGGTGTTTCCTCTGAGATTTATACAGGTAAAGAAACCTGCACAGCTTACCATATAACACAGAATTCAATAAAACATGGTGCGCAATACTAGAACATTCTTTTTTAAGGTTTTAATACAAGATTTACATGCTTAAGAAAATTGAAATTTCTCTACACCTATGTATTGACAAGAAAAACTCACTGAAAGAGAGATCTGCACAATATATATATATATAGTCATATGAGTATGGTTCCATTTCTGGTCTATGGAGATGCAGTTCATTGTGAAGGGGTAAAGAGGAATGACATAGAAGCTTAAGGCCTCTTTTGGGAGTAACTAACCCTGAGAGTTTCAGATTTTATTTCTAAAGCTTCACAAAATTTAAAATTGTCAGAGTAATTGATAAAGGTAAATATTTGAAGTATAAGATACAAACTCTATGTCAGTTCAACACTATCCATGAGATGCATGTGCCGAATCACATTCTTTATAATAATCTGCTTAATGATTCATAAAATTGTGGTAGAAAGATAATCATTAGCCATATTTTTATAAACCTGGTAAATATGAAGTTTTTGGAAAGAGAAATATTGATAAATATTCTCATTGATTTTTAATTCCGTACTGTTAGGTTAGGAAATGCTGTCCTATTTTTAGAAGTTGATTTATGGAAATATTTTTGTGATCAGGTTTTGTTCTTGTAGATGTCACCTGAAAAGAAAAGAATGATGTTGTTTTCACTTCTGGTGTGAATGTCTCTATATACAGATAGTTTCCATCTCAAACAGCCAACCACAAGTGAAGTGTAAAGACTTGTAAAATGTCTTGTAAAAATTAGAAATAATATGACTTAAAATTCATAAATTCAAAATTAATAAAGAATATAATTATTTATTTGGCTAGTCACAGATATCTGAGAACCTCTGAGCCTTAAAATGTCTGCAAGTCTAGATAGAGTGGCAAGGTTCATTAAAAATAGCAAGTGCAGTCAAATATGTTGAAATGTGTTGAAATAAATGGAAATCAAATTGTTGCTGTTCCTTAGGAGCGTTTCATTTTTTTTATTATTATTATTTTGCTATATTACATATTTTATCTTTGGAATATTAGGTACTGAGGAACTCATTCTAATAAGACGTGTGCATATTCCTATATATAAACATTTATGTCTATGTGTGTGGATATAAAAATAGGACAAGATCTGGATAGCCTTCATCAAATGGAACAGAACATTAGAGTACCCCTTCAAAAGCCAATGAGGTCATCTAGAGAGCTATCTGTACAAAAGCAATAATGGGAATCTGACTGGTTGGAGGCTGTAGTAAACAATCTGTCAAGTAATCTAAGACAGAACAAGAACAAAACAGAAATGCTATGTTCTAGAGGGTAACTATGCCAGAGCACCAGACCTATTGTTGCTCACCCAAAGGTTTTGTGGCTCCGTGACAGTGGGATGAACAAGTAAGTAGCATTTACAGCTTATAAAACCATCCCTTGCAGTTCAAGAGGGATAAAGAAAATTTTCCTTGCATAGAATAAACATTTTCATGTCACCCTACTGTATCTGCTAATTACTTGTTTATGAACACAAAGAAAATAATACCTCCAGCATGATACATGCCTTTAAAAAGTCCTCCCCCAAACCAGACCGTTTTTTATCACAGCAATGTTTCATGCAAATGCAATACAATCTCACATGGACAGATACCAGCAAACTGTGCCAACATCTGTAAAACAGACTATTACAATCATCCCAGTCTTCTTCCTACAGAACAAGATGGACAGTTTTAAAAAGGACTGATGGCAGTTGCTGTGCAAGCAAAAGCACTAATATTCCACTATTTGTTTTTCTTTTTTTTCAGAAATAAAGTATGTACAAGTGTAGATACTCACCCCTATTCCAGTCACATTGAGTGAACTGGATTGAGAGCTGTCTCATTTATATACTTGAATAATTCTGCACTTCAATGTGATAGACGTATTTTCCAGAGGACAAGGTTTCCCTTGTGGTGTGTTTTGTGGATTGTATTTGGGCTGGAATGCTTTCGGGCTTCTAAAGCAAGCATTTGCAGATACAAATTAAATGCAAGATCTACCCAAGAGAACAAACTGGAAAAGCTGTAGTGGATGTTTATTGCTTTGCAAAATCAGTCATTAACTGTCTTTAAGGAATCTAGAAGATATTTAGTTGAATTTTACTTTCCGAGCTTCACTTAGATAAGGGGAAAAGGAGGTGAGAGAAATTGCAGGAGGAGGAGGAGCTGATCTGTCTCAAGGTGGAGCTGTATCTTGTATTAAATGACATTGGCAGATTAAAGCTCTCTGGTGGGGAAGGGCTTAAAGGCTGAGTCAAAAGCCAAGAAGTCTCTTTATTTACGCCTACCTCCCAGCCCCTGGCAATCTGACTAATAACAAACTGAGCTAACAGGAAAGACTAGAAAGAACAGAGAGAACACAGGAGCAGCTTGCATCTAAAAATCTGACAAACCAAATGATCAAGTCAAGCTCTGCTGAGCATCTTGTTTATTTACTGCATCCAAATGCTTGCAAACAGTTAACTATATGCAGAAAAGTCAGCCTAGCTGTGAAGTATGCTGTGAATTTTAATTGAGGAAAAAGGACAACTGCTTGCAGGATGGTCTGATGTGCACGGCTGCCCGGAAGATTTTTTCAGTTGAATGCTTTGTACTTTATCTTCTGAACAAGGATTTTAACTTTATGGAGCTGTAGTATTACTAGAGCTTGCAGCAAAGTGAAACTTAGAAGAAAGTGTGCATTTTTCACTGGGAAAATTTACATTGCATTGAAACAGCTGCTCCAACTGTGCATTGCTGAGTGTTTCAGGGAGTGTTACTGCTGTACAGGTAAGAAAGATTCCAGTTAGTTAATTAGCTTAGCACATGAGAGTTTAATTTCTCAGTACAAGTTGAATTTATTTTTCTTCATGACTTTGTATAACTTTTAAATTAAAGCATAGCAATTTGTACTGTATTTTAAACAGTTTGCCTGGCATGTTTATTCAAACTGCTAACTGTGTAGAATGTGTGTATTAAGGGAACTCTGTTTTCGAATCCCTTGAGGGGAGAGAAATGGGTGTTTGTTTTTATTTCCTGAAGTGCAAGAGTGGTCTTAAATGCATCATCTGACTGTGATTTCCTTCAGAATTTCATAAACAATCCTGAAGGCTTTCAGAAATTACCAATTCTTAGCTTGAGGCTTTGAAAATCTTCAGCATACATATTTTGAATAGCTGAATTAAAACAAACTAACAAATAAAACCCAACAAATGAAACAAGATATTTCAATGTTGTAAAAACACATAAATTATTACTTATCAAGCATGTGATGTCTTTGCTGTAAGGTGACTACTTCTGAAAGTATTCAACTTTGCCTCATAGAAAAGACCATGACATTTTTTACTCTTTTAGAATTCCTACAGACCTTAGTTACAGTATGCAGTCAGCAGTGACTTAGATGAAAGCAGATGTTAAAAAAAAAAAAGCTTATGTTACCATGTAGAATTTTCTGAAAAACTTCACCACGTGGAATAAAAAAGGTCAGCTTTGTCAAGAATTTTAAATTAAATTTTATTGTATTCTGAATTCTTTCAGTTAAATGCTAATCATCTATTATTTGAAAGGAGTTTTTATTTTACAATAGTAGCCCACTGAGAACTTCATTACATATTTCTGAGTGTTTAGAAAAAGAAAAAAGCTGGGAAAGAGGAAAAAAGAATACAACCTTCCTATTAATTTTTACTGTGTGTATATATGTGTGTGTGAGAGTTCTGGCTGCTCACAAAAGTATGACGATGATTAAAATGCGAATGTTTTCCAATTGGTTACAAATGTTGTTACTTTCATCTCTGAGAGAAGGGCTTTCATTTTTATAACCTAATTTCTCAAAATGCACTACAATGCAACATGCCTTTCAGAGTATTTTTTTTTTCTTTTGATTTAATTTTGCTCAGGGACTTTATAAGTGCAGTTTGAATTTGATGCAGGTTGACGCTGGAATTTCTGATGAGAAAAGTGTACAGAAATAAAGTTGAATTAGTCATGCAGTTGTTTTGAAACTGGCATCTGTGTCAAGAGCTTATATATTTTTTTACCTTGGGTCACTGGGAAGGGTAGTGATACACGTAAAGCAAAAATAAATCTCTAGCATAATATGATCCTGGAATTATTCTGCATACTTCAAAATAACATCTTGACATGTTGTGTCTTATCCAATACTTCTTAGGAAAACAGACTTAAAGGCATATATATTAAACATAGGCAACTGGAGTTCAGGGAGTGTTATATGAGACAGTAAAACCATTTGTTCTATTGAAACAAAGATAAAAGCTTGTTTTTAGGGACACTTTTTCTCACACTGTGAATTGCACTTACAACTTCTAAACTCATGCTTCTACTCCCACTTATCAGGAGCTACTAATGGAGAAAAACATAATTCACTGTGCACACATTAGCTGTTGTTCTTTCTGTATGTGTGTATCTAATATGCATACCACAGCGTTTAGATGCCTGCATGTGTAAATCTTTGCAATCTGTTCTAAGGGAAGCCTTGAGAAGTGTAACCAAGTAACCAAGGTATATGATAATTAAAATATGGATTGATGAGATGCCAAATCATGTGGCCACACTAAAAGAATATTCATGCATGTAACTGAATTGATCCTCGTAAAAGGTTCTGATCTTTCAGAAATTAACACAACTGGTTGTGTAGTGATATTCTGTACTCAGTGTTTCAATAGCTTAGTTGGAAAGTCAACTTACCTTTATTAGATGGATTACTTAAGAATCCTGCTTAGATAGATTCCTTGAGAATCCTCAAATAAATATCACAGCCCATAAAAGTTACTGAATTATAAATCATCCATTCCATTTTAAGATTTTCAATTTTTTTTAATCTCTAGGATATGTGTAAATATTTAATTAAAGACTATAAACATCGATTTCACTCTACCTCATATGTCAAGAGATACTATCGTTCTTGCTAATTGGCAACCTTGACAGAAAGAAACAGAATCTTTTAATGAAGTGTAGCACAAGTTAGTTCAAACCAACTATAAATGATTGTTTTAAACATCTAAATTTCATTTGTGACTCCACAGTTGTATTGTAATGATGCATTTACCGGGTGTTGCAAAGTTCAAGATCAACTTGAAAGGTGATAATCATATTACATATCATATGGATGACACTGGTGATAATTTTTAATTTTAAACACAGTCAGTGCCATATACATTTCAGAAGTTTTGTGATAATTGATGATTATAATAATCAGAAGGAGTCTAATGTTAATCTCAACACAAATTTGTCCTTGCTTACTTGTTTCTTCTGACATGTACTGCATTGTCAGTTCTCTCTTCTTTTTTCTTTAATTGTGTATATAATTTTTTTATGTGTATATTATATGAAAACATTACACAACTGTGTTGTGGTCCCTCTTTCACTAAATAATTACAAACAACAATATATAGATTAAAATTTAAGTAAAGAAAAATAATTATTTTGTCTACTTCCTTTTCAGTTTGTGGGTACAAGGATTGCAGAGGAAACACATTTTGATTTCCATACATAATGCAGAACCAAAGGGAAATTCCCTGTATCCTGACTGAATGGGCTTGTGCTTACAACACATTATTGAACCAAACCAAATCTTATTTCTTCTCATCAGTAGCTGGATAACATTAAGTTAAGCTTAACAAGGTACTCTTAGAATCTGCAGTGCTTTGGTGACACAAAGCAATGATCCAAAATATTATATTAGTTTCTATATAAGTTGCTTGGAACAGTAACTTATTACTGCTGTCCACTGAAAGTCTGTATAGCATATAAATAAAGGCAACACACTCTTGATTATCTCCTCTTATGACTGTTTATTCATTCAGTACATTAAACTAAATATATATTCTTATATTAGAAAATAATTCAATTGCTTTGCACAACATAATATTGTTTAAAAGATGGGGTAGCTCAATGACAAGCATTAGGAATACTTTTTCTCTCTCTTGCCCCAGGAAAAAAACCCACAACCCAAATCCTGTGAAATCATGACTCTATTACTTTTCCTTTTCCTTTTTTTTTCTTTTTATGTTTTTTATTAGAATCTGCTGGACAAGATGAAGCTTTGGATTTTTATTCTATATTCAGTTGTGGTTGCATCTGATCCTTTCCAGTCACAGCCCTCTTTTTCTTCAGCCAGAGGATCTTGTCAGAATCTGTGTTCCTGTGAAGAAAAGGATGATACCATTATTATAAACTGTGAAGAAAGAGGCATCAAGACAGTATCAGAAATAAATGTCCCACCATCACGGCCTTTCCATCTTAATCTGTTAAACAATGGTCTGAGTATGTTACACATGAATGATTTTGCTGGCCTTGTTAATGCTATCTCTCTACATCTTGGTTTTAACAATATTGCAGATATTGAGCCTGGGGCTTTCAGCGGTCTCAGCCTTCTTAAACAACTTCATATCAATCACAATTCTTTAGAAACACTTAAAGAAGATACGTTTAATGGATTGGAAAATTTGGAGTTTCTTCAAGCAGACAACAATTTCATCACAGTGATTGAAGCAAGTGCCTTTAGCAAGCTCAACAGGCTTAAAGTGCTTATTTTGAATGATAACGCCATTGAGACTCTTCCTCCAAACATATTTCGTTTTGTGCCATTGACCCATTTAGATCTGCGTGGAAACCAGTTACAGACACTGCCCTATGTTGGCTTTTTGGAACACATTGGTAGAATACTAGACCTTCAGCTGGAAGACAATAAATGGGTCTGTAACTGTGATTTGTTGCAGCTGAAGATATGGCTAGAAAACATGCCTCCTCAGTCAATAATAGGTGATGTTGTATGCAATAGTCCTTCAGTTATTAAAGGCAGCATCTTAAGCCGGTTGAAAAAAGAATCACTTTGTCCCACTCATCCTGTCAATGAACTTGAAGATCCTTCAGGGTCACTGCCCCTGGTTGTAACCACCTCTATCAGTGATAGTCACCTATCGACTAAGGTGATTCCTCTTCTGAAAGCTCCTACTAAAGAACCAAGTTTAGTGCTTCACACTTCAAAGCCTACTACATTTCCAGGAATCTCTTGTCCTGTCCCCTGTCACTGCACCAGCCATATGCTCTCAGGAGTTCTTATGCACTGCCAGGAGCGAAATATTGAAAGTCTGTCTGATTTAGGACCCCCTCCTCCAAATCCTAAAAAGCTTATTCTAGCTGGAAACATTATTCAAACATTACTGAAATCAGATCTGGTGGACTATACCAGCCTGGAAATGCTTCACCTGGGGAATAATCGCATTGAAATCCTTGAGGAAGGTTCCTTTATGAATCTGACTAGACTACAGAAATTATATCTCAATGGCAATCATCTTACAAAGTTAAGCCAGAATCTTTTTCTTGGCCTTCAGCACCTTGAGTACTTGTACCTTGAGTATAATGCCATCAAAGAAGTTTTGCCAGGGACATTTAATGCAATGCCAAAACTGAAAGTCCTCTACTTAAATAACAACCTTCTGCAGGCTTTGCCACCCCATATCTTTTCAGGTATTCCCCTCACTAGATTAAATCTGAAAACAAACCAATTTGCTCATTTACCCGTGAGCAATGTCTTGGATGAGCTGGATATGCTGGTACAAATTGAACTTGAAGACAACCCTTGGGACTGTACCTGTGATTCAGTTGGGCTGCAAAAATGGATACAAAAACTGAGTAAGAATACCATGATGGGTGATATTTTTTGTAAATCTCCAGGGCATCTAGCAAAAAAGGAATTAAAATCCCTAAACAGTGAAGTCTTGTGTCCAGGTTTAATAAACAGCCCTGCCCTACCAACTCATGCCAGTTTTGTAGTTGTGACAGCTTCTTCTCCTACTGCCAACACTGCAGACACCATCCTGCGGTCCCTTACAGATGCTGTCCCACTTTCTGTTCTAATATTAGGACTGCTCATTGTGTTTATAACTATTGTATTTTGCGCAGCAGGAATAGTTGTTCTTGTTCTGCATCGGCGACGAAGGTGCAAAAAGAAACAGGTGGATGAGCAAATGAGGGACAGTAGCCCGGTTCACCTGCAGTACAGCATGTACGGGCATAAGACAACACACCACACAACGGAGCGCCCAGCTGCGACTCTCTATGAGCAACGTATGGTTACCCCCATGGTTCAGGTCTACCGCAGCCCATCCTTCAGCCCCAAGCATACTGAGCAGCAACAAGAGGAGGGAAGTGAGAAGGAAGCTAATGATTCCAAATATCTTCGCCGAAGTCTCCTGGAAAGGGAGAACAGTTCACCGCTTACAGGTCCAAATGTCAAATATAAGGCTACAGATCAATCTGCTGAATTTCTGTCTTTTCAGGATGCTAGCTGCTTGTATAGAAACATTCTTGAAAAAGAGAGAGAACTCCAACAACTAGGGATCACAGAGTACCTAAGGAAAAATATTGTCCAGCTCCAGCCTGACATGGAAGTTCATTATCCTGGAGCACATGAAGAGCTGAAGCTAATGGAGACATTCATGTACTCCAGGCCAAGAAAGGTTTTTCTAGAACAAACTAAAAATGAGTACTTTGAACTCAAGGCTAACTTACATGCTGAGCCTGACTACCTGGAAGTCCTGGAGCAACAAACATGAAGTGATAATATTTTGGGCTGGGGCCGAATTTCTGTAATTCTATTTTAAGTTGGAACCATTGTAAATAAAAGTGCCTTATAATAACAGGTCAACAGTCAGAACTCAAGCACAGCAGTAATCCTAGCAAAGAAAAACTCAGGGATCACTGTGGGAAGCCATGGGATTGTGTGCTGGAAATATGTATCATCCCAAATTAAACATGAATTTTGTGTGATTGAACTGTGGGAGGAAGATTGCTTATTGCAATATTCCTTATAATTTTAAAAAGGTGTGTATGGCATTCCATTCTGTACCCAATCTATGGAAAAATATTCATTACCCTTACTCTTTCTTTTTTTACCCCTCATTTAATTAGATTCCTTAAAAAAACCCCAAAAAAACCCAATACTTGTGTTTGTATTTATATGGCTAGAGTGTATTTGTTAGGTTAGTACATGCACTGCATACATGACCACTGTCTACAACTACACCTAAAATACCCTTATAATAAATATGAAAGGAGTTGAAATGTTTTCATACTAAGTGTTAATTAAAAAGAAAAAAAGATAAAATATTTTTGTGTGTGCACCCAAAGCCTGCAAATATTTAAGTATTTTACATGGAACTTCGTCATGTGCATTCTGTATCATATGTGGAAGGAAAAATATGTAATTATGTTCACCAAACATCTTCAACAACGAAAAAGCAAGCCTTTTGCTACTTTCTCTGTCTGATAGCTTTACCTAAGTTTGGACAAACTTTTCTTGAGCTGCTGCTATAAAATATTGTGCATCACTGGTGTTTCAACTCATAATCCTGGGCAATTTGAAAGGCTACTGAGAATCAGCTGTAAATATGTTACTGTGTTTAATAAGTTTGATTTTTTATATATATACACACATGTACATAAATAACTTCTGTGCTGGTTTAAATGTTCTTGGAGAAAATGAGTTTGATGTGTCTAGGAACTTCCAAGTGCAAATACAGGTCCTTTCCCACCCTACGCAAAAGCAACACTCAGACAGAATAGCTGCAACAATACACACACGAGGAAGAATAATAATATTTAGTTATTTGTACAAAAATATATTTTCTGAAATTAGAAGAAAATAAAGTGTTGTGGGGAAAATAGGTTAAAAAACCATAGAACACTGCAGGTTTATTTTTGCAATGAATTCTTGCTAGATTTATATTTACTATTTATTCTGTATAATTTTGTATTTTTTTTTTTCCCTCCAACTCACAAGAAAAGAAAAAGCTTATTCCTGGAGGCTTTTCAAGCTAATCAAGGAACTTTTCCCTATTAATGAAAAGGAAATAAAGATTTTTTAAAATGTCTTTTTCTTAAAAGCCACTTTTTAAAGAAGGCAGCAACTTCTGCATGCCCAAGTTTAAAATTATTTGGGAATTAAACACAATGCTTCTCACTCTTGTCATGTGGACAGAAGCATCTTATCCTGAGTGCAGTAAGGCCATTCAATCTCTGTGCATGGCTGACATGGTGCCAAAAGAAAATTTCTGATCTGCATTTATCTTCCTCTAAGCAAATCTTTTGTAAACTGACTATGCATGATTCTTTTTTCTAATTCTCAATTGTACAGTGAAAGATCAACTTTATTACTACATGTCTACATATGTATGCTAAATATAGCATTGAAGTCTTTACTCAAAGTAAAAAGATATATTCTTTATTTCATATTACTGTTCATGTCTTACCTATTTGTATATACCAATGTGAGTTCTTCATATTCTTTGTACATAAGTTTCTAACAGACAAATTTCTTACACTACAAATGGAAGTCAGATTCTCAGTTTTTTCGAATTTGCAAGAGATAACAACTTCTATGGTGCTATACTAATTTCTGCAACTTGAAGATCTGGCCACATGTTGTCTCTGTTAACAAATCAACTTTCTTATTATTTTTGAGGTATCCTCTGTTTGTTATGGAGGTCAAACCTGTTGGTTTACAAAAATCAAAATTTCAGTTATTAGAGAATAAGTATTATTTCCTCTTTCTATATATGAGAATAAGTTATTCAGAAAGCCTATCTATTTTGCAGGATTAGGAAGAGTAAATGCGGTGACAACATATTTGTTTCATTGTTATCTTTATTCTGGATAAGTAAAGACAATGCTAAGTATTACTTGTGCGGGTATGGGTGAGACAAGGGAAAATGCAGCTACAATAACTTTGCATTAACTTAGTTGTTTAGTATTATTTTAGATGTACTTGAATTTTCAAGACATGTGAATGGGCTTCACAGACCTGCCATAGAACCTATGGAAATCTGGATCTGGATCTGGAGGAGGAGCTGGAGCCCAGGTGGGATGGCTTCGAGCATGAAAATGACACTAGATGTCTCTATTTAAGTAAATTACTTTCACAGAGGGAAAAAATTCCAAGTAAATGTATTCTTTTGAATAATTAGGATAGAACAAAAATTTGAATTTATTCAATGGTAGTAATGCTAGAAAACCTTGGATTCTGAATCAGACCCATTAAATTGTACTTTTTCAAATTCTCAGAGAGCTCAAATTAGTGTAGAGGAAAAAAATCAGAATAAAAATATAAATGCTACTTGATAACAGAGTTTATTTTTTCAGTGTCTTTCATTTCAGTAGTTATTTTCAAACAAAAAATGGGTGCAAAAATAACACCCTGCAATTGGCAAGATGCAGGGAAATGATGATTCAAGCCCTCAGGCTTAGATTTAAGAGAAATAGCTTCAGACTAAAGACAATTGCCACATGCACAGATGTCACTTTGCTTAGCTGCTAACAGTTACTTGGCAGAATGTTGAGGACAACTGTGTGGCAAAACATTCTTCTTTGTTGCAGTCTCAAAGCATCAGAAAGAAGAGTGAGCTAAATAAGTGTCAAAGCGAGTCAGTTACACAGTTGTATCAGAGCATTGCTCAGCAGGATTAAAGAGACCTTTACCATTTAGTTTTCCTTCAGCAGGGAATTTCATGTCTTTCATCACATAAGGGCAAATGTGCCCTGTGGCAGCCTGTAACACCACAAGTGGTTTGGCAGTATCCAGGAATCACTAGAATGTGGCTCTCTGTCCACTTTCCTACCATCAGTCCCAACAAGACTGCCATGTAATGAGAGTTTGTATAATGAAGAGAGAAGAGTCTGCCTATAGCCTTACATTCATACAGTGCTTTTTCTGGCTATGAGGAAATTTGATATTGCAATAACAAAAAGGACAAAAATTTGACCTTATATGTTTATACTTCAGTAGAAGAAAATCAGTATCTGCTGACAAAAATAAAATTATGGTATAAGAAAGACATCATATAAGAAAGAGGGATGCAATATCTCTTTCTGAAAGTTCCTTGGAACTTTTTCATTATAACAATTGGAAATGTGTCTGCAATATTACTAATGTTTGCAGAAAGTTGGGAAGGGTATTCAGAACTTTCCTTTTCAAACCCATTCTCATATTTTATTTTATTTTTTCCCAGTGACAGGCACAGTTAAGTGGTTTGATACATTTTAGTTAGATAGAATAATGGAGGTTGGAAGGCAAAGCATGTTTGACAGTCTGCAACAAAGTGGATCCATTTCTCTCCTGTCAACATGATAGTTTAATTGAGTGTGAGAACAGTGCTTCGTCAAGCACACTGCAGTAAGTGGCAGCTATGTTATTGTTGCTAGGGCACCTCGAGGTAACCAACACTACCATTTTTTGCCTCACATTTCAGTGAAGAAAATATATTAAGTAACGCTAAAGACCTGTTTCCTAAATAAACGTATTAAAACAATTTATTGCACTTCCTTATTTTAAGCTGTTCTTGTCAAATTCATAAAAGACAAATGCATTTCTCTTTCTTTTTCTTCCCACTACAGGTAATTTTCACACAGAGTTTTAGTACTGATAGTTGATTATATTGCCTGCAAGTGATGCCTCTCCAAGCTTCTGAACAGAAATAAACCCCAACACCACACCCCAAAATCCTATTCAACAAAACCTCTAAATTCACACATAAATTAGGGTATATGCCTATTCAGAAATGGTCTAATATTTTTACATATATTTATCTATTAGAATGACAGATCAACCTTTCTGTAACTCTATTCTAGTTCATACTTATTGGCAGTAATGTGTCAAACCTAGCAGATTCGAAACCAAAACCTTTTAACACACAGTCATTGTTTCTCTGATTGCAATTTGAGGATCAGGTTTTGGCTTTCTTTGCATGACCAAAATGTTCCTTGTTTGACACCAAATAGAAGATGTATGCCATGTTCCATTTACTTACACAGAGATTACTAGTTTTATACTATGTTAAACTGAAAAAAATAAGTTTGACCAGGAAGGAAAACCATCTTAAAAAGTTCAGTTTCTGGTGTGTTAATAAGAAAGGTTATTTACCACAAATAAGACCTTGTTTCACAGGATAAAGTAATAGTGGCAAGGGGAAAATGAAGACGGAATTTCAAAATCATCATCAGAAGGGATTCTGGATTATCATTCTGAGGATGCCATTGTCCACAGCAATATACTTTATCAGCTGCACCAAAAGTCTGCAAGTTTCATGTAGATTTACTGAAATCATCATGAGATAAAAAAACCCAACCAAACACTTGCTTAATTCAAAAGATCAGCTGAGAAATTTTGTAAGACTGACACATTTGTCTTCTCCTGCGCTCCCTAACACAGAACACCTGCATTATAATCTACTGTTGCAACTGAAATTACTCCTTGGAGAAGTTTTGCAGTGTGTATATTGCCTTCAGTAGTCTGTTCCTCTGAGACTTGATGATTGGTGCACCCTCTGGGATGTAAGACAGGAAAGATGATCCTGTATTACAAGTCGAAACAGTGTCCCTTTTTTTTTGATTTTCTGAAGTTTATGTTATTGTTGGTGTTTGAGGATCTGGAACCTAATATTTCTGTTCCTTGAAACACAAGTGAACTGTAGCTGGAATCAATATGGGGAAGATAATTGCCATACTGAGAAGATAAAGCATGGTGTTTTCTTTCTTGCACATCTCCTAAGAGTCAACCTTGTTTTTTTGACATGACAGAACAAACTCTAAAGAGCCACAGTCTAATGGAAAGCAGTTAACCTTGAGGAATAAAATAAAGGGCCAGATGTTGTTCAGCTCTATGAAAGCAGGATGTGATGAAGAATTTTTTATGTTATTTATTCAGCTTCATCGAGATGGAGTGCAAGTACATATGCACAGCACATTTCATAAAATAGTTACCAAAGTTTCATGTTCTAAGACATTAACTTCAAAACATTCACAGTACGTTTCATCTATTCATACTGGTAGGACTACTTCTGCTCAATTATTACCTTTAGTTTATGCTTTGGAATGGTTGAGTACAGAAAAGGAGGAGAAATATTTCAAGGAGAAATGTTATTTATTGTAGCTTCAGCTGTTTGTTTTTGTAGAACACTTCATCCAGAGTATTTAATTTTCGGATGATTTTTTTACAAGTTAAGAATTTTAAAAATTCTTCTAGTTGTGATTATTTACCAAAAGAACTACAGAAGAGTACATAATTAATTTTTCAAAGAGAAAGAAGTCTGAAACCTTTTATATATGAAGAAATCCTATGGAATGCTAACATAAACTTGCATTTTGAAATAAACTATGACATTAATTTTATCAGTTCAAAAAGTTACTACTATTTTTAGTTTCAAATTAAGAAGCATCCCAGCATTTTTGTATTTTTCAAAATCCTAAGCCAACATAACACTTTCATGGTGATATATATTTGGGTTAAATATATATTAAATGGTTCCATTCTAAGACTTATCAACAAAAATAATACTTTCAAATATAATCTGCTACTTCCTCTCAGTTTTCCCTGCTCAAACTGTGTATTGTGAAAAAACCCCAAAACAAAACCAAAAAAAAAGCATATTTATTGGGCAAGGAGACCAATAAATATGTTGTAAACCCTGTTTGGGGAGTAGAATATTACGGCTTCCCATCGCTGTGGCACAGTATGTTCATACAGTTCATATGACATGTAAAACAAAAAGGTTTGGCCTAACTAGTAGTCTATGCGATCATGTTCTTTTTAAGTGGAAGGTTTTTGCCACTGCACTTTTAAAAAGAGCTTGTGTGTCAAATATCCTTTGAATATATCTACTAGATCAGATCCCAGAGATATATGAAATTTTTATGAAACTTAATAAGATGCAAGGTTACAGGCTGCCTATTCTGGGCTAGTTTATAGGAATCCAGACACCCTTGATTTTTGGGCTGGAGGACAGCAAGAAACCCCTGTCATGTTTTACAGAGGAAAAGTTCTTGAGCAACAGTTAAAGACAGATTGTTTCTTTTGTTCTGCCCAAGGTGTTCAGTGTTCCACAGCATTGTATCATATGACTTAAGGTTGAATGTAAAACATTACTAAATCAAAAATGTAGAATTTAGATACCACTGTTCACAAAAGGTAAGTATTTCCATGAGTTAATAAAGAAATGAAGATTAAGATCTGGAGATTTTAACTGCCTCATGTGTTACACAGGTGCCTGTAAGTAATATATTACCTCTGCAGAGATGGATGGGAGGTGGCATTTCTGTCTATTGACCACTGATGTATTCAGATTTCCTGAAGGGAAATGTTTTGCTGAGGATAACTATCTTCATGCTGCCATACATGATATTATGAGGGCTGAATCATGTTCTATAGATTCTAAAGTAATTGTTTATTATAGGTTCTAAGCACTGAAATGTCATCTGAATTTGGACTTCTTGCAGGCTCAGATTCCATGACTTTTTATTCATTAAAAAAGACTACAGAATATACAGAAGCTTTATTATTTTCTATATGAAAGCAATCTTGTAAAGGAAATAATGGCCCCTGATTTTTTGATTAATGTCTTAATTCAAGGGCCTTTAAAGCCAAGGATATGGACTTATGTAACAGCATCTTAAAAATCTATGGTTTTGTCTGCACAGATATATATAGAAAAAAGTACTTGCAGATGTGTTAGGTGTTGTTACACCGAGTCGTTTTCCAGGCAGCGTGAGCTGAAAGTGGTCAAGACCAGTGAATTTTCTTAACTGTAAGACTTGACCATATGTTAACAAAAGTACATCACAAAAACTATTCCAAAGATTCCCATGACACGGTCTCCTGAAAAAGTGAAAGGCGTGTATCTGTTTTTTCCTCTCATTTTTTATGACAGCTAAGTATGTTAAGAAGATCATAATATAGATTGTAAAAGTAGATATGAATCAGTCAGTCAGTCATGGCTAGGCTTCACGAATGAAGATTTGGGGAGGGCTCTACCCACGTTTGTTACATGTACGTTGGTGGTTAAAAAGGCCAATAGGAGATAGGCATGTCCGGTTGCAAAAGGTACAGGAGAAAGACTCCTTAGGTGGTATATTCTGCAAGACACAATTCTTTCTGTGTTGTCTTTTCTCCTCAAGAGTGATCCTGTGTGCTTTCTCAAAGGCAGCAGCAGCGTTATAGATGGTGTGTCTCCAGGCCTCCCGATTGGAGACCAGAGTAGACCAGTTATGATGATCAATATGGCCAAGGCTGAGATGTATCTTTTCTTCGCGGCTCCTCTCATGCAGCAGCCAGTGGCAAGTTCATCATAAAGCAAGATCTCAGGGAGGTGGTGGTCCTTCATCCTTGAGACGTGTCCTGCCCAATGCAGCTGTGTTCTCAGTAACATGGCCTCAATACTTGTGACTGCTGCTTGTTCTAGAACAGATGTGTTAGTCACATAACCTGACCAGTGGATGTTTAGGATTGTACGGAGGCAACATTGATGGAAGTGTTCTAGGAGTCACAGGTGGTGGCGGTAGATGACCCATGATTCAGATCTGCATAAGAGAGTAGACAGCACTATGACTCTGTAAACACTGATCTTTGTACTTTTCTTCAAGTGTTTATTTCGCCAAACTCTTTTATGAAGCTTTCCGAAGGCACTGTATGCCTTTGCTAACCTGTTGTCTATCTCTCCGTCAATCTTACCATCCAAGGAGATGAGGCTACCTAGGTAATTAAACTGTTGGACTGATTTGAACTCTGATTGGCCAATGGTGATATGGGGATGATGGAAGACTTCCTGAGGTGCTGGTTGATAAAGAACTTCAGTCTCCTTTAAGCTGACTTCCAGCCCAAAGAGTTCAGCAGCGTCTGCAAAGCAGGATGTTAAATGCTGCAGGGCTGCTTCTGTGTGGGCGACAAGGGCAGCATCATCAACATAGAGGAGCTCCTGGACAAGATGGTTTAAGGTCTTAGTGTGGGCCTTCAGTCACCTTAGGTTGAAAAGGCTTCCATCAGTACGATATCGAATGTAGATACTGTCCTGATCCTTGAGGTCTGCCATGGCCTTTGGAGCATCATTCTGAAAAAGATTGTGAATAGGGTTGGTGCAAGAACGCAGCCTTGTTTCACACCCTTAGTTATTAGAAAGGGCTCAGAAAATGCATCACCATAACTGACTTGGCCGTGTTGATCCTCATATAGTGAGATGATCATTTTAAGGAACTTGGGGAGACAACCTAAGCATTCCAAAATCTACCATAGACCTTTTCTGCTCACAGTATCGAAAGCCTTGGTGAGGTCAACAAAGGTTACACAGAGACCTTTGTTCTGTTCCCCACACTTCTCTTGCAGTTGTCTGAGAACAAACACCATGTCTGTGGTACTCCTGTTGGCTCTGAAACCACACTGGTTTTCAGGTAGAATTCCTTCTTCTATAGTGGGTATTAGTCTGTTCAAGAATATTCTTACCAGGATTTTACCAGCAATGGAGAGCAGAGTAATACCATGGTAATTTGAGCAGTCTGATTTAATTCCTTTCTTCTTGTATAAGGTGATGATGACTGCATCATGAAGGTCTGAAGGTAGTTCGCCTAGTTCCCAACAGCGTACCACGAACTCGTGAAATTTAGCATGGAGTTCAAGGTCCCCATGTTTCCAGACTTCAGGTGGAATTCCATCAACCCCAGCTGCCTTGCCGATTTTCATCTGCTGAATGGCCTTAAGGGTTTCTCCTAAAGTGGGGGCGGTATCCAATTCATACTTCACTGGTTGTTGTGTGATGGACTGAATGGCTGTGTCTTGGACTACACGGTTGGTACTGAAAAGGGTCTGAAAGTGTTCAGACCAACGATTGAGAATGGAGGTTTTATCTATCAGAAGCGTTTGACCATCAGTGCTGAGTAGAGGACTTTGGGTTTGGTGTGTAGGCACCTATGCTGTTTTCAGGGCTTCGTAGAATCCTCTGTGATCTCCCGTGTCTGCACATAATTGTGTTTTCTCAGCTAGACTGATCCACCATTTGTTCAATATGTCATGGAGTTTCTGTTGGAGCTTGCTGCATGTAAGGCGAAAGACTGTTTTTCTTACATGACAGGATGGCAGTGCAAGGTGTGCCTGTCATGTAAGATATGAATAATAAACACCTAAAAGACATCTGGATAATAAGAAAACCTTCTTCACTATGAGAAGTAGTGCAGCACTGAGATACAGTGTCTAAAGTATCTGTGGAAACTCAATTGTCAAGAGATTTTAAGGTCTTTGTTGTACATAGTCATAGCTGGTTTAGAGAAAGCAAAAGTTCTTCTTGAAATAGAAGTTGGATTAGACAGCCTCCAGAGGTCCCTTCCAAGCAAAAGATATATGGTTCTAATACAATTCTGCAAAACATTTTTTAGGGCAAAGTAGTCTATAGTCTTTCTCTTTCATACACTACCCTCCTGAATATGAAAATAAGGAAAAAGGCAATACTCACCAAATAAATTAAATTAAAGCTTTTCAGCTAACTTGTGTAAGATACAGAGATGCATTAACATGAATGCCTCATCAAATTAAACATTGCTTCTCTGATGATGGTCAAATGGTGATGGTGAACTGTGGTTGCCTAAGTTTATTATTAAAATCATTTTTTGTACATAACAGATGATTTCAAATTTCTAAATAAAATGTTGAAACTATCCGAGACTCTTGAAGAGTGATACATTTCTGCACTAGTTGAATTAATTAAACTTGTTAATTGGTGGTGTAATTCTTCGTACATTTCTAAGGTAACAATAATCTCAGTTTTCAAAAGATCTTCCAGGTTTTAACAGTACTTACCTAACATATTCAATTTGTCAGAAGGCCAAATTGCTATGCAGCATATGAGTAATGTGCATTTCAAACTAAAAATATTTTTACATAAAATTCTACTTTGAATCTTTTGAATTATGAAGCAGTGCTTGAAACAAGGTGTTTCTCCAAATGTAACTGATTTTGTCACATCAGAATCTATTTGATACAAACAGATTTTGACTGTTAAAAATCTCCTACAAAAAAGTACCATTTAAAATCACATACCTAAAAAACAACTGCTTTTTCAGTTTGTTTGCTGTATTCTCTGAGTGGTATTCAATGTGCACTCAACATTTACTGTTTCCTCAACTTAATTTGTCACTTAAGTAGGATCAGATTTGCAACTGTATCAGTGCAATGTTAGAACAATATGAAATTTCTAGTTTTTGATGATTAAAGAAAGCATACCTTTTTCCAATAAGGGCATAATCACAAATGTGTTTATTAGTATTTTATTACACATTGATTATCATCATATCAATTAATTGCGTTAGATATTACCATCTTCTTTTGGGTCATGAACCACTGTAGGTAATACTTTCTTTTCCCCATCAAAAATCTAAGAATAACAATCCTTTAAAAAAGATGACTATTAGAAAAAAATATTCATTCCTTTCCATATGATGCAAGTATTCAATGGGACTACTTCAAAAAACACATTTATCTACACGGATTTTTTCAAATTAAAATCTCTTTTGTTTAAGTTGGATTTGGATTATCTCAGAAAATAGGCCTCTTTTTTTCAACTTTGAAGTCCTATGTTTTCTTAGAGTGTGTTGTTAAGAAAAGGAAGATATGGACCATATTACTGCTGAACAGTGGAAAGAATATCAGACCTCTCTTTGGTATAAGTACAGTGCTTCATGTTAATTAGTAATCAACTGTTTCAAAATCCTTGTATAATACATCATCTGTTACCTGAAAGCAGATGCTTCCTACAGATTTAGAGCAAAAATGCATGCAACCCTATAGAAATTGTTAGAGGTGAGCCTATGATTTTATTCTATTTTTATTCCTCTTGAAAAAGTGGAATTTATATCTTTATAAAGATATAAAGATTCCATTATATCTTTAAAATTTTCCATCTAGCTTGATTTCTGAAAGGCCTCTGCACACAAAAATAATAGGAGTATGAGAAATACGGACTGCAAGATGACAGTGTGTTATGGAAGTTCTGATACAAGTTTCAGTATCTGTTACAGAATAAATTTGGCCAGGTAAAATTAAATGGAATGCTTTTCTTCAGGAATTATATACTTTTTTATTTCTTAAATCTCGTATCTGTTTATGAACAATTTTTAATAAATATTTTGTTATTCTCCTTTCTGTTTTGATACAAGCTTAAACAAACCTGAAGTTCAGGCTATTTTATTTGACCAATTGTGTGTAAAATACGACTTATTCGTGTAGCATACTAAGATTATCAGTTCTCATGAACTTAATATAAGAATACAAATTTCTAGATTTGGGTGCCAGATTCTTAAAATGCATGCCTCACTAGGATCTCTCATGCCAAATGACTGCCCGCCCTGATGATTTTTCCAACCTACCAAAGGAGATGGTACAAGCGATAACTTGTACCATGTACTTAATGTTCACATGGTAGATGAAAGAGCTAAGCAACTGATTACCACAGCCTGGCACAGCTTCTATTAGTGGATCAAAATCTTTCACAGTAATTCCCTTATAACTAGTGGAGAGAAGAATTAATGTGTAAATGAAAAGATGGTAGCTACTAAGAAATGTCTTTTTTTTTGGCTACAATTATATTTAGGAAAAGTCATCTTATGTGTGAGATTTTGTATTTTTTCTTCAGTTTTTGAATTTTTTACTGTTTTATTTTTTTCTTTCTTTTCTCCTTTTTAAGTATCTAAGTCATAAAAAACTGTATAATTTTCCTTGACATGCAGGAATAAGTATAATTTTTTTTATGACCAACTACTGTGGAGCAAAAGAGGAAGCTTCTTCCTGTGTTAATGTTTCATAATTATTTCTTCTTTTCCATTCAAACATCATCATCTGACTGAATCTTCAGCTTTACCTGTGAGACTTTTCTTAAAGAAAATTCTTTTTGCTGTTTCCACCAACAAAACAGGAACAAAAATTTGAGAGGAAAAAACAACTGCAGAGGTTTGTGTGTTTTTCTACCTATTTACCTATTAATCTTTCTTAAGCCATGGGTGTAATGATGGATCAGTTTTCCCACACCACAATTGTCAATCATTCCTATTAAACATGCGTTGGAATACACAAGTTGGCTGGCCCATCAACAGATTAAGCTTCAAATTCAGGAAGTTCAATAAGGAATTCCGTCTTTGGTAACAGATTTGAATTGTTTTAATAAAAGAAACATGACATATTAAATATTTTCTTCATGGTTTGTAGTGTGTATTAGGTGTATTATCAAAGATGAAATCCTAGCACTACCTAAAATTATTACAGAGTCCGATGTACCCTTACTAAATCTAGAGAACTATGGCCCCTCTGACTACTGATGTTAGGATCTCTACTTGTTTTGACAATAAAGCTGCATTATTAGCAAGGGTTTTCTGTATTATATAATTTAGACCGTTGGACAATTAAAACATTAATTGAAATAACAATGCGTTCTCAGCTAAGTGCTTATGATATGCTCCATTTTGCCTATAAGAAAATTTGAGTAGACACTGAAAAAACTTTCTGGTGAAAAAGACAGCCAGGTATGGCATCAATAGAACTGAGAGATACATAAAATGCAGAAATAAAACATAAGTCTTAAGCACCAAGATAGCATGTTCATAGTCATATTCAGCACCATTTTCATTCAAGGAGCACAATTCACAATAAACCTTCTGAATGAACATTAGTCCATAAGGCATACAGATTTTTCTTTTGCATTTGCATTTATTACTTCATTTAGTTTAAAATGTGGGGTTCTCTGGTGGAATTTCTTTATGAACCAGAGTTTAAAGGTTTCCAATTTTCTTTCCAGAGTAAGAATATTTTCTGTATTATACATCCTGCTTTTTAAGTTATTGAGATGATTTTTTAAGAAATAAAAAGCCTGTATTTCCCTATAATTTATACTGTTTATCTAGATTTGCTCCTAGAACCTTCTTTTCCAAACAAGACTGCACCTTGAGTTATTCTAATCAAAAGCTGCTTATCTCCACACATATAGGTTGGAGTATAGCGGAAACAAAGGTAATCCTTCCAAGTGGAGGCTGTAAAATGGTTAAACCACAAGAAAGAAAAAAATTACCTAAGGGATCTCTGTTCTGGAAATTTAAACTTCTAAGTGGGGTAAGTTTAAAAAAAAAATTAAATAAGGTACAGAACATGAGAAAGTGCAGGACTGGGGCCTAACATTTTTTATATAAAGGAAGTATTAAAGATTTGCTATCCATGAAGTAGTCACTGAGAGTTAAAGTAGTAAATTTAATAAATTTTGATAATTATTAATATTTTTCTCTAACAGTAGTCATGTTCTTATTCATACTGCAAAAGGCATTGGAGAGATTGGATAGCCCTCTAATTAAATAAGCATTTTATCAAAGACTGACTTTATGTAAAATGGATTTTTTAATATATATGGAATAAAAAAGTCCCTGAAATGATAATATGAGTCCTTTTTTATCTTTACTTCTGTATACTGATTGCATCCACATGAAAACTAGCTAAAATGACCAAAACTGCAAAAACACTGCTCATTCACTTTTCTAAATGTCTCCAGAGAGATTTCCTTATAGCCTATAGCAAATAGTTTTCTGTCAGGCTTATTAGCTTACTGTGAGATCTAATAGGCAAATGACATTTTCTCTGGTTTATGGAAAACATCCCATTGTAAGGTTTCAATTCAGGGTTCTAATAACAAGAATTTAACTCAGTCTTCCAGAGAGAGCTGTGTCAGCTGTGCAGTTTCAGTGAAAAAACTGTAGCTTCTTAGTCTTCAGGAGTCATAAGTCATTTTATTACACAAAGGTATATTTGCAGACTGAAAATTAAATTTAGCAGTTTAACTCTAGGATATGTTTGCTTATTTATTTCAGTAAAAAATTCAGTAATTCCCAAACTTCACTCTTTGATGATGTTAATCTTTATGTTCATATTTGCCCATATATATATTTGCACTTAACAAATACAGATGTGAAAGAGAACAAGGTTCATACTCCATTATAGCGTCTGGATTCTTCAGCAATGAATCACAAGTCTTTTTCACCTTAGTTACAGAAAGCTTAACATTGGACAAAGCATATGTACAGTGCTGAACAATTTCTCTGAGTGTGGTCACATTTACTCTCTAATAACAATGAAGAAAACATTTTTGCTGTTTAGTAACTGATTTGAAGGGAAAAACAATGAGATGTTTAAAAGAAATAAAAGATCATGGTCAAAAAATCATGGTCTAACATGCATATGTGCATACATAAAATATGCATGGTCTAAGGTATGCATATATAGATGCAGAAGCACGTATACATGCATATAAGTTACATATAAATAAAAAATCTTTGGACCCCCTAGGTAAATTATTAGAGTGAACTGATCATTATTAAAGACAGCTACTTTTTCAAAGAAAACAGATGTGCAACAAATAGCAATATTTCCTGTTTATTCAAAACCAGAAAGGGCTCAGATTTGTCAGGTTTGTGCACCATACTTAAAGAATGATTTGTAACAGCTGGAAAAAGACAAGAGGATGTCAAAAAGTTACCAGTATCTAGAGAATATGATTCCTATGCAAAGATTGAATGAACTGGAACTGTTCATCCTAACAAAAACCACGGAAGATGACAATCTTTTTAAAACCTTAAATTATTGTATAAAGGGGAAAGGAATACTTTCTAAGATACAAAAAGAATAATGGTCTTTTTGGGGAAAAATTAGATTAGATGCAGATAAAAAAAACCCTCATGAAACTTTATAATAAAGGTAGCAGAGCATTTAAATACACAGTCTGAGATGCTGTTAAATCTCTTTTACAAATGTCTTTAAATGTAGGTGGACAATCATCTGTCAAGAGTATTTTGGGTACAATTAATCCATTGTTGGAGCAGGAACTTCAGGTTGAAGATTCTAAGATCAATAGTGAGATTTTTTTTTTTATATAAATAATCATTGCTGCCATTTTAAGACACACAGGACCAGGAAAAAAAGGTAAGTCCTTTTTTTCTTATAGTCATTGTGACTAAACCTATGTGTATAATATAATTTAAATTTTATATTCTGGAGAGAGAGACAAAGTATCATGGATCAAGTGTTATAAATCATAGAATCATTGAATGGTTTGGGTTGGAAGGGACATTAAAAATCAGTTAGCTCCAATCTCCCTGTCAGGAGCAGGGACACCTTTCACTAGAGCAGGTTGCTCAAAGCTCTGGCCTTGAACACCTCCAGGAATGGGACAGAACTTCACTGGGCAAACTGTTTCAGTGTTTCACTGTGCCCACAGTACAGAATTTTTTGGTAATACCTAATCTAAACCTACTCTCTTTCCATTTGAATCTATCCCCCCTTGTCCTGTGACTGCAACGTCTTGTAAAAAGTCCCTCTCAAATTTCTTTTCCAGACTGGGCAAACCTAATTCTCTCAACTTTGACCCATAGGGGAAAAAAAAAAAAAGTTACATTGTTGTCACTATTGTTGGAGGAGAAAATTCACATCTTTTTCATGGGAGTAGACTTTTAACCCACAACTCAGTATTATTGATGCTTTAAACCACTTCCACAAGCAGGAGACAAAATTAAGTAGCAGGTGTATTTTACTCCATTTAACAGTGGATTTGCATGGAGTTGTTAAACTAGAGTGTTGTTCACAGTGTTCAGTGCTTGGTGTTGTATTTTTTTAACATTCAGAATATCCTCTGACAAATAAGAAGTTGGAGCTAGAACTTGCGCTGCATAGAAACATGTACACGTACATAGAAACATGTTTACACTATAATTAGTGTCTCTTCTTTATTTAAAAATGCTCCTGCTCCAGAATTTCTGTCTTTTCATTTAGAATGACATTGCCTTTATCCACCACTACTCAGAGGAGCACTGATTACTTGTCAGGTCAGCAATCGTGTTCATTTGTGCTTCATGAAGAATTCATTGAAAAAATCAATTATAGAAGTGGAAATATCAAGAGTAAATACAAAAAGGTCTAATTCCATTAAAGAAGTAACTGAAATTTCTTTGTTTGAGGACTTTGTGAGTACTGGGAATTATCTTTTGGGCATGTAGTTTTGTTTGTTTTTTTTTTTACTTCAGTCATAGTCATTACTTGATTGTTTTGAAAAAATTATAGAAACCAAAACTTTCAATCTCAAATAGTTCCATATTCATTTTTCTGACACTGAGTTTATAAAGTGTCAGAAAACTGAGTTTATAAAGTTTGTGGTATTTGACTTTAATCATTGGACACTTGTGCCATCATATTAAGAGTTTTCCTGGAAATTTACGATTTTGTAAATTGTTGGGTTTCTCTTGGTAAATATAAAGAAAGAGTTTATCACCATTAAGGATGCTTGGACTTTTTGTCATTAACACGTTCTTTTCCTTTGAAAGGAAATATATTTAAAGTGATGGATGCTACAGGTTATGTATTCAGTTTAGAATAAATTTTGTGATAATCAGCATTATTTTTCCCAAAAGGAAAACTTTCGTACAGAGCATATTTATTGGAATGGAAATATAAAGCTTTGATGTAAGCTTCTTTAGAAAGTGAAAAAGAAGCTAAACCAGACATGGTGGTTTGTACAGACTGTGTGTTTCCAAATCTTTTTGACATGCTGTCCAGAAGAATCAACCAGACTAGCAAGGGGTTTGAAAGGAGACTTCCTAAGTGATTTTAAAAAGTAATACAGTTTCTTAATTCATCAACTGTTATTAAATTAGTGTGCTCCCTTAACTGTCACCTCCAGTTTCATTCAAACACAATTCTACAGTTATGTCTAACCCCAGGGCACATATTCACAAAACCATTTAAAACACTTTTTTTTTTGCAGATGTTCTCTGTGTATTGTTCCACACTACAATTTCTTTGTAATGATTGCAGAACAGCAGTACTCTTAAGACAATATTTAATAGCATACGTCATGTCTTCAGCTTAGAAATCATCCAGTGTATCAAATAGATGGATGTCTTTCTCCTTCAAAATAAGTGCTGTTTCAGAAACCTTTCCTCTGAAGGAAAATGAGTGAGCACATTTAGTGAAATTCGTGTGTGTGTGTGTAAAATGTGTAAAATATGCACAAATGTTCACATGTACATCCATATACTTCCATACACTGTTTTGTCCCCGATGTCTTTTTTTTAAAAAAAAAACAAATCTATAACAGTTTCCACCCCTGTTCTTCAAGTCACATCTGAGGGCCCATTTTCCATTATGCCTCAAAAAGGTTTTGAGTCTGTCACTTTTATTTGTGAATGAGGTTCAAAAAGACCAAGTGCAAGATGCAAGGTGCATCTGAGTCAGGACAACCCTTGGTATCAATACAGGCTTGAGGTTGAAGAACTGGGAGCAGCCCTGCCAAGAAGGATTTGGGGATGCTGGTGAATGAAAATTAGACATACATTCACAGCCCAGAAAGCTACATCAAGACGACCATGACCAGCAGGTCAACAGAGAGTATTCTCCTCCTCTGCTCTTGGATGACACCTCCTGGAGTACTGCATCAAGCTCTGAGGTCCTCAGCACAGGAAAGATGTGGACCTGTTGGAATGGGTCTAGAGGAGAGCAACAGAAGTGATCAGATGGCTGGAGCACCTCTCCTATGAGGAAAGACTGAGAGAGTTTGGGTTGATCAGCCTGGGGAAGAGAACACTCCAGGAAGACCTTATTGTGGCCTTCCAATACTTAAAGGGTGCTTGTAAAAAGATGGGGATAAATCTCTCAGCAGCAAGACCTGTTGAGATAGGACAATGGGTTTAAATTAAAAGAGGGTAGCTTTAGACTAGGTACAAGGAGGAATTTTTTTTTTCTATGAGGTTGGTGAAACACTGAAACAGAGTGTCCCATCTCTGGAAACATTCAGTTAGGTTGGACAGGGCTCTGAGAAACCTAATCTAGTTGAAGATGTCCCTGCTTATTACAGGAGGGTTGAACTAAAGGTCCTTTAAGGTCCCTTCCACCCCATACTATTCTATGATTCTGTGATCTTGAGAACTTTACTAGTTCTGTGACATAAGTTTCACAACAAATAGTAAAAATTTCCTGGTAGATGATTCCTGAGATAAGTAAACTGAGTCATTCCAGCATATTAGTTTCTTTTGCTTCCTTTAAATATTGTTGTTAGTTCACATAAATTTCAATTAAAGAGCACAGTGACTTATTTCTCAGAAGAAAGCTAGAAAGCTTATTGTAACTTGTTTTACAGTACTGTATTTCCTTTTACAGTTTAATATGCCCCTGTTATACGCCATGGGGAGAAATACAGTGCTCAGTGCTCAAATTAACAAATTTCTGTAGAAATACAGAGACTAAATTCCACTGCCTTTCACAAAGTAAAAGTATTCATGCTTGTAAACTTTGGGTGAAAATACACAAATTGAAGAAAGGAAGAACACAATGTTTTGGTAGTGAAAGTGAAGCCTATATTTACATAACTTAAAAAAATGAAATAGACAAAATTCCAATGTAAGATGTGAAGAACTTAAAAGTTGTATTTTTAATACCTGAAATAAAATTCAGCAGTTCTAAGTTAAAGTTTTATTATATATTGCTTTTGCACATTGCTGACACCACACATTCAAAGTGGAAATAAAAAGAGAAAAAAAAAAAGTAGCAGTATTGCTGTTCGAGCTTTCTTATTTATGCTTCTAGTTTTATTTTGTCTCACCCCATGATCTACTTATAAAATCTTAGGGTTTCTTATGCATTTTCACAAGTGTTGTGTCACTTACAACAGTATCATAATGTTGAAAACACAAGTCTTAATCCTGTACATTTACTTTCAATTTATTTGTAGAAGAGCAAAAGCAGATCTGACCTCAGGACACACTTGTATTTGGAATTGAGTTTCAGACTCTTTTTTTTCATGGTCCTATAAATCTGATATTTCTGTCTGTGCTTTTGCATAAGTTATCATGTCATGGGTCATTCACTAGTGGATTGCTATATCAGAATTATTTGTCGATAATTGGATCTATCAGTTTTATTTCTATGTCCAGAGGTTCATATTTATCTATAAATCCAGCACAATTCACAGTGCTTCAGATTTAAAACTCAATATTCTTCTGATAAGAAAGACAGGATTGTGTTCTTCATTTTATGGTTGGCAGAATAAAGAGACATAAAATATTATTTATCCCAGGCTCTTTTTTCTTTTTTTTTTTGTGATAGAAAACACATTGTTACTTCAAAATGTAGATATTTAATGTAAATATGATGAATCTTCTCTAAAAAAAAAAAGTTTTTTTCTAGTGATTATAATGGGTGACCGGGCGGTGTAGACACCTTTATTATAGCTCCCTAAAGCTGTACATTATGGAATCCTCACAGGGAGCTGTCAGGACTTTTCCAAGTTCACAGGAAATGTCTTGCAAAGGCAATTCAGTGCAGGTCTCTCGAGTCTCATTTGTAGAAATTCTTTCCTGACTAAAAGAATTGTACTGATAGTCTATAAATATAGCATTTATGGGGTTTGGAGGGGAATTACTGAAGGTGTATTGCTGGGAGGTAAAAAGGCTTTCTATGATTTTAGGGTCACTTGAACTTATTTGTTTGTGTAATTATTATCACGCCTCTGATTAGTCATTAAGTGATCAGTTTCCAGATTAATTGATCAAATTAATTTTATTTTTATTTATATTTAAAGAAAAAATAGAAAATAAAATACCATTCATAAAAATGCCCATGATATAAACTCCTAAAACTTATTTTGAAATTTTTGTATCTTATTAATGAATCAAAGTTTCTAGAATTCCTTCTCTTCATTTACCTTCATAAAATTTTCTTTCTTTACTAATTATCTGCAATATTTACCAGTTGCTTAAACAATTTCCATTTACAATGTTTCTAAACTATATTTGAAAAATACCAAATGTGAATATCTCTATTAAGTTCACTTTTGTCTTTAATTCTTTCAGTGCAAGTAGAAGAAAATAAGTCATTTATCAAATTTCAAGTATTACTTTGGCTAATTCTGCAGAGATTTTTGGTCAAGTATAATTATTTTTGTGTATGTACACTGAATACAAAATAATTGTAAACAAATATTTTTCATCCAATTTGCCTGACTGTCCAATGATCTAAAAAACAAATAATCAGGACCATGATTTTATGAGATTCCTCTTCAAATATAAAATATTTTAGAAGACTGACTTTTCTTCTTTATAGTACTTTGTATGATGAACCAAAACTTTAAATATTGAATATAATATTTTAAAACTTTAAAAAAATAAATTTGGACAAAATACCTTTTGAGAATACACTATAATATATATTGCTTCAAGATTGTAACTTGAGTTAAACAGTTAAGGCTGGCTCAATATATAAAGCTCAACTAAAATATTAAACCAAAATAACCAAAATAATGAAAACCAATAGTTTATATTAAAACTTTTAAGTGTCTTAATGTCTTCATCCCAAACTGACTACAGCTTTGGAGAGAAAGAATATATATATTCCTATATGCATATATATATATGTATAAAAAAAAATCAATCTCCAAACTTTTATACATATATATGTATAACTATCTCCAAATTTATCTTCTGTCTCTTCATATGCTCATTTCATATAACTGGATAAGAGGTAGCATTTGATTCTAGTTTGAGCATTATAAAAAATGAAAAATAGAAAATAGAACTTTCTATTAAAAAAAAATTGATGTCAAGAAAAAAAACTGTGAGAGAAACAGGATAAATGATAACAATGCTACTAAGAAGTCTGAGCACCTAGGACCATACATTTAAATGAATTCTCCATATCAGGAGCACATAAATAACAAATTATTAGAATATATGTATTTACTAGAAATGGCCTACTGTTTTGTCTTTTTCACATATTATTATCCAAACTACCTTTGCAGTGAATATGTAATTTATCACATTTGCCTAACAGGCAAATCGTGCATTTGTACTTACAAGTTTGTAACTGTTTTGACTAATTCAGGTAAGATCAAAAAGCAAAACCACACGCAGAAATAAGGTGAGGCCACACAGGAAGGAAAAGCGTAAAAAGGATCTGTTTCCCCCTCTTTGTGTAGGACCACGTTTTTAACCTTTCAGAACAGTTCTCTGGCTAAGAACAGGTGAGGAAAATAGAGCCAGCCAAAGCTGAAAGGAAAAACTACACAGAATTACATGTGTACATACTCTTGAAGCTGTGACTGATCCATGGGCAAATAGGCACATGCAGCTGGCATCTGAAGCTTTATACGTTTCTGTAAAAATTATGTAAAATTCTCCTTTTAAGTGAAAACACAGAGTAAAAACTGGGGGTTGTAAGCCAATAACAGTGAAGTTACTAATGCTTTGGTGGCTGAAGGTGGGCTGCAGGGCAAAATACAGAGACATTCACACTGCATGTCATAGCATTGTCTTTGCTTCAGTTGGCAGGGCATGTGTAACTCTGAAAAGCAATTTGAAATATTTTACAATATTATGCAATGTTATTCAATCTATAGGCATTCAGCCTTAAAAAAATTTATTATTTTTACTTCTCTCATATCTATCCAAATTTTAAGCTCCTTAGTCAATATGGTTCTCAATGCAGTCAGAACAAGTGCTTTCCCACTGAATATGGGAATATATGCTAGGATCTCACCTGCTTATATTGATGTATTTTGATTCATCACTTGCCTTACATGTTGCTGTTGTTCTGCCTGTACAGAAACAATCTGTCTCTTGAGTTATATAATTTAGAAACAGTTGCTCAATTATTTCGGAGACATTAGTATCACTAAATAGGTTTTGTCATCTTATTTACATCATTTTACATAAGCATTTGCTGTCAAAACTTGCTTAAGATTTTCTGAACCATTCTAGCCTACAGAAGAACTGTCAGCACCAACAAAGTTATTTGTGCCAAGACGTAGATGCCCATATTAATAGTAAATGCCTTTCTTATTTTGTGGAATATGCAAAAAAATTTAATCACATCTCCTATCTTATTAGCAGATGAACAGTAATGCATTTTTCTCCCCAGGATCCCCTGCAATGGTGGTTCTTGTTTAGAAACAAAAACTGTATTTTAGTTACAGAAAGGATTTATTCATTATCATTTTACATAACCAGGTACAATAATGACATTTACAATAGTTTTGCTATAGATATAAGGAACTGCTATAGACATTACACTGCAATACATTAAACTCATAAGTCTAAGTTTTACATGCATATATATAACATTGAAATAGCATTTCTTCTATGACATATATATAAATGCATCTTTTAAATCACAGAATCAACTAGGTTGGAAAAGACGTCCGAGATCATTGAGACAAACCCATGACCCAACATCACCTTGTCAACTAGACCATGCCACTAAATGCCACATCCAGTCTCTTTCTAAATATCTCCAGGGATGGTGAATCCATCACCTCCCTGGGTAGCTCATTCCAGTGTCTGATCACTCTCTCTCTGTAAAGAATTTCTTCCCAATGTCTAACCTAAACCTCCCCTGGCAGAGGTTAAGACCTTGCCCTCTTGTCCTACTGCTGGTTGCCTGGGAGAAGAGACCGATGCCCACCTGGCTACCACCTCCTTTCAGGTAGTTGTAGAGAGTGATGAGGTCTCCCCTGAGCCTCCTCTTCTCCAGGCTGAACAACCCCAGCTCCCTTAGCCTCTCCTCATAAGACTTGTTCTCCAGTCCCTTCACCAGCTTTGTTTCCCTTCTTTGGACTCTCCAGCACCTCAATATCCTTCCTGAACTGAGGGGTCCAGAACTGGACACAGTACTCCAGGTGTGGCCTCATCAGTGTTGAGCACAGGGGAAGAATCACTTCCCTGGACCTGCTGACCACACTGTTCCTGATCCAGGCCAGGATGCCATTGGTCTTCTTGGCCACCTGGGCACAGTGCTGGCTCATGTTCAGCTTTCTGTCAATCCAAACTCCCTTTCTGCCTGGTTGCTCTCCAACCACTCTGTCCCCAACCTGTAGCACTGCATGGGGTTTTTGAGGCCAAAGTGCAAGCTTCAAAAGTAGCTATATTTAAAGTTATTGAATACTCAGAGAAGTCACTAGTAAAAACTTCATTTTTAAAGTGTGTTAAAAATGAAAACAGAATAGAACAAAAGGAAGCTAAATGAGAAAATAACCTTTTTTTTTATTTTTTTCATACTGACTACACTTACATAACACATATTTCAAATAAAAACCATGCAAGTTTAAACTAAAATTCTGAATCTGCACAATAACCTGACTTTGCATTCATATGACTGGACAAAGGCAAAATGTACATGGATTATGATTGTTAATCACAGTCATTATGAGCATTTAATATTCACTTCAATATTGCATATTTTTGTTGTATGCACAATATAACAAAGTTCCCCTACAGTTGTCTCATTCTAACAATTTCCAAGTTTTCATGTTATACTTTTCACTGCTGAGATTGAGCAAAATGCATAACACATTACATCAAATATCTCTTTAGTGGTGGGCATGACTAGATCATTGTTATTTTAGAGCTACATGATGTGATTTGCCTAAGGGCCCTCAAAAAGCCAAGGGCGATTCTGCTTTAACAATCACTGGATGATTGTATAAAAGAGAAAAAGCCTAATTATGGATTGTAGTTGTGTATTTGAAATTGAATTAATGTATTCAGAAAATTTCTGCTCTGGACTCAGCTTTAAATGGTAAAAAGGAGAAACCGTGTCAAGGTTGAGTACTTTCTTTGCATGCTGGCATACTTAAGAAGTGAGGCTTAATCATCTTGTGGGTATGGACCCATAAATTGAAATGGATTAGTTGTCTATAAGTTAGCTATTTAGCCTACATGAACTTCCCCGGATGTTTTTCAAAGTCAATGAAGAGTGATAAGCCCTCTAGCACATTCTTTAACTGTGGAATGAGTTACACCTACGTATTACACCTGGCAGTTGATATTATGCCTGGCATTTGAAGGTTTATGCATAGTAAAATGAACTTTACCTGTTTTGATCCACCACTCAGCTGTATCCAACTCTTGAGCATACATATGTGGCATTTATATATGTTTGTACAGTACATGTAAACTATTGGTTAGATTTAAAAAGAAGCATTGACGTCTCTGTGCTCAGAGGTATCCATGCAAGGGGATTGATGACCCTGTGTCAAAACCCAAAGGTTTCTACGTAGTGCACAAGAAGAGGAAGAGTCCTGAAAGTGAGATCCAGAGTCACCAGAACATTGATGTAGCCAAATGCTGAGCAGCCCAGTGTCTTATATAGAATGCCACACAGGAGATGGTTGGTGAAAATAGGTATGTGAAGCCAGTCTTTCAAAAAACATTGCTATGTTTTGAAACCAACTTGTTAGCTCTGGTCTTATCTGTGTCACAGAAAATCAGTGCTAAATTTGTCTTACTTGCTTTACACATACATTTTCTATCTTTGTAGAAGCGTCATAGCTCCAAATTTAGAAAGCTTTCTTAATTTAGCATATTTTATTATCTTCCTTCTTGAGATGGGGTATTAAGGCACAATAATTTTAAATTTTCTGATTAAAAAGATAACACTCAAAAACCATCAGGGTGTTTTGGGAAAGGGGACTGAAGGATGTGGTTAGATTTTATTTCTAACCAGAAAGAGAGAATTGGATTTGTTCAGCCTGGAAAAAAGGCTTCTGGCTGACCTAATTGCAGCCTTACTGTACCTGAAGGGAGCCTACAAGAAAGACAGAAAGAGACTTACAAGACCATGTAGTGACAGGAAAACGGAAAATAGATTCAAACGGAAAGAGAGTTCTGAGCAACCTGGTATAATGAAAGGTGTCCCTACCTGTGGTAGTGGGATTGGAACTAGCTGATCTTTAAGGTCTCTTCCGACCCAAACCATTCTATGGTTCTGTAAAAATGTTATTACCCTTTTTTTCTACATAACTGACAGCCTCCAGTTTAGTGCTTAAGTGATAGTAATGAGGATGAGAAATGCATGTTTGCAATCCTTCATGCATGTAGGGAAACTGAAGCTCAGGTTTTCATTGTACAAAAAGATACTTCAACCTGTCAGGTTTGTTTAAAGGCATTTCACAATCTTTCATCAAAATTGTTCCAGAAGTATACAGGCGCCCCACCTACATTTTGTGTGTTAGGACTTCTTAAATTGGGTTTTTGGGCAGATTCTATGCTGTTCAGGATTTCTAACTTGGAAACAGTAATACTAACTCTAGGGCCTGCTTTAATATAATCGCCTTTCAATTCAGATGAGTAGGCATTACAATTTTGGATTTAGGTATCGACTTCTTGTTGAACTCTTCCATTTCCAAAGCAAGGGAGACTTCACCCCAAGAGTAAAGAGAATTTGTGGTTTTATAAATCTACATAATTTTACCACTTCACACCACAGAGGCTTTGATTTCGAACAAAGCATTCACCAGAGAAGTAAATGCCACTCACATTAAAAGAAAAAAATCATTTCATTTACTCTTCCATTTATCTCAGGAAGAAGTGAACAAGGTCTTGATTTTGTTTTGGTTTGATAATTTGAAATTTTTTAAAAGGCTTTTGATAGATGTGTACTGAAACCATTTAAAACTATACTAAGTCAGACAGACCTCAGGGAAGACTCTGCTCCAGGGACAGGGAGATGAAAGTGGTTGAAGCAGCTGTCACCACTTTTGGCAGTCTTTGAGCCTTCAGCTCATTGCTTTGAAGAACCATAATTGTAACTGGCTTGGGAGAGAGACACAAAAAATCTCTTTGTGATTATTCCCCTCAACCCAAATAGTGAAACAGGAAATAAAAAAACAGTTTTCCTGAAAGTCAACCTACAGAAAGAGAGAAGAAAGCTACTGTGAAAAAAGAAAAACAAGAGTGACATCTTAATGGGAAGATTTCCAATAGATATGAATATCATTTCTAGATAGTTCATGGAGCCTCTACTTAGATTTAAAAAAACTTCTCACATATGTGTGACCTCAAACAGATTACTTAATATTACACTTTGAATTATTTGGTAAATAAAGATATTGTTACACACTTAAGTTTCCTTTTCTTTCCCTTCTACTTGATATTTCCTGCTCCTTTTCCTTCTTTCTCTTCCTGATAGTTATATAATTTTCATTCAGTTATATCATTCCTTTCAGCTAGTATGAGTTTGTACAGAATATGTTAAAAAGACAGATCATCACAGGTTTGTAGAACTAGATGTTACCATAATATAAGTAATATTAATTTTGTTCATAAATACCACAATTCTGTCTCATTGGGTGATTACCTGGAAGATTTTCCTGCATTGAATATCTCTGACTCTTTCTTTTACATCTTTTAGTTTATGATGTAATGATTATTTTTGTATATATCTTTTAAATGCTTTGGTATATTCTCTATTTTCTGCTATTTCAAAATACATGTACAGAAATTGTCCCCAAAAAAGTGCTAATGTTCTCTTCAAAGCTTTACAGACCTTTGATTGAAACTGATCTGACTTGTTAATAAGACTCTTAAACCAAAGGTTCTATATGATTTTGTTTCGACAATCTAGTAGTGCATTTAGTGACTATAGCACAATAAAAATATTTGCAGTCAGACTGATACTATATTCATATCTTTGATACTGATAAACTCTCTAAAGATTTTTTTTTTCTTCAGGATTCTTTCTTAGAACCAAAACTGGTGAGATAAAATTGCCTTTGACCTTATCCTTAAAAATTAATAATAATTACTAATTTCAAAACCAAAATCCACCATAGATGTGCCCAAAATGTTGTAAATTAAATTAGAGAACATGTTATAAAAATACATAGGAATGTGAGATGTCTAATTTGCAAAAGAAAAAAAAATTAAACCATTTTTAATACCATAGGATTTTCAAAATTTCTTTTCTCTGGAAGAGGTAGAAGTTAATCATCGTGAAAGATGCTGTGTCTGCACCCAACAACACTTCAAAAGTCTTCCATGCTCACATTGATAATAGTATCAGTGCAATTCGTATAACAACATGCCTGTGACTACAAATATGAGGATAAAATTAATTCTATATAAAAAGAATAAAAAGAGAAGCTGTGTTTTTACTATTTGAGGGTTTATTCATCAGGTTCTTTCACACTAATTACAATTATGCTTTTTTTATTGTACAGACCACACTGTATGTGCAGTAACGTACTTCTGGTAGCCACAACAGAGCCAGAAAATAAAGGTAAAAAAGTAAACAATGCAAAAAATAAATTATGAAATTATTGGCCACCTGGGCACACTGCTGGCTCATGTTCAGCTTACTGTCAATCCAAACTCCCAGGTCCCTTTCTGCCTGTCTGCTCTCCAGCCACTCTGTGCCCAGTCTGTAGCGCTGCCTGGGGTTGTTGTGGCCAAAGTGCAAGACCCAGCACTTGGCCCTGTTGAACCTCACCTTGTTGGAATCAGACCATCTCTCCAGCCTGTCCAGGTTGCTCTGCAGAACCCTCCTGCTTTCCAGCTGATCAACACTCCCCCTCAACTTAGTGTCATCTGCAAATTTGCTGATAGTGGACTCAATCCCCTCATCTAAATCATCAATAAAGATATTAAACAGAACTGGCCCCAACACTGATCCCTGGGGGACACTACTATTGACCGGCCGCCAACTGGATGCAGCCCCGTTCACCACCACTCTCTGGGCCCGGCCATCCAGCCAATTCCTAACCCAGCAGAGAGTGCCCCTGCCTAAACCATGGGCTGCCAGCTTTTTCAGGAGTATGCTGTGGGAGACGGTGTCAAAGCCTTTGCTGAAGTCCAGGTAGACCATATCCACAGCCTTCCCCTCATCCACCAGGCGGGGCACCTGATCATAAAAGGAGATCAGGTTGGTCAGACAGGACCTGTCCTTCCTAAACCCGTACTGGCTGGGTCTGATCCCTTGTCCATCCTGTACGTGCTGTGTGATTGTGCTTAGGATGATCTACTCCATAATTTTGCCAGGCACTGAGGTCAGGTTGACCGGCCTGTAGGTTCCTGGGTCCTCCTTTTGGCCCTTTTTGTGGATTGGTGTGACATTTGCCAACTTCCAGTCATCTGGGACCTCCCCAGTGAGCCAGGACTGTTGGTAGATAATGGAGAGCGGCTTGGCGAGCTCTTCTGCCGGCTCCCTCATCATCCTTGGGTCATTCATTTTCTATGAGGTAATAAAGCATTTGAGATTGGAGGTAGGTCTTAAAATGCCGATGTGACAATTTCTTCTTCTTTATATATTTGCCACATGGTAGAATACACACTCTGTGTTCAGTGCCCGAACACTTTTCAATGTGCTTGAGGACTGTCACAGACCTAAGGTAACTCATGAAGCCAACCTGCTGAACTAAGCAGAATAAACTTGTGAGCAGAAAGTGCTGAGAAGAGCTGCAGGTCTTATGCATCATTTCTTAAAGAGAGGTACTTTATTCTGGTCTGGAAAAAAGCTTCTCTCTCCATTTGGGATTCATGATCCATCTCCTGACGTTAAGGGCCTTAGCATGCACACAGAAATTTCTCAGACACACTTGGTCTCCTCATCCAATGCTTTCTGGCTTAATGGTTAAAGTGCATATTTTCATGCCATAAGACTTCTGCTGAAATACTTCTTTTGTCTGAGGGTATTTAAATTGTATAACCCACAAATAAGTTATTTTCTGTCCTTGCTGTTACTATTGTTTAGTTTAGATAACACTTTCATTATTATTGAAAGAGATTAGATATTAGCTGGAATGTAAAATACTGTCTCTTGCCCCAAAAGTCTAGAACAGGTTTCTGTTTCTGTTTGTATTCTGCTATTCTCACTTTAAAATATGTATCCAGTTTATTTCCTCCAAGGATGCATAGAAGGAGTTGCTTGTTAATGTGACTGAGTTAAACAATAAATAATTGAAAACTGATTATGGCCCATATTATTGAGCGTTAAATTTTGAAGCTGTTAGATATTTTTGAGTTTTAACATCTGATTTATGCCAAGTCTGATGTATCTGGTAATGACTAACTGAGCATAGTGGAACTATGAACATGCACAAATACTTTTCTAGAATGCTTTTCAATTGGCAGAATGAGAACCTTGTACATAAAGACAAAAGGCATGATGCCCATGTACTGGAGTGATAAGAGTCAATGTGTTAATAATTACCATTGTTAGACGCCCACTCACCAAGATACCTTGTAATGCATTATATACCTACAATCGGCTTATACAACATGCTGATTATTTGCTATTACAAAATAAAATTCTTATTTGAAAAAATTGTATTTTAAAAGATACTTGTCTAGAAATATTGTTAAAAGAAACATCTCATACATCAAAAGCTTCTTAATTAAACAAGACTTGTATTTAAAAGTGCAACAAAATACCTGTCTAATTAGACATAGCCTAAAACAATATCAGATTATCAAAACAATTCCTTTTGGTTAAGTGATTTTTTTGTTTGGTTTGGGTTGGGTGTTTTGTCTGTTTTGACTGTTTTTTTTACTTTGGTATTCCAATTATCTTTTAACAGAAAATACCACTGTTCACTGACTATTTTTTCTAATTAAGCACACAAAATAAAAACTTGAATGACAACTAAAAGTGTATCTAAAGCAAATACAAGCATGTTGTAAGATCCAGAAATAACGTTTGATGCACTGTGTAAGGATCTAAACTCCTGAGGGTATGTTGCCATCTGACTTTTTAAGCCAGGCAGGACTAAATCTATTCAGTATCTAGTAGGGTGACCTCCGAGGGGTGCTTAGGGCAGGTTTCATTTACCCTAGTTTTAGAAAACTGAAACCTGAATGTCTGCTTCTAAGATGATTCCCAGAGGCTTCCTTTGCAGACAATGAAAAGAGAAAGGTATATTTGGATGGTAGCTTTTCTAGTCATGAAAAAAAGTTCTCTAATATTACCAGAATGATTGCACTTTCTCTTTTTACATGAATGTAATGAAAGCCAGAAATTACTTGACTAGATTTAGTATCAGACTTTGAGGTGTCAAATATGAGTTCAAAATAATTTCATTCTAATAGCCAAAGAAATTCAATAATATAGTATTTTTTGTCCTGTTAAAATAATTGGTAATATATGGGCACAAAGACAAGATTTTATTGGCATGGCAAAATTAGTCTAAAAGTGCTCAAAGACATGATAATTCTTTCTTGTAAAAATGATAATTCTTTTCTTGTAAAAAAAAAAATTAATTAATTAATGAATCTAAATATCAGTAAAAATATTTGTTTTTAAAACTTCAGTTTTTAACTTTTACTATGAAGTAACAATGATTTTGTCATCCAAACCCTCTTTTCCTCCCATATACAGTTATAGTCTAGGTCTATGAAATATTTCAATGATTCTTGAGCTGATTCATGGCTGTCACATGGAAATGGTATCTATTGAGAGAGGTACTTGTCTTGGGAATCTATGCAAAAGAAGAGTTAAGGAACACAAGCAAATATGGCCCAATGAGAGGAGTTAATGACTAAATTTTAGCTCTTATTTTAATTAAAAATAAAAGCATTCCTATAGAAAGGTATTTTTTTTCCTCCAGAATTTTTCATTTAAAGGAAACAAAAATTATTTCTAAAATTCTGTTTGACAAATAGTTCTTTCAACACTCTTCTGTCATACCTGTTAGAAATGAAAGTGCGCTGATATTATATACTCTTAAGGAGCAGTTATCTTTTATCTTTAAAGTGTTTGGAGTGATCATAGAACCATAGAATCATGGAATGTCCTGAGTTGGAAGGGACATTCCAACCAAGGATCCATCCAAGGATTATAAAGTCCAAGTCTTAACCCTGCACAGGATACTCTAAGAGTAACTCTATGTGCCTGAGAGCATTGTCCAAACACTTCTTGAACAGGCTCGGTGCTGCGACCACTTCCTTGGGGAGCCTGTTCCAGTGCTCAACCACCTTCTGGGTGAAAAGCTTTTCTGGGATTCATTTTCATACTCCTAAAATTTACCTCCTGGATGAAAGAGGATATAGGGAAAAAACATTACGGATGTTGTTTTCACTAAAGAAAATATCAATACATTTAAGATTAGCATAGATTTAAAGCATGTTATATCCTATATTCTCTCAAATTAGATGTGACTGCATGTATTTAGTTGACATTCAATTAAATTATCCTTATTTCAAACTTAAGCTTCAAAATTCACCAAAATATGTCTCATATTTTCTATATGAGAAAATACTCTTACTCTTCTAATATCTTCAGTCAAAAAAGCTTTTATCTTTTAAATGTCTGTAATGTGTTGTTACTGCAAAACAGCTTCTTGTAATTGCAACTTCACCTGTTGCAATTCATATTGTGCCTTGTGTAGTACCATATAATGTTCTGAAAAATAAGATTTGTTCATACTCACAGTTACTCATATGGAGTGTAATACTTGACAGCCTGCCTTTAAAGTATATCAGTCTTCTGTTCAGATGACAAAGATAAGAATAGCTTCTATTTATAGGTAGCATTTATACTTTCAACACATGCACAGAGATGTTTAATTTCTGAGCTACTTAAAAGTGAGCATTATATATATAAAAATACAAATATGGTACCCACTATACTATGAAATGCTGCCTCTTAGAGGGTATATACATAGTTTTAGCTTCTGTCTTGAATATTTTCCCAATTAAGAATTTATTTATTTATTTATTCTTTTACAGGACATTGATTATTTCCCCTGCAGCACTTTCATCTTTCATTTAGAAAGAAAAGCTACATATGTAAGCCTTTAGAGTGCTCTCAGAATTCCAGGGAAAAAAAAGGCTCTTCTTTTCTTAAAAGAGAGCCATGAAAAGTTTGTCCTTGTTCTTCACATTGACACAGATGTCAGCTTGTAGCCACCTCTATTTAATTTTAACAAGTTTTGCTTCATATTTGGGGGAGGGCAGTTTTGGAAGAAACCATAGTCTGACTCACAGCCATTAAAAAAGAAATCTATCACACAATAGAAATCAGTTATAAAAGATCTCACTGAGGGAAAAAGGACTTTTTTTCATGAAGGAAAGATAATGCAAAGCTTTAATCTTTATAAAGGCTTTCCATGGATATGAAAGTGTGTTACATTTTGTGTTGGTTTTTGTACTGAGACTGGCAGGTGGCTGGAAAAGGACTAAGGAGAGGTTAAAGCCTGTCTTTTCATAGCTTGAAAAATTCAGGTTTCATCTTTAACTCATTTGAAATCTTAGAGTGCTGAAAGTCTTAGAATTTAACCAGTCCTTTTACGTGTAACAACACTGCGATGGATATACATGAAATATAGTCCCTAGAAGAGACCAATTTCTAGAGAGAATTATACATACACATACCTATATCTACATATGTATAATTTCTTCTTCCATTGACTGTTTTAAGTGTTTTAAAGGCAGAACATAATTATCAGTTCATATGGTAAAATTTCCCTTGTATCTATCAAGGTTTCTGATTTTTTTTTTATTTTTTTTTTCTGTGAAGTATAAATGATACCTTTTAAACTGAGGTGAATGCTCCAGACAAATGTAAATCAAATACTTCACACTGATATTAAGGATAACCCAGAACCTTAGGATGGTTATGATAGGAAGGGACCATTAAAGATTACCTAGTCCAACCACATTGCCCTGGTTGGTTTTCACTGGATCAGGTTGCTCAGTCCAATTTCACCCTGAACACTTCCAGTGACGGGGTATCCACAATTCTTCTAGAGAACCTGTTCCAGTGTCTCACCACCTTTCCTGTAAGCCATTTCTTCCTTACAGACAGTCTAAACCTACCCTCTTAAAGTTTAAAAGCATTGCCCCTTCTATTTACACTACAGGTCTTGTAGAAAGTGTCTCTTTGTCTTTCTTCTAAGCCCCGTTTGAGTATTGAAAGGCAGCAATCAGATCTTTCCAGAGATCCAGATTTTCTCTGCACTAAACAGCCCAAACCCTCTCAGATTTTCTTCATAGGAGAGATGTTCAAGACCTCTGATTATTGCAGTGGCCCTTCTCTGGGCCCACTCAATAGACCCCATGGTAAGACTGTGTTTGTTGTATCTCAGGATAGGGGTTGTGCTCCTGGCTGCCAGGGCACAAAGCTGACTCACATTGAACCTGCTGCTGACCAGCACCCCCAGATCCCTTTCTGCGAGGCTGCTCTCCAGCCACTCCTCTCCCAGCTTATACTTGTGAAGCATCCGGTATTTTGGTTTGTTAAATTTCATTCCATTATTGATTCCCCAATGCTCCAATATATCTAGATCCCTCTGTAAAGTATTTTGTCCCATGAGAGAGTCAACAGCACCTCCTGTAAAATCATGGAATGGTTTGTGTAGGAAGGGATCCCAAATATCTTCCAGTTCCAACATCCCTGCCACGGGCAGGGACAATACCCAGTTTGGTATCAGCAACAAACTTGTTAACGGTGCATTCAACTCCTGAATCCAGATCATTGGTACAAATACTGAACAGAATTACAACAGTCCCTGGAACTGAAACCCAAGGAATGCTGCAGGTGACCAGTTGCCAGCCAGATGTAGCCTTATTCCCTACATTCTGAGCTCTAACCATAAGTCAGTCCTTTACCCAGTGCGTACTATTCTATGTAGAACAGTACACAGAGTAATGTGTAACTAGTATAGCATGTATAGTTTAGCTTATAGTATATATGATAGTTATGTAGTGTATATATAGTATAAATATCATAAAATGTCTATCTACATGTGTAGTAGCTATCTATATACTGTGGTGCATCAAACACAGCATCACCAGTCAGTCCAAAGGTGATTATCCTGCTGTATATAGTGCTACTGCAATCTCACTTTCAGTGCTATGTGCAGTTCAGGCCTACACAACTCTGGAAGAATGTTAAGATGTTCGAATGCATCCATAGGAGGGCAAAAAAGATGGTGAAATATCTGGAAAAAAAGTGTCTTGTGAGTAGCATCTGTTGAATTTGGAATTGTCCAGTTTGGAGAAAAGCAGGCTGAAGAAATATTAGGAAATATTTCTTTACCACAAGGATGGTGGTCAAACACTAGAACAGGCTTCCTAGAGAGGCGGTCAAAGCCCCAAGCCTGACAGTGTTTGAGGCATTTGGACAATTCCCTTAATAACATGCTTTAAGTTTTGGTCAGCCCTAAAGTTTTCAGGCAATTGTACAGTGTGATCATTGTAGGTCCCTTCCAACTGAATATCCTATGCTATGTTACGCTACCCTGTATGCACACTGTATGCATGGTATATTTACTATATGCTATACTCTACTACTATGTGTAGGTACTATAGTATAACATATGTTTTACATGTATGTGTGACTTTTAGATAATGAGAAAAGATGTAACAAAATGTGACAGAAGACAGTTCTTATAGTCTCAGACTGCATCAAATGATACAAAGAACAGTCCCTCCTAACTTCAAATTTCTTGCTTTCTGCATGGTATTTAAATCTTTGTTATAGAGTGCATAACATCAGCCATAAATAAATGCTAAAGGGAAGGGGAAGCAGTGTATACTTAATCTCCTCAGTCCAAGACTACAAGAGCATGGAAAAGGTTTGAAGAAGTGATGCTCTTTTCTGTAGCTTCTTGTATGAACCACAATGTTGAGCTGGATGGACTACTGATTTACGTCAATAGTGGTAATTTCTTGTGTTCATCTATTCTTATTGCGCTTCCTTCAAAGATGACTAAGCAAGTCCATAAGTGAATTACTAATTTGAACTCTTTTAATCATATTATCAGGAAAGCCTATTGCCATGTAGTTTCTCCTTTTCCCTATGAGGTACATATATGTCCAAATCCTGTGATACTGACTTATGAACATGGAAACACACATTAGTAGTCAGATCCTAATCGAAATAGTTATTTAAAATCCTGCACTTTTTGAAATGAAGGTATCATATGAGAGTTACAATTAACACTGCTCACTATAAATTTTAAGAGCATGACATTTAGAATAAAGTTAAACATGAAAATAATTATTTACATCTATAAAAATCTCCACATTGCAAAAAAATGTATAATTAATGCCATTAATTTCCTGGGCCCCATTTTTTTTAAAAGTTAATTCTCTAACGTGTACAAAACTTAAGAGTACATCTAGTCTACCACCTAAAAATACTGAAGGAGACCAATCTGTTTTCGAATGACACCACTATCTCACATTTTCACTCTTATAGTCCTCAAATAAGGACTAAGCAGTGTGTTTTGTAGACATATATGACTTGTAAAAAGGGTAGTCAGAGGAGCCTGGAACATAGGCAGTAAATGGGTAATGAGCTAAGCAGTGAAGATGATTAGACAACCAGTGCTTCAGCTTATTTCCTGGCTGTGCTTTACCTTCTACTGCAGATGTAGACCGAGGGATTTATTATTTCACAGTCCCTTAGGTATGCAGGGAAGAAAGATGTTGCATGAAAGACTTACTTCTAGACCAGAGGTAGTGAGGTATTTGGGTATAGACACTGAAGCAGTGAATTCTAGACCCCCATCTTAGTCACTAGACTATACATCAGTCCTCCAGTTTAAAAATTACAAAATTTCCAGTCTCTTGTCTTATTTTGTTTTTCTCACCCTCTACCCAAAATCTTTGTATCTTTACTTCTACTTTTGCTTATTTTCATTCTCTGTCTTGTACCACATAGTATGCAACATTATATAAAGAAACTTAGATCTCTATGGGTATTCTGCAAGGCAAAATAATTATAGATAAATTTTAATATTCACTTCCTATATTAATCTCAAGACAGCACACTACAACTACAACTCTTAAAACTCACAGCGATGGGTGTCACAGATAGGAAGATGGAGTTTCATGGCTACACAAAATACTAATTCATGACAATTCCATGGAGGCTTTTGAGGGAATAAAAAGAATATCTCTCCTCAGTAGCAGTGGGAATTGAGATTCCAGTAGTAATGAATTCTTCCATCCTGTAGATAGAGAATGTTCTCTTCACCAGCACACAAAGGAAAGAGATATTCAATGTGAGTGTTTCTCTCTTCCAGAAGCTACAGTTTACACACAAAAAAAGCATTGGGCTTTTAGCTTTCCTAGTTGTCCAGTAAATCCAATATAATGTCTTTTAAGAGGTTTTCACATTTCACTTCAACTAGATGACAAGTATGAACACTTTTAGTCAAAACTTGTAAAATACAAAGCAGTTCTCTTGTCATAAGTGGAAGTGCCAATGAAAACATATAAACTGGGAATGTGAGGTTGTCTGGAACTGTTTACACAAAAAAAGAGACATGGCTATTGTATCTGTTTTATATCTCTCTCGACTGCATAAACACTCACAATCTGTGTATACACAGACATCAATAAAGGGAAAAATAAAAAAAAGCCAACCTGCATTTTCAAGTGTTACTAATCAGCACATTTAATGCGAGCACCCTGAACAAAGCTTTTAGCAGCTGCTGACAACATTAGGAGACTGTGACTAGATTTATGACTAAGTATGTAGAAAAATCTTAGCTGAGTTAAAAAGGCAGAGAGAAATAGGATGACTTAAGGGTGAATTAGTTATAAAGAGTAAACTAGAAAAGACCTATCTGAAGTAAACAGCAATTCAGTGAGAAATCGTCTCTTATGAGATATAGCATTCAATTTTGTATTTTACAGTTACTGGCTACTAGCCAGATGAAAAATCTTATGCATGAAAAATCATCATCTATTTTACTCTCCTTAACTTCCATGCTCAATTTATTTTTGTTTTCACTCTTCTTCCATTCTTTTTTTTTTTCCAATAACAAATGCTGAATTCTTTAAGTTAAAAGACTTCCACTACATAGTATATATTCAGTCCAGGTAAGCCCTTTGCAGTTCACCTACAGTTGGCAGAATTACACTCTCTGTGTTACCCACAAAAAACACAATAAAGAAAATACTTCAGCTTGCAAAATACAGATATCTCTATATAAAAAGGTATAAGATTTGTCAAATGGAGGGGCAAAACTGTGAAAACTCATGGGCTGACACAAAGACAGTTTAATAGGTAAAGCAAAAGCTGCTAGAAGAGCAAAACAAGGAATTCATTGCTTCCCACGGCCAGGCAAGTGGTCAGCCATTCCCAGGAAAGCAGGGCTCCATCCTGTGTGATGGGGACTTGGACAAAAAAACACCATCACTCTGAATATTCCCCCCTCCTCCTCCTGTCTTCCACCTTTTATTGCTTTGCTCACTTGGAGTCAGCTGTCCCAGCTGTGTCCCCTTCCCAACTTCTTCTGCAACCCCAGCCTCCTTGCTGGTGGCGTGAGAAGTAGAAAAGACCTTGACTCTGTGGAAGCACTGCTGAGCAATAACCAAAACACCCTGTGTTATCAACACTGTACTCAGCACAAATCCAAAATGTTGCACCATACCAGCTACTAAAAAGAAAATTAATTCTATTTCAGCCAGAACCAGCAGTGTGGGACTTAAAGACTCTTTGAAACAAAAGGAGATATATTCTACATTTCCAAACCAGTTCTTCCTTGCGGTACCTCATCGGTATTGTTTTCAAAAGCATTGGACATATTTCAGTCCAAAAGGTTATCCTTAGAAGTAAGAGAAGGACAACAAGAAATTTTGGAGATCCATGTATTGCTGTCACTGATGTTGGTCAATGACAAGTTAACAGTGAACTATGAAAACATGTCTCTGACCTACTAACTAACCTAATTTCACAAAACCATTCATTAACCTTTTAGCTGTAGAGATTTCAAAAAGTAGACAATGATTGTTCATTCTTTGAAACATTCTGTTTAGTAAGGTCTGTAAGGAAACCTGGTAAAAGAAGCAAAGCATGCACATTTGACTGTTATTTGTTCTCTCTAACTTACATTAATATTTCCATACAAACTTCAATGTAATGTAAAATATTGACATAAGGTGGGAATACAATTAGAGTATTTTTGGTTTCTTTCAGATGTGAAGCTTATTAGAAATGAAAAAAAGTGAACAACTGAGAAAAATAGCAGTTTATTGTCTCATCTGAAAAGGTAGGTTTTTTTCTGTCTTCAAATAACCGAATCTGCTGAACTTTTTTTTTCATTGTCTTTTTAGTGGATATGGAAAATCCAAATTACATGTTACCATATAGTATTGAGTACCTAGGGAATATATTAAACAATGTAATATCGCACGGATAACAAATCTTCATAGACATCTCTATTTAAAAAATCTCTTAAATTGACAAATTTGACATGACAGATTGATTTTTCTCCTCAGGTTTGTAGGAAATAGGTCACATACTTAAGATTTTAGAGTAGCAAATGCAGCAATAAAACAATGACAACAAGAAAAAATCCCAACGCTTATATATTTTCCATTATGTATTTGAAATAAAGGCCACTGACCCAGATTATGATGCAAGAAAAACCTGTGACACCACCCCTGTTCTATGCCATCATAATTGTCATAAAAACAAGCAAACGGAGATCTTACTTGTTTCATTGCGAAATTCATTTTTCTACATTCATCTTAAAACTTCTGTAACCTAATTTCTGGCAATTGTTATCAAAATAATCTATCTGATGCAAAATGTTTCCTGTATAGTTTTGCACTTCTGAACTGTTTATAGTTGTTCTCTCACATCATATTTCCATTAATTTCTATTTTAGTAAAGGTATGAGTATTTAATTCTAATAGCCCTCATATCATGAAGTCTTCTATCAAAATTTAAATATATTCTTCAGCTTCATCTAGTTATTTAAAGATTTCCTTCAGGCAGACAATCTGATATTATATTAGCTTTTCTTCACCTCATAAGAAAATGTGTATTCCTTACCAAAAAGTTGATTATGTCTCTTCTTTCTCTTGAAATATTACTACATGATTAGACATATTTTTGAAATTATAACTGACAACAGTTAAGATAAACTTTTAGTGACTCATAAGGAGGTCATTAATAGACTATATGACTAAACGTTTCTCTTAACTGTTGTACAAAAGATTATGGTTCTTATATTAGTCCTTGCTCCTTCATGTCCATGGGAGACATGATCATATAGAAGAACATTTTAAAAACTAAATCATTTATACCTTTGTCAGTAGACAGTGATATTTTTCTTTGTATGTTAGACCTGTAAGGTTCTAAATCATTCATTCTGAACTACACAGTATATGTTTTGAACTATATCATATGTGTTGCCTCTGAATTTTAAATTAAAGAGGATAATTAAAGAGGATAGACTGCATACTTGAGCTGCAATTCATAAAGTTTCATTTGTGTTAAATTCTATATAGTGTGATGGTCATGTCTCTTTGCATTATTTTTTTTTTCAATCATGAATGTACAATTATATCCAGAAACATATTAGACCAGTCAGGATGGGAAGAACAGGAGGGCAGGAAATATGTAAAACAGATGTCACTTCTGAAATATTTTAGTCTACCTTCTAAAAGAGGAAATAAAATATTTACAAATGTTGTAGTTATATGCTATTTTGTAGTTATATGCTATTGTCTAAAATATAATTGCATGTCAACAAATAAAGGAACAGTCAGAAGCCTTAGATTTAGTCCTCTCAATATGAATCTGTTTTGTAGCAGTGTTTTCTTGAGAAAATAAACACTAAGTTCAGAAAAAATTGACTTCTGAAATGAGATGTTGTCACACAATATCACACTTGAGAGACAAACAATGTTTGGTGACCAACATATCCGTCCTCTCATTGCATGGCAAAATATCTAGAATCCTTGTAGTAAAGTCATCATCATTTAACAAAAGTAACAGTATGAACTTTTTGATTCTAGGGCATGTCTTCCTATTCAGTGAGAGTTATAAAAGCCAAACCTGAATGAGTTTTTCAAGAGTTTGAGATCCTCTACACTTGAATTTGATCTCTGGTAAAAAACCTGACAAGATTATACAGCTTGTCGAAAACTAGCAATAAATCTTTATAGTCTAATATCAGTGTCACTAATAATATTAGTTTTACTGGCTTGTGCAGTTGCAGCTCTATAGGAGTTCAACTATCTTGTAGAGATATTGGAAAAGTTTATTCTTTAATCTTAAAAATCCTTGGTAAATAAACCTCTTCATATTTAGAGATGTAAAGCAAGATTCATTAATCATATCCCAATAGTGCAAGAATTGAAAAATAATAATAATCTAGACATAAATTTCAGTAAAAAGCTTAATTGTTAATTGTAACACTCACAAAAGTGTATGGATTTCAAGTATATTTGGTCTAGCTGCCACGGAGTTAATTTCCACTATAGCAGCCCTCATCATGCTGTTCTTTGTGTATGGGTAGCTGGAAAGGTGTTGGTAACACACCAGTGTCTTGGCTACAGCTAGCAGTGCTGGCACAGCATCAAGGCTGTCCCTCCAACATTCCCCCCTGTTCAGTGTGCTTGGGGTGGGCAAGACCTTGGACAGGACCATAGCCAAGGCAACTGGCCCAAATGACCACAGGGATATTCCATACCATATGGTGTCTGCTCAGCAATAAAAGCAAAGGGAAAGGAGGAGGAAGGCAGGGGTAGGCATTTGTTATTTTCAATGTTTGCCTTCTGGAGCAACTGCTACATGTACCGAAGCCCTGCTTCCCAGGAAGTAGCTGGACAAGGCTTGCTGATGGAAAGTAGAGAATAAAATCTTATGGTTTGTTACTGACTTGTGTGCACACAAATTTTGTTTTTGCTTTAGGTAACCGAGTTTATCTCAACCCATGAGTTTTGTTGCATCTTATTATCTCCATTATTATTGTCTCCATCTTCTCGTTCCGTTGAAGAGCGGCTTGGTAGGCAACTGGGGTGAAGCCAAAGTAAACTCACCAACTCATTAAGTTATGAAAATTAAGAGGAAAAGGAGTATGACACCATAATAGACACTGCTTTTGCTGCCTGACATAGGACATTTCATAAGAAATGTCACTACTCTACCAATGGCTGATGGAATGAAAGCTTCCAAATTTATACAGTGGAAACCGCTCACCCTACCACTATTGAGTTACTAGAAGTTTGTCTGACAGACAACTTAAAATAACTGTTTGGTATAAGTTATATGCTTTAAATGTATTAAAGAGGAATTTAAATTAAAAAAAAAAGACAGGTGTTTCTAACCAACCAACCAACCAACCAAAAAAAACCCGAAAACCAACCCACTTATATCTAAAAAGAGATATTGCCATCAAATAAATTTTTAAATACTAAACTAACATTTAAACACATCTAAAACCAACTTCTTTTTTCATGATTTCTAAGAAACTGATTTTTGATGGTAGCATAAAAAACCTCTTCTCACTTCTTGCCATAAATGTATCTTTGTTTTTGATGAAAATCCTGCCTCCAGGATAATAACAAAAATTCAGGCTGCAACAATGCAAAAAGTATGACAGACTTGATTGACAAGTGTTATCTTTTTCAACAAGGCATTAAACAGATAGCATAAATATCACTTCCTTTGCACAAAGCCTGTGACAAGTTGTCAGTTCTGGATCTGGAGCATCATTTGTCTACTTAGAATGCTATCTAGTAACCTCTAAAATTGATTCTTTATATTGAAGCACTAGGTTCTCTACTGTTTTTTCTGAGTAAACCTTGAAAAATAGTTATGTCCCTCCAGGTTCTTTACTCATCTGTATGTGTAATGAACCTGGAGGCACATAACTATTTTTCTGTATCTTTAATTCCATATGTGTATCTGTATCTGTACTCATGCATAGATTGGAGACCATGGCACATTTAGCCTAAGATTCTTTTTTTCTATCTGAAGAGTGTTAAGTTATGTGAGAAAAACTTTTTTACGCACTCCAAAATATGAGAGAGAAAACTACAGGTGGAGGAGCACAGATATTGCCCCACTGGGCTGCTTCCAAGCCCATCACAGGAGTCATTTGCCCTACAAAAGCCCATCTCACAATTCCAAAGGAGCACAGGGACACACAGGCCAGCAGGAACACAAATTACCTGTCCTAGAATACACTCCACCTCATTGTTCAAGCTTGAAACCTATCAAGAAGATAAGCAGTTTTCCAGAGCACCTTTGGGACTGAAGGAATTCCCTACCTTGGGCTATGGGACAATTTATGGGTTGTAGGGGAAGAGAATTTTAGGCTTGGCTAAGACTTACTATGGGATGCTTAGGGGAGGAATGAAGCATGGGGAAAGGGAAAGACACAGATAATTTCAGGAGGAAGAAGTATGTAAAAACTGAGGGATAAGGTGGTGAAAAGGGCTGGTCACATATAAACCAGTTGTCTGATCAGCATGCTCACCTGGCAAGGCACTGTGTGATCTCATGGACAAACCATTAACCTTAGAGCTAGGTTTAGAGACGCATTTACATGAGCATACTACTGAGTTTTCTCCAAACTGTTAACAATTGTATGATGATTGTCTGATCTGTTGTACTATCAGATCTTTGACCATGTATGGTATATGTATGATCAACATATATTGCATAAAAAACATAGTATGGCTTTGTGTCCACTGAGATTGGAAGAAGTGATTGTGCAACTTTTAATCTGTGGTTGGAAACATGTGACAAAGAATTAGGCTGTAATAAGAAGTAAAAAGATAGCCTTGAACTAATCCAAGGACAGTGAAAAAGGGACCATCATCACAGATATCATACGTCCTGTGGGGAAGAACTGGAAACTTTATCAATGTTTTGTAGCAACAGACCACCTCTCTAACTGAGGAACATGGTTACCATGCTTAAGACCCATGGAAACATTAGAAGAATGAGTGCAGCACCAGAGAAAAGGGTAAGTACTAGTTCTACTTATTACAGAATAACACTTTGCTCTAGAATATTAATTTTCTCTAGTAAGTTATACTGTAAGTATTAGAATTATTGTAACTGGATTAATGATTACTGTTTGAATTGTACTGGGTTTCTAAAATTTTAGCTCAGTTAACAATAAATTGTATCCATGTACAAAGTGTGCTAAATTTTTGCCTACATAAAATTATAAGTATACAATGGAGAATGATTTTCATTGTGAGAAGGCAACAGAAGTACATAGTTCCATGAATATCTTCTTTTCCACTAAGGTATAAAATATCTAAACTAAAAATGTAAACTGTCTAGAATCAAGGTTAGTCATTGTTTCCATAAAGAGACTTCAAGAGTTCTCTTCCTCTGAGTTCCCGATCTTTTTGTTTATTGTTTACTTCCTAGCAGATGTGGCAAATTCATTCTTTGGAGATGATAGGCGGTTGTAATCACAGTTATTCTCTATTTCATGTACTGTCTTTAAAGGAGTTTTTGAGTCTTTTTTAATTAATCTTATTTCCTACAGAAACATAGTTTATGACATTCCCTGCTTTGTCTGGATGTCTTTGTGATCATTACCTTCCCCAGAAAAAGAAATTAACAGAATCATAGAATCCACTGGGTTGGAAAAGACCTCCAAGATCATCAAGTCCAACCCTTGATCCAACACCACCATCATTACTCGACCATAGTACTAAGTGCCACATCCAGTTTCTTCTTAAAAACCTCCGGGGACGGTGAATTCACCACCTCCCTCTGCAGCCCATTCCAATGTCTGATTACTCTCTCCCTGAATATTTTCCTAATATTCAACCTAAACCTCCCCTGGCACAGTTTAAGACTGTGCCCTCTTGTCCTACTGCTGATTGCCTGGGAAAAGAGACCAATACCCACCTGGCTATACCTCCTTTCAGGTAATTGTAGAGAGTGATGAGGTCTCCCCTGAGTCTCCTCCAGGCTGAACAACCCCAGCTCCCTTAGCCTCTCCTCATAAAACTTGTGCTCCAGTCCCTTCACCAGCCTTGTTTCCCTTCTTTGGACACTCTCCAGCACCTCAATATCTTTCCTGAACTGAGGGTCCCAGAACTGGACACAGTACTCCAGGTGTGGCCTCACCAGTTCTGAGTACAGGGGAAGAATCACTTCCCTGGTCCTGCTGACCACACTGTTCCTGATCCAGGCCAGGTTGCCATTGGCCTTCTTGGCTACCTGAGCACACTGCTGGCTCTTTCTGCCTGGTTGTTCTTCAGCCACTCTGTCCCCAGCTGTAGCATTGCAGGGGGTTGTTGTGACCAAAGTGCAGGACCCAGCACTTGGCCTTGTTGAACCTCATCCTGTTGGAATCAGACTATTTCTCCAGCCTGCCCAGGTCCCTCTGCAGAGCCCTCCTACCTTCCAGCAGATCAAGATGCCCCCCCAACTTGGTGTCATCTGCAAATTTGCTAATGGTACACTCAATCCCCACATCCAGATCATCAATAAAGATATCAAACAGAACTGGGCCCAACACTGATCCCTGGGGGACACCACTAGTGACTGGACACCTAATGGATGCAACCCCGTTCACCATCACTCTCTGGGCCCAGCCATCAACCAGTTCTTAACCCAGCACAGAGTGCCCCTATCCAAGCTGTGTATGCTATGGGAGACAGTATCCAAGGCTTTACTGAAGTCCAGATAGACCACATCCACAACCTTATCCTCATCCACCAGGAGGGTCACCTGATCATAAAAGCAGATCAGGTTGGTCAGACAGCACCAACATGAATAAAGATCTTAAAGACATAAATATAGTGTGAGTTTCCTAGAAGTTGATGGAATTATGCTAAATTTTACTACATGCTCTACTCAATAAAGGGTTTTTTGAAGGCTTTGTAATATATGGTAATAAGCTGTAATTTTTTTTTCTTACAATTTTCATATTTAAGCAGAGATGCCAAATTTACATCCTGCTGTGGTGGTAATGCCCCTCTCCCCTCCTTGAGCTGCAACTATGATCTCAGAAATGCTCGTTAGGCCTTGGTCTTGACAAACAGCACCTGGGATAAGCTTCTCTTGAGCTTATCAGAAACACCATCTGCTCCCAGAAACTAGTGCTGTCTAATGACATCCTTTTTTTTAGCGAACAGCCTTGGAAACATTGTTTTCTTGACTGGGTAACAAAGCAAGTAGAACTATATTTTTTAAATTGAACTTTCAAAGCAAATTATCTGCCTGAATTGCAGCTAGGATGGAAAATTACTGTAAGGAAAGACAACTTATTTGCAACCCTATAAGCAGCGGTCCTAAGGGAGACCCATTGAGCTCTCCTGGATCACAGTAGACTGTGACCTGAAGTCCCAACGGAGAGCAGCAGCAAGCCATGTCCCTCAGGGGGCCATACTGGGATAAATATTATTTAATATCTTCCTTAATGACATAGATGAAGGGATTGACACACCTGAAGGACAGGATGCTGTACAGAGGAACCTAGACAAGCTTGAGAAGAGGGACCATGGGGATCTTATGTGTTTTTACAAGATTAAGTGCAAAGTGCTGCACCTGGGCTGGGTCAGCCACCACTACCATACAAGCTGGGGGATGAACAGATTGAGAGCAGCCCTACCAAGAAGGACCAGGGGTGCTTGACATTAGCCACAAATTTGCACTTTCATCCAAGAAAGTCAATCGTATCCTGAACTGCATCAAGAGAACTGTGGGCTGCAGGTCAACAGGGGTGATTCTACCCTCTACTCCACTCTTGGGAGGCCCACCTGGAGTGCTGCATCCAGCTCTGAGGTCCTCATGGAATGAGTCCACAGGAGGGTCACCAAATTGATTAGAGAGATGGAGCACGTCTCCTATGTGAAAGGCTGAGAGTTGGGTTTGCTTAGCCTGGAAGAGAGAAGGCTTCAGGGTGAACAGATTGCATCCTTCCAGTACCTGAAGGGAGCATGCAGGAAAGACGGAGAGGCACTTTACAAGAGCATGTAGTAACAGGACAAGGGGAAATGAGTTCAGACTAAAAGAGAGTAGGTTTAGATTAGATATTAGGAGGAAGTTTTTTACTGTGAGCATGGTAAGCCACTTGAACAGGTTGCTCGGCAAAGTTGTGGATACCCCACCTCTAAAAGTGTTCAAGGACAGGTTAGATGGAACTCCGAGTAACCTGGTCTAGTGCAAGGTGCCCCCGCCTCATGGTAGGGAGTTTGGAACTAGCTGATCTTTAAGGTCTCTTCCAACCTGGGACATTCTACGATTCTATGATCTCCCTCTGAGTGGGACACCCTCAGAGCTAACAAACTCTCAAGTTTGCTATACTCAGAGGACCACTGTCGAAAGATGACAATGGAGCCTGGGCCAATGCCTCCAGTTCTTTGCCCATTAGGAATATGCAAAGCATCTGATGTGAGTACTTCAGTGAACTTGAGGAGAGTTTTTCACAAGTACATGCCTTGTACACAGTCCTTTAGGTCTGAGTGCTTGCAAGCATGAATATACTTTAGAATATGTGCTATGAATGCTGTCTGACATTCTTAAGTATGTTAGATTTGTAAGTTAGACCTATAAGTGAATTACTGTTGTGCTATAGGAAATTCTATTGAATCTAAATAATCTAAAAATTGTTTAAATTAGGCTATTGATTAAGTGCTATTAAGTGCTGTTAAAACCCTTAGGCCTAAGTCACTGATCAAGTCTGAGGCTAAGTTTGGTAAGGAGGTCCACTCTGAACCTGGTGACTCAACAGGACAGTCTCCCTTCTTCCTTTTTTTAGTTACCCTTTATCTACCCTCAACCTCCACATAGATCATTTTAAGTTAATTTTAAGTTTAGATTGACTGATTTTAGATCTTAGTCTGATTTTTGTGTGTTTTCTTTTGCATCCAGCAAGTCGTAGAGTGAACCTTGCCAATGAACTTTTTTATATTAAGTTTGCTTTATACTTTTGCTGGTGAGTCTTTGAGTGACTTAAAACACTCATGCACAACGCCTGCCAAAGAGAGTATCAGGACCTCTCTAGACTCTCTGTCTATCTTTGATACTGCTCCTGTTTAGAGTACTTTATTTTTTTTCCTGTTCATTTTTTAACTTGATACTTTGATGGAAATCTAGGATTTCTTAAGAGATTAAATCTTATTATTACGAAGATATTCTGTACCATCTGACAGTCGGTGAAAATAAAAATTTTTTGTTTTGCCTCTTAAGATGGGTCTGAATCAATAAAGTATTACATCTTTAAATATATGTAACACAACATTAACCAAAAGAATTTATTGTACTGCCAGAATGTATGTTAAGAAAATGCTAAGTGTATACTTAAAAAAAAGATCTATATGGTAATATTATTACTATCTCTGACAAAAGTTAACTTTGCAGATAATGGCAGAAGACAGATTTTCAGCTTGGATTCTTTCCACCTCCATAACACTCAAAAATCAAAAAAAAATTTCGTTTCGATAGTGGGAATATCTCAGTCTTTAAATGTTTTTACTTGATGTTATATCACTGAAGAAAATTCAAATTTTGCCATTGATTTTAATGAGCACAGATGTGCACAAACTGCAAGGAAATAAATTAGTTAAGTTTTCCTTTCCAAGTTTTCCTTTTTCTGACACAAAGCAGATGTGTCACTTTCCTAATTCTGCCACCACAACAGTTGTCCACTTTGTCTATATCAGAAGGAGAAAGAATAAGACTGTAGAAGCTGATTGTTTCTGAAGTGTTGAGGTGTAAAAAACTCACATCTTTTTGTCAGGCTGTGGTGGTTTTTATGTGCAGCATGATTTTTTGACATAAGCTACAAATAAACATATTAATAAAACCAAAGTATTACTAATAATATTTTGTAACTTGGATACATACATATATGCACTATATTATTGAGAATTCATTATATGCCAGTGGTCATAAAACAATCAAAGGTTAGCCTCATCCTCTAAAACATGAATCAATAAAATAATATTTTCATTACAGTCTCTATTCTGACCCCTTAGGATAGGGTTTTCTACTACTTTATTCAAGCTTTTCACCACAGCTCTTTCTGTTTCAAAAGTTAACCCTTTTAATTATTTTTAAATAATTAAAAATAATGTCACTGAGTTTATTTAGAAGCATTTAGGATCACTTTTTATTTTTCTCATCTTCCTGTCTTGTTTTATTTTTGCTTTGCACATTTTGTGTAAAATATATTTTAGTTAAATCCATTGTAAAATATTAGGATTATAGACTGAGTTACGGTGAATTCATATAAAAAAAAAACCAATCTCAGTACCAATAGAGTACTAAACAGTATCTGTCATTTGATGATGATTTTTGGTGTTGACTTGAGTGTAATTGTTTATTGCCATATTACTACTCAATATTCCTTCTTTTTTCAGTGCTAAAGCCGGATATAGAATTTGTCCTCTCACTTCTGTCTCCTAATTAGATTAGCTAAATCGCTCAGAAAAACTGGCAATATGCCATACTCTGAGATTTTAATATTAATTCACTGTTAGGTGTCCTATTTTTCCTTCAACCCCACTGATCTGTGCGTCTCATCTCACCTTGGGACATCACCGGAGTGAGCTAATGAAATTTCTTTAAGACTTTCCATCATACCAATGTCATTTTTACTTTTCATTTATTTGAAAACCACCGAACAACTTGATGCCTGATTGCTTCTCTAAATATGAAGTCTTAGACTGCTGATATAATTAACTTTCTATAAACCTCTTCAAACTGATCTACTTTTCTAGTAGTATCCAGATTTTAAACATCAGTCACAAATCTGAAGAGGTGACCCTTCCGTGACAACCAGAAGTAGATAGTTATCACTCTACAGTTTTAGATTTTTATTGTCTTTTGTAAAATGTGAGACACACTTCCTATAAGTGCAGTATTGCTTGAAATATTACTATATTACCCACAGATCGGAACTTCCAGGGAGCAGTTACCAGAATTGCTGATCCATGTTCATTTAATGTGAAGTTTATTATGAGCTGTATTAGAAACACTATTGTGTTGGGTTTACTAGTGTGTCAAGGTAGGGGTAGGAGGATGATCTCTGGTCTGTGACAGATAGAGCCAACTCCAGCTGGCTCCAACCAACCCACTGCAGGGCACGTCTGAGCCCCCCAGCCAAGATGGTGGCACCGCAGGGAAAACATATTTAAGAAAGGACAGAAAATGCCACACAGACAGAAGAGGAGGGAAACTAAGACTAAGAAACTGTTCTGTGAACACTAAGGTCAGAATATAAGGAAAGGGAGGAGATGCTCTAGGCACCAGAGCAGAGTTTCCCCTGCAGCCCATGGAGCTAGTATTTTCCTGCGGTCTGTGGAGAAATTTGTGGTGGAGGGGATATTTCCCTGTACCCTGTGAAGGGGACTGGTACAGCAGGCATTCCTTTGAAAAGCCTACAGCAGAGAAGACAATTTCAACCTGTGGAGAACTGTACACAGGAGCAGTTGGATATTTACTGAAGGAGATGATACCTGTGAAGGGCCCACAGGGGAGCATATTTTTCTCCTGAAGTAGCTATATCCCCTAGGAAAAGCCCACACCAGAGCAGGAGAGCAACAGAGAGAAACTGCTGCCTACTGACCAATCTGGTCCCCATCCCTTCCTGCGCTGTTCAAGGTGGAGAGAGGGTTTGGCAATAGCAGAGTGAAGTTGAACCTGAGAGAGGGGAGAAGAAAGGTGGTTTTTTCATGTTTGTCTTTGTTTCTTACTACCCAAATCTATATTAACTGGCAAGAAATTAAACTAAATTTGCCAAATTCAGACTGTTAAGATATGTTGCTAACTTTATCTTGATGCATGAACTTTTTCATCCTATTTTCTTCTCCTGAAGAAAGCAAGTGAGCAAGTGGTTGGCTGGGAGTTTGGCCCTTAGCCAACGTTAAACCTCCACAACTGTTTTTGATAACTGTAAAATTATTTGAAGCAAACAGCACTGGCATTAAAGAGCAGAGATTCGATATGGGGTCTATCTCCACTGGCTAATTCCAGATATTTACAATGTAGAAATTTACATCTAAGCAGGTAGTCGTAGGTGTCCTTCAAAACCTGTAAAGAAAAATTACCATATTATAATGTGCTTTCTTTGATTTATTACAGTAATATTCTTTATGCTAAGATAAATTACATCACCCTTTCCATTGATTTGAAGGAATGCAAGCTCTGATTCAAATGATATACTACTGGACCTTACTTTTCTCAAAATTTGTTTCTTTTTTTTTTCATGTAATTTCTTATTCAATATTTTCTGGTTTACCATAAGGCATTTTTAAGAAACATAAAATAATTCTGAATTTTCACAAAGTTCCCCAGATATAAATTTCAGCAGAGATTTGGACTTCTGGTTTACTAATATCTGGATTTTCTCTACTGTGAGATGCAATAAAAGGCTGATACATGAAATGTGTCTGAAATATGTATGAAGCTAAAAATGCTGCCTTATTTTCAATTTGTGGAGAAAGGATCATTTAAGTATTGCTGGTGCCTTACCTTTGCTATGTATCAGAGCAGGTCTAGACTAAAAGGTTAGTAATTAAACATATTAGATAACATATAATGCGACAAACAGTTCTGACAGCCATGCTCATCTAGGCAGACTTGGCTCATTGCATTACTCCATTAGCTGTACTGGTAGTTATAGGGGTATTTTAACGGAAAAAAAAATAAAAAAACTGAAATACCTATTTTTAATTTTGAGGAGCTTTAAGATGCAGCTCCACAGTCAACTAAATCCTTATGACAGAGGAGGTCATGTTAGGGTAGAACTGCTGAGAAGGAGGTGATGCATAATGTAACATATCCCCAGAGAAATAAGAGAGAAACGGGCACATCAGGCACATCTGTCCAGGCAGAAGTGCACATCTGCAGACCCATGAACACCGTGAGAGAGTATTCTGTGGTTGAAGACAAACCTGGCGTCAAATTCACTGTACGTCTGTCATCCTGTATTTTCTTGAAAGGCCAAGCTATAATCAGACACGCTGTCATACAGAACACAAGCCTACCCCTCACAGATGTTCCCCTCAACTGTCTTCTCTAAGATCTTTTTTGTCAACACAATACATCTGTTCCTCCTCCTTTAGCTGACAGCATTGCCATCTAGTAATATGGGGAGCTTTCTTTCAGGTGGTGGAATCTCTTAAGCATAAATGGCAAAGATATTATGGCTACCACTTCTCTACAGCAGCTAGCACTCTACCATAGAAAATGTTGGACCACAGAAAATTCTTTTTCAACCACTCTTTTTCAGAATTGAAACAAGGTTTAGGATCTCATCTCTGATATATTTTTTTCAGGAGCGTAAGGTAATGCCAACAGTTGCAACAAATCTTCTGACAGATTAGTAAACCCAGCTATCTTAACTGAATATAAAAAATACACTGAACTGAACAAAATTATAAAATACTTTGATCTTCCTTAAAATTTGCTGATGTATCCAAAGTAATTCAGGATTATATTATCAAAGAATGTTCTCCTACATATGGAACTCCACTTCCTTATGTGGGCATTCCTCACTACGTCTAAGACTGGAGTCAGCACTTCAGTCATGTCATTCTCCATCTGGAAAGTTTTCCAACACTTACAGCTTTTCAGAAAAGTTGAAGGAATTTTTTTTCCCCCCTAGCTTCATTCAACTCATTCAACCAAAGCACTGCAGATGACATTGTCACTCTCCTTGAAGACTTGTACTACAATGATACGAACAAAGGAATATCTTGCCAGCCCAGAAATCGCTTCTTGTCACAGTTCTTGTCACAGTTTCCTAATACATGTTGCTTATCTTGAATTATGATTTAAGGTTCCCACATGTCTAAGAGACTCCGATACTATCTCTATTCCTATTCCACCCTCTGGAACAAAAGGCTGGAGGAAAAGAATGTCTTTTTTTATACGACTTGAATTATGCAAGGTAATTAATCTATTTTTATATTTCACTTTAGGCATAATCTAGTCTAAGAACATAATGTTTATAAGCCTCTTATGTGGTCATGACCAACAGAAATAAACAACCAAGAAATAAACATGCTAAGTTTGTTTTTGCCTACTGTAAGGAAAATTTCATCTCAGTTTAAAACGTCTGTGAAGGGAAAGAAAAAAAAAAGAAAGAAAAAAGAAAGGGGTGGAGTGGGGTGGGGAGGGTGGTGAGAACCCAATCCAAAGTAGTTTTACAAAAAAAAGATTTAGTTGAGAAAAAGTTCAATTCCTAAAATAAGAAATAGGTCAATGTTAAGGGTCTGAATTTGTATGTTACGTTGTATTGCTAGCTTAACAATAAATGCTAGAGAGGATATAAATTTATAAACTCACTTCCAAAATTCCAGAAGTTTATCCTACCTCATGGGTGAAAGCTTAATCTATATAACAACAATAAACCCAACTATATACACAAGTGTTCTCTTCAGTGTAACAAACCCAAATTACATCAAATTCAAATCAAAAGATAATTTGAATGAAATTTACTCTATCTAAATTATTAGTAGTCAATTATTTCTCCACAGATAGTGGCTGAAATAATCAGAAATGTAAATAGTGTGCTAAAAAAATGTATCCAAGAGATATCACTGTGATTAAATAATTACTGATAAATTTAAAAAACCCCAAACATCAAAGTTTATTGAATTCAAATAATTTAAAATTTTATCAGTTCTGCTGACAGCTTTCTTGAGCTGTACCCTTTGCAGTACAATTCAAATTACTTCGTTTAGTAGTATAATTTACTGGTGATTAAGCCTACTTGCTTTAGAAAACTGTGGGATTGTGACTGAAGGGCAGATCTTTACTGCTTTGTGGTAATTGAATATAATGAAGCTGACAGAAACTGTAATCATGAAGGAGAAAAAAAGACTGAAGATCTTATGATTGGCATTGATAATACTAGTAGCTGGAATGGAAATATATCTGATATACTCTTGGGTTACAAGTGCTGGCTAGACTTTTGTCAGAAAATAAGAGCAGAGTGGGAAATTTTTAATTAATATGAAAAAGATGTCAGAAACTGTAAGAACTAGGAACAGAGTAAATAAAAAGTATTCTCTAGACTTTGTCTAGTCTGTTTTGCCACAGTAAATTTCAGGAGTCACTTATACATGTCTTCTTATACTTCAGCCATAATTTAGCATGATATTCATGGTTGTTGATCTAATTTGTCTTCTTTAGAGATGAGGTTGTGTTTAGCAGCTAAGTAATTCTGGTTTTGTATCTTTGCATGCTTTAAATTTCTCATCTGAAAGCAAGTTTTAGCACTTTAATTCCTTAAAAGAAAACTCCCTGCAAGTCCCCTTTTCATCATCATTACTCAATCTCAAATCATTAGACTGCATTTAAACACTGCAACAAAGCCCTTCTACAAGCTTTGATCTTGCTCATTTCAATGACTGCACTTTCCACAAAAGAAAGAACCAGGAGGTGAGAACTGTGCTTTGGTAAGAAACACACAACTGTTATGTTTTCCAGTTATTTGTATTTATGGAGTATTCATTTTCTCATCTGTTTTTCTGTCTTCTGCTTCAACTCACTGTTGTTTGCTACATACACATGCAGCTCTTATCCACCACTGAAATACAAATATATAGAAACTTTGTATATATATATGTGTGTGTGTGTGTGTGTATTAGGTTTTACTAACAAAAGTACAGATAATGACATGTTATAAAAAACATTTGCTTAATTTCCTCAGCTTCTTGAATGACTATATATTTAATTACCAAGAGAAGTTAGGTAACACCACTAGCCATCATAAGAGATAATTTTTGAAAATACTGTACAAGAGAGGAATTGTACATTAAGAACATGAGTCAGCTAAAGAGGTTTCTAATGGAATTCACTCAGCTGCAGTGCTAAGCAGGTTCAATTTGTTTGTTATTTCAATAGTGCCCTGGAACTATACAAAGTGGGTGGCACAATAGGGGTGTGGTAATTAAAGTACTTATTTTACCCTTGAGACTTTCAGTACATAGAAAAACGAGTTTGCCCAGCTATGCATTTGCTAATATTGGCTGTAGAAGTGAGGAGGAGTATCTTAACTCAGTCATACACCACAAAGATAGAGAGTTCTATAAAAACAGGAATTAATTCTGTAGGCACGTGCTTTTTCTCATTTCTAAAACAAGAAATAAGGAGAAAATGAATACTCCATAAATACAAATAACTGGAAAACATAACAGTGGTGTGTTTCTTACCAAAGCACAGTTCTCACCTCCTGGTTCTTTCTTTTGTGGAAAGTGCAGTCATTGAAATGAGCAAGATCAAAGCTTGTAGAAGGGCTTTGTTGCAGTGTTTAAATGCAGTCTAATGATTTGAGATTGAGCAATGATGATGAAAAGGGGACTTGCAGGGAGTTTTCTTTTAAGGAATTAAAGTGCTAAAACTTGCTTTCAGATGAGAAATTTAAAGCATGCAAAGATACAAAACCAGAATTACTTAGCTGCTAAACACAACCTCACCTCTAAAGAAAACAAATTAGATCAGCAACCATGAATACCATGCTAAATTATGGCTTTTAGACTGTAATACAGATATCCTAAAAGTTATTTTCTAAATGTAAAGACTACTATTTTTACTTGTATAAGAAAAAGCTAAGAATTCTAACAGAACTCCTCAGAACTGTTCCTAACCACATAAAAATTCCTTGTTCTGTAAAAGAGACATGGGTTTGTGGCCTCAAATTTTCAAAGCTGTATACCCCTTAGCAAGTTACAATAGAAAATAATATTTTCACCATGGGAAGTAAATGTCTTGTCTTTTGGCCAATACTACAGTGACAAGGAAATATAAATATGCTGTATCATCTTGTTTGTTCAGTAACAGAGATTTTATATCACTGCCACAGTTCCAGGCTTACACAGGACTTTCACAATTGTATTGTGTCAGTGATTCCATCTAATGTTTCTCTGAACTTGAGTGGTCTGGTCTCAGAAGCGATGATTTTGCAGCCAGTGATAGTAATATTTAGACATCTGTTTGCATCACAGTAGTGTCTGAATGTAAGCTAGACATCTAAAGGGGGCCTATGCATAACCAAGGTAGACACTCAGACATTTAAATCAGATGACTCCTAAATAAAAAGATATTATATGAATCTTAATAATTTTGTTGGTTTCATTTGTTTTGTTTTTGAGGAGGAATGAGAAAGAAGATGCTGAACAAGACAGCTAGAAATCCTATTTGCAGTTCTGAATATCTCACTTTGAGTATATACATTCTGTTGAAAATTCACCATCTATTCACTGTCAGGAAAAAACAAACATTGAAGTTCATAATAAAAGTATTGTTAGCAGAAAAAAAGTCTCAACGAAGCTAATGAACTGCCAACTTAGACATCCTTTATTTTCATACCAGAACTGAAGTACTTAGGAATTCTTTTTAAAACTTCATAATCAAGTAAATCTTTAAACTTAGAAGATCCAACTTATTAATTTGTAAATATTAAGAGGACTTTTTGTTCTCTAAGTCAGTAACCTCTTATGGAGCCTATAAATACTAGAATGAAAGAAGGAACAGAGGTCAATCTAAAACCTGAATATTAAATTGCATGTCTTTTTGAAACACTGAGTTTTCTAAAGAGTTTTTGCTGGTGTAGTTGGTAGATAGGAGTTTTGAAGTTCTCAGGATCACAAATATTTTGAGTTGGAAGGGACCTACAAGGATCATCGAGTCCAGGTCTTAAGTGAATGACCCAGACAGGGATTGAACCCACAACCCTGACATTATTAGCACCATGCTCTAACCAACTGAGCTAATATCAGGATTTCTTCATGTCCTTGTGGCAATACTAAAGCAGAGTGAATAACTGATTTTTTTGTTCATTCAGCCTGTCAAAGAAAATAACTCAAATGAAAAATTAGGTTGAATTAGCCCAACACTAAAAGAATAAGCTCCCCAAAAGAAACAAGAAACTTCCACCCCCAAATCTTCTGTGCTGTTTTGAGACTTCTTGAAGATATTTTAAGAAATGTCTTTAAATTCAGGAATAGTTCAAAATCTTTGTAAATGTATTTTTTTGGAAATAAATATTTATTGGATAAATGAGGCAACAAACTTCTTTTTATCTGAATGCAACAGGGATTGCCTTCAAGTTTGGAATCAGGATGGGTTGTAGTAGTTCTATAACTCAAATCTGACTGTTTTCCATAGAAGTAGCTGACATTCATTCAACTTATTCAAGATATAAAAGATCAGATTGTGACAGCTGATGCTGAGATCCATTGATCAATATATTTGGACACAGTTAGACCTTTGTGAGTTTGTTTTCCCTGAGTGTGAGATAGAACACCTAGCACTTATATTGTTCACTTATTTTTAAGGGAAATCGTACCTAGACTTATCCTAAAGAGAGGAAACTTCTCCAAGACTTTAAACTCCTAAACCATGTTTTAAAATAATAGCTCCTATCAGGACTACTGACAAACTTTGCTTAGGTAAAGAAGGTTCTGGGAACAGATATCATACCATTCTGAGTATCAAAATGATAGTATAGAATTGAGTCATCATAGTGTAAAAAGGTACAGATCACATAATTTGCTTCATCAAGTTAATAAACTCAACTCTGTTCTCAGCTGCTGTTAATAAAAGAGCATTTTATCTTTGCAGAAAAAATGAATGGCAATTATTTCAAAGACTACATGTTGAGGAAGATCTGCTGATGAATGGGATGCTGATTATATGGAATCCCCTTCAGAAGGGAATCATGTGAGCTTTGGACATAGATAATGATAAATATATAATTTTGACAGATAGAGATGCTGTGTTATGAAAAACTATTAACTTTTTCATGTACCAAACTCCACCAGTTGCCCATTCCTTCAAGATCACATGGATAAAATTTTGGAATTGGTGACTAAAAATTTAGACTTTGTACTTTGTACATTGATGGCTTTTTAGAGCCTCCTCAAAGCTTCCTTCAGGATCCTGGTATTAATGCAAAATTAGCTTTAATAATGTCTAGCTTATTATACTATGGTGTAGTGTTTGCAGGAATTTAAATTTGGGATATATACTTTTGAATCAAAATTTCTAGAAATCAGCCTAGGAAGAAGAAAAGGTTGATTTATTGAACAAGTCCCATAACCTGTGATTTGGATTTCCAGTAACTGTTAATTATAATTTTTAAATAATGACTTAGTTCCAGCAATGAGGCAAGTTTAATGTAGAAAAAGAAAAAGAGAAGCAAGGAAGAAGACAGCCAAGGTGATTTTGATACATCTCATTGAACATTACAGAAGATTTAATGAGGAAGGTGATTTAAATGGCAAAGGCTAGAGGGATGTTAGATCACTTGAATACTCTGAAATGCTGAAGTGCACTAAACAGCAGAAAGATTAATTGCTTTGAATTTTACTCCTTTTTTTTTTAAATATGGTTAGATTTTTGGGTGACAGATTGCAAGATTGAATGTATTGTAAATGTTCTATGATGTGACTGTCAAGAAATCTATTATAAACGGTGCTGTTAAGTGCAGCAAATGCCAGATGCTGAAGAAGAGGCAACCACACAAACTGAATACTCTTGACATATGACAATTTCCAGGATAGTTTTCATGCCACATATGAAATTGTTCTCCAAAAAGATGAAGCTGAAAGAAGCCGTAGCAGAATGAAGGTCCTAAAAATACTAAGGAATGGAATATAGTCCTTGCTGTTGCAGGAGAACAATGTTTTACCGTTTCCCTTATGTAATATGTCTAAACATTAATTTATGAGTTTAGCTAGGATGTTGTGGAGATGTGATGGTAGTTACAAAGAACTATTTTTTCTGGATTTGTGATTTTTGGTATAGAATTTGATTGCACAGTAAATATTATAAATTCCCAGATGCATCAAATAAAGTTCTGGTCATAAAACATCTTTTATATCTCAGTTTTTATTATACAATTGAGACAAATGCATAAGATTGCATTATTTTACTTTAAAGTAGCTTTGTTTTGTACTTTTAGGAATAAAGTTGTGTGGCAAGACTGTCTCACTGATGTGATGCTAACAGAGACTGTCACAAGAAGAAATAAAGATAATTTTACTAACAAAGATAAAGGGGCAACTTGAGAAGAGGAAAACTAACGATGTCTGAGTCATTCTATAAGGTCAATTGAAGAGAAAAACAAATTCTGAAAGACTAACGATGTCTGGAAAACTAAAAAAGCATTTTTCAAGCATGAAAGCAGAAATGTGTAACTTCAGTAAATTCTTAATTTTAGAAAAGAAAGAGAAAATTATTTCCCCTTCCCATGATAAAATACAGAAAACAGAATCTCGACTTGTATGGACGAAAAATTCATTATGACTTTTTCCTAAAGTGAGTGAAACTGATCTTAAAGCTCATTACAACACCCACCATTAATACACCTTAGTGATGATATTCACTTATGAGAATTCCAAGAAATATGATTTTTGGAAGTAAGATGGTGATGAAGTGTACAACTTTACTTTTTTATAGCCTCACACACACAGGACTATATCTTGCAATGGCAAGTAATAGAAGTGACAATCCTTGATGAAAAAATTCAGTGTGTCTGTCTCAAGATGTCTGTCAGCCAATGGCTAATACAAAACTCTGGGTCTTGTTTTTATTAGTCTGATAACTCTTTTTCATGGTACTGGTCATCATCTCTATGCTAAGGCTAATAAAATTATAACACATTATGCCACATTCTCCTCAGATAACACAATTTCTTTTCATCGATTTATCTATTTCCAATAGTTTTTAGAGCCACATATCACATTGGAATAAAGTAGAAACTTTTAATTTCTGTCTGGTGGTATTTAAAAATAAAATACATGTACGACAGGTTGTAGGTAAATATGTTTGAATATCTTCACCTTGATCTACCCCTTTGCAGAGTGACAGGACTAGGGGCAGTGGTTTTAAACTGAAAGACAGAAGGTTTGGATTAGATATTAGGAAGAAATTCTTTACTCCAAGAGTGGCGAAGCACTGGAAAAATTGTCCAGAGAAGTTGTGGATGGCCCATCCCTGGAAGCGTTCTTGGTCAGGTTGGATGGGGCCTTGAGCAAACTGTTCTAGCAAGTGGCATCCCTGCCCATGACTGGAGGATTGTAAAGAGATGGTCTTTAAGGTCTCTCAAATCTAACCATTCCGTGACTATGTATTTCCACAGAAATAAATTTTAGTGGTAAATTATTTGCTTGAAACAAATGTATGCACACACCAAATAGAAATTAACATTTCAGTATTACTCATGTCTAAAACCAAAATTTAACTTTATTTAGCAGTATATGATAGCTTGACAGCACTCTGTGGCTATCTACGTCAACAGAAGAGCAAATCTATAAATATTCTTTTGTATGTCTGCTACCAGTTTTAAAGTATATCTTCATGTATTATTCATCATCATCATGGCTAGGCTTCGCAAACGAAGATTTGGGAAGGGCTCTACTCACGTTTGTTACAAGTGTGTTGGTGACTAAAAAGTCCAATATGAGATAGACACGTCCGGTTGCAAAAGGTACAGGAGAAAGACTCCTTAGGTGGCATATTCTGTAAGACACGATTCTTTCTGCATTGTCTTTTCTCCTCGAGGGTGATCCTGCGTGCTTTCTCAAAAGCATCAGCATCGTTACAGATAGTGTGTCTCCAGACCTCCCGATTGGAGGCCAGAGTAGACCAGTGATGTTGATCAATATGGCCAAGGCTGAGATGTTGTTTCAGGGAGTCCTTGGATCTTCTCTTCGGGGCTCCTCTCTTATGGCAGCCGGTGGTAAGTTCACCATAAAGCAAGATCTTAGGGAGGCGGTGGTCCTTCATCCTTGAGACGTTCCCTGCCCAATGCAGCTGTGTTCTGAGCAACATGGCCTCAATACTTGTGACTGCTGCTTGTTCTAGAACAGATGTATTGGTCACATAATCTGACCAGTGGATGTTTAGGATTGTACCGAGGCAGCGTTGATGAAAGCGTTCTAGGAGACGCAGGTGGTGGCAGTAGATGACTTATGATTCAGATCCATATAAGAGAGTAGACAGCACTATGACTCTGTAAACACTGATCTTTGTACTTTTCTTCAAGTGTTTATTTCACCAAACTCTTTTATGAAGCTTTCCGAAGGCACTGTATGCCTTTGCTAACCTGTTGTCTATCTCTCCGTCAGTCTTACCACTTGAGGAGATGAGGCTACCTAGGTAATTGAACTGCTGGACTGATTTGAGCTCTGATTCACCGATGGTGATATGGGGATGATGGAAGACTTTCTGAGGTGCAGGTTGATATCTTCATGTAGTATTGCAAAGGTTATTAACACATTGGTATATGAAATAAGGTAAATTCAAACAGTTTAGCAGAATTTAATAACATGGTTTAGTTACTTGAATTTAAATCATAAATGAACAGTATATTTCTTGATCAAATGGCTTTTGCTATTGGACTCTTTCCATATCTAGAGAATCTGCAATGGAAAAAAAATTATACAGAGCTTTGTTCAAAAGAAACAGCACATTAATTGTTCAAAGTATTTCAGAAGATTCATTTTGTTCATTTTGTTCTGTGACCTTTCAGCACCATGTCCAAAATTCAGGTTTCTGACTACTTTAATCTCTGTTAAATTTCTTCAAATTATTTAATAGCCAAATACTAAAGTGTGCATTTTGGAAAGGTTTGTGTTTGAACCATGTTTACTCTCATTTAATTTGCTTAAGGAAGGTCCCTGAATGCAAGGGATCTGAAAAACATAAAAATTAACAAATATTTCATTAATATTTTCAAAGCAAATGTTTATTTGAACAAGTATTACTGTGCCTGATAGCAATATGATGCAGTTCTCATGAGTGCTTATTTCTGATTTTTGCATGTATGTTTGATGACCCACTGAAAGGACAATGGAATGCAGAGTTGCTAAGAGGATCATCTCATTTCACACCCCTGACACTGTCAACCCACCTTACATTTTTGTACATCAATTTCTTATCTGCAAAAGGGGAAAAATAGCACATCTTTAGCTTCTAGGTCATTGAGTACATTCATATTAAAATAGTTGATAATATGTTTTTCTGATGCAGAATACAGCAACGTTAGGAGTTTACACAGAATATATAATATATTTGAAATCTGAGGAGTTCTCAAGATTTGTGATCGTTGAAGGGTTGGTAGGATTCAATACTTTTTTTTTTTAAGAAGAGGTGCAGTAAAGCTTCTGACACTGATGAATGATGTTGAATGAGGTGTAATGTAAATTCTAGATGAGAGGCTGCAACACATTGTGAAGAAACCCTTCAAGTACAGTATCATGGGTGAACTTAAGTGCTCTTTGAATGTCCACCTCAATGAAAGTCCTTGAAAGAAACCATTTTTTTGAAACAGCCTACGAATATTTATTGCAAAGTTACCTCAAAATCTATTTACAGGTGGAAAAGAACACACTATTTATATGGAGCTAAGAATTTATTTACAGACAAATAAATAATTTAACAGGATAATGAAAATGAAGCAATTATTATAAAATCTGTCAAAATAGCACTATCATTCATAATCCTAATTAATATAGAAAAGTCACATTAATATTATCCTTATGTTACTATAAATGCTAATTTCAATTTTCAGATTATGTCAAGACAAACCCTGGGAAGCCTTGAGTACCTGCACTGTCAGCTCAATACAAAGGTCATTGTTTTTTGGCTAGTAATGGCAGACATATTTACTTCTATATAACAAGATATGTGTGGGCCTGTTTTTATACCAGTCCTTGCAAGCTTTTTTACTTCCTCATGTGTCTGGGCAATCTCGTATCCAATTTTAATGTGCAGATGCCCATTTATGCTGATATATTCAGCTTTCTATCCACAGAATTTGCGTCTGAAATCTTTATTTATTAATAGTAAAGTCAAGCTTAGACAAAAAAAAAAATGGAGAGAAATCTAATTATTTTGAAAGAAAAGAAACTCTAGGGGAACTTGAAAGACAGTAAAATTTTTATCTTGCAAAGGAGTATAAATAATTTTATTGTTTAGACAATTAATGTTGACAGAACACATAGACTGCTTTCCCTTGTGCAAGTCAATATCATATTCCTTTACAAAAAACTCTCTGCTAGACTTTTTTGTGACGTAATGAAAAAAGGGCATGATATTATTTGAGGAAAGGGATTTGACTTAGGAAGACACAATCCCTACACACCTTGCCCCAACTTGCAAAGAAGACATTAAGCACCAAGCAATTGACCCTGGAAAAGAGGTATTTTTCACAGTAAAATCCCTCTCTTTGCTAATTTCTCATCTATTTTTACCAACTTTAATTCTAAGGTAGTTTTTTAAGGAAAACAAAAAAAGGTATTTAAGGAACTTGTTTATTGTTTTATAAGTGAGTGTCAAGGGTTATCCCTGTATTAGCCCTATATATGTCCCTTTTAGAATCTGAAATTGAACCACCTTTGCACATGCTGTGCAATAATATAGTCCAGGAACAGACTCAGCTGTTTCCTAAGACAGATCTCTCTCTGTGTGTTCTTGTTGAACTTGTTCTACAGTTTATGACCAGCTGAGTACCAGCTGAGTGAAGACGTGAACCTGTGTCCCAGCACATGATTGAGAGCTGTAACAAAAAATTACAGAATTGTTGTTTTTCCTAGACTCTTTCCAGTGAACTGAAAATTTAATTAAATAATTGGAGCAGATCCAAGGCCACAGTAACAGTTTTTTACACTGCAAATTTAAAAAGACATTTTAGTGGTTTATAGGAAGCCTTAACTCATTACAAATCAAGAATCAAATAAGAGCAGTTTTCTTTGACCTATATTCAAAGTAGACAAACTTAGAAATTTTTGTGAACAATGATGTCTGTGACTGACTGAATAGGATCATACGTTGCCTGACGCTTTTTAACCTTTAGGAACTATTCATTGAAATTATTAGTTCCTAACTAATTAAACAAATATATGTTTATGGCAAAGAACTCAAATCCAAAGACCTACTTGTGCTAACAAAAAACTTACCTCTCCATCCCCAGAACACCTTATCATTCGAGTGTTTATTCGCAGACCAAATTTTTAGTCTAAAGAACAGGTTTCTGGTTGAAAACAAAAACAAATAAAAACCCAAAACCAAACAAATAAACAAAAACCCAAACCAAACAAAAAAACCCCCTTCAGTATGATTCTTATGATTGGAACTCTATCATGTTTTTACTCTTTAAATCTACACAATACTCCAGCGCCCTTCTAGTAATCTCAGTACCCTTATACAGCACGCTTTGTTCTTAGTTTTCCACTATAAAAACAACACTTGTATTTGCTCAGTACTATTATTTCAGACATTCTATTGTGAAAGAAACTTATAAAATATTATAATTATATCTTAGAACTGTAGCACACCATGTGGGGTTTGGACTGGGACCCGGTGTCAAATGATTTGCAACATGGATGTGGTCTGTCTTCTCCAGAAGATACTCCCTCTTGGCTGGCAGGTGTGAAGAAATAACCAGAGAGACTTTATGCACTTTTTAAAAAAGTGCACTTTATGCACTTTAAAAGCCAGAGACTTTACAAATTTAAGTTTGTAAAATAAATTAAGAAAGAAGCAGGACCAATCAGCAGACATTCAGATGAGGAAAGAAGTGTAGGCATCCTTAAATGCAAAAAAGTGGTACTGGCACTAATTTCAGTATCTAGAATGGCCAAATATTTAAAGCTCTTAAATGATCAAACCCATTTCAAGGATAATGTTGTAGATTCTTTGATGGATGTTTGTGTTTATGGAGTGATTCCTATGTGTTGTGACTGCCACTGTTAGTAAACCTGATCCTTCATGTCTTTCAAAATTACACCAAAGACTCTCAGGTCCTCCTGAGCTGGTTTGAAAATGTAGCCTCGTAGTTATTAATTTATTCTTTCTTTTTCCCCTTTTAAAGGAAGACTTTTAAAGGTCTCCTTGATTTCAATTAATCTATGCCCCATTCAGACAAAATACCCTCATTTTAGTATATTGGAAAAAAAAGGGAAAATGCTGGATATTTTAAATTTCTGTATTCTACTTTTCACAGTGATAGGGCTATGATTCACCTTCTCATATTTCTTATTCTTTTTTTAATCTACCAAGTGGAAGAAAATGTCACCAAAAATATAAAGATACAATGGGTTTCTAAACTTTGTTATATTCTAAACTGTTGTTATATTCTGCCATTTATTTTTTTTTTACTTTAACACTGTTGTATTAAGCATTTTTGGTGTGAAACTACTTCCTTGGTACATGAAAGCATCATGGTTTTGTAGCCAAAGGGTCTGGGTTTTTATTGTGTTTTTTTTCTTACTTACTTGCTTATTTTTACATTGCACAAACAGACATGAGAATATTGATCTGTGTGTTTATGTTTCATACTTCAGGGACTATGTCTGGGAAATTCACAAAATCAGAGCTTATTAACTTTTGAAGTTTCCCTCCTCTACCTGGTGTAATTTATTTAAGTTTATCACAACTTATAACTGCCACCCTTGAATTTGTAAGGAGAATACAAAGTGACTTGCTCCACATGTTGAAGACTGTACTTCATCACTGCCCCTGCTGTATCTATTCTTTTGTTGGAAAGATTAATTTTCCAGTATTATGATTCTAAGAACTTTCACAAGTATTAAATTTATTTTTAAAAGAAAACCAGTTATGTAACACAGAGCTACAACTCTGTTACAGAAATCTTAGAGCACAGAAGTATGGCTTGACTTTGTATGCTTCATTGCCAGAAACCTGAAATAGAGTTTTTGTTTTAATTACTCTCATTCATGTATACTGATGTTTTTACATAAGGATTTCTCCATAAATCAGAATATCCAATGCAATATATGTTTATTCTCTTTATCTAACACCATAGTTCATATTCTATAACTATTAAATAGAAGACATGAAAAACATATTACTAGATATCAAATTATATGATCTTTCTTTCAACTATAGATGTAAGGACTTTGTTTACACCTGTAAACACTTCTGGAAGGGAGGTTTCAGTAAAGCAGATAGAGACAAACTTTTCAAAAATTATTAGTCATCTTTATAATCCTTCAGTTTCCTAGAAAAATGGAAAGAAACATTGAAAAAGCAATTGATTTGATTTATTGATTTAGAAAAATGAATTTTAAAATATGCTAATCTAAGATGTTGATGAAGAACCATGTGTTGTTATCTAACTGATATGTCTAAATTAAAAGTATAGTTGCCTCAAGCATCTTTCTTTTTGGCATAGACTGCACTTTTAAAGCAGTCTGATGGTGAAGATAAGTAAGCTTTAGGAGCTTGTCTTTGAAATAGTCTAAATGTTCTAGCTAAAAATCCCAGATTCCTTAGCACCTTTGCATTTGAAGAATGGATTGTCCGTATCCTTCTAAGTAGCAGAAATTATGTTTTCTTTGTGCAAACAGAAAAGAAACTTGAGTTCCAAATTATGGTTATCTAAATTTGGGTATGTGTAAAGTTGTATCACATGATTAAAACACCAAGACAGTTAAAATGAAGTATATCAAAACAACTGAGAAGTAAGTACCATTCCGACAAAACAATAAAGTTTGTGACGAATGCTGTATTTGAGGGTGATGAAAACTTATACTCAAGAGGAAAGCACAAACAACACAAATTTTGAAAAGTAACTTGAAATGCAGGTCTTTCTTTTCTATCGATAGGATGAACAGCCTAATTTCTGATATTCAGTTTCACTACTTAATTCAAGATGTACATGCATCCTGTCTCTAAACACTAGCTACTACACTATCTAAATTATATTTCACTTGGGACTTCAAGAGCACTTTCAGTATCTTCTTTTTCCAAATTTGATTTTTGCAGTGAGTATTTCATAAGTAGAACAACCACACTGCACCAGTAATTCAACAGGAACAGTGGTCTGGTTTGCAATGTTTTTTTTATTTTTACTGCTTTTAAATCTTCCATGATCTTTAGATCGTGTCACAGGAGAAACACTTAGAAGCTGAGAATTTTAGACTGTGCCCCTATTTGTGAACCTAGCACAAACTGAATTTTTCTGTAAAACCCATTCACAGCAGTGTTCTGAAAAACTGATTTTAAGTACCAACAATCTACCTTAATTAAAAAAAGAGGTAGCAATGAAATTTATAGGTTTTTTTTCCACCTATTCAGACTGCAGAATCAATTAACAAAAAAAATCACTCCAATGTAAGAAATTAATTTCCATCTGAGTAAACAGAAAACTGTGAAAAAAAATTGAGACTATTGTGACTGCAGTGTAATGGGTTTTGCTATCCCAACTATTTGTTCTGTACTATAGCAAAAATATTTTTTCCTAGCAGTCAAAACCCCCATTTTGTCTTTAATGTTTTAAAATGACAAATCAGTTTGTCAGCAGCCATAATATCTTTTTTCCATAACATTATTCTCCCATTGCTAGTGTTAATAATTTTCAAAATATTATATCATGTTTCATCCTTTAAAATATGCAAATTCATGGGGAACATCCACTCTTTCTGTAATATTGTCAGACTTGTATCTCTACTAATCTGCCTCATTTATTAATAATAATAGGAAGCAGATCAGTTCTACCTCCTGTCTCAGCTGCATGCGAGAACTGAGAACATTATGAACATTCACAATGGGTATGTGCTGTAATCCATCCATCTGCCACAAGCTTATGTTGTCAGTGCTAGATGAGAGGGATGTAACACATTATATTAGCTTTCGACATTTTCTCAGTCACTGTGATGTTGGAAAAAAAAAAAGTGGAGTTCATTACTTATTCCAGATACATTCACCGCCTTAAAAATGCAGCTTCATCTATTTTATATGATTTTACTTTCAGAGCTAAAAAATACCTGAAAAGAAAAATAGTGTAGATATATATATGTATAGTCCTGAACATATGAGTTTTATAGTTCTTCTCATTTTTCATGATTTATAATTACTTTGTGTGCTCCCATACTTGAAATAACAGAGTTGAAAACTCATGTTTCTCTGAATCACTCACACTAATATCTATTATGAACACAATGTGATATAAAGATGGATTTGTATGATTAAATTTACACACTATGTAAAGTGTGTAAGGGGAAGGTCCATTTACTTGGATTTCATTCTCTTTCTTTGAATTTTCTCTTCACACTCTAGATTTATCCTTTTATTATTTTTATTCTTTTTAAATGTTAGAAACTTTTTTTGAATCCACTACTGTGATCCTGATACAAAGAAAATCTATATGAAATTTTCTATGCAACTTCATAACCCTTTTGCAGTTTGTTTGTAGAAATATAAAGCCTTAGCAGCTTTAAAAGTAAAGAATTATGTAATTCCTAGTGACATTCCACTTTTTTATTGATCTTTTGCTAATTAACACTGGTTCATACTGTGTGAAAAATATTCATGCAAGGGTCAAAACCACAGATAAGACTGAAGCTGAAATTTGTTGTCTCTTATTTTTTGTCCTTCAGGAACAAAGGGAGTGTAATGACAATGTTTTTGATGTGACATATCCTAGTAGAAGACTTAGATAATAAAGGTCCCCTTTCAATCATAAACACAGTGTATTTTTTCAATTGTGAAATTGTCTGTCAATTGTGAGCAGTATGACACAGTTACTTGCTTAATTAATAACAAATTCCATCTTTCACAGTTTAGATATTTAACCTATATTTGCCTTTTGACATTTGCAATTGAAAATTTCTAATGTTTAGCTCATAAGAGTGGAAAAAATTATATGTATCAGTAAAATTTAAGTGTTTCAGTAAAACTAATTTTTTAAAGCCCATGTATATAAAAGATTAGAACTATCATGGCATTAAAGCAAAACCAAATAAACTGCATCCTTCATGACGCACACATATACGATTGTGGTTATGTTGTTTGTACAGTTCTTGACTCGCTCGATATTTTTAGGCATAATTTTAATAAATTTAATATTTTTATAAATAATTTAGCCCTTTTTCGAGAAAAAATGTAATCAATTTTTTTTCAAATTCCAAAGGAATTTTAGTTTTAAAGATTTTGTTGGGGAGTGTGTGTGGCCATTGACCTTTTCATCTTAGTCCGTCTCTATAAAATTACTTGTTTCAGAAAGCTCCAAATCAGTAAGTCAGACACAGTCATTGATTTATTTTTTAAAATTTTCTACACTTATAAATAAGTATGCTACAACAGGGCCTTTATGACCTGTACTAAATAATAGAATCTCTTTTACCTCTTTTATCCTTCTTTTTTGTTCTCCCTACTTCCATAAATACCTGAAAAGCAGTATCATGACCTTGTGGTTTTGTTCTTACCACTTGTACGGTTATGTATTAAAAAACTGAACTTGTTCACCAAAGTAAACTCCTAACATTACTAATACCCTCTCGTTTCTTCTTTGTATTCCGAATGAGACTTCTTGCGTCAGTCTGTAGCATCTTCTTTTACACTTACCTTGTATAATGTCTGTGGGATAAGTTCACCTTTTTGTTCAGTGTTTGTACTGCTCAAGGGAGACTTAGACTGTGACAAGGGCCCCTAGGCAAGACAGTTATATAAAAGGCAGTGCAGGAAAGGGAGCATATTTCAATATGACACATCTAAGAAAATGGAAATTCTGCAAAATAATAGAGGAGACATCACTACCTATAAAATCATGAAATCTTCAGGGAATAGAACAATTCAGTTAAGATCAAATATGAGTACTGCAAAGCAGGGATGCAGACAGAACCTTGTGTTAGTATAAATTAGTCTCACATCTTTCTGTTAAAAGAGTATATATATATATATATGAGTATTCATATGAGTATTCATGACATTTTTTTTTGTCTAAATGTTAATTTTGGTAGGTTGACCCCACATGACAGGTAAGTCCCCACCCTCACTTCCCCAGTTTTGTTGCTGGGAATGATGTTATGTGCTGTGAGATCTCTCTTTGGTCAGCTGGACTCAGCTGTCCCAGTTGTGCTTCTTCCAAGCTCCTTGCCTGCCTCCAACCTACTTTTTGAAGGTCACAGTGGGGCTTTAACCCTGTGCAGGCACTGTTCAGCAATAACTAAAACTTTGGTATGCTATCAACACCATTTTGGTCATAAATCTAAAACAACCATGGGTCTGCTATGTAGAAAATTAACTCCATCAGAGCCAGATTCAGTACAATAATGAAAGACTTGACTTTTATACCCCTTTTTTAAAGCTATGATAATTGAAAAACTGTATTTAATCACTTTCCTAAATATAAATCTACTTCTTCAGAAGTGCTATCACTTCTTGAGAAAGCAAAGTCTATACCAAAATCTTCTGCCCCTTTTTGAAGTGCACTGAAGAGGCTACAAATTAAGCATATATTTTATGATCTTCTTTTTTATAACTTTTTTATAAGAGGTGTTTTATAACACTTTTTTTATTTTATCTGTCATTCTCCTACTCTTCATTAATTCCATGGCTGAAGTGAAAATATAGGGGGAAAGACTATTGAGAAACTGTGAACAATAATTATTTTGGGATCTTCTTAATTTATGCCAAAATGTGATACTTTCTCATAGATATTTTAATTAATGGATCTGCTCTTCTGTGCACCACTTTATTCTGAGTGTGCAATAGGTTTCAAATTATAATTATTTTGTGAGAAAACACTGGCAGATAAATAGCAAGCTCTAGTACCTTGGTGCTATGTTATGGTATTCCTAGAAAGGTAGAGAAATAAAGCAAATGGGTATAAAGCAGACTACACCTGGTTACATATTTCCTATTCTTGGCACTTAAAGAACAGGAAATTTTATTCAAAAACACATACATTTTTGTATACTTTATTCAGAAGATTTCTTTATATTTTGTTTCAGAAGATGCCAAGTTTATGTTGTTACTTGTATGCATGAAAACCCACCTTTGTTTGAGGAATTGCCAGATATGATGAGAGGTTTTGAAATATCAACATGAAGTATTTGTATGGCAAAGCATCCAACAAACAGAAGAGTATTTAATACACCACCTTAACACTGAAAAAACAAGTTTAGTTTCTTACAAAGGTATGTAATACCAGGATAACAAGCCATCTGGGTGTAAGGAATGCCTCTGTTAAACCTACAAAATGGTAAATAATATAGGGAATGATAGATAGAGAACATGTGGTTATAGATCTTTGAGGAGAAGCTTTAGTTACACTTCAGTTGAGCCTAACAATTGCACAGCAAATGATTCCTGGCCTTTGTTAAAGAAAATAGACTAGACTCCTTTATTTATCCAAGAATGTAAATAGAGAAGTCTATTGGACAGATGGAAATCCTGCAGCATTTGAAAGACTGGAAAATTCTATAGGGTTTCTAGTGATATACCTGATAATATTAATGGGTCTAGCACTGAGATACAAAATAGTCTGAGTGAAAGAAATTCTAACTGGTTTTGGTACCTTAGACAACAATAAGGTTGAAAGTGTTTGTAGATATGTCCTGTACTAAGAACACAATAATTTAGAAAGAAATCCATACACCAGTTTTGTGTCTGTACAACTTAGCCAATGCAGTAGATATATAAGAGCAGCATGGGTCAGCTTACTCAATGTTTGTAAAGAAGGACTTTTATCATGTCATAAGGTGTCAGAGAATATCTAATGGATATCACTTAATATGTTACTGGAGCTGATTCCCTCTTTTTATCTTTTCACTTCAAGAATTTTCAGAAGTATGCTTTTTACTATTCAGACAATCACCAGTTCAAAACCTCACAGTTAAAATAAAGTAAAAAGATCTATACTGCTTTGAGGTGTACCACAACCTCTCCACTTTACTTGGAAATTACACATTGATGTAAGCTCATCCAAATTTCTGAGCAGGCTCATTTAGAAGTTCTTGAAACTCTGGAAAGCCTTTTATTTGATAGCATCTCTATTATTATACATACCTACCCTTTGAAACAGATAAGCCCTTTAAGTTTCACCACTAAATTTTCATTTAGTTCTAGAAGTAAAATAACCATTTATTTTTAATTAAGTAGGAGTAATACAAAAATTAGAGGAGAAATTATATTGTCTGTCTTCACTGTAGTTATTTGTTTTCCCTGTCTTTATCAATATTGCTTGCTTTCAGTTCTGTAGTACATTAGGTTCTTGCATCTTAAGTGCTGTCACCTATCACCTGTTTCAAACACTACCAAACTCCTGAGTCTTGCAATACAAATGGAAAATGCATGAATAGTTTCTTATTATCTAAAAAGAGTAAACAGAAGTAACAATAACATATAAAATTGCATTTGAACAATAGTTCAAAGGGAAACTTTGATATGAGATTCAATTCTGATATAAAAAATAAAAAATATTTTTCTTGTCAAAGTACTCTATATTTAAAAAAATAATATTTTTTCAATATTTACATTTGCACTCAGATTCCTCTGTGACTTAAACTATCTATGCTAACTTTCTATAGTTTCTCTACTATTGAGAAAGATAATCACATCCAGAACTGAATTATTCCTATTTTAAGAGAGGTATTTAACTTATTCATTTTAATGTAAGCGAAACACATATAAATTGGTCTTTTACAAATATCAGAAATATGGAAACAGAATTTAACCCACACTTTATTGAAAGTCACAGCCTGGAGAACTAGCTTCCCTTTCATTGTTATGAACTTGAGGCATTTCAATTATTCACATTCTCATTGTGAATCCTATTTTTGTTCCTTATAAAACAATTTTGTTATAATTAACCAGTGCTTTTATTTCTTTTTCTTACACAATAATTCCAAAGGCATAGTCACGTTTGTCATAAACTGTTTCAAAAGCTATCAATTTACTTCCTTTTCTTGAGGGATACATATGTTCTTTACACCTAAAAAACTGTTTCATAGTCTGCAATGTTTGCATAACAGCTGTGTATTTCATAAAAAGCCTTATACTGAACTGTCTACAAGATAAAATACACTCTTTTAAATATTTAAGAGCTTCAACAGCAGTAATCTGAAGAATTTTGATATTTATTCCATTCCTATAGCAATCTTGTGTTCAGCAGAATGCAGTAAAAATCAATCACTAACAATATCTACATCTGAATTTAGGATACTTTGAGTTATGTTTTACTGGCAATTGTAAATAAAGGTGCTGTCCACAATCTTTATCAGCAACAAAATCATCGGATGTGCTATATCTTAATATTTTTAAAATCTCAGCCAGAATCAAAGTAAAAAATATCTTAAAAATTCGGACTATTTCTAAGAGATCTGAAAATGGTAATACAATAACTTAATTATAATGAACAGGTGAAATGTTAGAATGGGAGTGATAGAATCCAGAAGTAGAAAAATAAATATAATAGATTTTGCAATAAAGAGTAAGAGATACTTCAAAGTCAAAACCACTAGTTTTCATGCCTTCTCACCTTTCATATTTAAGAGCAATTTCTACTCATGAACACGGAAACAGATTAATTTCTGTCTTTAACAAAACACATGTTTAATCTACAGATTATATGATCCAGTTTAGGAACCATGGAGATCTTTTGAAAACCTAATTTGCACCTATATTTTCAGTATCTATTAAATTATTTTTCTGATACATGGAGGCAGGATTCAGTTGCCTAAACATCAGACTCTAGAATGATTTCAGACTTGATGAAACACGCTGCTTGGTCTCCAGCTTCTCCACTCTAGATGAACGTGTGTCTCCCATAAATCCAATCTGCAGATCTATACAGATGTCTTGGTGTTCTAGGACATCTAAAGTAATAACAAATTTACGAACATATATTTTTAGCTAGATGAATCCATGGGAGTTGATTCTTTGAGATTTAGATATCTACACTGTAAGGGCTCAAGTCAATTGCCAATACACAGATGCTTGATGCTGTTCAAGGTAGGTAGTATACCTGAGAAATCTTAGTGCTGATTGTTCCCGGATTCCTTTGGGATAACTTGGAGATAGATATATTATAATATATCTATCTCCAAATTATCCCAAGGTAATTCCACACGCATGCACACACACACATATATATGAATAACAAGTTAGAGAAACCTGTCCCATTCTGGAGATCTACCTGGAGTCAACATTGAATGCTATAGAAAAATTCAAATAATTCCCATCTTATGAGTGAGAAACTGATTTGAAAACTGATATATAGGAAAAGAATCAACCCTATATTAAGATCCCTAAATCTCTGTGTCTGTACATGAGCATTAAAGTACTGCTTATAATTAGTGGAAATCTAAGCCTCAATTCAGTTGCTGACTGTATTTTTCTAGTACCAATTGTCATATCCTAAAGTACTGGAGATATCTACACTGAGCTGGCACATATGCCACAGATCTTGAAAATGCTTGCTCTTCTGGAGCAGAAACTGACAGTATATTCTAGATTTGAAAACTTTTTGTGTTTTGTGATAAGTAATTGAGTTTCACTCCTCTGAATGAGAGTACCTCATGAGGGGAGGATGAAGTACTAAACCTTTTTACGTTTCACTCACTGTAGCTAGATCACCATCCGTGGCAATCATAGAATCGTAGAATATTTTGAGTTGGAGGGTACTTTTGAAAGGTTATTTAATCCAAACCCCCTGCAACAAGCAGGGATGATGGGAGGGTGGGGAATAATGGGAGGTCAGATTCCTGCCTTACAGGTCAGCAACTGTATGTAGATCCCTAAATATAAATGTCTTGATTTTTTAAAATCTTTTAAATCTCCTGATTTAAAATTAAGTGGTGATTGGAAATGTTGTTTCACCAAAGCTGAATGAGACCTAAGACACTTCATGGCTCCAGATACACACCAATTGAGTAATCCCTGATTTTTACCCAGAAAAACCCCAAAATCAAATATTCCAGCGGACTGGGAATTTAGGTGCTCACAATAGGTTCTCCTTTCTGAAAAACAAACAACCCAAAAACTGGAGTTGAAGTCTGGAGGGCAAAAAGGAGAATACATTCATTTCAGTTTAGGTGCAACTGAGGTATAGAAGTAGCTGGTATTGCCATGTTTCACCTCATGGCTGAAAGACATGAAAGGTTAAAAAAATGAGTCCAAGTGAAAGGAATTGTAACTGCTCTGGGTGCCCTAGAAGACAACTCCTCACCTTGGCTGGGTGGTTCAAGAGTAACATGCTCCCATCACACTATCATCCCTATTGTTCTCATATCTGATCCTGACAAAAAAAACTTTCAACCCACCTGTCATCCATCCTGTACAACAACTCTGTACATTTGACTTGCTTCTTCAGAGAGAGGGCAACTCTCTGACCCTCATCTTCCCTGTCTACAGTTCCTGAAGAGTCAGTATTCATCCATTGTAACACCCCAGTTATGTGAGCTGTTCCATCACGTGTCAGCTATTCCAACAGCATTATATTGTGTAATCTTATGAGTTGCTCTAGTTACTCCTCTTTCTTTCTCAGGCAGTGTGCATTTGGGCATGTACATTTGAGACTGGTGTCCTTTTGCCCCAGTTTATATTCCTGAGGTTTCTTGCAATTTGCTTCTCACCCTTGTCAACTATTTCCTCACTTAACTGAGTGTTTTTATTTCTCTCATTATTATTCCTATTAAAGTTCTTTTCACCAGCTTCACAAACCTGTAGGTAGAGATGCTTTTGCTGAATTTAGTCAGGCACAGTCCATCTCTTCCTAGCAGTTATCAGTCCTCAGAGAGCTCCAACTTTGGAGCCCTTTACCCTTGTGTCCAGAGCCAAATAGTCACCTGAGATCACTGCAGAAGTATCATTTGTCCCCACATACATAAGCAGCAAAAAGGCTTAGTTCGAGAGCTAGACCAGCATCAGTGGTCTCTCCACAGAATTCCTGATCCAAGACCCTGTCAAGCAGCAATGCTTCACGAGGCGGTAAGATTGTAGATGTGGACTTCCATTTTCCCACAGACAGGAATCTTCCATAACTACCACCTATCACTTCCTCATGACAAAGGCATGTAACTCAGACTCGGCCGATCATTGTGTCTCCCTAGGAAGAGTTTTATCCTCTGTGTGTGACACCTAGGCACTAAACCCATTCTGCAGTTGCAGGTTTGGGTGTACAAGGAGCTCTCCACCTGCTGTCAGAATTCACATGCTACCAGCTTTGGCCATACCAAGAGTCTCCATTTGCCACCTGAATGAACACAATCTCTGACTGTTCCTCCTTCTGTTCAGCTGGGAACTTGGGCTTCTGTATCTGCAGGGTATCTATAAGGATCCCATCAATCTCATTTTCATTTGTCCTAATGCTGCACAGTCTGTCCTTCTCCTCCAGAAGCTTTTTTTTGCTAGGCAACACAGCTTTTCAGCAGAGCACATATGCAAGCATGGGCACTGTCTTTACTTGTTTCAATGGGAGACCTCTGGACTCCTTGCAGCTTTAAGAGGAAGTCTCCAATGTGTTGGGATGGTTGCTGTTGTTGGGGCGTGGGTTTTGTGCCCTGTGGCACATCATTACATGTTGAGCAATTCTGTGCCGTCCTTAGTCGTTGTTGGATCCCTTCCACATGCCCCCTGCACAAGCAGCTGTCCAAACTACTGCATTTGTGAGTTGCTTCTGTTTGCTGTGCTCATGTTTGGTGGTCACCCTCACTTTAGCCTGCAGGTTTACTGGCCAAGTGTGCTGGGGATGCAGATTTTGCTTCGCTAGGGTTTGTCACATTACCAACAGCAAAACGACAGGCAGGAAAAAAAAAACACTCAAAAATTCCTGTAGAGAAATATTTTTTTTTTTCCAAATAAAAGTGACACATTAGAGATCACTGTCAACATGCTGGCACAGATCAGCATATTTGTTTTTATGTCTAGTTGTACTGTTTAACCATTCATTGCTTAACATCTAGGTTTGGGGATTTCATATTTCCCATTTGGGACCATCACAGACTTGCCAACCCTCAGAAAAATCTATTTGGAGATCTGGCTGCAGAGTTAGACACCGGCTGATGCCCTACAGAGTGTTTGGAATTGCAGAATCACAAAATTACTGTAGCTGGGAAAGGACTTTGCAAATCACCTAGTCCAATCCCCTCTTCTTAAAGCAGATTGAGATACTGCAGGTTGCTCAAGGCCTTGACCTGTTGGATTTCAATTGACAGAGGCTCCACAACATCTTGAGGCAACTCATTCAGTCTTTGATCGCCATCATGGTAAAAATGTTCTTATGTTTACATGTAATTTAATCTCTTTCTGTTTGTCTTTTTTGCCTCTTGTCACCTGTCAGAAAGGTCTGGTTTTAACTTTTTTACTGCCCTTTATCAAGTGTGTATGCAGACTGATAGGAAGCCCCTGCATCTCCTTCTCTCCAAGTTAAACTCTTCCAGCTCTCTCCGTCTCTCTTTGCTTGACTATTGCTCCAAGTCCTCAATCAACCAGCTCTAGGATGTCCATGTCTCTTGTGTTGGAGAACCTGGACCTGGATTCAGCACACTAAATGTGATCTCACTGGGGGAAGGATCACCTCCCTCCAAGATGTGAAGGGTCGCCTTCTCAACCTGCTGAAAATACTTTACCTAGTGTAGGTCAGAAGGCTCTTGGCCACAAGAGCACTTCTCTATGATTCCACTGCAGTCAGATTTGATAAAGAAGTCAGTCCCTGGGAGAGCTCTGGTGGGTATTTAACAAAGTTGATTGTTGGTAGACTCCTCACTCGCTGCTTCTCAGAGAGGATTTCTGTGGAGCAATCCCCCTTAGTCAAGAGGAAAGAACCACGAGGTTTCTTCGCTGGATTCCAGTGGCGAAAAGTCCTTAATTCAAAATCCCATGGGCTTTTAAAGTCTCCGGGGGAGAGTTTAGAACGGGGAGTGTGATTGGGCAAGGGTTTGGGGAAAAGGGTCTCTGCTAGCCAGTGGGGGATACAGGAGGACCAAAGTCCAATAACAAACCAGGGATTAGGGAGAGAAGGATGAGACAACCAATAATGCTTGTGCAGGGGTGGGGACTGGTTTGGGGAGGGGAGAGAACATTGTGGTGTACAGGGAATTCAGGGTTCAGGGTTCAGGTTCCCTGTACAGGGTAAAGGGAATTACAGAGTTCAGGGGAAAACAGTACAATAAAAATGCAAGTAGTCGGTGTTTTTCCACTCCACTCGATCCCGGAGAGCTGCTGCTGTGATGGACCCGCTCCTAGAGTCGTTCTTTCCAGGATTCATAGTCTTTGCATTCTCCCACAGGCATTAAGCTTGTTTTCAGTGTTTACCGCCAAAAAATATAGACTTTGGGACTGTGAGAGGGAGATGAAGAAGGAAGGGAACACCCATAACCTGGTGCCCGGTGTCCCTGCATGACAAGCAGGGCAGACGGACCAGTCAAAAGAACTTTCCTAAGAATATAGGGGGTATAGGGCCCCTTTAAATCCCCTAGGTGTGCCATGTGAGATAGAGAGGAGGACCATATTGCATAACATGTTGCCAAGTCATAGTATTAGTAGAAACGCTGGTGAGATTTGTACTGTGTTGGGGCCTGTACCATTGTTACGACCCGCCCCAGGAAAAGAGGGGGGGGGGTAACCCAGGTTTTATCAAAAATTCCTTTGGGGTGGATTAAAGCGAAGCGACACTAAATAATCGGTGTATGAAAATATATAAGATTTATTTTAACAGTTTTGTATCAACAGGTAAGTTAACATTTTTGGGTGCTGTCATAATCAATAGGTAAGCTAACACTTTTGGGTGCTGTCATAACCTTTCTGGGGAGGAGAAAAATGCATAGGGGAGAGAAAGGCAGGATAAGAGCAAGGGAGAGTAAGGGAAAGAAGAGCTGAGAGTGGACAGATGTCCATAGTCACCGCCCACGGGGTCCAGCGATGAAACTTGATAGTTGCAGCTTCCATGTCTGTCGGTTGAAGTGGTGGCCTTGATCTGCTGGGGGTGAAGGAGGGAAGCCCCCACACTCCAAGAAGTTATGAATTATCATATCCATGGTCAGTGTCACGGGCCATGCCTCCTGCCTCCGACCTCTCCCTGGGCCCTGCGCAAGAGCTCCCGTGTCTGCCCTGGTTCCCGCCCTTTTCCCGACTGGCGGGGGGGATGGGCTCTCATGGGCTATCAGAGGTACAGTGTAACAGTCAAAAGCCCGCAAGCTCGGCTCTTCCCGCCTTTTCAGGACTTCACACCTCCTAATTGCCCATCAGATGTGTCAATAGCCCAAGGTCAGTTGTTGCCTTTTCAGGACTTCACACCTATGTGTCAATAGTCAAAAGCCTGCAAAAGTCTCCTAGAATGCATAAATCATCAACCATTTCAGTCTCTGACAACCATGTAGTGTTCAATAGGGATGTAAACATGGTGTTTTAAAGCAGAGATAGCCTAGGCACAAGCTGCACCAATCCAACTGGTGTCAGTGCCAGGCACTTAATGTACTTATATAGATGTGGCTGTAGAAACAAAATTCAAGTGATCATTAGACATGTTTTATCATTATTGTCTCTAATTTAGTTGTATCTTTCTTCAAAGAGTAAACGGGTCCTGATATAATTTTCAAGGTCTATTCCCCAGAAACAGATTTTTCTAAAAAGGTAGAACAAACATAATTTATTTTACATTTCAAGAGCAATTTCTGAGTGGAAAGGCAGAAATACTTATTTTAGATAAGATTAGTACAATATTGGATTAGGTGATCTGTTGTATTCTACAGTACCAGATAAAAGACATTGTTTTTAGGTAATGTACATTGCTTTAAATGGAAGAAATTCACAATGGATTTTAAGAAACATTAGGCTGTGGAGAGTGGTCAATAGGTAAAAAATCTGCGAACCAAAGATAATAAATGTTTTCAGATAACCAATGAATACATCGACTTTGACTGAAGGGTAATGGTAAACTTGAAAATCTTGAGTTTGCATATAGTTAGCCATGCTAGCTAAATGTCAGAAGGGAATTGCTGACTGGGCATATTAATTTATTCCTAGACTTGCAGTGATTTATTTCTTATAGACTTGTTTTGGGTTTTTTTCCATATAAACAAGCAATGAATGACCGTTCTTTTATATTTTTAAATTTCAGTCCCTGTGGATTAGCGTGGAGAAATTACTCAGCAAATTATCCCATAGTCAATTCCACATGTCTGTGTACTGTATTATTCTTTCTGTTTTTAAAGATATGAAATATATCTCAAGTCAAAACCATGTGATATTCATACAAGAAGTAAACAAGTTCTGTGATTTATTGGAAATGCCATTCATAAAAGAACCTTGGGCCTCCCAAATGCAGGTGTTTAGAGGGAACATACATCTCTCTGTGTTAGCCTTCAGTTTATATATTTAACGTATCCTTTTCCATGAGAGATTTCCGACAGCCATTTCCTATGTATGTATAAGCAGGACCATTCAGTCTAAGAAAAAGGGCCAGGCAGTTTATATGATTATCACAGTGTACACAAATTCATATTTGTATATATTAATAAAATATAGTCTATATTTAAAGTCCCAAGGAAGACATCTGAAGGACTACATTTCCTTTTAACTAGTCTGAATCTAAGATTAACTTGGTAATATATACATTAATTTTACCTACTGTCCTTGTGCATACTGATGGCAATTCTTATCAAGCATCAGATTTCCCTACTATATTAGAATATTTCCATTTGAAGATGGATCACTTTTTTTTTTTTCTTTTTAAGTAACCCAAAGAAGCTAAAGCACCTTTGGTGGGGTGACTCTTTCATATTGACTTGTCCACTTAGTGATATATCTTCAAAGGGCCTTTTAGCACAGCTAGAGATGTAGTCCATGTTAACAGGATTTCTCTGTTTTTTGAAATGTGGGACAACCTATCTGACAAAATAGATCAGAACACTTCAACTTTTTTTTTAAAGCAGGTTTCAGGAGCTTGAAAAAGACTGTGGAGGTTGAAAATACTTTGATTAAGTTGGTTGCCTATTTTTAGACATTTCTTATAAAACAGCTATTATGTATTGACAATAGTATTTTCAGATCTACAAATCAAAATTATTTAACAAATTTTTAAGTCTGACAGTTGTTTGAGAGGACATAAAAATCCTATCATCTTTGATGAAATCTTAACCGTTGAACTAAATTTTTCACACTAATGGACTAGAGGGTAGGAAAAGTAAGATCCTTCACAAAGCAAGTAAATGTTTTTGGCATATTTGTTAAAATTCAGAGTCAAAAAAATTGACATATGTATTTGAACATCTAAATGTTTACATTAGTGTACTCTATAACAATTTTTTGAAGTATTGTGCTTTCATAATTAAGAATATATGAATGTAACAAAGTTGAATATTCACTAATTTAGAACACTTAAATCAGGGCTTATGATGAAAAAATGATTCTTTACTTTGTGCATTTCTAACCATTTTTATTAATAGTAGGATTACATATACTGGAAATTATTCTCATAAATTCTGTCATATAATTCTTGGGTTTCTAGTTTAAGCTAGATCTGTAGGTTGTCTCTGTAGTCACTTTAAAAAGATATACAGATGGAATTGTTTACCTTTATGAGATGTTTACTTCTCTTTAGATAGCTAGACTGGAGTAGATGTTCAATTTTCACATGACTAAAGCTAAGTGAGATAAAACTTTACATTTCTTATTCTATTTTTTTACACCCCTTCCCCCACCCCATACTGATTTCTTCACAGAGCAAGATAACATTCTAAAAAGAAATTACAATGTCATAGAAGAGGAATTATTTGTAAGTACAGTTCCTGTTCCACTTAATGAAGAAGTAGGATTTTGAGTAGCAAATATGGTAGGGAACTACAAGGAGAAAATAAAATGTGCTTACAACTTCAGTTTTGACAAGTGAACTAGCAGTCCTGCTTCAAATTAAGCAAATTCCAAGAACAAAAATGTGTACAACACAGAAAACCTGTTCTACTCACATTATTATAAACACTGTTGTTTGATCATTCCTCTAGATTTCACTGCTTGCATTACTGGAGGGCTCATTGCTGCTGCCAGTACATGCAGTACATATTATAAGAAGCATAATTGGGCTTGGCAGATATTTGGTCCTATTGATACAACATGTATTCTATGTGTGATTCAGGAGTATTACTCCACAATTGGTGTGATCTTATCCCAGAGACTGAAAACTTCTGCAGCTGAAACACAACAGTGTCCCTCTTATGGGATATTTTTTCATTCAGAGTAATCAAGAGGGATCCAGTTGATGCTTTCTGAGACTGTTGCAGAGTGGCCTAATGCACAGAAAGTATAGCAAAGTGGAAGATTTGCTTCAGTGGCTTATAACAGAATTCAAATGTTCAAATGGATATTAATACATAATTGTGTGCTGCATGGTCAGTCTGGAGACTGGAAAATGTTAGAAAATGGAAATGATTGCAAATAACTATATACAGTTCTATTATCATATCAAAACAGTTTCAAGTTGGCTGCCCACAACTCTTTGCTGATGTTAACCTTAATTTCTCTGTTCTTTCCAACTCAATAAAGAAATGAGGAATAATTATACCTCTTGGGCTCACCAGGGAGCACTGAATTGTACATTAATAATTTCTACATAACTTTTTATATTTAATTACAATATTAAAAGTTGCAAACTTTGATATCTTACCCCTGGGTCATAAGACCAAATGAGGGATAAATTTTCTCTATCCCATTTGAAATTGAACTATAAAAAAAAATTAAAAATCCTGTGTAAGGATTTCTGCTGCTGTTGAAGCAAAGATTTGCACTCATTGGGTTGAGCTGTGTAGAGAGAAAAATTTCACTTGATATATAATCATCTACTAGATATAGAGAGAGGAGCACAATTATCTGAATTTTCTTTTTGTTTAAAACTTTTGCTTTCCTAACTGACAAACACAAAATTGTTACTACATGAGCATAGAGTTTCAATTCATGTACTATCATCCTTCTTCACTGTTTCTATATCTATTACCAAACATATTTATATATATATATAATGCATTACCTGTTTACAAATATAGACATAAATGTTCAGACACAGCATTTAAAAACGTCTGTTATTATTTTGGTTGATTGGGCTATATGCAGGCATTTTGTAACCAGATTACAAAGATAATTACAGAATAATTTTCTTTTCAACTATAATTGGCTCATATTTCAAGTTAATCATGATACATCTAGCAGAATATTTACATTGTCAGAAACAAACACTGATAAGCTTCAGATCTAGAAACATAGCTAATTGCCCTATGCAAAAAAAAAAATGAAATGTTTCTGTGTTCTTATTCTTTAATTATGGTGCTGCATTTTTTTTTTCCTGTGAATAAGAGTAGATTTCCCCTGGAGGTAAGTGAACAGTTAAAAAGCTTTGAACTCAGTGTTTCAAGGTTTTTATAGGATTTCCCAAGTATTCAAAATTAATACATGCAAAACAGGCTTACCAGGAACATTCTTTGCTACCCCTGGCCAAAAGCTCTTGGGGTTTTTCATAAATTTTGTAAACTGATGTAGACTCAAAGAAGGTCAACCACATGATATTCTTTGACTATAGAGCAAACTATTCTGCAAGGATTCTCTTTTCGTTCAACATGAGAAGGCTATTAATTCAATAAAATTTCTTCAATTTCTCTAGATGCACCTGAAATCAGAAAAAAAAAATATAGTTTGCAGATCCAGGAAGGCGTTTCTGATGAATGCTTATGTTTCCAAAGAATTCGGCCCATTTCTGCAGTGCAATATTTTTCTGAAGCTTACCTCAAATGCTTATTTTGTCTAGTTTGCTTTTGCAAATGTAAGGAAAAGGAAATTTTCAGGTTTATATATTTCCCAGAAACATATGGAATGCCAAAAAAAATGAAAATCAGTGATTTTGACTCCCTGATACTAAAACATGGGTGTTACTATGATTTTGAAGTTAAACAGAACAACTGAATACAGATTATCCATACTAATCTGCAGCAAGTTTCATAAGGAACAAAGCAGCAGGCATCACATATGAATGCACAGGCACAACTCCAAAAAAAGCAAAAACTAAAGCAGAATTAGGGCTGACGTGTTTTTCTAAGCAGGAGGCTGCGGTGGTTAACTTGACTATTACCTAATTTAAACTGTGAGTCATAGAAGGTACCAGGCCTTCACATGCTTCTTGCTGTTGTAATGGGACTGCTCATGATTAGCTGTATGACACCAAAAAGAGCTATCAGCAGGAAGAACCACTCACTGGCATTGTACTGCTCCCTGTTCCTTCTGTCATGATGCATGAGCTCTATGGCAGCACTGCATGGGAACCAACATATTTGAGAACAAAAGATTTATTTTGCAAAGCCTATGAATCTGTAACCTGTATTATCATGGTACAGTTTTTTAATGTTCAATGTTTTTAAAAAACAAAAAGGTGATATAATTGAAGTGTTTTATTCTATATCTTATAAAATATGTTCCTTGGGAAAATAATTTTATTGTCATTTGAAGGTTGTAAATATTTGTGCATATATATAGTAATCTACAGTATCTAGTAATATACTATATCTATATACTATTCTATATAAGTCTATAGTAATATACTATATCCAAGATATAGTAAAAAATATGCCAGATAAAAATCACATAAATACAAGTGATGAGATTTTTCAGATCACTGAAAAAATCCATTTTGAAAGTAAGCTTTCATGAAAACAATAATTACTGAAATCCACACAGTTAAAAAGAGGTCAATAACAAAGATGAGTAGCATACATTCAACTCAAAGGGAAAACACTGGCAAAAATACAGGAAAAAATGTGTTAGTGGCATAGCTATTATTTATAGACAGCCATAAAGAGTCCTTTCACTATTCCATCTATACACACAAAGATTTATCAAAAGGCTGCCTAATTCACTGAAAGATACAAATAAGTGCTAAGAGAAGAGAGTTATTTTATTTCCTCCTCATTTGCCATTTCATCCTTCTGAGAAGGTTATCCTCATCAAAAGACTGCAACAAGATTAAATGCCATCCCTCTTAGTGTTTGAGACATATGTGACACATTTTCTGATTAGAAAGAAAACAGGCAGAACATTTCAATGAGATAGAGATTCCCTGAGGGACAGGATCTATTAAAACAGTTGACAAAATAAAAGATTTGATGGCTAGAAGCAGAGACACACACAGTACGTGCAATATGTACTATTTTTCCTATGTGTAGAATAATGCTGGCAGGAGGCAGTGACAGTCCAGCCTTACTGGTACTGGCATGTTATAGACAAAAGGAAGGTTATCAGTCTGGGCAAAGCCTGCACTGCTAAATTTCACAGCTTTGGGTTACTCATGTCTCTTCCTTCTAGTGGGGCTGAATCTGGCACTGCAGCATGAAATTTCTTGTCCAGCAAGGTGAATGTCATACACACTTAGGTAGAAATGTATTTCTATCAAGGATAACTAGTAGTTTATTTCTAAATAATTTGTTTAAATAATACATGAAATATCATAAGAGATGGAAGCCTTAAAGTAGATTACTGAAGTGCTTGCGACTGCCTGCTTTTTTGTGCTCACAAAGGTAGGCACACATTTCTTCTTAGGAGGTATATCTACTGTAAGAATTCAATAGATTTGGAAAGATCACTCTCCCCAAACCTAAACTGAATCATATATCAAGCACAAGTGTAGATGAAAATCTTCATTCAGGCATGTAAATTAGGAAAATTTATTAAAATAATAATCATATAATTATAATATACTTGTTATAATAATATATATTTATAATTATTTTATAATTATAAAATTATGGGAATTCATTGGAATAATTAATGTATATGATATAAATGATATACAGAATCATAGATCCACAGGGAAATGAAGCCTGAGCTGTTCACACTTTCAAAGATTTGCATGTTACTATGAACCTGTTCCTGCTCTCTAATATTTTTACCTATTACCCTATTTCAGCCCTGCATCCTCAGTTTGGAGTTTATGCCACATTTTATGATCAAAATGTTATACTGCCATTCAAAATAAAACCTCTAACCCTTTAACTGAGTCTTTTAATTGTATGTTTGCAGAGGCAACCTGAGGAAGGGCATAGCATGTTAAAAAATTGTCAGAGTGTAGGTACCAGTTTGTTTTATATAGCCGACATTCTGTTTTGCCATTAACCAAGACAAAAATCCTGGCTGTTTAAATTTCCTTTCTGACTGATGCACCATATTTAAAAGATTCGGTCACATACCTATCAAGATCAGTGAAATGACTACCAGTAATTTCAGAGGCCAGTGAGTTAGGACCTAAACTCTCTTGTTCTCCTGGGACAAAGTGCCATATGGCAAGCTGACTGCTCTTGCTCACAGTCTTACCTCGGAGAGAGAAGAAAAGGCTATGTGATCAGACATGGGTACTCCGCATCTGCTCCTTTCTTTTTCATCATCACTTCAAAGTGGAAGCTGCTTTCACAGTTGCCCAGTATAGGAAGTGAAAGAGAAATAATAGCTAGCTGTACCTCTGCAGTGTCATTGCAACAATTTGCATTTTGTTCAGAGATACAGAATGAACAGCTCAGATTTCCTGAAAGAAAAAAGATAGTACTTTTAGTTTTGCTTTGCTGTTGTATCTGAAATGTTTTATTGACTTCAAGGGATTTCAGATTCTGTGCTATTTCTAATGCTGAGTTATTTGATGTTTTTTAATTCTTCAGCTGCATTTTTTAATTCCGTAGTTGGTAGTGTTTTCTTACTTTGAAAACTAGCAAAATATGTCATGATTATGACAGTAGAGTTCTTTTAATGGTTGTGATTCTATGAAATACATTTCACTCTTTATTATACTTGATGACTCAATTTCTGCTTTATATGCAAGATATCAATATTGATTAATCTCAATTTAATGAAAATACTAAAGAATTATAATATTTAAATGAAATCTAGTGTAATAAGATTTATTGTGTGTAGAATAAGGTAAATCAGTCATATGTTATTTTCTTAAATATATTATTTAAATGCTGCTAATTATATATTGTAAGGCAAGATACTCTTATGATTTTATTATTCTATCTTTTGTATCAGTGTTGAATTTGATTGATACAACATAGGTTTAGATCAGCAATAAAAATAGCAACAAAAAAATCTAGGGCAGCATATATTTAGAATTCATTACGTAGTTGAAAGGACACTTCACCAAATATTATGGGAACTAAGATAACTTTAGTTGAAAGCTGCTATTGAAAATACACATTTGCTAAGAATCATAAAATTCTATGGCATAGAAAGTTAGATACGTACATTTCCTTCAAAAAACTATTACTTTTACAAAGTAAAAACTGAAACACAGTGTAGTTTAATCTTACACAATTAAAAAAAAAAAAATTAGACAAACAAAAAAACACCCAGAAAAACCCAAAACCAAACCACACAGTTACACCTTAACAATAGGCTTAATCTTGAATATGCAACAACATGAATTTAAGAAAGTAACACAAAATGCAATGGGCAAGAAAATTATGTGAAAATACTGAAGGGTAAATAGTTCTATTTAAGTATCCTCAGTTATGAGAGTTGCAGAACCTGCCTGTGGCATCTTTCAGAAGGAGTTGGGCTTCAGGCAAGTAAAATTCTCCTTTAAGCTTTGAGTTGAGAATAAGAACATGCAACTTATCTAGCAACTTGCTGCTGCCTTCATCATGTTTTTTCTTCAGAGAACTTCACACCAAAAGCAATGAGAAGATTCTCTAGCTTATCCATATTGTTCAACAGAGATGTAAAGCGCCTTGAAATTTGTCAAAGACAGCGTATGAACTGAACACATGAAAATGCATCAAAATCTCTGGGGAAAAAAATGAAATAAAAAAGGAAAGAAGGTAAGTCAGTGGTATGACATCAAAACATTTACTGACTATTCTGCCATAGCTTTGAATAAAAACAACAAACCCTTTTTCATTTGAAACATTCTTTACAAGTGTAAATATATTTTTCATAATAATCTCAGTAAAAGTGAATAAAATCAAGACAAATTTATTTACTTGTGCACGTTACCATACCAGTCCACAGTATTATTTTTGAGCCACTGCCCCTAGATATTATCATCTTAGATATCCCAGAAATGCCACAATTCCAAGTCAAATAAATTTGCAACATATTGGGGTTCCTGTAGTAATTAATCTTTTTAAATGTCAGACCCAAAATAATTTATTTTCTAATCATTTGCTTATCCTTTTTTTTCTGTTGAAAAATTTAGAAAATATATATTTTATGAAACTTTCATTATTAGGCTATCCAAAATTCAACTTAGCACTTGAAGCACCTTATGTGTCTCTTGTCCAATTGACATATCAATGTGACTCTAGCATATCTTTTCTCTCTCCATCAGAGTATCTGTAGTGAAATTTAGGTCAGCTGTAACAAAAAGTTTCTGCTTTCCTGAGCCAGAGGATCTGTTCAATCTATTGCAAATAATGTCATGCTCTTGTGAGTTGCGGAAAGAAAAACCTTTCCTGTCTCTTTTTTTCATTGAGTTTTTGTTCTCTGTTTCATTCTATATGGTTGTATTTAATTTTATAATTAAAAAAACTTTAACAAAGCCACAGAGGCATGCAAACTCTCAGTGGAACTCAACATAGTACTTCTCTCTTCTCACCTTTCTCTGAATGGGCAAACTCCTTAGCTAGTACCTCTGAAATAAGAGTCAGAATCAAGTTCATTAGATGTTTCAGTAATATTACTTATAGCATGTCTTTGAAGAACCAAGGGATAACTATTTATATTCATTTAGATAATGCATCAAAAATATTAAATTTAGATCTGTATGTGTGCAGTTAGTTTTATAGGTAACAATTAGACTTAAGAAGTGAACATATTTGTATCCTAACATATTCAGTGCAACAGCAAGCAATTTCTTATATGCAACACAGAGAGCAAAAAAATTCTGAAAGAAAATATTTATATGCATTCTGAACTAATCTAAAGAAATAGTAATTATCAGAATAATACCTCAGTTTTTTTTTTACTTTTAATGTAATATATGTATATATAATTTCATTATTTTTAATAAAAGGTGCTCAGTAAATAGACTATTCAATTCATATTAATTTATTTTTTGCTAATACTTTATAACATCCCATTTTTGTGCTCCAGAAATCTGGTCTTAGTGCTTCAATGTATTAAAGTTCCCGATGCCTCCAAGAGTCCTAGGTAACTGGGGATTATTTACTTTTGTGCTGAACTATCTGTGTTTATCTGTGTTTATCTATGTTACCTGCAGAATTATTAACCCCAGTTTTTCACTATTTAAAATAAATTATAACAGATAAAAACCATAATGAATATTAACAAAAGTAATTTTAGAGCACTTCCATGTTATCTGCATGAATAAGTATTTTATCATTTAAGACCTTGTTACAAAGGAGCTCCCACTAATTCCACAAGGAAGCAATTCAGCCTCCAGCATTTTGAAAATCAACTTTGCCTTTCTTTCACTTCACTGGTAAGTGTACAAAGGGGTGATATCAATTCTATTTCCTAAAAAATACAAAATCAGTGTCTTATTAAGGATAAAGGTATGTGTCACTTCTGGAGCAATATCCCAGTGTTTAATCATGCCCAGTCACCTTCGTTGTTCAGTTAGTAAGTTTGTCATATGTATCAGTGGCAGAATAGGCTTACAGTACAGCAACCTTGGTGAAGATATGTCGAAAGTGGTATCCAATTTCTAATCAATTTATTTATTTATATTTGCCTTTAAAAGATCTTCCTATTCTTCTTTACCCCTTTACTGACATGGCAATTAACCAATATTTATGTAGTTAGGGAGGCCCTTGTAGCTAAACTATTAAAGAAACAAATACATGAGTGGGTCTTTTAGACCTATATGAAAGGACAAACTTTGCCTTTCTCTTTCAGAGTTCACTTTATACCACATGTTAAACTGGTAAAATATATAATTTTTATGAGTGCATATATAAGTAAATCTTTAAAAAACTTAAACTAGGCAATTGGAGCTTTTATTTCCATGTCATGTTTGTGTCAGTGATCTTGTTCTAGACATTTGCTGCCTCAGAACCATACTAATTATTTAACTTTATATTCAACTTCTGTTTGTATGCATGCAGGTGAGAAAAGTGGCACCTGAGAGACAAAATAGGGGACTTTTAATGTAAAAGGAGAGTTGTGAAATCCATACGAGGAAACTGGGCAAGTAAAATGTAAATGAAGTCATGTACTCCCAGAAACTCCCTGCGGTGGGGGGAGTCTCTCCCCTATTGTATTTCGGTAAGGAGTTACTTAAATTCTGTCCAAATTCATACACTGGATAACTAGGGCACTGTTCCAAAAACTAAGAGTTGTGGGCCCACAAGAAGGACTTAGATTACAGGTTTACAAACCTCTCAAAAATTTGAAATCTATTTTGAAAAACAAAACAAAACAAACTAAACAAGACTAGAACTCTAAACATGAGTAAACACAGTGTTTACCTTTAGGACTGAGACTTGTAGTGTGACCTTTGAGTACCCTATGGTTTTCAGGTTCTTAGAAGGCTGCAAAACCTTGTGCACTGGGTGGTCTCAGATATTATGGTGATTTAAACAGCCAAATTTAAACTGAGCTGTCCCAGTTCAGGTTCTTTGTCTCTATGCTTTACTTACTATTGATATAAATTACTTGAGGAGCTGTTAATCATGGTGTTTCTCATTTCCTGGGTCCATCAGATGACTCATTGGAATGAGCTACATAATTGCTGAATACTTATAGCTGTAACTGAAAAATAAATGCAAGTTAAGATTTGAAGGAATGAGGTGCTACACAGATGTAATATATAATACTGTGTGCTCCATAAACCATCAGAGCATGTAGCAATCCAAAATTTGGATACCAGAAAAAGAAACTGCTGGGCCTCAGCAGAAATCCTTAGCTGGGGAAAAAACCTGCATTTGAGGACCAGAAAGGATGTCACCTGTCTGGAATGTCCTGCCAAGATACAGAGACACTGTGCTGTGATGTTATCAAGCCATCATTGTTTTCCCCCTTCCTGTGTATCCTGTGTATTCTGTAAACACTGGATATCTCTCCCCCATGTAAATCCCCAAAAATTTAATCCTAAAATAAGTGGGGTTTCCCCATGATGTAAATGCTAAACTCAAAAGGTATAACTTGGGTTTTTCCCTTATCTCATCCTTGTAAAATCCCTTGTTTGTAGTAGCTCGATCCCCCTACGAATATGTAGACCCCAGACCCTTAAAATATCAGCCTGTATGTCCAATAAAGGATTCCAGATTCTACCTCCAACTGGGATCGTGTTAGTTTCTTTGACTACTGCAAGAGCATGTAATTTTAATTGGCCATTCAAAACTGGCAAACAGTTTGACCTTAAATATCGGTCCTTCAGTTTTAACTTTGTAGAAAAGGATGGAATTCTTTTCTTATATCAGCATTGTGAATATAAAGTAGTTAAAACAGTAGTTTAGTGGTGCATTAATCTTAATAATAGTGTTCACATAATATCTGCTGAATAAACTCTGATATTTTAAATTGAAAAATGGGTAGAATAATAACAATCTGTAGTCATAGGTGATCAGTAAATAACCATATTTACTCCAACTAGATGGCAAAAGAGAGGTATAACCAGGTTGAGTCTGTATCACAATGCACATGCATAAGCAATTCTATCAACACTGTAGGTTCTAAATGACTCACTAACTACAAAAATATTAAGGTTAGTACATGATTGAAGGAGAAGTTTCATAATGCATATGGGTTTGAAAGATTGTAAGGGCCTAGACCCAGCTGTCAGCAAAAAGAAGCTTGGTGAATTTGAATCATAAACCTTGGGCAACAAGAGCTGACAAGAATTTCATGATTTGAAGAAGCTGGACCCTTGTCACAAGACCTATTAAAGAACAACCTTATGGATTACCCTAGCTCCAGCAGAGTTAAGAAAGGACTTTTTGAGATTTTGTTGTCAAACCATGTTTAAACTCCTGTAATCCTTCCCCCCACCCCTCGTGTAATCTTGCTTGAAGAAAAATTGACTATTTGGAATATACTGCAGTAAAACCTTGTGCAATTCCCTAATTAACATAGCACATCCTCCTCACTAACACGTCCAACCCCTGAGGCCCTTAAAATTTGTTCTCTCGTTCACTAAACTATTCCAGTTTTCTACCCCATACTGCAGTCGTGTTAATTTTTCAGACCACCACTAAAGGTCTGTAAAGGAACTAAAACTACAGTGAAAGTGCAGTTTGTGATTAGACTGTATGTAAATACATGTTACTCTCTTCACATGAGTTAGATATTTAAATTCCCAACGTAGTCAGTGGAGATCAGAGTCTTAATTCATCTGCCTAAACATGAAGACAGTTGAGACATCTAACAGACATGACTGTTGTAGATCTGGCATAGAGCCTGTTGGATACTCTTTCTAGTGTGGCACTGGGCTGAGAGCCACTGTACCCTTAGGCATCTCAAATGGTATGAGACAGCTGTGAGTGGGATACAGTTAAATAAAAACAAAACTAGTTGATACAAACTCCAGAATTGAATCCAGCTTCCCAATCTGTCCAAGTTGAAAAGCAAGAATTGGTCAACTATGCTCTAGCACCAGCATGAAACAAATCTTTAATACTTCTTAAATTTAATGTACTCTTTTGTATAGTCTTGGCCTATGTACACTCTCTCAGAACAACATTATGGTGTCAGGAACATAACATGGGCCAAGGGTTTCTTCTCAACAGTTGATATGCATAAAGCCTTCCTGTTTTGAGAAATTAAGAGAAGGAATTGATTGACACAAGCTATATTATGTGAATTAGCTCTAATCTCCTGTATTTTCTGGTTTAGATACAAAGTGGTGGGTTCAATTCACAATCTCCATGGTTCTTCAGTGAAGTACCTGGTTGTTTCCATGATCAATAGAAGTAAAGAACCTGGAGACGGACTTTAAATTTCATTCTGTGCTTTCAACACAAACATAAATGTTCCTCCTAAGCCTTAGTAACAGCTGAAAAGGGGTAAATTACCAAATAGAATCTCAGCAAGTGTAATATACTGTTCTTGCCAGGTGAATTGAAGCTAATGCTATTCATATTCACTTAGCAAATATTTACCTAACAAAAGTTATTTGGATTCCTCAGCGGCTAATAATTCTCAAGGTCAGGTACACTGTACAAAAGATGTTTGCAATATCAAGAGAGGAGGAGTCTATTGACTCTTTGTACTTAAATTACAAGTCAATTTCTTCTAAACTTCCTTCTGAACATGATACTCTAATTCTTTAAATTCTTAGAGATATGCATGAACAAAATGCGCAAGTAATTAAGAGAGATTAACTCTTGTGAAGTACTTGTACCCTTCTTATACATGAATTTTCTTGAAGTTTGACACAATTCCAGCTTTTCTCACATTACACAGTGTTATTGAGAAGTATAACTAAAAGAAGACTCAATGCAAAGAGATGCAATTTTAAACATTTGGGGGTTTGGGGGTTTGTTTATTTGACAGCATTTTCTTAAGGTGAACACCTCAAGGCTAATGCCTGTTTGTAGTGCTCTTAAAAGTTAGAAGTTGAACATTGTCATATGATTTATGTGGAATTCAGCTCAGTTTACTATTTATTTTTCAGCTCCTTGGGGTGAGGAATGGGATGTATCTGTCACAGAAAAAGTCATGTGTCGAGAGAAAGTTTAATAAGTAAAGCAAAAGATCCTCCTTCCTCTTAGGCGTTAACTTATTGTCTCCAATAATTACTCATGATGCAGTTGACCTGTTTTAATTCTTTCTTCTATAAGAGATGTTCTAGATTGCTTTTTTTTTCCCCCTACTAATGCCTTTCCACATTATGTAAAAGTTTTAATATGTTTTAATGTTTATCAGAATTACTGTCATCAGCCTCCACAATTGAAGGAAAATTTTCAAAGGTTTAACATTGTAGTATAATCTAATTAGGAAAGTTTTGGTAATTTTGAGATTTCCCATCTGATCCTGTCGTGTTTATGATTTTGACATATCATATCTGAATTACAGCTTTGCCTGTGAGTGTTCTCCACCACTTTATTTATGTGAACAAAAGAAATACACCTTATACTGAAAACCAAGACTTAATGGTCAATCTAATTGAAATCTCAACAGTTTCATTATCTTTAATCCAGATCTAATTGTTAGAGAAAGGTAAAGCAAATCGGAAAAATTATCCAAACTCTAAATCCAAAACAAGCCAAAGCCAAAAAAAACTTGTCTCTGACAATTCGGTTAGAATTGCTGTGTTCGCATTTTGTGCATCTACTCCTTCTTTCTGCTGTTATTATGTTCACCCACTGTTTCTGTGAGTCCTAAGCCTGAGGCCCTCAGGCGGTGTGGGGGTGGGTTACACTGAGTTGTCAGTTTCATGAGTCTTTTCCCATGAGAATATGATATTGTGGGGGAGTATTTCTTGCCCATAGATCTACTTGGGGTTATTTCCATATGTGTATAACACTGCCTATACCTTGACTTTTCTCAATCACTCCACAGTTCCTCATTGTATCATTATTTACTATACATGTTGGGTTTTCCTTACTTTGGATACTAGTTCTTTTGTTCACTGTTACAGCTAAAAAAAAATAAAAGGGTTTTAATCAGCTTCCACATTTCTTTAATAACAAATAAATGACCATTAGTGTTTGTTTATAGTTCTGCAACCTCTGCCCACACTTTCAAGGCATTTGCTGTCATCCCAAGTCTGTACTTCTGTAAATTGCTTTTTGACCTTAGGGCTACAGAGCATTTATTTTACACAGAATAATGGCTTGCATCACTGTGTGTTAGTTATAGTAATATTGCACCGTATTAAAAATATTACAGCAACGGAACTTCATCATGAACTAAAGCTGTACTAAAGTTCAGTAATATTCACCTGGTCATTAGACAACTGGTGCTGCACCCAAACAAGCTGAAACAAATTTCCAGCCAGGACCAAAGTAGGATCATACACAGAAAATGTGCCTAAATTTAGTCCCCAGGTCTCATAGAGTTAATACAAACTGTTATTATCTGTGACAGTACTGTGGCCTGTTACTAGCTCTGACAGTATAGTATTTCTGAGTTAGAGGATTACAGTTTCTTGTGTCTTGGCTTGTTATTGTAGCCATTTTTCTTGTATCAGTTGTTAACGACAAAAAGTAGAAGATGCTTTTGGGGTGTTAATAGTCACTTTGTTGTTTTTAAGCATCTTAACTGAAGATTGGTTTTTAGATAACTTTAAGGCTTCCTTGATAATGTTTCCCGTCCAGAAGAACCTTGAGAGGTTTAAGAGGTGGGCCTGTGCAAACTTCCTGAGGTTCAATGAGGTTAAATGTAAGGTACTCCACATGGGTCAGAGCAACCCAAAGCACAAATACAGGATGATCAGAGAATGGATTAAGAGCAGCCATGAGGAGAAAGACTTAGAAGTGTTATTTGATGAGAAGCTCACCATGACCCAGTAATGTGTGGTTGCAGCTCAGAAAGTCAACCATATCCTGGAATGCACCAAAAGAAATGTGGTCAGCAGGTCAAGGGATGGGATTCTCCCCCTCTACTCTGCTCTTCTAAGCCCACACCTAGGGTACTGCATGCAGCTCCGGGGTTCCCAGCACAAGGATGTGGACCTGTTGGAGCAAGCCCACAGAAGGGGCACAAAGATGATTGGAGGGCTGGAACATCTCTCCTATGAAGGTTGAGGGAGCTGGGGTTATTCAGTCTGGAGAGGAGAAGACTCTGAGGAAGAAGCCTTCCAAGTCCCTCAAGAAATATCAATAAGGACATTTTCAAGTGCATGTAGTGACAGGACAAGAAGTAATGGTTTCAAACTGAGAGAAAGTAGGTTTAGATTAGATATTAGGAGGAAGTTCTCTTATGTGAGGGAGGTGAGAGAGTGAAACTGGTTGCCCTGAGAAGCTGTGGATGCTCCATCCCTGGAAGCATTGAGGGTCAGATTGGATGGGTCTTTGAGCAACCTGGTGTACTACTAGATGTCTCTGCCTATGTCAGGGACATTGGAATTAGATGATCGTTAAGGTCACTTTCAACCTAAACTGTTCTACGATCCTATGCTTCTATCATTCTATGTCAGTATCCAACTGTGAAAGATACATTGTATAATTATCTTAACTCCAATCAATTAGCTCACTATTTAGTCTCAAAAGTGTTGGTTGACAATCTCAGCTTTAAAACAAACTTCTGGTATGAAGTAAGGGGTAGAACATCATCGCCATACTTGTCAGGATAAAACAAGAGAGGAGAGAATAAAAGTGGAAAAGAGAGAAATAGAAGGAAAAAGATCTCCAGTCCTTAGAACCCGCATTCTTCCTGCCACAGTGGACAGTCCAGATCTTGTGTCGACAAAAGAGAGAGACTGATCCACCTCCTTTTATAGTTTACCTCTTATATGCCTCTCATGTAACATAGATTTTTTACACCATTCTATCCATATTGTTCTCACATGCACAGTTACCCTTTAGAGCCTTCCAGAAAGAGAGCTGGGAGGAGTTGAGAGCCTGTGGTGGTTGAGAAGCCCCTTTCAGAGAGGTATCCGGTGCTCGACTCTTCCTTTGATTCAGGTGTATGGAGCATGAGTCTCAAAGCAAACTTGCAAACCAAGCAACTGAAAAGGAAATTGGCTCAGAACAGCAGCAGCTCCACAAGACACTCTCTTCCAATCACAACTTTCTTGTTGCAACAGTCAGAATATTTGCGGCCAAAGATGCTTCCATGCTCATGCCTGATCTTCCACACTGTCTTTTCTTGAAGGTCACACTATGTCTTACCTCTTTCCACTTCCAATAGAGACTGAAATTTGTTCCTCAGTTTGAACTGTAATTCCACAACATAGCGTTGCTTACATTAAGTTTTGTGTTGGTTTCTTTGCTATTTTTTGTGTTAATTTTTTTCAGCTTCAGTGTAACAGTGCCAAGACTTTGTAACTGCTGAAACAAGCTGCTGAGCATGCCTTTGCAATTTGGATAGATGACCTGATTTTAAAATTGATGCAGATATAATTAGTTTGTGCTGGATTTATTGTTGTCAGTGGGTTTTCTATTTTATTTTTCCATCTGTCAGGTTTTGTATTTTTTAAAAAGGAACAGGATACTCAAAAACTAGGTCAAAAACATCTAGAACAATTCTGTGAATCACTGTTCATTTTTTTAGATACTGATAATGTGAATGAAAGGGTGACAGAAATGGTGTTTACCCTTTTCTTATGCCCCTGATGGAACACCTTTCTGTAGAATTGACATTTCAGGAATTTGGTCCATATAAACTACAAATAGAAAGTCATAAAATTCCACCAAAGTCTACCTCTGGTAGCCTTCAGCAGCAAATGCCCAGGAAAGATCAGAATAAGAGAGTGAACTCAGAGTAAAAGTGTGGAAAACTATTTTTCTAGGTCACAGCAGTCTGAAAAATTAGATCCTCCCAAGTCAGAAATTATATTTGTGTCTATCCTATCAAGGATTTCCTACAAAGACTAAAGAAATGCTATCAAAATTATAATATAGTTTTGATTGTCATAGTCTGTTGAAATATTCTGTTGAACTTGCAGATGTAAATATTCTGTGCTCTTCAGATGATTTATCATTCCTACCAATATCTCCACTTAGGGTTCTTCTCCCTATCCCAGATATTTGCCATTTTATTTATAGTTTTGAGTAGATTGAATTTAAAAGGTCTTTTGACAGGAGGAAAAGTGCCAGCAAAACCTCAACTCTGGACACGAGGAGAGCAGAACTCAGGCTGCTCTGGGAATTAATAAGAAAGGTCCCCTGGGAAAATGTTTTTTGTGGGTGCTGGGGTCCATCAGTGCTGACCACTTTTTAAACATCACCTCCTAAGGGCACAGTAGCAGGCAATTCCTAAGTGTTGGAAATCAAGAAGGTGAAGTAGAAGGCTGCCTTGGCTAAGCAGGGATCTTGTCTTGGAAATAAGGCAAAAAAGGAAGCTCTACACTGGTGCAGCCTCCCCTGGAATATTGTGTGCAGTTTTGAGCACTGCAATATAAGAAGATATATTGTTTTTCTTGGTAGGGGGAGAATGAGGGGGTGAGGTGCTGGTTCTGGTTTTTCTAGGTAACATTAATGTTTATATTCAGATAAGATGTATTACATTAGTCCAATCTTTTGAGTTAGAAAATCAGATCTCACCATGCCTTGGCTTTCAGGTTACATTCACTTGGTCATAAGTACATGCGAAAAACATATTTATAAAGATATGATAGGTATTAACTAGAAATCATCAAGAATCCAAGGAGGAGTTGTCAAAAATATCAATTTTATTATATCTTCACTCAAACTATTACCAATTTTAAAAGAAGGGGGAAAAAAAGGAAAAAAATGTTAAGGCATGTTTTAGAATATTTAAAAACCCTATAAGTGACAGGAGAGACAGAAATTTAGGCTTTTTGTGTACATTTTCTAAATTATTTTCACTTTGGCCTGAGAAAACCTTTAAATATGTTTTTTTCTTATCAGTGAACATCAAATAGATATGGCAAGGAACAACAAAGCCACCTAGGAACAGAGAAATTACACAAAAAACAGGCTCAATATAAATGAAAAAATGTCGTAGAATTTCCATAGTCTCAAAGATAGATAAGCTTCATCTGGAGAACATCACATTATTTCCAAGAGTTATGGTCACCATATGCCCAAGTAATTCTGATGTATAATATGAAACTAATGAAAAAGTAAGAGTACAAAGAATAGAAACTCTCTGAACCAGAAAAATATTAGTCTTAACAATGAGACAGCTTCACCATACGATTAGAATAAGTATTATGATAAAAGTATTGAACTGAAAAAGGGGTGTGTGGGGGGTTGGTCCTATAAAATCAGTTGTATACTAAAAAACAGCCTCTGAGCACAGCAGGAATTAAAACTTATTGATACAAATGTTTCTTTAGAAAAAAATTTGCATGATGATAGTATATACAAAGATTGTGATTATGTTATGCCTTTTTCATAGATATCAAAAATTAGTCCAGAAATGTTAGATTTAAGTATTTAAAATTAACTTCTCTTTTAACCAACACGAGGATTTTTTTTCAGGAGAATGTTTTCAGATATATTAGAATTTGGAAATGGAACTGCATTGAATAGGAAGAAAGCTTGAAAGCTTTTAAAATCTCTTCAATGCCAGCAACAGAGTGGAATGCAGATGAAAAACAGCTTCTCAAGTCATAAAGAGCCTTATAAATTTCACAGGATTCAACATAGTATTTTTACCTTTTTGCATAGGCAGTGTAAAAACCCTGCCTATCTCTTAACCCTGTGTATCTCTTAACAAAAATGCCGAAAGTAGCTCTATTGTACCACATAGTTTAGTTGTATTCTGAGGAGTTAAAAATGAAAAATATCACTTTAAGGTTTAGACAGATCCCATAAAGAGGATGCTAGGATTTTTTTTTGTCAAATCATAGCCCCTTCACAGTGTGTAGTTTGTCATGAACCTCTGAAGGTGTCCTTTGCTACTAAAAAATCTCTTCTAATTTTTATGACTTCTAAACCAAATCTGATTTGCTAAGTAATCATGACGTAGAAAACAACAATTTAGAATGTCAGTATGTCTATGATTTTTTAATTTTTTTGTGAAGACTTTTTGCTGGTTTTGTTTCAATTCAGCATATTCTGTGACTGTGATTCTGTGGATGTTTTGAAAATATTGGTACTACCAACAGAAGTTTCAACTCAAAGACTAAACTGTAATTCTACATGAAATATTACTTGTTATATGTTCTGTAAACAGTAATGTTCTCTATAATTCATTACAAAGAAGAAGTAAATTAAAAAGGAAACAAAATATACAGTTATATATCTAACACCTTTTAATTCACTATAAGATCAAAGGATAATAAGTAGTCTTTACTCAAATACTTTCAAAAAAACCCCCAAACAGTCTAAGCTGAAAGGCAGAGTACTTGTCTCAAAAATACAAAAATATTTTCGCTGTTGCCTTTAACTTGACTGAGGTTTTCAAGGATACTGTAAAATTAGAGAACATTATTTTAGACAGTACATTTATGTGCTTCACTTCATTCATATGTAATAGATATATAAGCAACTTAGACAGCAACTCCTAAGGTCACCCAGACATACCCAGACATAATCCTAGAATTGAAAGGAGCAAAATCATGAGTGATCTCAAATGCTGGGGTTATGAGCTTCTGTGCCTTGCCCCAGTTTGCTGTATGGTTTTTGTGCATAAACCAGCAATTTGTTGTGTGATTCTGCTGTGACAGTGTGAGGTACTGCAGCATCGCCCTAATCTGAGCAAGCTTGGTGCCTCTGCACAGGGATGCCTTCTGAGCATTTTAGACTAGCAGTGCTCCCCTGTTATCAATGAATTCTTTTAAGGGCATTGTCAAACAAATCTGAGGTATCAGAGGTAAAATTCAGTTGTTTCTGGATTTCTGTATCCAGTAGTAGAACTACAGGAAAGCACTAGATGTAGACACTTGACTTGGTTTAACTCTTGTATTCCCTTTTCCACTCTGTGAATAATGGTGTTCAAAATCAGATTTAGCTTTCCTCATCATACTGTGTAGAGATAATAGAAAAACAAGGGTGAGTATTATATATGTCTTATATATATGATTATATAAATATCTTCTGATTATTGGATTCAGGTGAAATCAGTTCCAGATGCCAAACTTAATTATATAAGATTTTGCTTAGTCACTGCTGCCAGTCAGTTAGAAAGAACTCCTTGCTTCTGTAAGCTGCTGAAACACAACACAGATACCTGAACAGGAATTAGATTGAAGAAGTTACAAACAATAGCATTTGTTTGCATATGACCTTAAAAAACTTTATAAATAAAGAAAATCAAGGTATATATAAATCAAAAATATAAGAAGTCTGCTTGTTCAAACATGCAGTTGCACATGAAGGTTTTTTTTAAAGGTAGAAAAAATAGTGCAATATTTAGTTTTCTTTTAAGAATATATGTAGTACCTATCCTGACATTTCTATCCAAGCATACTTTGCATTATAAATATTAACAATATCTATCTCTTTTTACATAAAACTCTGTAAATCTCTTAATAACAACATAACTGTGCAAAAATTGTGGAATTCTTCACATGGATTGTTCCATACATTCAGAAGACTAATTCTTTCCTCTTTATTTGCAACAGGTTTTAGATTAACAGGTAGTTTCTGTTCATATCGCAGGACGTTGCAGGTCAGGCAAATGTCTAACTAATTTTTATTCATAGTCATATAAACTCAAGTCAGTTACCCACACTGAACACTTTACAGATATGACAAAGGTACTCTAGTCTATTCAAGTTCATATAGATGTCATGCTAAATGTCTTAGACATCTTAAATGTCAATAAATGTTGGCCTGCGGACATCTGAATTGAGTCTTTAGTTCAGTTCAAAGATAACATAATAGGAAAGTACAAACAAAAATCCCATGTCACTAGATTGAAATAATGGATTCAAACACTTGAATTTACAGGAGGCATGTAATCCCAGAAAAAATAAATAAAAAAAAAAGAGATGATGGGTGGATGGATGGATGGATACATAAATAGACATAGATAGATAGATAGATGATAGATAGATAGACAGATAATCTACACATCAGTAAATTCTCATATACCCAATGGCAAGCCGTTAGTACAGTTTAAGGGTCATAGGCAGCCATTCAGCGCTCTTTGAACACATTCAGGCTACATTTTGTAGCCTGAATATAGGTGTTATTGTGGCTGTATGGGGTGGTCAGATACAATGCAAGATTTGACACATGCACACTTCACTTTATTAAAAAGTGGCTGGTAGGCTGGGCCCAGAGGGTGGTGGTGAATGGTGCTACATTCAGTTGGAGGATGGTTGTTAATGGGTTCCCTAGGGCTCAGTATTGGTGACAGTCCTGTTTAATATCTTTATCTATAATCTCTAGATGAAGGGATCAAGTGCATCCTCAATAAATTCACAGACAACAATAAGCTGGGCAAGAGCGTTGTTCCGCTGGAGTGTAGGAAAGCTCTTCAAAGAGTGCAATAAGGTGAAGTGCCAGGTCCTGCATTTTGGTCGCAACAATCCCATGCAGCACCAGAGTGTCTGGAAATTCTGCCCTACAGAAAAGGACCTGAGGATGCTGTTTGACAGCTGCCTGAACATAAACCCACAGTGTGCACAGTGGCATCCTGGCCTGTATCTAAAATAGTGTGTCCAGTAGGGTAGTGATTGTTCCCCTGTACTTAGCACTGGTGAGACCACATCTCAAGTACTGTGTCCAATTCTGGGACCCTCACTACAAGAAAGACACTGAGGTGCTGGAGCATGTCCAGAGCATGTCCTGGTGAAGGGTCTGGACTGTAAGCCTAATTAGGAGGAACTGAGGCAGCTGGAGTTGTTTAGCCTGAAGAAAAGGAAATGACCTTATTACTCTCTACAACTACCTGAAAGGACATTGTAGCAAGGTGGGGGTCGGTCTCTTGTTCCAGGCAACCAGTGATGGGACAAGAGGAAATGACCTCATCCTGCATCAGAGGAAGTTCAGGTTGGACAACAGGAAGAATTTCTTCACTGAATTTCTTCCATGTTAAGAACTGGAATGGACTGCCCAGGGAAGTGATGGAGTCACTCTCCCTGGAAGTGTTCAAGAAACAACTGGATGTGGCACTTAGTGCTACAGTCTGGGTGACCTGGTGGTGTTCAGTCAAAGGTTCGACTTGATGACCTTGGAGGACTTTTTCAACCTCAGTGACTCTATGATTCTATGATTTACAGTACTTAGGGAGATTCTCTGTACTTAGGGAGAAGTAACTCTGAGTCATGTAGAATACCCAAGGCTGTCTGAAATGTTTACAGATGCTAATTTTTAGAGAGATGAATTCAGCCTCGAGTACCTCTATGTGTTTTTATTTTACTGTGCACCCTACTCTTAAATGCAAATAGACATATGAAGAAAGAAAAAGACAACTATGATTCTGACTTCTCTGTTTACCAACCAGCTGTACACTTTGGGACTCTGGAAAATAATTGTCCCCTCCAGGCAGAAACCTGCAGGACCCTGACCCAGGCAGTGAAGTCCTACAGCACTTCGTCCTTCTGTCTGTGTCTAAATGACATGCTAAGTCTTCACTAAGCTTCAAAATTCTCTTCGTAAAGCAAATTTTTTTTTCAGCTACATTGCTACCAATTTCTTGTGTATTACAGGCCAAATTGATAAAGGAGCATGGTGTTACATTTCCATCTGTTCTCAACTTTCTTCCATGTTGCAATCCATGCTACAAAAGAAACATCTTTAATGTTGTGTGAAATGGATAATACATTTAAAATGTGCTATCTTTGTACAACATGAAACTGAAAATGTATTGTCATATGTTTTGAATAAAGACATAGGTTTCAAAAAAAATTGTTGTAATTATTGTACAAAATGAGGCATTGAAATATGACAAATTTCAGATGCATTACGGTTTCTCTCCTCCTCAGAAATACAGTAGAAAATTACTTTTTATTTAGAAGGTCAAACTTTTCTTTCTTATTTTCTTACCATCTTGCTCTCCTCCTGTAAAGTGAGTGGAGCTGCTGACAGCGGAGCTTGATGATAAGGTAGTTCTGTTTGTCAGCCAATAGAGGGAACACTCAAACCTGGTACTTCTGCAAGATAACAGGACAAAGTGTTCCTGACGAAACACTCGGACAATCAAGGCTTTCTTTCCTGTATTTTGTTACTGTAAACTATTATGAATGACCTATTTTCTTTATCCTCTCAAATAACATGGAAGAGTATCAGATCCAACTAAGCTGCCAATGTGGTCTGTAATTTCCAGTTTAGAAAGTTGCTGTATCCCAAAGGAAAGGTAGTGGATCAGATTACCATCTCAAGATGCATTATGCTAGAAAGTTGAGGCTAAATAAAACTTTGTAAAGGACTGGAAACCTGACAGCTGATTTCCAGTATCAGGTAGGAGTTTTTTAGGTTTTACATGAATTCTTTATCTTGAAAATGAAGTCAAAGTGCCATAGTTTAAACTTCTTGAAATAGACCTTTATAAGCTTAGCTAACAATACCCAGTATGTGAAAAAATATTTCAATGAAATTTATTACTGGAATCTTTAGAGGTAAAGAAGTTGAACAAAGTACATAAAGCATTAAGTTTCCTTTCTTTTTTCTGATAATCAGCCATTTAATTCATACTCAGTGTTGTTCAAAATAAAAATAAAAATCTGACCATGCATTCCATTTGATGTCTCAATTAATATGCCACAAAAAATATTCCTTCTTTCTCTTACACTGAAATAGATATACACGAAACTTCTGACTGAAACATGAGTTGGATGAACTTTGGACCAGAACCAGCCCAAGAATTCTAGGAAAACATTCAGAGATCCACAGGGAAGCCTAAAAGTTTCATCCTACAAGAAAACTCAATTTTGTATTTGTTTAAGTTCAAATGACTGTAGAGAATCAATTACCTTGTCTGGACACCAGAAAAAAGACTAAAATAAACAATTATGCTTGGGATTATGCTGTAGTGAGGCACAGATATTAATGTGCCTTACAGTAGAAAATTCATATGTTCACTTAACTTCCTCTGAAATGCAAGAATATTTGACTGTAAATGTAGTGCCAGGAACCTGAACAATTTCTCCAGTTGCTCCTCTTCAGTCTAGACTTTCAGAATGGGTCTTTTTAATGAAGAGTAATATAACAAGAAAGCAAATTACTCTAAACAGTTGCAAAAGTCACTAATTGCTACATAATTTTTGTTTTCTAATATTTTTATAATTATTATTCATACTCAGTTTTGGTTATTATGTTTCCATTCAATAAGATTTTTATGGTTTTCCTGGTATTTTTCATTTGTTCACCCTTGAAAATAAAGTCAAAAATATGCTGGGCACTATTGGCAAACAATGTGGAACTCCTTTTAACTCTAGATGCTTAATAAGAAAGAATATGGATATTTGCACTATTGTACCAGACTAGGTTTGAAAAGGTATTTACATGAAGGTTTGTAAAGGTATTTATCGCATGTCTAGTAATAAAGCAGATAGAAATACAACTATACTTGCGGTTAAGATTTATTTTAGTCATGTAAAAGGTTAGAAGACACTTCATTGCTAGTCCACTTTTCCATTGTTCAAGTGTTGAACATCTGTTCATTTCTATGCTACCTCTCCATATAAAAATATTCACTTTAATTAGAACTAGCCTAGCACTTCTCGTTCTTCATGACTGTACTCAGTACTTACTTACCTGAAAGAATAGAATCTTATATGCAACTTCTTTCCCCCCCTGTTCCTTATATAATCCTTAATGACAGCCAAAACTTAACTATACGAAAAGTGTTTTCACAATATTAATCATTGCTTTAAGTTTATAAAGAAAAAATAGGCATTAACCAAAGAATGCAAAAAGACTTATTAAGTAACTTAATGTATTTTTTCATAAAAACCAGTTATTCCTCAGTTGTATTATCACAATGAGAAAGAAATATGTCTTCATTTCTGCTCTCATGTACATGCTATTATTTCTTCAAGATCTTTTATTGTCACCTAAGGCTCCTTACAGAAACACACTAAAGTTCCTGGGCTTATTGTCTGAATGCAGAGGCAAGAAAGTCTCAACAGAGCATTCAGTATGAATGAACACATTCAAATTTAATATAATGCATGGCTGAGAATTATCTTCACAGAGACAATTCAGTACATTATGCGCATTAGCACCAGGGAGGTCACTGGTTCGTATTCTGTTCAAAAGATAATTCTGGAAGGATGACCACTTTTATAGAAATCCTATAACAATGGTACTGAAGAAGTAATTCCTTGAAAGCAATATTGAATTAGGTCATCAACACTGCCTGCTGTGTCTCCTATTTTACTTTTTCCCAAAAGACTAACATAACCCATGTGAGGATTTTGTACTTTGCGAAGAAAGATGGAGAGAGGAAAGTGCTATTTAGCAGAATTTCAACCTAGCAGCCATAGAGTTCGTTTATTAATGAATGTTTTAAAAAGTATATGACATCTAAGAGACTTTCATGAACCAAAGCTGTAATTCTCACAGTACAGAATTTCATGGATATTGAAGGTCATGCTAAAAACTAATGCCTCATAAACATGATACAGTGGACATCAAAGTTTCTAGCATTTTTCTCTTTCAGATTTTAGCAAAAAGACACTATGCCTTATATAAGTAGCTCTTGTAAAAAAATATTCCTTGGTAGCCACACTCCTGTTCATGTTGTTTATCTGTTATATTAGAACAAAAAGAAAAAAAAATGCAGTTGTGTAAAGACCATAAAAGTCAAATAAATCTTCTTAGAAACAATCTATACACAAGTCTTTCTTACATATGGAATCGTATTCTCAAATCACCTTTAAATATTAATTCATTTATGCTTTATTGTGAAAGTGCTAACAGCGAGAAACTAGAGAGAGAACTTTCAGTTTGTCAGGAAATTTCTTTTAGAGTTTGTTTGCATCAAATTTTCTTGTGTTGTGTCACATAACAGGACTGACGTAGATGATGTTGGAGTACACTCACAATAAATAGTTCCACAGGAAATGCAAGTTCTGTGCACCCCCTTTGGCATTTAAAATCCCCCAGAAACTGGAAATATACTTTGTTCATTCATCCATTAAAAATAATTAAGTAAATCTTCAAATGGTGTTGATCAATGTACCTCAAAGTGTAAGTCTAAGTTATATTAGCCTGACTTGTTTCAGAAATGAACACGAATAGCTACATAAGCAATTTGCTGATGAAAAAGGTTGAGATCACAAATTTTAATCCATCTCAAATCTTATATTTTGTGGTGATTTTTTTTAAGTAATATACATAGCAAATCTCTGATAAAACAGACTATTCCAGATAAAAATATCAAATGGTGAAAGTGAAGACATAGCAATTTACAAGTATTTTTGGAGGAGAAGGGAAAGAAGAAAAATACATCAACAAATATGAAGAGTGAGTTAAAAAGCCTAAAAGGCAAAAATTATGTTATTCACTGAACTTATTGAATTTTGTATAGAGGGGAGCATGGGACTCACAGTTAGGTGACGACATTTCAAACAGGAATGATGAATACGCTTTCCTGGGCAACAAATTCCCTACATTTAGGACAAGACATTAAGCTTCCAGTATCAGTTATACTTTTCGAGCAAAAGCAATTCTGTTCAGATTTATGGTTTCTGATTGTCTGCATAAACATAAACAGACAAAATATATTAGTGATCTGATGGTAGACCTTAAGTTTAGTGATACTAAAACTTAAGTGCAGTGCCATTTAGACTAAATCTGAACACTTAATAGATCATTTGATTTTACCACAAGCCTTAAAAGTATAGATTTAATTGACATGCACTGGGTAGATTAAGAGTAGTGAATTCATAACTAAGTCTAGGGATGACTCACTTAGAGGAATCATCCTTCTCAAAGTTCTTCGGTATAGATATTTATGCCTGAAGTAGACACTCTTATCTCCCTTTACAAAGAGTAGAGGAGAAACAAACATTTTTAGGGCGCAATTAACTTAATAAAATACAGAAGTCCAGATAAGGATTACATGAATTGCATTCTAAAAGTTGTTTCTCTTTGTTGTCTTTAAAGGAATATTGGCATGAACTGTTTAGTGTGAATATCTGTGTCTAATTAGAAAAATATCACCTTCTGTGTTAGCTCAATAAAATTCCCTCACTAAACCTGAACGTTAAGATTTTTAATTTGCTAATTTCTTAGGATTATAAGTCTTGTGAATTTTAATTAATATAGAAAAAAATAAAAGTACACGTTCCAAATTAAACAGAAAACATCAAGATATAGGATTTTTTTCTCTGCTATATAGATGAGGGAGAACTAAATATACCTTAATATTTGTGAATAGTTTCTCTCAAATTCTATTTCCATAAAATTTCCTTGTTGACAAAATATTAGAGTTTTCATTGTTAGTGGAATATTTTTTATATCCAAGAGCTTAAGAATGTCTAGTATCTATTTCCTTCTTTACACTCTAATTACTCTTAAAATTGGTCTGGCAATTTAGATATTTCAAAAGTATGTTTCAGTACTTCAGGGGAAATTTTATTAGCTCAGTAAATATTGTTAGGGTGTGAGGATTTTTATTTTTACTTCCTCCTTTACTTTCCCACTCCCACTTGCTCCCTATTACATATATTTGTCTGCTCTGTCCGTATTTGTTCATGATTCAGAACAGAAATAGTGAAATATGATAGGGAATGAAAGTGGTATCAGACTTCCAAGTGTGCTGAAATTACTACTGGAAGTTTTATGAGAGACCTTTCTTTAATTTACAGTTTGATTCATAAATTAAGAAGTTATTATATTTATATACATTTTAAAAACATATCAATTTTTCTATGCATAGCTGAACCAAACTTAAAAACATTTTTCATCCTTTACTGATTTTAATATAAATTGTTTTATATTATTTTCAGTTTTCTGGAGAAGCTGTAAAGCTCTCTTGTGAAGCCCTCCTGAGAAATTTTATGTTACTAAAATATCCTTTTTATGATGTACTATGCAAATCAGACTATGAAGTAGACACTTTTTTTTCTTTACTTTGTGCTCTAGGGTCATAAGACACACTAAAATCTACAAAATAAAGAAAAAGAAAAGGGAAAAAATGAATGCAGCATTCTTCTATACTTTTAAGTCTGTGTATTCACTATAGTTTTTTTTACTTAATACTGTACAAAGTCACTATGCTTTAAAAGTTAAGTGATGTGCAGATGAGGACCTCAATGTGATTTAAAAATGTATCAGAACAAATATCAAGAACTGGATTCTCCTGTATGCTCATACATGCTATTTTAATTGAGATTAACAAGGAATTTGCTCCCTTTGTGAGCTCCCATTTTCCATTCTCCTTCAATGGTGAGTGACTGGTGAGACCTGAGGAGCTGCAGTTCTCACTGGATTGTCAATCCTATGAACTAGGTGAAACTACTTAGTGTGACAATTACCTGTAAGTACAATATAGAAGGTAGAAAGGTGTTGTTGTAAAAAGTCATATGGTTCTTCCCAGGTGTAGCCTTAAGAGACTTGAAACAATCTGATAAGGCCATTTTTCCATTGTCACACTTGACACAGGGACAGAACTGTATCATATTACATGATTCTAATGCTCCATTTCCTTCTCACTCTTTTCAAGGTTGCAGTCACTCTTCTTACTCACACACATCAGTCTGACTTCCAGTGCCTTTCCTCTGCATAAAGAGTGATAACACTAGCTAGTTCCTGGTGACCTACAACAACAACAGTGTGGCTTGTAACCAGAAGCTGATGTACAAGACATACTCTCTTGATTTTACAAGTTTGAGCAGGCAAATATTTCAAAACTTCGGCTGGATTTTGGTATCTCAGCATGCATTTTGTTTGTTTGTTTTTTTAGATTGTTTTGCTGATAAACCAAACCTGGATGAGTGAGTGCTCACTTCTGTTTTCATTTAGAGAAGAATGTTTGCACTATGAAAGAAAATCATCATAGTAAAGCATTCAGTACTTGCCTCTCTTTGCCCTGTATTTGTATTTACAAAGGCATTGAGGAGCCAGTGAACTGGTTGTGGTGGTAACTGGCATATCTGAACCAATCAGGCAGGAGCACCGTGGTAGCAGATTGGAGATCAACTGTTTTGCTATCTATTTTTGTAACAAAATCATGTGATATTTTCCTCTCGTTTGGAAAGATAGACTTTGACTTTTAACATTGTTTTTAAATTCATGATACATGGACCTCACTTTCTTCACCAGTATGACTCACTGCTCTGTGATAGAACATTATTACAAGAATCAGAAGGGAATTTCTAAATTCTCTTTCATTACAATCCAAAACACAAGTTTCCAATTTATCATGGTTTGTGAGCATTGTGAACTATTGTCCTTAATCTTGCACCCATCAAGGATTAAAAAAAAAATAAAATAGTCATAGCAATCATTTTCTAACATTCCTCTCTGCTTAAGGAGGAAAAATGTGAAAAGAATGTGTTAATTTTCCATCTGTTCTGGACATCATTTGTTCATAGCATAGAAGATGTTGGAACACTACTGTGACACTAGAAATAAATGTATCCCTTTTAAAATTAGAGAAATGGAGCTCTGGTTCCTGAGATCATATCTCTTGATATCAGATCATGTGGTGAATAAGGGGATCATAAGAGAAGAGGAGACAATGCAATCCACTTAAACTCTCTTGTAAAGCCATAGAAATCCTTTGGTGTACAAAAGTTCAGCTATTTTTCTCAGTTATACCAGTCAGATGAAATATATTACCTCTCCCTAAGTGTCTTACCTCATTTAATTCCAAGTCAAGCAGAGTAAAGTGTTTTGCAACTTTTTTCAGGTAATATAATGACTGAAATAATGACTGATTGTACCTCCTGACATCTGATGCCAGGAAGTGTTAATAAACTCATTTGAGAACTTTTATATTTATCAAGCTGAAAACACTTCCAGAACAAGGTCTGACTATATGTAGCTTTTTTATCTATTTGCATCAACATCTAATCTTTGTCAGTATGTGTCTTTCTGACATCATGTCTCACATGCACAAGGCAGCTTCATTTTATAACCTGTTGGAGTGCAAAAATGAGAATTGGAAAGAAAGCATCGAACTCAATAGGCCCCCTGAGGAAGAAACCATCGTCTAAGCACATACGGGCCTTTGTGGACTATGGAAGAATATGTGTTTTGGGGTTTATGTTGTGTTTCATATTTTGTTGTATAATTTCCCTTATATTGTACCCCAGTTTTCTGGTAAATTCCCTTATCCTTCATGGCCCTGAACCCTGTTCCCTCATTGGTTGTTTTTTGTTGCGTTGAGGTGTTTTTCCCTATATGGTTATGCCCTCCCTTTGTTTTGCATGCTCCGCCCTTACTCTGTCCCACTTATGCCTTTTTACTAGAATGTTCTCGCCCTACCCTATATAAGGAGAGAGCCATTTTAATAAAATGGCCATTTCACCTTGGACCCTTGAAATGTGCTGACCCCTTCTTTCCTTATGAGCCATCAAAAACCAGTTATTTTTTTAAAGGAAATAAAAACATTGGAAAAAAAATTATATTCCTACCATTACTTCCTTACTTCCACAGAATAATAACCAAACATATGAAATACCCTACTGGGTCAGACAGTCTAAGTCAATCTATCTCACTAAATATGTCATCTCAGACAGTGACAAGAGGGGATACTGTTAAGGAAAAGAACACAAGCCAAGACAATGGCTTGGTCCATCCCTTTTGTATTTCTCCGCTATTCAGAATTCTTGCAGTAAGAATTGGTATATTGTGAAGGACCAGGAATCAGAATGGGGAAAATCTCAGAAGTGGAAAAGGATGTACAGTGATTGAACAGACTTTATGATGCAGACTTTATGGTTATTATGTACACACACATTGTATGTTCCCCCAGAATTTGTATCTTCCGGGTGTATCCCGGCCTGTTCACCTCCCTGCTTCCCTGTTTCTCTGCTGATTGGCTAGAGGAGCTGCAGGGAGGAAACAGCCTCCATTCACCCCTTCTCTCCCCGGTTCCTCCCACGTTCCTCCCTCTTTCGCCTGTGCCCCTATCATGATTTGCTCCCCTGTTTGTCTGTCTGATACCCCACCCTATGTTCTGGTCCTTTCCCTGCCTGAACAGATAAGAATCCTGCACATGCCTGAATAAATCATTCTATCTGCATCCCGGACTCGTATAATGCCATGGTCCCCCCCCTTTTCGGACCGTGTCAGTATATACTTGCATAAGTCTTGTGGTAGCTTAATTTTGGCTGGCTTCCAGATACCCTTCTGCTGCTCTCTCACTCTCCCTCCTCAGCAACACAGGCAGAGAAAAATAGCACTAAAGAGTTCATGGGTCTAGATAAAGACAGGGTGATCACTCACCAATTATAGTCACAGGAAAAAATGAATTTACTTAGGGAAGATTAATCTAATTTATTGTCAATTAAAAAAAGACTAATATAGCGGGAAATAAGAACAAAATTAAAAACACCTTCTTCTCTACCTCTTCTTTTTTCCCAGTCATCCAGAGCACCTCCTCCCCCTTCTCAATGACCTTGGTGTCTGTAGGGTTTTTCCTCTCACATTTTTCTCACTTCTCTCTTACACAGCTGCATCCCAGTACTTTTTATCTTTTCTTATATATGTTGTCATAGAGGTGCCACCAAACGTGATGACTGGCTCAGCTTTGGCCATCAGCTTATCTGTCTTGGGGCCATGTGGAACTGTCTTTCTTAGACATAGGAACAGCTCCTGATCCCTTCCCATAAACATCATCCTTGCAGCTCTACTACTACAAAAACCTTGCTGCATAAGCCCAATATAATCTGCTTGAAATCTGGTTCTGGAGCTGTCCTCCTGGAAGGCGTTTAATTTTTTCTTGGATGTATCTTTTTTGTAGACCCTTTCTACATCCACACTTTCCTCTGAAGTGTATTTCTGATTTTTCCTTGCTACTTTTTAAAAAAATTACCCCCTTTATACATCTGAAACTGATTTCCTTCAAGTTTCACAGATTGTTGGCTCAGTTGTTTAGAGCATGGTGCTAATAATGCCAAGGTCATGGGTTCAATTGCCATACAGGCCTTACCCTTAAGAGTTGGACTTGATGATCTTTATGGATCTCTTCCAGCTCAGAATATTCTGTAGATATCTGAATAACTGTTCATGATCAACTTATCTACTGCTTTCACGATTTTCTAAATCTTAGCCATATTTCTTCTCAACCCACTGTGCTGCAAGAGTTCCAGCTTTGTTAAGCCCTGCTCTTAAGTCAGCTACAACATCCTGATCATCATTGTATAGCTGTCCTTTTGTGTTCCTCTTCTTCATCCACCACAAAACTCTTGAAGTGAAGAGAGCAGAACTAAACACAGTTCTCAGGATGCTGGTATTTTATTTGGTGAGAAATAATGTTTTCTGTCTTCATCTTAATATCTTTTCTGTTCTTTCCGAGTACCTCACTGGCTTTTCTGGCTGCCAAGTGCACACTGAAAGGGTAATTTCAGGAAACAACTGGTTATAAATAAAGTATATTTTTCCATAGTTTGCTTTGTCATGACCTAAGGATGATACAGCCTTTATAAAGCAGAATATGGTTAGAGATAAACTCATTTTCTGTATAGCAACTTACATGTAAGTATTGTTGGATAAAAAACAAAGCAAAAGTTCATTCTGGAAACTAGTTCTCCTGTCTTCTAACTGATGCATTAACCAGAAAACTGGAGTTGGGAAGAACTATAAATCAAAGTAAAATTATTGCTAAAATATCAAAATGTCAAACAAATGTCTTTAATAGGTATTCCTAGTCTCTATGTTTATGAAAAATGCAGGATGAAATAGTAACAAAGAACTATGTTTAAAAGCAACTGGAATTTGTTCTGGGCCTTTAGTTTACATGGATATTTCCAAACCACTAAAAAGTTGTTACAATGGTACATTTTACTTTAGTATAATACAGGGGAAAAACAGATCAAAGGCAACACAGAGAATATTATTTTTAAAAAGGTATAGAAAAAGTCTTCAGACATTTGGGTCCAAATGTAGTCATCCACAATAACAAGATGATCTCTCTGACAATACAAATTAACATCTGTTCCAGAGTTTAAAACCATGTACATTTGGAAAGAGCAATACAGCCATTTTGTAAACAGGAAAGGCAGTGTTATAAAAATAATTCATACTTTTCTTTGTCAAAAATCCCATGAATCAAAAACCAGCCTGTTTATACAAATTCTTGAAACTATTTTTTTTCCCATAGTGGTCATTTTCTGAATTATGGTAAGAGTAGCAATTCATTGGCCATTGATATTTCTTACATTGTAAAACATATATGTAAAAATATAATGAATTTAAATTCATTACTTTCTGGCTTTATATTTTTGCAGGTCACACATCAGTTGTGTCCCTTTCAGTAATTGTGATCCTCAAACAAGTCAGGACTCTGTAGGAGAAAGTGAAATTTGTTCTAGTTCTATTATGTTTGTTTATGGTGATATAAATTAAATCCATCTCTGCATATGTCCAATATGTTTTTTACATATTAGTTTAACACCATTTACATAATTTAACACCATTAGTTAATACCTGTTTGAGCTAATACAATGAAAATAAGTTGGAGAAAACAAAATTGTGCAATCTGCTTTCAATTTCCACATAAAAACATATTTACAGAATTATTCTAAAGAACTAAAGATTTTTCAAAGTCTTTAGTTTATTTGACTCCAATAAGAGGCAAAGTTATGAATCAGTGAAATTGTTGGCGGCTGTATTTTTCCCTTCTGTGGGGAAACAAACAAACAAAACAATACACTATTGGAATGTTTTAGGAGACAGTATATCCTGGATCCTCAGACTGGAAACCAAAATGAACCTTCTGTAATATCACTGATAAATGCTGTAATGACACATTTTTCAAACTATCCAACTGAATTAGATTTGTTGACAGCCAGAGACATTTCATTTGCTTTTGTTACCAAGTCTTTTCTTCCTCTCTTTTTTTTTATTATATATTTTAGTTGCATAAGTCTATACATAAGACAGTGCTAAAACAGCAGTTTTCTCATTTTTTAATCTGGTTGAAGATTATGATATTCAACTGGAAATCAAGTTTAATTGATTCAAAGCATAAGACCTCTATTCCTGAAAGATAATTGAATAATTCAATGTAGTTATCACTACATTGAACATCACAACATGGTTTATGGTTCCACACTTTGATTCCAAGCAATCCTGTTAGTTATCACTGAAACAGCAATTATGAAACATCAGCTGCATGAAAGTGCTGCTCCTTAGCTTCTCATCTTTTTTTAGACAAATATTAACCACATCATGTAATTTTGTTCAGCACTTAACTGACTAGGTCTACACTATTTTGATAGCTGCTTCAGAGAGACCATAAGCACAGAAAGCTCTGAATTACCTCATTTTTCCATCTGAAGAATTCTTGGTGATGAATTGGTTAGTGAAGACAGCTAAACATAATATTGCATATTCTGAAAGGCGTACATACTACATATTCTGAGGGTGGGTTTCAAGCTCACTGTATGGGAGATGGGTGAAGCTGAAATTCTCATAGCTTCAAAAATTTTTTGATACATTCTTTAAAGAATGTGACTGAATTACATCAAGCATGAAAGGAATCTATTTGCTGCTAAAAAATTGAGTATTGGAGAAAGGGGAACACTTCAAGCAAAATATTCTCCTGCAGCAATTGAGGGTTAAGGAAATCCAATGCTGAGGGGGCCATCAAGACTCATCAAGAGTTCTGTATGATCTATGAAGGATTTGTCCATCTGTTAAGACTCGGTGTGAGGTGTGATGTTGTGCCCATTTGTGATTTCCAGGCTTATTTTTCTCTTCTTTAAAAATAGATTAATGTACTAGAAAAGTAAAACAACAACATCCTCCCCTGCCCATAGTTGCACACTTGTTTTCATAGGAACTGAGGTCTCCAGGGCCTTAATCACTTTCCAGCACTTTCACATTAAATGCTCAGTTCTACTCAATACTTTGGTCTGTGCTTCAAAGCCCATTGTGAGACTGAGAAATTAGGTAACTGATTTTTTTCTTCTGTTTTACAGTCTTCAGTACACCTGATACCTATACCTCTTCAGACTTCTAAGAAAAAAGGATAATTATCCAACAACATTGGAAAGAAGACTAAGGAATTCATTAATCTGATGAGAATGTCCTCAAACATCATTGTCGTGAACAAAATAAGTTCACTTCTTTGAGTTTTGTTTTCCCTCAGTAAATTATTTTCAGCTATAAACTCAAAGGGATAAAGTGAAATGGAGATGGAGTTTGTCATTATTTCTCCTAATTAAAGGAGTTGCTTTTGATACTCTGCTGGAAAGTAACAAAAATTCAGACATCAAATTGTCAGTTTCAAACCAAAGATTGTTTAGCACAGTGGTAGAATTTTTACTAGATTTTTTAATGTTATTATAAGTTTCCACTCAGAAAAAGAAAGTGATGTTTTGATTAAAAACTTCATGACTGAATTTAAGGTTCTGAAAAGAAAATCCAAAAAGTTTCAGTTCAGGAAGGAATGATTTAAAAAAATCCTTTTCAACAGAATTGGTATAAGGTAGGTATAACCTCTTTTCTGATGTCAACTAATCCAAGACTTTGGAGCTATAGGGGATATACATTTATTCTGGATTTGGAAAACAGTGAAATAAAATGTTTCCTTGATTTTAGTTTGCGACAATCTTCCTTCAGATTTTTTTATTGTTTGATTAACATCTTTATGACAGAGTAATAAAGAAGAAAGTAATCTTTGGGGTACCTGAAGAAGAAAGCAGTAGTTTTTCAGTAATCATTAATCCCTGTTGACGTCTGACTCATTTATTTCTATCCCATCTCAAAATTCTATCTTCCATCTCACAAATGAAATTTATTTACACTGAAGAGAATTTACTATAATAGAAGGAAAACTAGTCCCCAAAACCTTTAAAATTGAAGTTTGATTTTGTACATGGTCACACTGCACTCATGTATATTGATAAAATAACAATCTATATTATCTATTCTTATTATCAATAGATAGAGTACTAATATATTTCTCAGTGCTGCATCTTTATGAGTCTAAAGAGTTTTCTGGACTGAATGCTTAAGAATAGCTTATTTTTCAATTTGTTATTCACCAATTAAGTTAAATATGACGTTTCACCAGTCATGCTTCCTCACTGTTTCTCCTTAAATCAGTTTTTCTTCTCTTCCTTTTTTAGAATTCTAAAATGGTAGGAGGTTTTGATTTCAGACGCTCTTTTACAGAGACTTCATTAATTTGTTTTACCTGGCTTTATAGTACCAGATGACTTCCTCATTAGTTAATCAGATTAAATCCAAAATTTAAACTTAATTTAAATAATTCTACAGTAATACCCTTTCAAGCATTCTCTCAACCAGCCATTAAGATTTTATTAATTACAGACTTCAGTCTACCTTATTTGGGTCATCCAGCAAGAACCAGAGAGCTGACCCCTTTTTACTTCGAAAAGGGGTGGAAAACCTGGGCTGCCTGAAGACTCTTTACGTTTCTATATCTGTCTGTAAAAATACACGAGGAAAGATAGAAGATAGTTCTCAAAACAAGTTTTATAACAAAATTATATTTCATCAGAATATATTATTGAACAAAATCACATACTTTTTTGAAAGCTTTTAACTATGAAAAAAAGTTTTCAAAATATAATAAATTTTTTTTTTTACCTTCTTGTAATGGAAAAAGGTAAATGCTTTAATTTTAAATATATCTTGGGAATTTTTGCAAAACAAACTAATCATACATTTTAAAAAGTAATTTAAATATATTAAGTAACTAATTCAATAGCCCCAAGATAAATTTTATCTACCATTTGACTATGTTTTCTTTCAGGGAATTGTCCTGCTTTGCTCTGCACTGGGGCAGCCTCACCTGGAATATTGTGTGCAGTTTTGGGCACTGCAATATAAGAAGGACATTAAGCTCTTAGAGAGCCAAAAGATTGCCACAGAGATGGTGAAAGGTCTTGAGGGGAAGCCATATGAGGGGTGGCTAAGGTCACTTGGTGTATTCAGCCTGGAGAAGAGGAGACTCAGGGGAGACCTCATTGCAGTTACAACTTCCTTGTGAGGGGAAGAGGAGCATCAGGCACTGATCTCTTCTCTGTGGTGACCAGTGACAAGACCTGCGGGAATGGCCTGAAGTTGTGTTGGGGGAGGTTTAGGTTGGATATTAGGAAAAGGTTCTTCACCCAGAGGGTGTTTGAGCACTGGCACAGGCTCCCCAGGCAAGTGGTCACAGCACCAATCCTGATAGAGTTCAAGAGGTGTTTGGACAATATTCTCAGGCACATGATGTGACTCTTGGGGATGGTCCTGTGCACAGTCAGGAGCTGGACTTTATGATCCTTGTGGGTCTCTTCCAACTTGGCATGTTCTGTGATTTTCCTGATCTTAGTTAATCAGTTTTCTGAGCATTGTTTTTTTTTATAAAATGTGTCTTCCTCCTTGATGTTTGCCCCTTTTAGATTACACATAAGCCTAGCTTAAGAGCTCTAGCTTCTCATGAAGCTAGTACTTTTCTTAGCCTGAAATGTTTCATTTCATTCCAATGGTGTTGCAAAGATCGATCAGTTCTGGTTAGTTTTGTTCTGGCTTTCTTTTTGTTTTAGAGAATTTTTTTTAATGTCATTTACCTAAATAGTAAGGTCAAAGACATATATGCCACTGGCAGTATTTGAAGTAGCTATCCTTCCAGAGTAACTTTTTTTCTTGTAATTTTTTTAAAATTTGACTTGAAAAATCATATAAAATACAATTTAAANATTTATGTGGGACTAATCAGTGCTGATTTACAACATTTGCATATTCAAATTGCATTTGAAATCAACAGCAATATGATGAATAAATCTTTCCAATTCATTTACTGTTTTGCCCAGTTATTCATTCTGTTCCATCAGATTTATACAAATCCCACTTACTGTCTGCCAAAGTTGTTGAAAGATGAAAACAATCAGTACTTATTTTTCTAAAGAAAAATACAAATCAAATCCTTCTGTTTACCTTCTTAGTAGAAATATGAAATAGATCTAAGAAATCTAAGAATATTAGGAACCTTTTATTTTGTATGAAATCACTTTTTTTCATCAATAGAAAAAGAAATCTACACTTGTTTATGTATTTCCCTCAAAAACATCAATGTAGGTATATATGACCTCTGTACGATTAACCATTGCTTGCAGACAGGGATGAATGGATGCTTCAGTAGAGGTTACTTTGGTGAAGATGCATTTGACTGTATCAGCTTCAAAAGAGAATTACCACAGGATTCACGGAAAAGTCCGTATAATATGTATATATATATATGTGCATAAAATATATAGATGTATAAGGAATGGAAGACAGAAATACAAACTTCTCAGAGATCACTAGGAGGATGAATGGAATTTCTGTCATGCATTGTAGAAAACAAAATGCATTCTAACCAAGGGATTTGCCCAAAGACATCCCTGAAGCATAAGATGTGGATTCCCCTATCCAAGCCTCCATGTACCCATGATTAATCTCCTCAATAGCAGAGAAGTATGTGAATTTGAGTAGATGAAAGTTACTGCTTCGGTGTCTTGTGGTTAAAGAATGACTTCTAATGTGAAATTTGAGTAAGAACTTTCACTTCCTAATCAATACAGACAAATAGATTTTTYCMRKKGGRAAWTYMRRRKWMCMRKTTWWWWYCMARGRMYWAAWTWMMMYTTWWWRKWRSCCYTYCCYWAAWSRAARRWWWWWWRRARKKWWAAAMMRRAWTWMYWWTWAAWTWRRAWYCMAAMYWAWKRAAAWWWYYYCMMMAAWWWKKTAMCMRKMMYTTTWWYMWKRAAWTWRRARRWTKKTWRSMMYYCYWMCCCCMRSMWKKKRWWMMMMMYYMWTYMMYTYCMMYWAMCWWTKKWMCKGKYMWWWWWTKSYWWWWTTTWMCYYTWWWWWWTWWTTTTWAAWWAAWWWTTTTWAARRRGKWRSMWTWAAWYYYMARRAWKKYMARWWWWWWMYAWWWWRRRRMCMMYTYMAARSTKRARRAAAWTKRAMCYTKKYYKRWTTYCYTTTTKSMRSWKGRWTWRKYYTYMRKKRRGGAAGGRARKKRAAWWARSMRRRSWKRAWYMAAAMMRSCYTKRAWTTTKSYWARRRKTTWWTTTKGKYMAAWKKTWMMAARRAATGTGAGTTTTAGGAGTATTTGTCATCAGACTCTCCCATTTGCTAGGTAATGTTATATGTCATGCAAGAGGATAAGACAGGTACATATACAATGAAAGCAGTCTGCTTTTTCATCTGGAGAACTCTTAGCTTTCTCTATGTTGCTGATTCTTTTGCCCAGTGAAATCCAGGGAATTTGGACATTTAGTTCAGGATCATCCTCCAAAACCAAGAGTCCTAAAGTGTGGTGCATCTGTATCTCATTAGTCACATAGTAACTGTGTCTCTAAAGATGACTTTAAATGGATTATAAGAGTTTTGATATTTAGTAAATATATATGTTTATGTTTCTTCAGGTGAAGGATATAATGTTCAACTACACTCTGGATAAGAAAATAAGTAGATTTCTCTATCACACGTTTGAATTTCCAGTGATAAGAGGGTTTTGCAAGTGCAGAACACATCATGTCCTGTCATCCCTTCACAGGCACAGAGAAGAGCAGGGAGTGTATAAATAGCATTTTATCTCACTAAAGCTGAGTGGCCTCTAAATCAAATCTATAAAATGACCAGGGAGTGATGATGTGGCAATAAAGAAATGTGTCAATAAAGATTCAGAAGAAAATGAAGGCAATAGATATTGGATATTGCCTTTAAATAAACATATGTTAGAAATTTTAACATTCATAGCTTATCAAAAATAAATGTATTGTTTTATTTTTGTTGTTCATACTCATGGGTTATTTTGGGTTTATGCTTAAAGGAGAAAAAATAGTGTCAGCGGTCAGACTGGCAATGAAAATGTTACGTTGAATAACATTAAGTTGAGTAATAGGGTGGTTGGGAAAAGAAACAACAGTAAGCTATTTTTCACAGGATTCATACAGAAAGTAGAACTATTGCACAATTGAAATAACACCCTAATAAGAGTAACTTTTTTCCTGTTTTGTTGATGAAACTCTTCCTAATCTGCACTTTTCTGACACTGGCTAACATCTGCTTGCCTGTATATTGCTTTATAACATGAAAAACTGAGTTACTGGTATGTTTTAATCACAACACTTGCACAAATGTTTAGTTTTTTTCATACATTATTTCTTTTTTTCTTTTTTTTTTCCCCCTTAAACTTTTTTATATTCTCCGGGTTCTGTTTTCTCTCGGGGAAAATCACGTGAGAGTCCAAAATCCAATATTTGGAATATATATTCTTCTTCTGGTCAGTGACGAGGATTTATTGACTAGAGAAAAATATCTTTCAAATAATGAATTTAAAAACCAACAGAAAAGCCTGATGCTAGAGAAAATATTCTAGATTTTAACTAGACCTTTTCTTTTCTGTGGGTAGACTGGCCAAAGAAAAGGAACAGTCAGGGAAAAAGAATAATCATTAAAATATGGCTTTAAATTGGACATGGACTTCATTTCTCTCTCTAAGCCATGAACTTTATGCCTTTTATTTATATTGGGTAAATAAGGCTAATTATCTAACCAAAAAAACAATGATAGTAAGAGTACAATTTTCATTTAACACCTAAAAGGCATTAAGAGGTGTGATGTGATATGTGGCTGTGACTCTTCCCATTTACTTTTAAAGCACAAATGGCTGCAACATCGTTGTATTTTTGTCACATATGTAAAGCTCCTTGAATTCTTTATTTTTTAAAAATAATAACTTCCATTTAACTGTGAGACTGAGAAAAAAAAATATAAGCATTGATTTTACAAAAAGACAGATGATTAATCATAATAGAACATAAAATGTTTAAAAATGTTGATAATAGATTTCATTAGACATTTTGTACACCGTGTATATTTAAAATAAGGCCATTAAAGGTTATTTCAAAACCAATACCTTTCATAATAAATGTTTCTTGACACTACGGATGTCTAACAAATAAACTGTGACAGTTTGGAAACCAGTCAACATGACCATCAACATTTTGATCTGTCACATAGATTTGCGTATCCACACCATCATATCCCCTTGACACCTTTTTTTCTGCTTGCATGTGTAGGGGAAAAAAAAAGGAAAAGAAAAGAGAAGAAAAAAAAAAGTTATAAAAAGTTATATAAAGTTATTTTGTCAGCATCAGCAAATAGCAAGAATTAAAATGAATAAAATCAGAAGAAACTCATAGATAAATCAGAAGAAAATTATAGCTGACACTGATCCACCTTTCAGATGCCTGATATTCCCTCTTTAAGGACGCTGACTTTTATTTAGCTACTGCTGACTAATCACAATGAGACTGATGCCTTAAGGTCCTTCTGTTTTTTTTGATTTTTCTAATTTTATAAGCTTTATAAGTAGTTATATAGCAGAAGTAGATTTTAGAAACAGCAGCATTTATTCCTTTACCCTTTCCCTTACCCTTAGCATAGTAACTACAACCCTTTTACCCCAATTCCCCATATCAATACTCCTGAATTCCATTTGAAATGTTTAGTCTCTCTTCAAGATAGGCCTCTTCTGTATGGGAACATTTAACCCTGGTCTGAACCGCAAGAGTACAGTCAAAAATTGGGTAACCATGCGCCCTTTGTTCTCTGAAGAAGACAAGGGTGATGAAGTGTGTGGTCTCAAAAAGACCCCAGCCCCAATTCTCCAGGGGGTGGACGGGGGTGGACCAGGGCAAAAGCCAGAGGGTGGATAAAAACTGGGATTGGATGGAGAACATTACAAATTGTAAGCACCTGAGGCAGAGGGGTGCGCACGTTTTATAACTTCTATGCCTTGGAGGTATGATTAAATCCTTTTCTTATCTCACCTCTAATTAAATTGCTCTCGAGTTTTTTTTTCCTCAGCTCCTTTAGGCATCAAGACAATGAGAAAACATAAATAATACCAATCTAAACCAGCCTGGTTTATAAGGTTATATGAGTTATATTTCCAACTAACAGATGTTAAAGAAAGCATCTCATTTGCAAAACATTAAGGGAATTTCAATCAGCTATTGCATGTAGCTTTTCACCAGTTCTGTGTCTGATCATGACAAACTTTTTAGACAGGATTATTATTTCACTGCACATGTAGTTTGGATTATGTATTTTAATATACATTTTGTGAAAGTAGTCTCAATTCTTCACATAAAGTAAGTAATACTGAAAACTTAATTTTGAGGAACCCACTTACTTCTTTTCTCTTTTTGTCTATCCTGACAATCCAGCAGTCTGTGCAGCTGATATACATTAGAACCTGGTCTTTTTTTATAATGCAGCATGAATACAGATGATGAATTTCCTTTGTGGAGTTCTGTATGGGACATTTTGGGCCAACTGTGTGCATCTGACCTGTGAGTTGGGTCAGGTTTGTGTATTGGGCAGGGTAGTGTCATCTGTAAACTGGCTGAAAGTACACTGCCCCATCATCCAAATGATGTCCCTTTGTGTCCATCCACCTCACTGTCTTTCTTTCAGCCCATTCATCAGCAGCTTGGCTACGAAAATCTTGTGTGTCAACAGCCTTACTGAAGTACAGGTACGCACTGCTCTCCCCTCATCTACCAGACCAGTCATTTCATTATAGAAGTTTATCAAGTTGCTTCTGCATGACTTCTCCTTGGTGAAGCAATGCAGACTACTATTAATGATTTTCTTGTCATTCATGTGCTAGGAAATGGTTTTCAGAATTAGCTGTTCTTTTACCCTTTCATGATCTGGGTAAGCTGCTTCTCATCCTCTATTCCTGTTCTGTCAAGCAGGGTTGAGAACTCTTCCCTGTTACGCTAATGCAAAATGACAGTAAAAAATGTTTAAAAAAAGTCACTTCTGAGTTATTCAGAGAACTCCAGAAGGCATAGTATATTGGGAAAAAGTCAGCATGCAATGCAGATGTTGTAGGCATACCTGTAAGTTCTAAGTAAGCCAATATAGGAACCTTGGATGTGTAGTTGTATCTATTCGGTAGTTTGAGTTAATCAACTATCCCTAGTATAACTGATATACTATCCCTAGTATAACTGATCTACTGATATAGCTATATCAGCATAGCTGATATACTATCCCTAGTATAGCTGATAAAGTTGGGTGCTCTTCTGCTTCTGGAATTACAGAGGGATTTTATGGTACTACATTATGAGGTATGGACATACCGACTTATGCAGAATTGGTTTGATGCACTGAGTGTGTCTTCTACTACAGACTGTCCACGCCCACGCTAGACAGGACTTGTCCCTATGAACATTTTATGATGCCCCTTGAGTATAAAACGTCATAATTTTGTGTTTGTTATACATTTGCTTAAATATTCGTGTGTATGTGTGAAAGGCAAACATGGGATATCAGAGGCAAGAAGAAAGCTTCTGTAAATATTTAAGTTAAAAAAAAAACGCTGGGGAAAATAGGGTAAGACACTAATCTCTGGCTGTTATGCCAGAGGTCTACCATACAGAGGGATCTTGACAGGCTGGAGAAATTCCTGACATGAACCTTGTGATGTTCAAGAAAGGGAAGTGGAAAATCCTGGACCTGGGGATGAACAGCCCTATGCACCAACATATGCTGAGGACTTTCCAGATGGAAAAAAGCTTGGCAAAGAAGGATCAGGGAGTCCTGTTAGAAACCAAGTTGCACATCCACCAGTGTGTGCCTCTGCTGAAAAGAAAGGTTAATAGTACCCTCAGCTTCATTAGATAAAGTATTACCAGCAAGTCAAGGGAGTTGATCCTTCTCTGCTCAGTGCTGGTGGGGCCACACTGGTGTGCCATGTTCGGTTCTGTGCTGCTCAGTACAAGAGAGAGGTGGACATACAAAGGCCATAAAACTGACTAAGGGACTGAAGCATCCCTCTTATAAGGAAAAACTGGGATTGTTTAGCCTGTAGAAGTCTAAGAGAATTTTATCATTGTACATAAATATCTGAAAGCAGAGTATAAAAAGGATAGAGCCATCCTCTTTCCAGTGGTATTAAGTGACAGGACCAGAGGCAATGGGCACAAACTGAAAAACAGGAGGGTCCATCTGAGCATCAGAAAACAGTTTTTAACTTTGAGAGTGACTAAGCACTGGAACAGGGAGCTTGTCGAGTCTTAATTCTTGAGGATATTCAAAATCTGTCTGGACACAGTCCTGGGCAACTGGCTCTAGGTGGCCCTACCTAAACATTTCCTTTCCCACATCAACCATCCAATGGATCTCTAGTTATTGGGGAGTTTGAAAGCAAACTATCTTCTTAATTCCATACATTAGGTTACAAAGAAGATGTAAGAGTTACTCTTTTCTGAAGATAATAGGATGGTTTAAAAGGTTTCCTAAAAAACATTTTCTTTTAAATCATTGTGATGTATTGACCTCAACTGAATGCCAGTTGCCCACTGAGCCACTCTATCACTCCGCTTTTCAGCTGGATGGTGTGAAAGGGGGAGAAAATAAGATAGAAAAAGCCCTCATGTGTCAAGATAAAGGCAGTTTAATAAAGAAAAAGCAAAGGTTTCAAGTGTAGAAGCAAAAGAAAAGATTTTATTCTTTGCTTCCCATCAGCAAACCGTGTCCAGTCACTTCTAGGGAAGCAGGGCTTCAGTACAGATAGCAGTTGCTCTAGAAAACAAATGCAATAATAATGAATGCCCCCACTACCTCCACATTTCTCTTAGGTTTTAATGCTGAGCAGAAGCCATATGGTATGGAATATATCTTCGGTCAGTTTGGGTCAGAGAATCACAGAACCATTTAGCTTGAAGAAGACCTCTAAGATCATTGAGTCCTACTTTTGACCAAGGACCACCATGTCAACTAGACCACGGCACTAAGCACCACTTCTAGTAGTTTCTTGAACATTTCCAGGAATGGTGACTCCAAACACTTTCTGAGCAGTCCATTCCAATGTTTAAAAAGCCTTTATGTGAAGAAATTATACCTGAGGTCCAACCTGAGTCTCCCCTGGCACATCTTGATGCTATGTCCTTTTCTCCTGTCACTAATTGCCTGGGAGAAGAGGCTGACCCCCACCTTGCTACAATCTCCTTTCAGGTAGTTACAGAGAACAATAACATCCTTCCTGAGCCTCCTCTTCTCGAGGCTAAACTCCAGCTAAACTCCAGCTCCCTCAGCTGCTCCTCATAAGACCTGTGCTACAGACCTTTCACCAGCTTTGTTGCCCTTCTCTAGACATGTTCCATCACCTCCATGTCTTTCTTGTACTGAGAGGCCCAGAAATGAACACGACTTGAGTTGTGGCTTTGCCAGTGCCAAGTACAGAGGGACAATCACTTCCCTCATGCTGCTGGCCACACTTTTTGTGATACATGCCAGGATGCCATTGGCTTTCTTGACCACCTGGGCACATTGTTGGCTCATGTTCAACCAGCTGTTGACCATCATCCTCAAGTCCTTTTCTGCTGGACCACTTTCCAGCTGCTCTTCCCCCCAACCTGTAGCACTGCATGGGATTGTTGTGACTGAAGTGCGGGACCCAGTACTTGATCTTGTTGAACCTCATGTGATTGTCCTCAGCCAACCAATCCAGCCTGTCCAGATCCCTCTGCAGAGCCTTCCTACCTTCCAGCAGAACAACACTCTGGCCCAACTTAGTATTGTCTATGGATTTAATAAGAATGCACTTGATCCCCTCATCTAGATCATTGATAATGATATTAAATAGGATTGGGACAAATACTGAGCTTTGAGGAACCCCACTAATGACTGACCTCCAGCCAGATGTAGCACCATTAACCACCACTCTCTCTAGGCCCAGTCATTTAGCCAGTTTTTAACTCAGCAAAGAGAGCACTTGTCCAAGTTGTGGGCTGACAGCTTTTCTAGGAGAATGATGTGGAAGACAGTATCAAAGGCTTTGCTGAAATCCAGGTAGACTATACCCACAGTCTTTGCCTCATTCTCTGTTCTGGCTGTGTCTTGCCCATCCACAATCTACTAGTGAAGGGAGAGAATGTTTGTAATGGGTTTGTTACCCTCCCTGAGAGGGAAATGGAACTAGGATAGATCACCTGATGTATATTTTACCAATAAGATATTCCATACCATGTTAAGTCAGCTCAGATATAAAAGACAAGAAGGAAGTAAGGTCCTTCCTTCTCTTCCAGGTGGATGCATGGTTGTGGATGGGCCGCTTCTTTGGGGGAGGAGAGTGTTTGTTGTGAGGAAATAGTTTTTGTTGTTAGTTCTTCTCTGTGTGTATAGTGTTCATAACTTTTTTCCGTCTCTGTGTACATATAAAACCGCTTTTCTTGGCAGTTTCAATTTCGTAGGTTTTTTTTCCCTTCTCCCCTTCCCTCCTCCCCTTTCCCTCTGGAGGGAGGTTGGGTGCAGGCCCAGTGAATACCTGGCATTCAGCCATGGTAAACAATAACAATGTTGTAGAAACAGCATTGATGTTCTGCAAGCACTGGTCAGCAGTAGCCAAAGCACTGGGGTGTTACCACCTTTCTAGATACAAATCCAAAGCAAAGCATTATGAGGGTTGCTATGAGGGAAACTAACTCCATCTCTGCCAGACCCAATACCTCACATAGCAGAATTGTAAGAAGGAGAGGAATGAATCTTTGGGAAAAAAAATCTTCAGGGAAAAAAATCAGGGGCTGGCATAAAAAGCAGAAACTAACAACATAGCAATTTCACTGAAAGCTGAGACTGTGACTGTGGTCATAGTAATTTACTCTTGCTTTCATACTGTACTCTTCCAGTTTTATATACCTGTGTCTAATAGGCACACTTAATATTTTTTCTTTCAGTAAGTCTCGTGATTTAAAACTCTAATCTCATTATTATAGTCTATAAAATCTTTTTAGGTCTTCTATTTTTCTAATACATTTGCTAGTCTTCAGATTTCTAATTCTGAATAGAAAGTATCAAAATGAACAACAAATGAAAATGCAGCTACTTTAGATGTCCACGTTCCCAGTAAACACCAAATCGGGAAATCTATCAAGTGTTTTCTAGCAATTTTCTTTTTCTTTTCAAAACTCCAGATCTTATCAGGAGATATTTGATTAACTGTGAACAATATTCACTGAAAGCAAGATGTATTTGTTAAAATATTGCTTTAATAATTGAAAAAAAAAGACTCAAAAAAAAAAATAAAACAAAGAAAACCACTTATGACAACTCATCCCTTTCTTTCCACTAACATTAATGACATAATTCCATTTTGAAATGCAGAGTCAATCAACCCTGCCTCTTACAAAGTGACATTACAGCAGACAGCCTTCAGGGAATACATTCAAGAGATTTGCTTGGACAAATCTTCTTCAAGAACTTAACCTTGGCACTCAGAGCAAATGAGAAACCTGGCTTAAAAGGAAGTTGCTTCTCAGAGATGTCCTGCCTCTGGGAGTCTGTCAGTGAAAGAGGAGCATAGCCAGGTCAGGCTTTCATTTTACGTGTTTTGCCAAGTGTCACCAAAAAGCAGAACACATATCCTAGCTCAAACAGAACTTGAGCAGCCGCAAGCAAAATTCCACATTGTAAAGTTTTGAAGATAACAGAATATGTGTTTTTTTTTCTCCCCCCATTCTCAACAAAGGAAAATAAGGAAGAAAAATGGTAAGAAACTAAGCATGCTCAGACATATAGGTGGGACCAGATGTAGCAACTTTATACCACACATCTATGCCAATTAATACTTTTTAAAAAAAAACAATTTTAAAGAGGATGTATATTTGGATTTATATGCTGTAAACAGAAAAAAAGAAAGGAACATGTGATAAGTATTGCAAAATATGTGACATTTTAAAATTCCCTTAAAGAATAGCCAAAAATATTGTTGGAACTCTAAGAGAATTTGTTTGTATGTACGGCATTTAGGCCTACGTTATATGAAGGACTTTCAAAGTGTAAGATTATGAATGGACTCTACTGTTGTGGTTACTCTGAACTGTAAAATTCAGTGGAGTGCCAGAAACCGCCAGCTGGAAAGAAGACAGGGGAATATCAACAGGCTGCATTCAGAAGAAATCCTGATGTGTTGATGTAATAGCCAGATAATTAAATGATTTGCCTGCCTTAATATTCCATTTACAAAGAACTCATTTAGCCTTTGAAGTGAAAGACTTTGGAGATCATATAAACATATCCAAGGTTGAAAACAGTTTCTTTAAAAGCATTATATTTGGCTTTGTAAATATTCATTCCAATATATTAATAGCTAAGGTTGATGGAAGATAGGAAGGTGATTTGAGACAACCAGAATGGCTTCATCAAGGGCAAGTCCTGCCTCACTAGTCTGGTGGCCTTCTGTGATGGAGTGACTACATCAGTGGACGAGGGAAGGCTATGGATGTCACCCATCTAGGCTTCTGTAAAACCTTTGACATGGTGCCTCACAACATCCATCTCTCTAAATTGGAGAGAGAAGGATTTGATGGATGGACTGTTAGATGTTTAATAAATTAATTGGATGGTCATATCCAGAGGGTAGTGGTCAGTGGCTCAATGTCCATGTGAAGATCGGTGACAAGTGGTGTCCCTCGGAGGTGTATATTGGGACCACTACTGTTTAATACCTTCATCAGTGACATTGACAGTGGGGTCGAGGGCACTTGCATCACATTTGCAGATGACACCAGGATGAGTGGTGCGGTTGACATACCTGAAGTATAGGATTCCATCCAAAGGGACCATGACAACAAACTTGAGGAGTACTCCTATGTTAACCTCATGAGATTTAACAAGGACTAGTGCAACGTGCTGCACTTGAGTCAGGGCAGCCGCTGGTATTAATACAGGCTGAAAAGATCAGGAGCAGCCCTGCTGAGAAGGACTTGGGGATGCAGGTGAATGAGAGACTGGATAAGAGCTGGCCAAGTACCAAACAAGAACACAAACATTATTGTTTAAACTCTAAAGAAGAACTGAAGATTCTGTGACTAGCATACTTCTCTTTTTTACATAAAGAAAAAGATAACAGATTTTTTCTTCTGAATGATGTAAGTTATACTTTTTACTGTCACTTTTTCCCTTCCTATGCACATATGCCTACATTTTTATATATTAGCAGAAATATAATGCAAACAACCCACTCCCCTTCTATATAGAACTAGCTAAAATTATATAGGCCTAGTCAAGGTGTTCTACTGTAGATTTTATGGAAGGGCATGAGGATGTGGAAACAAGTATTTTGGAAGAACAGACTGCCTACAGCACAGTCAATGTTTGTGATAGCAGAGTCTATAGGAACCCGGGGAGCTACCAAGTTGACAAAAACTGGATGTGAATGCAACTCCCAATATGAAAGGACACAGCATACATGGAAATTATTTTCTTATAAGTCCCTTTTATCTCTGTTATGTCTCTTCTAATTACTTTGAGTAATTGTTTCAAAATATATACATTATTTTAATTAATTTTCTAATAAAATATGGTTTTTTCAGTTCACAAAAAAAAAACCTTTATGGTTTTTTTGGGAACCTCAGTTTAAGGAGAAGTTTCAGGAAGACCTAAAATAAAACATCTTGTGTGGTGTCCTAATCCTTAATGTTACTGAAAAAAAATAAACACCAAAAGTAATCCCACAGCTATCAAGAAGAAAATAGAAAAACTACTGTGTCTGCTATTACAGAATTGATCATTTGAAAGTACTTTTTCCAAATGTGTTCTCCAAATAGGTTGCCCAAAGCTCATTCCAAGCTGGAGACGTTTGAGCATCTCATGACCAAAATTTAATTGTCAAATTTTCTTTGGAAATTCAAAACCAAAGAAATAATAATAATAATAATAATAAATGCCTAGAATTTTCTTCAGTAGGAAAATTTCTAATCCTGTATTGATCTTTTTGTAACTTTTAAAATTAGAATCCATACTGTCCTTTGTTTTTGCAAAGGACCGTATCTAATAGCTGAGAGACATGTAACAGTACAGTAATAGTCTAATTACATGTCACTTATGTTATGAATAAAGGACAAGTTATTAATGAAATATGGTTCCCTAACAGAAAGACAGACCTTTAATTTACATTGAACTATTTTTTCAGCTACAAAATTGTTTATACTATACAATAACATATCTCACTATGGTAAATATTTACAGTATTTGAGCAAATGTTTGAAGTGAGTTTGCCAAATGAAGTAGCTCTATAAATTCAAAAATTATTCAAACAGTTTTCAGCTTACAAAGCACATTTATAAATAAATGCATGTGTGCACACATGTGTGTTTTACTTTGCTTTTTCCACAACTTGAATGTCACAGTATCAACAGCATCACAGACTATGCTGAGTTGGAAAAGACTCACAAGGATCATAAAGTCCAACTCCTGGCACTGCACAGGACCATTCCCAAGAGTCACACCAAGTGTCTGAGACCATTGTCCACATGCTTCTTGAATCCTGTCAGGCTTGGTGCTGTGACCACTTCTCCAAGGAGCCTGTGCCAGTGGTCAAACACCCTCTCTGGGTGAAGAACCTTTTTCTAACATCCAACCTAAACCTCTCCTGACACAACTGACAGAGTTCAAGAAGCATTTGTACAATATTTTCAGGAACATGGTGCCTTTGGGCTGTCCCGTGCAAGGCCAGGAGTTGGGCTTGATGATCTTTGTGGGTTCCTTCCAACTCAGGGTATTCCAGGATTCTATAGGTGTTTAGAGAGCATTAAGCTGATCAACTTAAAGTGTTTACACCAAGGTAAACTGCGAAACTTTAGTTTATATGGGATTATTTGGACTCCATTGTCAACACTAGGAGAGTTGTCAGTAGCTCACATTTAGATGTCTCCATTGCAGATGTTTAAATATATGTATATAATTCAAGAGTTGATTTGTACCCCACTGCCTTTGATTTAAGTCACTTCCTTAACTAAAAAGTAGGTCACTTGAATGGTACCTCGGAGATTTTGGCTTGTGGATCCTGAGAAACATCTTAGACAGGTTACTGAGAAGACAATTTATGAGAAACCAAAACTCTAAGTTTCTAGGAATCTCATGTGCCAGGTTCTCCAGCTCCTTAATTGTAGCTTATAGTTCCTAATCAGAGACAGTTTTAATTCTCCAGAGGAAGGATTTCCAGGATTTCTCAGCTGACACTTTGGGTTCCTACTCCTACTGGTTTCAGAAGCCTTATGAAGAAAACTGTTAAACATGGATTTTTAAGAAAATATAATTTAAAAAGTTTTCTGTGGGAAGATGTTGAGCCAGCACCATCTGCATTCAGTTAATTAGGATCAAAAAGGAGTGTTTTGGTCTTGGCCAGTGTTTTTGATAGAGTGCTATGTTCTCAAAGCAAAAACCACTTTGAATGGTCTGCATGATAGTGTGTGTTTTTCTCTCATAGTCAAACACAGCCACCACATGATGCAAGGTGAATGTGTGGAATCAAGGCACTGGTTAAGGACAATACTGGGAATTCCAGTTAACTAAAAGCAGGTGCTGTTTACAAAGGAACCCTAATAAAAAGGGAACGATGGAAAGAGCGGTGGACAAGTTCCAAAATTGAACTCTGTGTGTGCAGTCTCGTTTTCTTTCAGTGCCCATATTTGCCATATTTTCCACCTGCCATGTTCAAGGAACTTTTTCCTTTTGTTTTGATTGTCATCCTTTTTGTGGTACTGAGGATAAATTGTCCACCATTTCAGAACTTATGCTTCTCAATAGCTACTTTACTCAGAGGATTCAATACCATGCATTTTTTGAATACTTATACTTAAATAACAACATGAATGTAATAATATTTTCTTACTCTGTCCACCAGTGAATATTATACAGTATCCTGTGATCTGATTTTAGCTAAGAGCTTCTAAAACTATAATTGATCAACTGTTTCTAACACAGGTTAATTTTGTGAGTTCTTTTACTATATAAGAAATGCAAAATCAATAACTTCCTTTTCCCAGTTTGATGCTTATTGCATAAATTTAGATTTGGAATACTTAAATTTGCTGTAGATTTATTTCCTCAGAGACCTATGCATTGAACCTGAAACAGTAATAATAAAGTGGTCTTTTGATCTGTTATTTAAACAAAATAACTTTTCATGTATTAAAAACTGAAAAAAGAGTAAAAAGTGGTATGAAATTTGAATACTAACACATACATTGAAAATGGTTAATTTGGATCAGAATATACAAAAGTTGGTAGGGATCTACTATTCTTGTAAAAACTTGGGGAAAATCCTAAACCTAATAAAAAAACCCTTTGAAAAATACCAATCTTGGTAACAAACAAAATGTCCACAAGCTGAATATCTCATATTAGTGTCTTGTAAAAACCTCCTCTGTTGAATGTATTAACACCACAATGGAGAATTACATCAGTGTCAGTATATTTCACCACGTTTTATTCTGGTGTATGGAGTTAATTCACTCATCATTGTTTGATGAGAATATACAGAAAAAACCATTTCTCAGTGGAGACTTTCAGCCAATTCAATAGCATTCAATAGTTGTACAATGATATTGATGACAGAAGAAGAAAAGTTATAGTTCTTGTTATTATTACTCTGTAATAAAGGAAACATACTTTCAGCACAAAATCCTTGAAGCTGATCCAAGATCTAATCTAGTTCTACAATAATTATGTGGATTTCAGAGATCTCAGTGTATAAATACCTATAAGGCACTGCCATTGTTCATTGTGTCCTATTCAAGTTTCCAGACAAAGACATTTTTACAATTTTGCAGAACATCTGTTTTGTCCTGATTAAACAGGGTACTAAGATAGAAAAAAGAGAAAGAATGGATATTGTTGCAAGAAGTTTCTCTAAACATAACAGCCTCCTGATATGTAAAACACAGCTAGATATAAACAATAAAAGATACAATTCTAAATCCTGTAAAGTCATTGGTCATTAAACACTTGGACAGTGTTTGAAATTTAACATTTGTTCTCTCATTCTAAATGTCACTTCTTCAATATCATTGCAATTAACTCCATAAACAACTGAATTGAACCAAAGAAAATTAATCTGTTCCTTCTCTTCTCTGGGGTGTTTTGTAGATTAATACTTTTCATTTACACAGTCATTAAAATGTGTCAAACAGCATTACAGACATTTAGTAATACCATTTCCATATTAGACTAGAGATGATAGATGGGAAAGCTGTATATACTACGAATTTTGGGTTGTCCTTAACAAGGTGTTTCTCATCTATCAAACATTTGAGTCACAGCTGCTACAGACCAGAAATCTAGTATGTTTCTTTGGCATAAGTTAGTAACTCTTGCAATCTGTACCAACTAGCAGAGATTTGTGTTAGAATATAGTGCATATAAAATACAATGTTATGATAGTTCACCTCAAAAGGTTTATCTTCTGTTCTTTGCTGTGTTTTTGTTTGTTTGGTTTGGTTTCTTTTTTTTGGGGGGGGGAACTTTAGGGGTTCTTTTTGTTTTTTTCTTTTCTTAAATGTAGTTTAAACTTTTGAGGCACACAGCATTAACTGTCATTGCCGCCTCATGAACCCCTAAAGTTATCTTTGAATCCTACTTTCCATATGCCTTTGCCAATAAAGGAATTGTTTTTGCTGTTTACCTTGACCTATTCAGAAAATGACTCTTTTGAGATACTGTTCAAGAGTTTACAAAGTTAGCAGAAAATGTAATAGAATTTTTTTTAATTTTTCAGTAAGTGTATCATGAGATAATTTTCTCCAAGTGGTAAAATATCTCTAGAAGGCTCTGACGGAGTTCTACATTACTCTTTTTTGTTTTCTTAGAAATAGTGTAATTCTTAGTATAATATTGGGTCAAGCACAGAGTGTAATAGTGAATGGGGAAACATCAAACTGGTGACCTCTAACTAGTGGCTCCGTCTTAGGTCCTCTGCTCTTCAACATCTTCATAAATGACTTGGAACCAGGAATGGAAGGGATACTAAGCAAGTTGGGAGGAGTTGTTGACTGACTCAAAGGCAGGGAGGCCGTGCAGAGAGACCCTCGACAAATTAGAGGACAATCACTAACCCTACGAAGTTCAGCATGGTGAAGTGCTGGATTCTGCACCTGGGATGGGGCAACCCTGGATGTTTGTACAGACTAGGGAATGAGATGCTGGAAAGCAGTGCCACAGAAAGGGACCTGGAGGCTCCCTTTGATTGCAATTTGAATCTGAATCAGCAGTGCCCTGGCAGCCAGAAGGGCCAACTATATCCTGGGGGGCATCAGGCAAAGAATCTCCAGCTTGTTGAGTGAGGAGATTGTCCTGCTCTGCTCTGCAGTGGTGCAGCCTCACCTTGAAAATTGCGTGCAGTTTTGCAATATAAGAAAGATATTAAGCTCTTAGACAGTGTCCAAAGGAGGGCAACAAACATGGTGAAGGGGCTTGAGGGGAAGCCATATGAGGAGTGACTGAGGTCACTTAGTGTGTTCAGCCTGGAGAAGAGGAGACTCAGGGGAGACCTCATTGTAGTCTACAACTTCCTTGTGAGGAGAAGAGGAGGGTCAGGCACTGATCTCATCTCTGTGGTGACCAGTGACAGGACTCGAGGGAATGGCTTGAAGTTGTGTCAGGAGAGGTTTAGGTTGGATGTTAGAAAAGGGTTCTTCACCCAGAGACGTTGTTTGGGCACTGGAACAGGCTCCTTGGAGAAGTGGTCACAGCACCAAACCTGACAGGATTCAAGAAGCATTTGGACAATGGTCTCAGACACTTGGTGTGACTCTTGGGAATGGTGCTGTGCAGCGCCAGGAGTTGGACTTGTGAGATCCTTGTGAGTCTTTTCCAACTCAGCATAGTCTGTGATTCTGTGATCTATATTTTATTATCTGTCTATATCTGAAGTTGTATAGTATATCTATGTCTATATAAAGCAATGTTTACCTTGCTAAATAAAAGATGGCAGGGAAAAAAAAATCCCACACAGTGAATCCCTTATGTCTTGTCTCTCCTTAACTCTGTCCTTCTTCTCTGTAGTTCCTTTACAAATTAAGTGCAGGCAGAGTTCTGGGATCACATCACTGCATGATCACTACCCAAAAATTTACTATAGATGAAGTTATTTCAGGGTTTTTTTCCCATATGTTTTTCATGACTTATTCACTAATAATTTTGCCTTTAGTGAAGGTAAAAAGCGGAAGAGATTCCAGATGGATTTTTAGCATTCAAAAACAGTGTGACACTTCCCTGTTTTCATTTTAAGGTTTAGAGTATATGCAGATACCACTCTGTTCAAAGATCAGACAAAGTCTAGGAGAGATATTTGTCTTTCGAATAAACAGTCCCATCCTTTCTCCTAAAAATCATAGGTTTCAGTGATTCCCTAAGGCTTTTTCATGTTCTATATAATACTTAGTCTATGTTATTTAGTGGAGAAAACTGGGAATTGCTGTAGGGTGATCTATTAGAGTTAGAAGTATATGGGGGATGTTTATCTTCCTATCTTGACCAAGCTTTAGATGGCTAATTTGAGTGATATGAAACCTTTGAGTAAAAAAAATTCGTTTAGCGAGCTGAGTATTATCCTGAAAACCTAATAAATACGTGCCAAAATATCTCTGTTATTGTCTGTACTGTAATAAATCAATAAAGCAGAAGGAATTCTACTTTAAAGCATCATCAAAGCATACGCCCTCACTTTTTACCAATGTAGTTAAGTTAAGCCATATGATTCTTTGACTTAGTTTATGCAGTACCTTGAAGATCCTTAGCTCTTTCCATGTGTTTGTAAGCAGATTTCCTTCTGTATTTCAAGGAAAGTGCTAGAGTTGTTCATGCTGAGTACTGAAAGTGACTCAGAAACATTTAGAAGTCACCAATGAAGAGATGAATGAACAAGGTTTTTGCAGTGAAAGATACAAGAAACAGCATTAGAAAACCCAGTAAGCGACTGAGGTTATTAAAGTTGACATTGCACTTAAATAATTTGTTGCCATCTGCATCTTTATTATAGTTTCTTCTATAAATTTCATTCACTTTGAAATTAGTATACTACTTGTTTTATTTTTTTTCCATATTTCTAATTGCTCCTTCAATATTATGAGCTAACCTCCTTGTATATGCCCATATAGACAAGCTCATTCAGAGTAAAATATGCATTTAAAACTCCATGTAGCATATTCCCAAAGAGTCTAGGCTACTGTCCAAGCAATTTATTTGACGTGGTAATAGCTGAGAGGTGGAAATAGTCCTTAGCCTGCACAAGGGTTTGCAGTGTATGTGTGCCTCACAGACAGTTAAGTGATCGCAGTATCCACAAGTGGATGGATAAGGAAAGATTGCAGCAGGGAAGAGAGAGACTTGGGAAAGAGGATATACCAGGAAGATGATGCAATAGTAAAGAAAGTGTAGTAAGTGGTTTGAGTCTTTATTGTACCACCCCCCTGATTTGCACGCTGCCAAAGCTAGTCACGACATGTCTTTTAATTCACAAAGGAATGTAAGGAAAAAGATTTATATTGCATGGGAAATAAAAAAGATGGAAAGACATTGTGGAAAAGAGTAAAACACCACGGAAAATAGAGTGGTGTACATCTGATAGAGAGGGGGGGAAAAAAACAAATCAGGAAAACCTGCAGGGAGTTAGGAAAATAAAATAAGAAAGCTTGTTAAAAGGCTTGGGGAAAGCTATGCCCTATGAATAATGGTTATGAGCAATTGCCCTGCTGATTCAGAAGAAAGGAGACACAAACTTGTGGGGAAAAAAAACCAAAAAACCATAAAGGAGAACTATGGTGGTGGTAATACATTATTTTTTTATTACCAAGAACAAAAGAAAAATAGTGTTTAGAGGAAGCAGTGAGAAGTATTTATTTGATATTAAATGAAAAACTAATCCGAAATTAAGTTTTTAATGAACTATGCTGAGGAAGAATGTGAATTCATGCTATCAGAGAGAATATTCAAGGTTGATGTGTCCCAGATTTATAATTTAAGGTATAATTTAATCTATCTTTGTATAGTGAACAGTATTCCTGAAGTTCTAGTACCAGTTTTGTTCAGTGGTTACTATTGTCTACCTCCAAAGTCATAATCATTGTCTGATCTAAATGATTCTGTAATACACTCACACTAAACTAACCCTTTCTTTAGTAGGTATGCACTAGGTATTGTTTGTGCTGTAGGTCTCATATCAGTAACAAAATTAAGAGCTTATTTACAGAGTGTGTTTATATACCACTGAAGACCATGGAGTTCTATCAAATATCAGAGGTTTTACTGAGTAAGAATCTGTTCTCTCTCTCTCTTACAGGTTTTTCTCAAAATATGTTACTATTTCTTCATCTATTTTATACCAGTATGGTTAGACTGAAATGCCTGAAATACCTTGAAATAAAGAGGGTTAAATAATTATTGATAATAAATATGGTAAAGATATACAACCTTTCCAGCATAATCAGTGGTGTGTTGCCATATCACAGTAGGATTAAGAATTAACAAGTCTTAATCCTATACTATTTTAATGTTTATCATGAATGGTCCACTTAACACTACAATTTTATGTATTTGGTAGGAATACATTCAGAAAATTCAGCAGAGGCTTGGGACTTTATTTGTACATCATCCATTAAAATTGGCATAGAATTCTTTAAGGATCTCTGAGGAAATAAGGAATTATATCTATTTGCTTATAACAGTTTCCCCCATCAGGTTTCTGGGTTTTTTCCCCTTAACACAAGACCTATGGGAGCACTTAAATCCCATAATATTAGAGCTTTCTTGGTGGATAGGAGTGGAACTCTCTATTTTGCCTCGAGAATAGTGTTCTATTATATATTACATCAATTACTTTCAGAATTAAACAACTTTCAGTTGTGTTAACATGCATAAATTAACAATATAGAAGAAAGTACAATTAAATAATAGCATATTTGTTCTCTCAAGAGAGTTGCTTTGATCTAAATTCCTTAAATACAAATAAATGTAGAAATTTACTGGCCAGGTCTACATTCTTATTTTAAAATCCCCTCTCTATTTTTTTCTTTTTTTACAGAAAACCTTCTTAAAACCTCATATGTATATGTATATGCATATGTACTGATTAAGGCACCTACAAAACTATGAACTCTTAGTGGCATGCTCCACTGAAAATAATGTAATTACTTCAGTTGCCAGAAAAACCACCAGTTTGATAAACAGATGAAAAGAGAGAAAAAATGGAAGTCCTTTAACATTTAATTTATAAATTATTTGTTCCTTCACCTGTCATACCTTATAATTCATATATTTTGATTTTAACTATTAAGTAAAAGAAGGAAGATGTGAGCTTGAGTTTAAGAAATTTTAAGAATTCAAATGACTTTAAAAACACAATAGATTAATAGTATGAGACTCACCTTATTGGAGTGTTTGACATAATTATATGGAATAGAGCAATTGATACTAATGCTAAAATGAGTAATTAATTAATGCAAAATATACTGAGTAATAAATGCAAATGAATTCACTGTTCAGTCCTATGTTTTAAGCTCCTTAAAATCTTATATTGCCCCCATTTTAAATTCTTAGTATCCTAAATTTATTTTATTTATATAGTCTTAAAATTTTGCAGACTATTTTAGTTACAAAAACTGGATGTTCAGTACAGCAGTAAATTTCTATTTTCATGGATACTGATATAAATAACATAATATTCTCTAAGGTAAATCCATTTACCAGAATTCATATGTATCTGCTACTGTATCCCTTCCTGGCCACAGAAATGAGCCAGAAATTAATCCCATTGAAAAATTTGAGAGCAGAACAGATCTTTCATCTTACACAATGAAGTTATGTCTGACTCGGATGTAGACATTTAAATTTTCCACAAGTAAAGTTAAATAAGATCCCTCAAAAGTATATTCACTTTTTCCCCAGCAGTAGTCTGGCCACTAAAGTTGTCTCACTTCGGTAGGGCAAATACCCACACTACAGATTTACAGTAACTGTTCAACCCTGGTATTATAATTACTTACTACTGCAAATAACCTGGAGCTTATAAAGTATATTCTATTTCTGCCTACTTCCAGAGAACAGTAAGTTGCTCTGTGTTTTATAGGTGACCATGATAAAATTGAAGTTTCAAATAGCTTTTTTTTTTCTCTTGTTTTGGAGAGTTATTTCTCTGTTTGAGGTTTGTATTGTGATGTGGTACAAGAATTCAGAGGTTATTGTTAATATTCAGTGTGAGAATTAAAAAGCTCCTTTCATATCTGAACTTCATAAAGAGTGATTTTAGCATTCCGATGTCTGAGTACAAAAGACACAGAAGAATCTGTGTAATATTCAATTTCCAAAGGTTGATTATTCTTCATTTCACAAGGCATTTAAAAACAATCTGTAAAATCTCACAGTATAGTAGGGTTTACTGAGGACCCACCATTAAAATAAACAACTTGAGGACTGGTGCCACGCTTCACTGAAATACTAGAGTTTTTTGTTGTTCTGTTTTTCAAGCAAGCAGGGTAGTTACTGTACAGTTTAATAAATTCAGAGCCATTCTCTACTCCTACCAGCAAAATGTTAATTGACTCCACTAACTGAAGCCAGGACCATAATAATTCATTCTTTATTCCATTAATTCAGTATTTTCTGTAAATTCAGATTTAGGAGCAGAGATTAGACATGCCATGAGTTTGTGTTAAGTGAAACTGCCGGACAGTTCATTGAATTTATTTGTGGTTTCTATGACCCACTTGGAGATGACTTAGAAAAATTGCCCCCTTCAAGATACAGAGTAGTATTATGTGTGTGGGATTCTGGAGCTATTCTGGAAAGTAAGGTTTTGTTTTTGAGGTTAAATAGTTCCTGTGGAAGAAAAGGAACTGTGCAAAAATCGGCACATAAAGACCCTCGGGTCAGGAGGAGAGATTTGTGAACTGTAAACCCCTGGAGTCTTTCTGGAGACCTAGGGCAAGCAGATGGTTAACTTACACTTTTTGGAAGCTGAGAAACAGAGAAAGCATAGGTTAGGTAATAAGTCTTATTAGTCAGCACATGCACCTAGCAGTCTTGGGTAATCTGGCAAGCCACCAAAAGACTAGTTGGACTCCTACATTAGGCATAGTTTTAGAAAAGTGTACAAGATCCTGTATTCTCCATCTACAAGAGGACTTTTACCAGCACGTTCTGAAAAAACTTGAACATTGCAGTAATGACTGACTCTAAGTGAAGCCTCAGTAATGACATAAGTATCTATGTATAAAGTAGCTAACCTACTCTACCTTTCCTGTTACTGAGAAAAACAGGTGTCTATCCCACATCAGGGTATATATCTGAAACACGCCAAAGAAATGAAACCCAAAAGTTCATCTTTGAATTGACTAGAGTGGTATCTAAAGCAGGTAAATACTCTGCCTTAAAGAGTTAGGGTAATATTCTAAATAGGTTAAGGCTTATCTTACCTGTTTGAAAGAATTTAATATCAGAAGAAAAGAGTGTAATTGACTTTCATCTCGCTAATGATTAAGGAAATTCTAATAAAATAGAGGTGAATACAAAGTGTGCTCCTTGGGATGACATGAATACAGTGTATCCAGATTTACAAGCATGAACAGTAATAACTTTCTGAATTCTTCATAATCTTATAAAATGCATTTTATCTAGAAGGCTGCTTTGAACCTACAGTAGTTACAATGTAAAAAAAAAAAAAGCCTCAAAACATTAAGGACAGGTTTGGTGATTGACTAATATATTAATTGCACATCATAACTCTGCCTCCTTGGAGCATGAAAACTGATGAAAAGGTTCATACTTGAAGGATACTTGAAGCCGTAGATGCATAAATCAGAGTCAATGACAGTGATACAAATGGCCTTAGTAATCACTTAATGGAAAATAAAACCAGGCATTTTGGATGGTAGTAGTAGGTTTTCACTCTCCTCTCCTTTTTGGCAGACCACTTGTAATGGCTGATTATAAAATTTTGTTGATGGAAAACAGACAAACAGACATATGAACTAAAATGCAGTATAAAGGGGTGGAGATAATAGGTTTTTGTAAACAGAAAATGAGGATAGTTTTATACTGATCACTGGAGACTGATTTTTTTTTTATTGTACTTATTGTCCTTGTGTTTTGTAATGTAGTTTGAAAGTCCGGGGATTTGGAAAAACATCAAATTACAGTCTTCTTTCTCCTCTCTTTTTTTTTTTTTCCACTAATATTTGTATTTTTTCATGTTGCAAAGAGTTATTCTCCTGAATTCTGGCTGAAAGAGTTCTGCTGTTCTAACAAGATAATTTCTAAACATATAAAAATTATGTTCCCATTTTGCAGGTTTTCTTAGAGAGGTTAAACAAGTTTTAGTTGGTGACATTGCAAAGGGTTTTCGTGAGTAAGATTATGACACTTATTTTGTGCAACATCTGACTGAAAATAATTTCAGTGAGTCTCTCCCAACTCAGAATATTCTCTCTGATTCTGTGGGTGTGATTCTTTTCTAATTACAACTTCAAGAGTGAGAAACTACTACCACAGGTAGACAGGGGGGCAGAATTTGATCCTCATAACTGCAAGCATAATTAAGACAAAATCACTTGGGAAATCAGCACATAATATAAAATAGAATTTTGTTCAAGTTTTATGATGACAAGAAAATCAGAACAGAAATTCCTGCATACCTCTCAAAAAGCAACTAATTTTGCCATTGAAACTTAAAAGTCTGCGTCTCCTCTATGTTCTCTGCTTTTGAAGGTAACAGACTTAAATTTAAGATTTTATAAAATAGCCTAATTTGTCAAGCAAACTACTTTTTTACTTATGAGTGATTACCAGATAAAATCATGAAGGCATGAATCACTATCATAACTCATAAATCATAATCTACTGCAATAGTGAGTAGCAATGGTAAGAGTCAAAAAATAATAGGAGCAGAAGATAAGTTATGAAGGGGTTCATAAACTGAACCCTTAGAGAAGTTCTCAGTAAGTCTTTCCAGTTAGTCATTCACATTTCTTTCCACTTCTTTTATGTTTGTTAATACATTTTAGTGATAAAATAAAAAAAAAGAAAAATGAAAAAAAATCTGACGTCTGATACCATTATATCATCTGTAATTCCACTATATTTTATCTGAATGAAATGGGATTACTCACTAGGAAAAATATGCCTTTCCTTGAAGGGCCCAACCATAATTACAGGACTTAAAAGTGGCATGAAAACAAAATATGAAATATGGAGAATAGACATGCCTACAAGACTGAGCACAGACAGCATGTCTAAATCTAAAAGTGGCACCGAGATTTTATCTTCAGTATGCAAAGAACTAGTTAGGGAACTGTTTCTTTTTTATTTAAAAAGTACCCACCCCAAACACTCTGTCCCTTTTGTACTTACAATTTCCAAACATTTTAAAGAGTTCTCTAGTACTGGGACTAAGAGTGTATGTAAATGTTCTCTTCAAGATCAAAGGAAGACATAATATAAAAATTTCATATGGATTATTAGCCCAGACAATATTTTTTAGCCTGAAAAGCCACCAGCTTTACTGATAGTAAAAAGTGACACATAAAAATTAGAGGTTAAATATACATATTTTTAAAATGTTATACATTCTAGGAATCAAATTAGATAAGAACCCCCATCGTAAGATGCACAGGATCCACATCAATATTTTTAGGAATTTAGCTGACTGAATAGAAAAGCAAGTTCTTCAGATTCCTCTTCATTAGAACTGACATCCCAAACATCTTGTGAAGGTGACAGTTAAGAACCACTGAAGTTCTGAACAGCATGAAAAATAAATGTCTAGTACAACCTATACTCATTGTACTCCAATTCTCTTACAGTCAATAAATGCATAATATTACCATAGATGAATTTGACAAATCCCAAACTTTTAATTATACAAAGATAGAAATACTACCTACTGCTTTATTTTTAACATCATTCAGTCAATGATGTATGAAACAACATAAGTACCTTGGCATTTTGTATTTATGTGTGTTTGGTATTTATGCCTACAAAATATCATATTTGCCATTTTTGTGAGAAGAATCTAAGTTTAATGTGTACTATGAGAAACACCTGTCCACTACAGAAAAAGACTGTCTAAGTAATACCATGCTTCATAACACCACTGGAATAGCAAAGATGAGCCATGTTCTGACCTTTGAAAACAGAATTGGAAATTCATTTAACAGTGGCCTAGATGATTGAAAGTAGTTGCAATGTCTCTCATTTTCAATAATAAATTTCTATTTGATAAAAAATAAAAATTCAGTGTTAAAAATGACATAAATATTGCCACATTTTTCAGAGATGAGCAGTAGACTTTAACATCTTTATTTATTAGTCTATACAGTTATACTTAAAGTTGACATCAATGGAAAGAACAAGTTCTGTTTGTGAAGAATGCAGGAAATCCCAAATCTGCCAAAATGAGCATTTGAGAATTATTTACATTACACAATCCATGTATTCACAAAATATTATTTAAGGTTGTCATATATGGTATGCATTAAAGGATTCAAAGGTTTGGTTGGGTTTTTTTGTTAGTTTGTTTTGGTTTTGTTATAAAAGAAGTTTGTAAGTTGCTAAGGGATGTAGGCATTTCAGTTATACAAATAGTTAAAATTTGTCTTGCTCCCTGGAGGATCTTTTTCACTAGTGGACTTAGGTCATATGATGTATGACTCTAAGGTTCTAGGTGAAGTTGGGTTACTGTAATTAATCTAAAGAGATCCTGCTTAAAAAATTCAGACATTTTAAGTCTACAAGATATAATAAATTATCTTATATGAGCTGTGACTCATATATGAATGAAATGGACTATTGAATAACTCATATAGGAATGAAAGGGAATCTTAATACTTGTTTTTCACACATATATTTACTGATCATGAACTGATACACCTACATTTTGAGGATATACTATGAGGACATGCATCTATTAAACTCCAGCTAACCCTGGACAGTCATTTCAGAAACAAAAAGAATCAGCTATTTTTTATTTCAGAATTTAGGAAACATGGCATACAACAAGGAAGACAATACATCCAGAACATCATTATGTGATAGAACCATGGAATCATAGAAGGGCTGATGTTGGAAGGGACCTTAAAGATCAGCTAGTTCTAACCCTGTGCTGTGGACAGGGACTCCTTTCACTAGATCAGGTTGCTCAGAGTTCCATCCAACCTGGCCTTGAACACCTCCAGGGATGGGGCATCCCCAACTGCTCTGAGCAACCTGTTCAACTGCATCACCACCCTCACAATAAAGAATTTCATCCTGATGCCTAATCTAAACCTTCTCTCAGTTTGAAGCCATTCCCCCTTGCCCTGTCATTACATGCCATGCCAAAAGTCTTGTAGGCTCCCTGCATGTACTGGAAGGCCACAACTAGGTCACTCCAAAGCCTTCTCTAATGTGTCCTACTTTTGATAATTCACTCACTACTTGGACTACTGGTGGGATTTACAAAACCTTTTCAATAGGTGTCCACGCTGTTTCTAGAAGCACTTAGATGTGGTAAGGTAGTGATAAATAGAGGTTCCAGCAAGCTTTCAATGCATTAAGCAGCTATAATCCAGTTTAAGAAAATCCAAAATTCAATGTAAGAATAAAAGAGAAGGTATTTTGTTTGTGTTCAGCAAAAGAAGAAAGCAGGAATTTTCAATAGTTATTTCAATAGTGATAGAGTGACAATAGCAAAGATTCCAATAGTGACAATTTCTGCAGTGAAAGAGGGTGGCAGATGAAAATCCTGATTTAGCCTAGGCTATTTACAGATTCCTCTGGTTTAGCAGAAAATCAAGGGCTTTCCTTCACTGGGAGCAAAAAACTACAAACAGAAGTTTCAATTTCATTCTTTTTTTAATCTTCAAAAAAGGCCAAACCATCTCAATTCAGAATAAAGATAAGAATTTAAAGAGGAATTACCTAAATGGATGAAGATTTCAAACATGCTAGCTTAGTCACTAAAGTCTCAAAGCCTTTATTTGAAAAAGAAAGGCAAATACCTGCAGGAAGAAACTGCACAAGAAACTGTTGACACTTCAAGAACTTGCTTGCAAAATTTCACTGACAGTGAAAACAGAAATACTGTTCAGTCTGTGGGGTGCAGGGCAATCACCATTGGTGAAATCCATAGCAGAAAAAGGAAACAAAGGATAAAAAACCATAAACAATGACTAGCTGTGTGAAATACTGTGTTTTTCTTTCCTCTCCCTGTCTTTTTCCTCTTGCTTTCTGAATGTTCTTTGATACTTAATGCAGGTTGGCTACAGGATATATGTTTGACATAGTTATTTGTTGGACCCTAAAATATAATATCTGCAGAAAGGAGAAAAATGGGTCAATTAGCCAGAAACCTTGGGCAACAGGGCTGACAAGAATCCCATGATCTGAAGAGCTGGACCCTTCCCACAAGACCTGTAAAAGTTCATCTTTATGGATTAAGCCTGGCTCCAGCAGAAACAAGAAAGGACTTTTGAGATAATTGTACCAGACCATGTCTAAACCTTTTTAATCCCTTTCCCCCTATGTAATCTTGGTTGAGGGAAATATTAACCTATTGGGTAAACTGCAGTAAAACTTGTGTAATTCCCTAATAACCATAGCTCGTCCTCCTCATTAACATGTCCTGCCCCCAAGGCCCTTAAATTGTGTTCACTTGTTCACTAAAGGACTCCAGTTTATACCACATACTGGGGTTGCTTAGTTTTTGACTCCCACTGTTATTGGTCTTTTTTACTTTAAAGGATTTTTCAGTGTAAAGATACAAAGTACATGTGGGATTTTTTAAGTCTCGGTGGGAAGAAACTTTCAACAGAAAAGGTCCCACCAACTGCAGAACATGGTGACTGGAAAGATACAGGTAATACAGATAACATAATTGCTGATGTGGATTATCTCAAACACAGATTCTGTTGTGGAAAACATTAATTTTAGGGGGATTGTTTGTTGAGCTTTTCTTTCTTTTTTTTTTTTCTGGTTCAGAAACCGGCCTTTTTTTCCATTTTTAAAATGACCTTCTGCAATCAAAGAGGTATACATAAACTAGGAAAGCAAAATCAAGAGATTTTTAATCTAACACAAGGTAGATTAATATCATTTAATCAAGGACAAAATCACTTCCAAGCATATCCAAATTCTTATAAGAGAAATATGATCTTTCTTCTTGCAGTCAGTAATCCTTTAGATTACATGGTTGAAGTTAATTAAATAATACCCATAAGCAAACACATCACAAGAAACTAAACCATGACAAATCTGCAACACAATGCACATATCAATCTGAGCTTTCCACTTGCTAACAGAATCCAGGTGTTGAAATGGTTTGATTCAGCTGGAATGTTTCCCCAATTTTTTACTGGTGTTTCTTGTTCTCATTGGTACATAATAAACTGCCTGTGTACTTTTGGTGTTATTCTTGGTTTGGGGGTTTCATTCTTTAAAGTCTGTATGTGTGAACTACTTGCAATCCCATTTAATTTCATGTAACAACATTTCGTGAATTAATTCCTCTCACCATTCGCAGTAGGCTACAGTGGTCTACAAGAAAGAATTAAATTATAATGAAAAATCAACCTCAATTCCTCATCTGGAAATGAAACAAGAAAGATATTAAAGAAAGCAACAGCATTACCATCAGGCTTACTATAGTAAACTGGCTGCCTTGTTGCAAATATACAGATGCATTATGGGTAATGTATAGTACCTTTGAAGGTAGAGGGAAAGGAAGAAAGAGAGAGAGAAGGAGAGAAAGAGAAAGAAAGGAAGAAAGAGAGAACGAGAGAAAGAGAAAGGAAGGAAGGGAGAGAGACGGGCAGGAAGGGAGGGGAGGCAGGCAGAAAGAAAGAAAGAAAGAAAGAAAGAAAAAGAAAGAAAAAAAGAAAGAAAGGCAGCCTAAGTTATTTGAAAATTCTGCTTCAACTATGATTCCACTATGAGAACTTATACTGCAAATGGATCAAGTTTGGCCTCGGATTGCACCTCTGGTGTAAGGTAAATATACGCAAGTATTCTTCCCAAGAATGCCAAGGCAGTGAAAGGATTTAAAAAAAAGGTTTATTTCAGATGCAAGGACTACTTTTTTATGATGCAGTTTGCATTGGACCTTCAGGGGCAAAAGACGACTTCTCACCTCCTCAGGGCCACCTTTATTCTCTCTGTTTCTCCTCCCCCACCCTCTCTAGCCCAAGGAGGCCTTGTACATGTCTGCAAACATGTTATCTCTTTGCATACCACAGAGAGAGATAGCTTGCTCACAACTTTTCCCTGCAACCTTCTCTGAAATGCAGAAGGAAGGAAAAAATATCTAACCTGTTTGAAAAGGCATTTTGCAGTTTTTCCAAGTGAAACAAGTTCTAGCTTTACGTTACAAACTCTTGTACTATTGCAGCTATCCGTACATTTGGAAATCAAAATATGGTGGGAAGAATATCCCTCATAGCACTCATCATTTCATAAACTTCATTTACATCAGTAATTACAGAATCACAGAATGGGTGAGGTTCGAAGGGACCACAGTAGTCCAACCTCCCTGCTCAAGCAGGGTCATCCTAGAGCACATTGCACAGGATTGTGATCCAGGTGGTTCTTTAATATTTCCAGTGAGGGAGACTCCACAGCCTCTCTGGACAATCTGTTCCAGTCACCTGCACAGTAAAGAGGTTCTTCCTATTCAGGTGAAACTTCCTGTGCATCAGCTTCTGCCCATTGCCTCTTGTCCTGTTGTTTGGCACCACTGAGAAGAGCCTGGCTCTGTCCTCTTGACACCATCTCTTCAAATACTTACAGAAATTGGTGAGGTCCCTTCGCAGTTGTCTCATCTTGAGGCTGAACAGACCCAACTCCCTCAGGCTATTGTCCTAAGAGAGATACTCAAATGCCTTAATCATCTTTGTTGCCCTCTGCTGGGCCCACTCCAGTAGCTCCATGTCTCTCTTGAACTGAGAAGCCCAGAATTGGACACACAAATTGTTTCCACAAAACGATGCTCAAATTCCCCACACCAATGTCAAAATAACATCATCACAATACCAACAAAGGAGGACAATTATCACACACTCCACCCCTTGTCCATCCCATTACAACAACAAAAACAACCCATGGATATTTCTGTAGACTATTAAATTATTTGCGCAAATCCACAGCTCAATGAGCTGATAAATTAATTAAGAAGTAGATTTTCCCACTTTTAGTGACTCAGACTGTTTCGCCAGATATGTGGCTTGAGAGAAGTATCGATAAGGCTAACCATTCAATCATTTATATAATGATGGGTTTAAGTCTCACATACAGACAAATAAACAAGACAGAATTTTAGTTTGGCTTTTTTAAGGAAAAAGATGCCTGATACAATATTATTCTGAAATTATTATTTTTTAAAGATGATATTTTCAGGATATGTAAATATTCTCTCTAATGTTTTAATGTTCTGACCCTGAATAATCTGCTGAATAGTGAGTGAATCTATCTGTATGTGTCTTTGTAAATTGATGACTTCAGAAAAGAATTCAGAAAGAATTCATGCTGTTCAAGGAGTTTTCTTAATTCAGTTCAACAAGAATGAACCTAATTGCAGAATCTTTTGTGACTTATGTGAGAGTATTTAATCCTTAAAGGTACTGTATCTTTGCTGGTTTAATAAATAAAGCCAATTTGACTTAGAACTAATTTCTAAGGGTCCTTATGTCTACATAGATAACTGGGATTCTAAGCTCACGATCTCAAATTACTCCATTACTAGTCCATGCAGCATTACTATACATACAGAGGGATTTTTCATTTATGAAATATATTCAATGAAACTTTATCCACAAGTATGTTAAGGACATTTTTTTTCCTTCTTCTTCTTAAGATAAATGGGAAGGCTGATTCTATAAATGAAGACTAGAAATTCCAAGAGATCTCAGAATTACTGGGGATTTGTCTTGCATGCAAAGCAAGTGATGATAATTGCTTTATATTCACTCTTTACAAGAAACTTTTCTTTAGCATCATGCTCTATCCATCTTTTTCCCTTTGAAAGTACATTCACGTATTCCTGTGGCCATAATGTGTTACTTACATGCAGCACCAAGAAAGCCATTATCTTCTGAGCTACTGGCAGACAACAGTGTTAGTGTGGTAATTTAAAGTGCTATAACAATTTGGGAGGGTTATCAATACAAATTCTGCAATTACGTTATCAATATTTGTTGTTTCAATATGTCAAGAAAAATATAGTGCAATATTCATTTCTTTGAAATCTGAGTAACTACCTGTGCAACAATAGATTTGCAATCTCAAACTGATTTTTAATGATCTCTTGCTGTCTGGGATCACAAATTTTGAAAAAATTAAAAGGAACATCACTCTAGATGTTGTCTTTCCTCTGTAATCTTGATGCTCCAAGTGTGAAAGCAAACTAAATCCACCACTCTCAGTCTTTCCCCTAGTGGAAATTCTGGCCACACTGTTCATGATCATGTTTCCATGATAACATACTGTTTGTATAAGTGCCTGGAATCCTGCCATAAAAACAAGATTCTACGTAATAGCCATCTGTCATCAGAAAACATTATTTATGCAAATGAAGCAGCCAACAAAACCAGAAACATTTAATTTCCTTCCTGTATGCCAGCATGACCTTTCTATCTGCTTCTCACTAAAGGCTACCTGGGTCTGGAGAATTGTCACTGGAATCTCTGTGACTACTGAATCCATAAAAAGTAGTTTTTTTCACACACACCAGTTAGGGAGAGGTGAATGCAAACCACTGGCTGAGCATTATATGTAAAATATATGAAAACATTACATATACTTTTCACAAGCAATGCATATTTCAGTCTAATACCAGCCTCAAAAATATACAATAAAGTATTCACAACCAAGCTAGAAATACAATGCTATGGTAATGCAACCAGAAGTAAACTAGAGGAGTATTGTTGCTTTTTATAACTTTAAAATTTTAAGAGTGACAGAGGGTTGCATAGTCGCAAAATAGTGTAAATAATGCATACTATGTAACATATACTAGTAAGGTATGTATAATTACTAATACATGGTCATAGACAACATTTTAGGAATGACTTAGCAATGGAGAAGCTTTAGAATTAGGCCAGGATATTTTAAAGTCTGATTGTAATAGCTCTAGTGAGCTTTATTTTCTAATTTAAAATATTAAATCTGTTCACTGTGTTAAACAAGGGGCTCAGTGCCTGCCAATCCCCCTTTTGTATTCATTAAAATATCAGAATTCAGATTAAATTCCTTCTAAACCATATTTTATGATCCACTTTGATTATAAGCACATGAATGAGCTTTGAAAAGGAACATGGAGTAAATGATAAAACTTGTATTTTATCAGAGAGAATGAACTGACAAATAGGAAATGCCAGCTCTGAGAACAGGAAATGAGTGAAATGCATTTTCAGAACTAGGTGAAGTGCCTGTAAAAACCCAAGTAGAGAGAAAGAGGATGGTCCAAAACTGTGCTTCAAGAGGATGTTGAAGCATACGAGAATATAGAAATCCTACCACCAAACTGAGAAACTCTGAAGCAATTTCAGGTCTGAAGACAGTCATAGCTCTCATGAAGCCTTGAATAACGATATATTGGTATTCTTATATCATGAGATGAAAATGAGCATCGAAAGAATGAGTTTCACACCTGAATAATGTTAAACATGCCTAGAATGAACTTTTCTATACTACATTGTAAAGTTATTTACAGTAATTACTGGAAAACGCAATTAAAGCCAGATATAATGGCTGGCTGGCTGGCAGAAGCAGTCACAGGGTTATGTTCTCCAGAAAATTCCTTCTGCTCTGTGCATGGAAGACCAGACAAAATTTTCTCCTTCTCATGATATGATCTTATTCTGGATAGGTTTGATTAAGGTACAGTACACTTCTTTTTTTTGTACTAAAACATGCCCAGCATTTCCTCTGAATTACCATTTTGAACTTTTATTTCACCAGGTTTCTATAGAAAAGCCTGCAACCGGTCATTTGATTTTCTTTAAAATGAAGACAAATGTGTAGTTATGATTTCAGTTCCTTTTGTCTGCCAGTGGGTAGGCATTCATGTGTGTTTCAGAGAACAAAAAAAAGATACCTGCTGTGTTGCTCACAGTGGAAACAGTGAAGGAAATCTAAGAACTGCTATAGCAAGAAAAGTTCCTATTACACCTGGAGACTTTGAAGTCAACTTTTCAATGGTTATTTCTTGTTGGATTTTAGAAGTTAATGTCTCTGAACAGGAGGGAGCCTCCAAATAAACTGCAGTTTTAGAGATCTCAGAATACCTCTTTTCTCTCCTGTTCCCTAGTGCAAAATGATGCTTCTAAAGCATATGAGGTATCAACACGGGAGCTGGAATAAAGGGGGAGATCTGATTGTTTAATTATACTACATGTCATAATCTGTCATATCATAATGTTGCATGTCATAAGTCACAGCAGTTGTAATATGGTTCTGAAAGTGGTAAACAGTGGCAGAAAAAATAATAATAATAATAAAATCTACTCAATTAAAAAGAAAAAAAAAAAATTCAGTTCAGGAAAACCCTGAAGGATTGTATAGTTCAGGCTGTTGCACTGTAGCCAGTAATATCTGGTATTGGAACTATTAGAGGCAAGGTATTATACAGAACATTTTTACCAAAGTTTGCTAAAATATACTGACTTTGTGCTCACATTGTCAATACATTAAAAAAAAAAAAAGTCTGGTGCAAGTTTTGTTTATAAAAGTACACTGAATGTACCAGGACTCTTAAAACTATACTAGATGGTAGAATCAGAAAAATCCACTGAAGAAAAGGGTTGTTTTCACATCAGATATAAACAAAATATGAAAGGTGAGGCAGGAAGGCTTCTCTGCATGCTGATAACTTGCATGGAAATCAGTAAATTTCTTCTGATAAGAAAGGGCTTCATGTGCTTAAAATGGAGGAAGGAAAAAGAGAAGACTTCAACATTGCTGTAACTATAGTTGAAACCTGACCAGATGATCAGGCAGCAAACAGGAAGAGAGGCATTGCTCTGAACTAGGAGCAAGTAGGAGGCTGTGTCCTGATCAGAAGCACTGGCAAGAGGACGTTATTTGTATGGCAAGCCCAGGCTTGCCACAAGGGTAAAACTGGGACTCTGCTTGAGGAAAACAGGTTGCAGAACTTTCTCTCTTGCTACACTCTTTTAGGAGCACAAAATCTAAGACGGTCCCTCTGATGTTTGTCAAAGCTATGCTACTCTGCAAAAAAAGGGGAAGTTCCTTTCACACAGTGAGCTAAGCCTGTGAAAAGTACTATTAAGTAAACTAAATAATTTCTCCTTTGAGTATGCTGCACATTCCTGAAGGCTTTGTAGCCTGTGATATAACTATGGCAATGTCAGTATTGCACAATCATGAGCAAAGAAACACCACAAGAGAGACTCATACTGAAATAAAGAACTCTGCTCACCTGCTTCCCTCTCACTACAAAGTATGAAAACATACAATGTATGACAGATGTCAACCAAATTTCTGGGATGTATTTACATGTGGTTATGACAGACATACTTAAAGAATATATATCAAACTTCAGCATCCAGCTGACAACACTAAACAGTGCAGCACAGAAAATCAGATTCATCAGCTGCCTTTCCCCATCTTCTTCATCTAATCTAGGAGACTCTGTTGTAAGTGAAATGCAATTATGAATAAATAAGCATTTCCTGTTTTTCACAGGACCTTAGTGCTATACACAGGATGCAAGCAGTACCACGACCATAGCAAGGCATAAATGACAGGAATGAAGTGCAGAATGGGGAGGGAGGGACAGAAAGCCCTTGCTGCACAAGCTTGAATCTCAGCATGACTGTTCTGGGGAATACATACCACTTCTGTATGTATTACCCTATATAACTGTAGGTTAAGGTAGTCCGTACCAGATCTGTATTTATCACCAAAAACCTAATTCTTAAAAATTCACAAAGGCTGGTTTACATTATGAAAAAGGATACATGAATTCATAATTACCAGCCTACTTTCCTATTCACAGCCCTATTAAAATTCAATTTTACTTTAGACAAAATGTATCGACAATGCAGAAAATATATGCATTACGTCAAGATGAATTTCAAAATACTCTATTCTGAGTATATATATAGTTCTTTTATCTATGAACCTAACATATTAAAGTATCTAAAAGCATATCATACAATACAACATTTTAGTTGACTGAGCTTTTCATTAGCTACTTAATCTAAGAACCTTCCTCATAGAAATACAAAGTACTATGCCAAGAATTCTGTGTCAAGATTTTTTCCTGTACAAGGAAGTGATGCTACCTAAAAAGTTTTTCACATAAATCTTTGCCTGAGATTTTCAACACTACTTAAAAGTTGGAAGTATGTGTTAAGAAATAGCGCTTCAAGAACATCCTAAAACAATAGTATCTTAAGCTTTCACATTTGGGAACTAGTAAATAGTAGTTGCCCTTGTTCATAAAAGGCACATTTTATTCATTACACTATTTCCAGAATTAAATACCTTCCATAAACCCAAAGCAGAGGTAGTGTACTGATAGATTTACACTCTGGTTGAAATTCTTCTTCATAAGGATGACAGGCTATCTCAATATCATCAACACAGAAATTTCCTCATACCAACATTTGGTATCAACCCAATATGAGTCTGAAGAGATGTGAGAACCAAAACCTTATGGGAAACATCATTATTTGTATGTGTGAAAAAAAAAAAAAAAGAAACAAATTAATTAATTTTCACTCAGTCATTACTTTTATTTTCACTTAAATTAATTTAAAAATATTTTTTAACAAGAACTGAAACATAGTATGATATTGTTAATTTGAACTAAAAAGATTATTTTTTAAACTCGTACATATAAGGTTTAGATTTTTACTCTGAAGTCGAACCGAAAAAATACTCTTTATGTTATGTACACATGTCCTGAAAGTTTAATATAAACCACAATACACATTTTAGAAAACTTCTGAGAAATTTTTAGCTGGTTATCTTCACTGTCTTTGACAATGCCGCAAAAAGTCATTAAAAATGAATAATTTATGGGGTTGCATTGAAGCATAAAACTTCAAATATAAAGAAATAAAACACAGTTTTTTAGATCAGCATCTTTATTCAGATTTGCTGGTCTGTAGCTGCTGTGATATTGTAATTGTGTGAATTGTAAAGTAGATTACAGAAATGGATTCGTATATACCCTGAACTATTTTTCCTAATGAAAAGTGCAACTCTTTTGTCTTTATACATGCATAAATGTCTGATTTATTAGTTCCTGGATCTATTATTCCAAATCTTTATTCTCCTATGCTATTTTGGACTAATCACATTAACCATTAGCTAATTAAAATGCTCAGATGTTTGGAAATGTTTATAGAGAATGATACTATCTCCATTTCAACTACATAATTGGTATACAATAATTAAAAATTACTTACATTACCCTTAGAGTATCACAATGGATATTTGTTACTCTTGGGTTTTATTAATTGCTTTTATGCATGTGAAAAGTGTATTAATTCTATTTAAGCATCAGCTATTTGGAAAACAATAACCAGTCTCTCCTGCACAGCACAGTGGGTAAGAATACAGGATTGTTTTCTGTCTCCATATAAAATCAAATCCAGTAGCTGATCACAGGGAATGAACCCTTTTTCCTACCACACTGTGTAATAGTCTAATATCTCATCTTTTCCTTCTTTTTTTTTTCAGTAATGCATCACACTAATATTATCAGTGGGAATTCATCTCCTATCATTTGCGCATAAATGGGACTTATATCAGTTTAGCATCTCTGAGAGCTCTGGACTTATTCTGGTGTGCAGACAGTTTTCAGACAGGTACTGTCTATTCATTCAACATGGCCTCAAAGTGTGGTGATTTATCCCTTGATACAGAGATATGACATGAGAACACAGAGGGTGATTTAGTTGAGTGAACATGTACTGTCAAATAGTAAAATGGTGTATATTGTATAAGGGGGGAATTGAAATAGAATTTATAAACTGTCAGCTTATTGTAAAATCCTGTGCAATTTCTACTAAACTCTTCAAAAAAAAAAGCTCTATTGCAAGTTGTTTCAGCAGCAGCTGCAGCTGTTTAAAACATGCTGGGAAGAAGCGATAATGGCAGTGCTTAGCACTTCATTACATATCATTAATTCATGTCACCATTATGCTCCTCTATTTACACTGTGCTGGCACATAACTTATCTCCTTACTTTCCTATAAAATCTGTCCAAGGATTATTTCCATTAGTTTCCACTGCCAGATTTTTCTCAAATAAGATTGGAACCCCCTGTTATTCTTCTGTATGGGTAAGTGAAGGCTTTATTTTCTACCTCTGGGAGTCCTGCAGCTATCCTTAGGAAGATAACCAATGATGAGTTAGCTTCAGGCATCCTCATTCAGGAGGAACCAGCATGCCTTTCGCAGCCTGGCCAGATTCCTTGCAGGTTTTCAGATCTCCTATCAGGAACATAAGGTTCATAAGGTAGTAGGAAATGGTATCTCCTATGTCAGACTGTTGTTGAGTTCATCACATCATACTAGGCATAAAAAGAGCGACATCCACTTCACCTGGGAGGAGAAGTAGGACTGTTTCATCTCTCCTGAGGCCAATGCTAATGATGTTCCTTCACTAAATTGCTCAGGAATGATGCAAACTGGAAGAGACTGAAAAGGTCACCTTGCAACGCCTCCTGTTAATGTTAGCCCAGTGAACAGCATACCTGAGGCTAAGTACAGAGAAAATTCATATCCCTAACAAACTAGCAAGTAACTCTGTCAAAGGATCCACCAGGAAACTTTGTATCTTCATCTAAACTGTTTTAACTGTTATATTTTTTACATGTGAATAATCAAGATACTTCTTTTTCACCCTCAATTCATGTGTTGTTACTACTTCCAAACGTCTGTGCTCTTTAATTTTAACCTGGCAAATCTGCAGCTATTTAACTGTACTGTATTGCTTTCTTTCAAATTTAAAAAATTGCTTCCATAAGCAAGAAAAGGAAGTCAATATTATCATGTTGAAGTTACTGTTTATCATGTCACTTGAGATGCTTGATTCAAACAGAGATCTCTCTAAGAGATCTCATTTGAACATGTAGATTTCTGTCCAACTGAGTCCTCAGCAACTCACACTGGAGTAGGACTACAAGGACTCTACAGTAGCAGACTAGTGCAAAAATCATCAAAATAAGTTCCATGTCAAGAACTATATTGAGACATTATGCCAGGCACAGGCATAAAAAAAGTGTGACTGTTTTGGTTTGGTTTTGCATATATATATATATATGTATATGTATATGTATATATATATAAAATATATATTATTTATTAAGAGAGTTAATTTTCAAAATATTTGCCTATCTAGAGATCACTTCTCCCAAATCAAATATTAGAACATCTATGATGTTGAAGAGTTTGTTTTTTGTTTTTTTTTTTTTTTTTCAGGAATCTTAAAATAAACCATTTGTTTTCATGGAAGAAAACATGGGGAAACTTAAATTCATGACACTTGGAAATTCATGAAGCCTGGAAATGAAGGAAAGAATAAAAAAGAAATAGTAATGTCCTGACTAAAACTCTGAAGCCCTTAGCTGAAAAATACCAGAGGCAAATATGCAGAATTATGGTGGCACATGAACATTCTTCAGGGGCCGAGCATGGTTATGCAATCAGAATGTGTCAGGTTCTAGTACTAAGCATATAAAAATGTTATTTTGCACACTACATTTTTTTTTTTTGGAAGATAACCCCAGGTATTTTGCTTAAAGAAAAAATCTGCAAGATGGAAATCCCTCTATATTTGTACTAACTTTACTTTTTAAAATAAATAAATGAATATATAATAAATAAAACCTCCAATCCCCCCACCTAACTTGTGTTTTTGTAATAGATTGCAATGCTGCAGCGTAAACATAAACAATTGGCCCAAGGCAGACAAAGGCGTTACTGTCCTTAGGAAGAGAGACCTTATAGGGTTCCAGATTTTCAGCCCAGATGACCTGAAAGCAAATTCAGCTGAGTGGATCAGGAAGGAAATATGTTCCCCATACATGTTCCTTCTCTCAGGGATGCACAGAATGTACTACAGTTCCCTCCTTATCAGAGCTCTATATGTCTATGCCAATTCAGTATCACCCTACCATCCCTGTCTATTGTGAAAAACTCCATCTACTCTGTGAGGTCTCAATTTCTCTCACAAGGAAAAAAGTCATCGAGAGATGAAGGCCAGAATTCTACCTCCTTTTACATCTTTTATTTGTCAACAGTGTTTTTTATTTTTATTATGTGGACAGTCATGTAATTAATGATAAAGCAGTTGAGCTCATCCTAGTCCAGACACAACACCTCCTACTTAGGTTAAATTGTTCTCATTAACTGACTGCTGTATGGAAGTTGTGATATGTGGTTATGATCTTTGCACAAAACTTTTAAAACTTTTAAGACTTTTACTGCTTTCTGATCAGCGGAAAGGACGGATTGGCATAGGATACCATTCTTTCTCTTCTAGAAAAATACATTCATCTCTACAGCCAAGCTGTTCCCAGAGGAAAGAACAGCCTGTTCTCTGCTATTATGAACACTTTCTATGTTTTAATCTATGTTCTTTGTTGCACAGCTGGTAGGAGCAGCAACAGGCCTAGAACTGAAAGACAGAGGGAGGCTTTCAAGTGCCATGTCAGGAGTCTAATCAGAAAATCTCAAAATTCAGTATTTAAGTATGAGAGAAGATGAAGAAAGCCTGATTCTGCTTAGGTAGCCAAACTGTTACTACACATCAGTGGACTCATTTAATGAAATAAATTTTTTTTTTTTTTTACCAGTATGTTATTTAGAAGGAGTTTAGATATTGCAATTCATAGAATATTTTCGCAAAGTTTCTGCCAACTGTAGACTAAGTTTCAGTTCTTGACAAGTTTTCACCAATATAGACACATTACAAGAATGAAGGTCCAGTGGTATATTTTTGAAGACCCACAAATGTAAAATTTAAGTTTAATAGTATGACTGTGCTATTAAAGACTGAATCTCATATTCTTTAGTAGAAGGAATTGAGATAATTTTTTGAACTTGGATTCTGAGAGCAATTCAAGCCGTGTAACTTTTTAATATCTGCAATCTAAATGCCTAGAAGTACAGTAGTCACTTCAGGTTTCTCTTCTGATTATCTTAGGAATGTTTTTGACATCTACATTTAAATGGTTTAATCACAGAACTGAAATATCTTTGTTTCTCTTCCATAATCTAGATTATTAGACCAGAATTCCATTCTCTAGATTCACAAAAGAAAAATACTCTGTTGAGTAAAGGACACAAGCTAGGATCAGCAAAAACTATGCTTGCTAGTCAGGACCAGTTAACCATTTCAGCATATACATTTTGAACAGACTATTAACAATGAAAGAAAAGAAAAAAATTGTTAGACAAAAGATCACAGCCAAATAGAATTGATTTCAAAATTTAAGGCATAAACCAATCCTTTTAAAAGTATATAAAGGATATGCCTCCAGCAAGGGACACACATTCTCCAAGTGCTTCAAAAGCCTGTAACATCGGGTTTTTTAGGATGATGTATGAAACAAACTATTCCACACATTAAGATCTACTGATATTAAGTATTAAAATTCATTTGCTTTTGTCTGCTTCTGTACATTACATATGGAAATATAAATAACTGGAACTTTGTATAAGAGTTTACGTGTGAGTTTAGGGAGGGTGTTTAATTTATATATGATATTTATCATTATACTGGCTCTACTAAATTATTTGCATATTGAAATTGCATGTATTTAAAAGGGATTTTAAAAGTTAATGTATAATAACACTGAAGATATTTCAGTAAGCAACTGGAGAATATTTCAGAAGATATAGATTCATTTTTAGCAACTAAAATTTAACAATTGTTTCAGTGTATTACATCAGCAGGGACTGATGGCAAGTTGACTATAAGCCAGCAACGTGCCTTTATGTTGAAGCTTAATGGTGCATTAGGAGAATGTGCTGTGCTGCATTAGGAGAAATTTCATCATCAGGTTGAGGAAGGGGGGATGATCTTTCCTCTCTGCCTAACACTGGTGAGGTCACACCCAGAGCCCTGTGTTTCGTTCTGGGCTGCATTGTCTGAACATCAGGAAACCTTTTTTTACTGTGAGAGTGACTGAGCACTGCAGCCCAAGGAGGCTGTGGCATTTTCATCCTCGGAGATATTCAAAAGCTGTCTCAAGACAATGCTGGGCAACTGGCTCTAGATGCTCTGCTGGAGCAGAGGATTTGGACCAGATGACCTGCAGAGGTCCCTTCCAACCTCAGTTGTTCTGTGAGTCTGTGAACAAAAATTCAGTGATCTCATATGCATTCACATTACTGCAGTCCTTCTTCTGAAACATCTGATTTTTTTTTATTCATCTATTTTTATATATAGTCATGTAGTGTAATTCTGCACTGTTACATTTTTCTGAAGTAAAAGCTAAGACCAAAACAGAAATACAAAAATGTACATCTACATGAAGTGTATTTGGAAACTCTGAGTTTCCTATTAAGACCTACTTGAGTTAGACTAAACTAAACTTTGGGAAAGGACATTAGCTGAGATAAGCTAAAACTAGTGGAACAATGCCACCATCCCATCTGACCCAGCTTGTCACGCAGGAGATTACTGTGGCTAAACAGAGCAGTTGACAAGAGAAATCTCCGGGACAGGAAAAGAGCATGAATCATCACTCTGTATGCTTATTGTAGCTTCGTGCTGGGAATGTGTTTGCAAATGCTAATAAATGTGCAGGGGGATAGGAATGTGTCATACCTATGACAAAGTCTGTCCTTACAGTCAAGGAGCATGAAAAGGTCTAACAGCTCCATCATCTCCACTACACCTTAGCAAATATTAGAGTCTGAATTCTGAGTGACTCTTACATTTTTTATTCTCCAGACACTAAATTATATACTTATCATTGGTTGGTTTCAATCAAAACACTGTGTTTATAGGTGTACATATCACGTATCTATTAAGGGATCTGTAAAAGACTGCTTTTATTAGTAGTTAGGTTTCCCTGTCTTTACCTGCTGATCTAAGTATGACACTCCTTTTCAGTTGGGGGAAGTATTTGGTTTTGCTATACGTAGTTTCTTTTTCATACATCTAAATCTTCACATATGTCTGAGACAACATACCAGATATTTTCTTTTTACCATCATGAACCTTATGAATTATTTTGACATGTACTTTCAGTACAGGTCCCATGGAGTGAAAAACAATAGGGAATGATATGTTGTGTTTTTAGTATAGTCAGGTAAGAACTGGGAAGAAGGGTTATTTTAGCTATTTTAGCAATATGTAGTCAAGTGCAAGTGCAAATTCAAAACCATCTTACCTAATTCTAGAGTATCTAATCTAACAAGAAGACTTTAGTCCTGCATAGTCACTGAATGCAAAGGAAACCAAAGAAGCCCTAGCAACTAACTCAGGTGGTTTGGTCATGTCTAAACAGAATGAGTCAAATAAGTCTTCCTAGGTTGCCTTTACCATATGAGCCAGATTCAGCAAGGCATCCTAGAGGATCCAATGTCTCCACTATTTACTGAGAGAAGAATCCAACAGGCAACCTACTGCCTATAACACTACAAATTACCCAAATTACATAATTATTTTGGTACTGAGGCACCAGAAATGGCACTTCTGCAACTGACTGGAAAACCATTTATCATATAACTAAAATGTTATCATATAACTAAGTCAAGGACAATTAAGGGTACAATTTTGTAAATCTGGAGCCCTCTAGCTTTTCATTGTTTCAGACTACTATTGGATGTCTTTATTTTATGGAAATAAAACCAAAATATTGATACAAGAAATAAAGGCATGAATAAAAAAAAGAATTGTAAATAGCGTCTTGCACAGCTAGGACTCATTATACTCACAGGTGACAAAGAAAAAGTATTTCTTTACCCTAGGGAATACAAAGCTTTAAAGGCTCACTGTAAACACAAGAGTTGGCTCTATTCCTCCCTCTTACAAAATCAAGTATGTGCACACATAAAAACCACCCATAAAATAAAGATGTAACATAAAAAAACAACAATCCTACTGGGTTAGGTCTGAGGAAGGTCTACCTAATCTATTATCCTTCCTCTTACAGTGGCCAATACAGATATAAAAGAAATGGTAATGAATAAGAAATACAGTGGTACTTTGTGGAATGCTTGCTTGAATTTCAATAATGTGCAATTCACAAAGGTGTTGACCTTGTAATGAACACTCCTTCATGGATTGCCTTCTGATAAACTCCTCCCTTAAGCTTCTATTATATTTGGTGGTACGTACCATTAATGATGAAAAATATTAAGAAAGCCTAATTATAAGAATTGCTTTTATGTTTCTATACAATAGATAGTTGTTATTAGTCAGAACTCCATTAAAAAGTAGGTATAATGCCAGTGAAATTATGCTTTTTCACTGCAAACACAGCACAAAAAACCCTGATGTATGGAGGGAGAAACAAGTGACCTGTATCTTAGTAACGACACTGAGGCAGATACCTTTTGCCTTGACATAGCTCAAGTGACAAAACTGCTGGATTACTGATTAAGCAACCTAATATCTCAATTGTCTAATTCTCCTTTCCCTCACTCCTGTGCTTCTTTAAATGGTCCTGACTACTTTCAAAGCTCAACCTTTCTTCACGAGTACTCTAAAGTGTTGTAGAAATGGAATTGAACATGCATAGAGTATTTTAATATATTCAAATAAGACTTAGTCATTTCCTTGTATCACAACACCATTACTTTTCACACATGTCTAACAGAAAAGCTCAATATTACACATCATAAAAGCATTTGTGAAAAAGTCAGTTCTAAAAGTCACACAGAATTGCAAACTGCTCATTTTTCCTATTCCCTCTGAGATATAGATTACCAACATGTCTTTTAAGAGTTTTCTTTTTCACTTTAGGAGAGAATTGAGGGCTTACTATACCTCCTCCATCCCTTCGAGCCTTGGGGAGAGACAGAGAACCTCTGCTTTCCCTAGCTCTTTCTCCCAGCCCAGCCTTCACTGGACTCCTGATGCTTTTCCCTTTCCTTGCTCCACAGCCACAGATGAGTGTGCTGGGGCTGCTGCAGAGGAAGCAGATGTAGCGAGTGAAGGTAGCTCATAGGCAAATGGGTGGAAATGAGTTGGGGGGAAATGAGATGTAGTTATGAGAGAAAGGGTTATCTGTGATATGGATGGCAATCATCTGCCAAACTAGGAGGTGGAACAGGAGAATATAGCAACTCTGCTTCATATCCTCAGGGAAGAAGTAAGAAAGTGGGAGAGTAGAAAGATGTTACAAAGTCTAAAAAAAGGGTAATAAAAGAGATTTCTACCAGAAAGTTACAGTACTCTGGAAGCCATGTTAATTTTTCTTAGTCCTCTAGATTCACCATCATTTCCAGGAAACTTTTTTACTTTTTTCAGACTCCATTTTTCTTTCATAACCTGCTACAAACAACTCTAGACCTTGGCAAATCTCTCCCTGCTGTCATCAAACTTCCAAAATACTAATAGATACCAGTTTCTCCTTAAATTCATTTTGCTGTCACCTCAAAAACCAAATTTTGCTTGCACTACTAAAAAGCTTGGAGCTGTTTCTCAGTGTACCCTAGAGCAAATCAGTTGGGCAGCCAAGCAAGCAGTCAGATTTCCTTTCCTCACCAAGAGCCTGTTATGAAAAGATGCAAAAGAGGCAAAACAGTCATACCCTTCCTGTCTAAACAGTTTCTGACAGCTCATTAGAATTATTGAATGTCAACAGTGAATTCAGCCATATGCAAATATATGGACAGAGATGGTTCCTGCACAAGATTCAACTGATTCAGAAACATAATGAAGGCTCAATAAGGTGGATGTAGGTTGAAGAACTCACACAAATGTGTATACATGCACTATACACAAGACCACAGTCACTACCTTAAAATTTCTTTTTAAAATACAAACTTTAAAATACAAACTTTAACAATGGCTCTTATGAGACCTTACATTCTGTCTCTTCTGAATAAAGTTACAATATAGGATTAACACCAAAATCAGAACATAGTATCAGTTTGTCTATGAAAACACATAAATGCTTCAGAACCTTTGTAATTTTCAACATTTCTCCAAACAACTGAGAAGTTTTAGTAAAGAAAGGATGTTTAACACAGAATTGCCTGATTCAAAATAAAATATCTTTCTTGTATATTTATATTCAGCTCTGTCATAATGCAGGTCAAACTCTATAAAATATGGGTAACAGTTGTTTTAATTATGTACTTACACATTAATCCATATTTTTCTAGTACATGACACTTTTTTCCAAATTTTCTGGTTTTACTTGGAACACATACACAGCCACATCACTGTTTAGAGTAGTTAAAAATATTTTTTTAGAAATTACAGCTATTGTCTTGTTATTGTTCTGAGGCCCTTTTAACGTTTCCAGCGTCTTTTACCCCCGTTATTCAAGTAATCTCTATATCTATGCATAAAACAGATGGTCCAAACATTTCCTGAAAATTAGCTTCCACTGGATTTCCTTGTGCAGAGAGTGAATTGAATGACGCACCTAGAAAAAAGAATGACGAAAATCATCATGTTAATGCGAGGGAGGCTTAAGCATCATTAAGTCTAAAAGGCCAAAGCGGGTTGTGCAAAACTCTGCGCATATTCAAGGCTTCAACCATGTACTTGAGAAACTGGGACTGAAAATCTGAAACATTTCCCAGGTTTGCATAAATAAGTATTTTTCTTTTCTCTCTAGAGCAGTTGTTTTACTATTAAACATTTATAAGTTCTAGAGAACTGGCACAAACTACCTCTTTACCCTTCAGATCACTTCAGTGTCCTCAATGTTCTCCTTGATACTGAATATGAGCTGTAAAAAACTTCCTTTGTTCCTTATATCTGGACTCTTGTTTTTTTCATTAATAACTTGAGAGTGATGTGACTTCAGTAATGAGATATATCCATCTACTTGACAAATTTTTTTCTATTTAGAGCCTTGCATCAATAGATTTCTTAAGAGGTTTAAGGCCAGGGGTTCATTTTTGTTGGCTTTTTTGTGCTTTTTGTAGTCCAAACCACAAAACAGTCATGTTTGACACAAGCAGTTATATGGTTTAGTCCCTTTCAAAGGATTTTTGCCTGTAATTTTAAGCAGGTGGGGCTTCTCAGGCACTGAGTCGGTTAGAGAAAATCTCCTGAATGTAGGTTGCTAAACTTTATAACAGCAGTTCACAGCTTGCTTGGACTCATCTATGTAGCATGTAGAAGACGTTGACATGTCATAAGAAATTTGTAGCAGTATCTTTTAGGGCATTCATAAATTTTAACCCTAATCCTATGCTATAATCACAAAGATCTTCTCCCTCTGCTTAATTACAAGGAGAGGAAGGTTGTAACAACCTTTACGTCCCTTTCTTACAACAGCTGTAGGCAACTATACTGCTGCTGTGTTGTTGCATCTGTCCATGTCTGTGGTACCTGAGCAGTTCTTGATAGTCCATGGTAGAACACAGCCTAGTTTTATGTCAGTGAAACCTTTTAAGTTTGAAAGTTTCAAGCTATTTTTAGCTGCTCTGTCAAGCAAACAACCCTGCAAACATATTTCGATATGAGGCAATTGATGTTATTTGTTGTTTCTTTTCAAGAACCTGATCCCATGGTAGCTTGTGAAGACACAGGGTCAAGAATGAGAGGGCAGTAACTGGAGATGGCAGATTTGGTTCATTATTTATTCTCTATATGCTGGTCTTTGTCAGCATCTTCAACATATCTCTTCTCTCTCTAATTTAATGTCTGTTCTCATCAGTGCTTTTCTTATTCTTACTGAAGGATAAATAGACTGACAAGGTGCAATGGTAACAGAGCTGATCCTGCAATCAAAAATAAAAAGAAGGCAGTGAATGTTTCTGTTTCTATTTTTAAAGGTAAACTTCTGAAAAATTCATCTCTACAAAAAGATAATTACTTTTTTTTCATGCCCTTATAATAATGAAAGCGATGATTATATCACGTATGCACTTTATTTTGGAATAAAACTATTCTTTTCTATTAATTTTGATTTAAGCTTATTAATAACACCAAATTATGACATAGAAACAAAAGTTCAACCTACAGAACAGATGTAAGAGAAATAAACAAAGAGTATATTCTAATATCTGGGTAATCAGTGTGAGATTTAAGTGTTGTTTCATAGCCAAATGGTTAAGTACAACACTCATATTCTTAAACTTCCATCCATTTACATATTTAAGTTTATTGTTAACCCATCTGATTTCACTAACAGCATTTCTACTTCCTACCGAGATGTCAATATGAACCTCTACATGTTTTGCTTATCTAAATGAAAAGTTATCTAGTCTAATTCCCTGTTCTTTAGAAAAACAAACAAACAAACAAAAGATCAAGTGAAAGTTGTAGGATTGTTTTAAAAAAGATGTAACATATTGTAAATTCAACTAAATAAAAATAAATAAAATTGACAACAATAATGTCACAATTAAAATTAGTGCAGATTTCTAAAAGGAAGGGATATTTAATTTTTTTTAAAGGAGTTTTAACAGAAAATATATTTTGACTATAATTATAGCTTAGATATTCCTGCTACTATGAGTCATATGGAGGTCTTTCTGAATAAGTATACAAACATTTCTAGTACAAATACTGAGAAATATGCTCATTGAGAATAGTTGTCCCTCTAAACAAAGTAACTGAAATATTAATGAAAGGACAACAAGGGAAAATTAATTTAAACTTGCACCAAATATTTGTAGAATTTTCTCTCTCATTATTTTCTCTATTATATTTAGCTTTGCAAACATTACTGAAGACATAGGATGCTACGAATTTAAATACAGAGAAATTTCTAGGACTGAAACTTCAGTGTAGACAATTGTAAAAATAACTACTATTATTATTTTTACAAGACACTGATAATAAATAATTATGCTTAATTAAAGTCGTGTGTTGGAAATCTCATGCAGAGTGCACTTTTTAAGTCTCATCATTTTAGGTAAATTATACATATATATACGGAATTTCTAGTTCTATTCCCTTTGAAGGTTGAAATTTGAACTAAAAAAAAAAAAAAGTATATTTTAGTATATATTTTAAGACAAAACTATTGATTAGTTCATCTTATCCCCTGTTCCAAAATGAGTTCTCTCCCATCAGATACAGTCCTTCATGAACTGCTTCAAAATAGGTCCTTCCCATAGGGCTTTGCTTCAAGAATTGTGCCAGCCTAAATCCTCTTGGTGGACTGCAGCCCTTCAGGAAAAGACCGCTCCAGTATGGGTCCCTCATAGGCCTCCATCCCTGCCAGGAGTCTGCTCCAGTGCAGATTCTCCATGGTCAGAAGTTCCCTTCAGGTCATATCCAACCCATTGACCATGAAGGTCTTTACACCAAAGCAAGTGGATATCTGCTCCACTGTGGTCCTTCATAGGCAGGATAGGGATAGCCTGCTTCCCCATGGTCTTCTCTGAGGGCTACAGAGAAATCTCTCATCCAGCACCTGGAGCACCTCCTGCTTGGTGTCTATAAGGCTGTTTCTCAAGTGTTTCTCTCCTTTCTCTCTCACAGCTAGTACACAGTAACTTTTTCACTTTTCTTAATCATGTTATTACAGAGGCACCACTGACATCACTGTTTGGCTCTCCTTTGCCCAGCAGCAGGTCCATCTTGGAGATGGCCAAAACTAGCTGTCTAACATGGAGAGAACTGCCTATGACTTCTCACAGAAGCCATCCCAGCAGGTCCTTCTACCATTAAAACCTTGCCACACAAACCCAATAAAGTTTGAAATAACCTTCACGCTCGTTAAATTCGTAAATTCATATTCTGCCTCTGACTCAAGTCATAAACCTGCCAAATTCAGCTGAGAAGTTGTAGAGTTTCACAGATGCTGCTGCAGATTTCTTATGTTGTGTCTGTGTCTCGTACGTGACACATAGGTGAGTGTGAGTGAGCTGTGAACAACCACTTACATGGAATGCAGCAGCTGTGCATGAGAAACCCTCCCCACTGCAGGGATCTGTTCAGCCTGGATAGAAGGCCCAGGGGGACCTTAACAATACCTATAAATACCTGACAGGAGAGTGTGAAGAATCACAGAATCACAGAATATGCTGAGTTGGAAGGGACTCACAAAGATCATCGAGTGCAACCCTTAGTCCTGCACAGGACCATCCCCAAGTAAAGAGAGAGGCTGTACTCAGAAAAATCAAGTAGTAGGACAAGAGAGTATGGGCACAAATTGAATTACAGGAAATTCCATTTTAACATGTATGCTCTGGGGGAAAAAAAATAAGGAAAAAAATCAGACAGAATACAAATCAACACTTAAAAACTTAAAACAGACTTCCAAGTAAGCCTACAAATAGATACACTGAAAGATATCTAACCAAAAGGTCACTACTGTTGAAACTGAAAAGTGCAATTTCCCTATATTTTCCATTTCCTATTTCTCATTCTGTATGTGACTATTTTCTCCTGTAATGTATTTAGAAAGAAATCCTTTGGAGCAAGGGTCTCTCCTTTGCTTTGACTTCATGCAACACTGGGTGCTAAGGACGCTCATTTCCCAGTGGTACATTTTTTGCAGAGCTTCATGCTTCAGAGGAACCATTACTATTTAAAATATAATGCTGCTTATTTTATTGGAGTTTTAAATAGCACAGAAAGTAAGTGTATAAACTCAGAAGTGTGTCAGAACTGAACATGTACTAGAACAAAAAGTGAGGAGGGGAAAAGAAATGAAAGCTGTTTACTAATGCACTTTACATTTATATATTTATTCTGTGATATTTAAAATATATTAAAATATATCAGGTATATATAATAAATATAAATACTGATTGTCACCTTGAAAGAAGTACTAATATTTGAGTCAAGAAAAATTACTAACAAGGTGAATGAAAGACGTACTTTTCTCATGAGGAGCAATTTACCTGAGTATAGAAGTTCCCATGTTATTTTCAAGTCATTCTGTGCATAAACTGGAAGAAATAGCAAAAGTAAATTTTTCATATCTATTAAGTTAATCATATGTTTGTAGAAAAATAAGATAATTCAGGTGGGCAGGATCTTGGCAAAGCTTTAGTCCAATGTGTTGCTTAAAGCCCAGCCAAGTCTGATGTAAAATGAAGATGCCTAAGGCTGTGTCCAGTTGGGTCTTGAATACATGTGAGGACTGAAACAATATATCCTGCCTGGGCAATCTATTCTATTATTTGACTGTCCACAAAGTTCTTCGTACCAGTCAAAATGTTTAAAAATCAAGATGACAATTAAGATAGAAGTTGTGCCACATATTGCAGATCATAGAATGATTGTTCTAAATGGAAGTATATATTACTATACCCTTCATAATAATGGAATAACATTTGGGACAACTGCAAAAGAGAAAGAGAAAGATGACTCTTGACACAATAAATGTTTTTCTATGGGCAAGCTTAAAAACATTGATTTTCCTCAGAGTTCTGAAGATGAAACTTCAGCATTTTCCTGCTGATGTTGGACAAAACAGTGGCTGAAAAAGACCTCAGGAAAAAGTGGTTGAAAAGTCTTAGGAAACGAGCATGCAAGAAAATTATCACTATACTTCAGAACAGTTTTCATTCTTAGTTCTGCATGTTCCTCTTCTGTTTCTAGCCTCTGTTTCTAAGGAGTTAACACTTTTCAGACTGCAATCCCTGTACTTTACAAGTCCAGTTAAAATACCTGAAATAATATCACATATCTCTACCAAACAGCTATTAGAAGTTGGTGGAAGGTGTAAGGTGGAAACAAGACACTTGATATTTACCTGGTGCAGTGTCACACAGCGGTCACAGAAGATAACTCCTAGACAGCTCAGTTTGAAATAGAGAAATTTAACCTCCTTTTGGGAAAAGGAACTTGAAAACAATAATGAATAAAAAACCATAAACCCTGTGGGATAATATTTACTGATATTAACCATTTTCAATGCCAGTTGATAAGATTTATGTTCCAGCTTTTCTTTCATTTTCCTTGGGGGTGAAAAGAAGGAATTTTAATATAGCATTTTAGAATATTTCATACAATCTTGAATATATCTTTTTATGAAATTGAGGTAGCTGGCTTCATTATTAGTATCACATTTTTAATTAATTTCCTTTTCTATTAATATAAGAAGTCCTGAGCATATTATTTGCAGTTCCCCCCAACAAATAAGGAAAAATGTGTTTTATTGCTGTTGTAGTACTTTAAATCTAAAATTAGAAGAGGCTTATCAAATGTTACTTGTTACTGGGTTTTTTTAAGTCCTTTTTTATTGTTTCTATTTCTCTAGGCAGAAAACAGTTTATGTTATCCAATGTATTTATTAAACTCCAATATTACTTTTACCACAAATAAAACAAAAATTGAAACAAATCTGAAAAAATGGTTTTGTAAAATAGATTAGATCTGGGATTTATATCTCAAACTGACACCTCAGTAAATTCAGTGGTTCATTTAAAAAAGGATTAGAAAAGGCCAAAAACATTTACAATATCCTTATAACAAGCTCCAGATAAGATCTTAGAGGTCTTAGGCTTAGGTGGAATGGAAACAACTATGTCTAGCATTGTGACCCAAACCCCTGATTCAAATCGTATCCATTCCCACAAACTGTATTAACCTAACACTTTGCAAGCATTCCTGGAGTTGCTCAGAAGTGATGCTCTGAGTCTTGATGAAGCTGAGTCATCATGTATTGTCATCAACATCTTGGCATAAACCTAAGTGGACTCGGCAACTTATTCATCCTGTCCAAGAAATTCTTTGTAACAATTGTCAAAGCATTCCTATTTGCCTAAATATTTGAGCTCCACCAAATTATAGAGTGGTTGATTTCTTTCCTACACAGCTGGGCTTAGTCTCCCTTTCTATTACTGCCTAATGGATTAAATATTTGTCAGGTAAATTATTGCTTCTCATTACCAAGGAGATTCAAATTTTCTGAACTCTAATTTCCAAAAATGCTTTGGTAAATAAATCGAAGTTAAGCTTGAAAATCAGAGAGGGACCTCATACTCTTCTGAATTTGCTTCATTGTGCAATGAAAAGTTCTTTACTATGCAGTAAAGAGTTCAAAGCTTTAGAGTAATAAAAACTAAGTAAGAGGAACACAAACCCAGTGACTACTAAACTATGTGGGAAACACAATCTTTGGTTTTCAAGTATACCCACACTAGGTTGGGGGATGGTGAAGGGATGAGATTGTCTGGGTTTTTTTTTTTCCTAATTCTGTATTTTATCCTCCCCCCTGAAAAAAAAAAAAGCAAAAAAAAAGGCAAAAAAAATAGCTAGCTAAATTGAAGACATATTTCTCAACCCCAGAAGTTAGAGAGTAATATCCTTTCTTTTTCCCTGTCTGAACTGGTAAATCTGTAACTTTTACTGGAGATCCTAAAAACTCCTTGAGAGGAACAACAGATAACATTTCCTCTGCCTTGCAGCCAGAATCACCTCTCAGTTAAGGTGTTTTCCTGAAAGACAGGAGAATTCAGTTTCTATTTCATTGGAGGTTCAGTTTGGGTCTCTTATTTGCTGGGCTGAGAAGTTGGAACTTTAACCTATTGTACAAAGGTAAATAATTAGTGTTTTTTCCCCCGTATTTTAACACTGCTGTGGCTATGGTTGCAGGCAGATGCCTGAGGTGTAGCTAACACAGGAGATGATCAGAAATTGCTCTGTGACATGAGAAAAGACTGAAGATGGTAAATAACAGAGCAAGAAGCTGGTAGAAGTTACAAACAGTACTGAGAGACATTGTCAGGTCACAAATAGTTCAGGTGGAGGCATGCAAAAGAGGGCTCATCTTCACATATAGGGGCTTTCTGGGGAAAGGAATCTCACCAGAGCAGAAAAAAGCTGTAATATTGCCTCTGAGGAGCCAGGAGGGAAGAATCAACTGCGTCTTTCAATCTGAGAGATTTAGTTGTCCTTAATGATCTCCTGTGAGATTTGTACATTCCTTAGGTAAGTAAGAACCAAGCTCTTGTGTCATATTTTTCAAGTAAACATTTTGTTAAATATCATAAAAGTCATAAAATCTCAGTATCTTAAGTCAATATCAAAAGCATTCTGAGCTGAAGCTCCCTTAATTCTAAAATGTTGCAGAACCTAAATTTCTTCATAAATTACATAATCAACCAAGAACCCTTGTTTAGAGATCTTTAGGGAATCTGCGTTTAGAACTGTCTCTTTATGCATTTTAGATGTTTTGAATTTGACCTTAATCTTGCACATCTTTTGCATATTGAATTCTCAGTGAGAGAAGCATACCTGTGTACTTCGTATTTTCATGTTTTGCATAAATAGAACAATAAATAGCTAAATATGTATTCTATTTTCTTAAATATTTATCAATACTTTTAGTATTTTTATTATCTGGGCTTTTTAGTGTATCTCATTCTCTTTTACTCAGTTTTGTTTACAGTTAAAATATTACTTTCCAAGTGCTCTTTTCTTTCTCTTCATCTTATTTTATGTTTTAGATTTTTTGTTAGCTTTTTTTTAGCTATTTGTGAAAGTAAATAGTAAATACTTTAGGAGATAGAACATCTGTTTTGTACTAGATATTTCCATTTTAGTGCCTTACAGCATCAGCTTATGGTTTAGTAATGTTATATTGGTACATTCTTCACTCAACTTGGACATGGTAGATCAAAGAGAGAGAATAACTGCAAATTACAACTTCTTAATCTTCAGGTATTTCACCCCAGTGCAAAATAAGAACACTAGATACAAGCTCCAACTCATTCCTTTGGAGAACTTAACAAAACAATTTTCTATTCTTCCCTCCTTCATGCTTTTATTAAGATGATCATGTCTCATGTAATTTTTTTTTGAAGGTCACTCTGCTGTCCTGTATTCCTTAAGCACATGGGGACATGCTATGCAGGAGATTAGGGGGAGTAGGTTCCACACAGCTTTTTTAAAAAGTTCTGTATTTCAGTAAATGCTTTCCATTAAGAGAAAGTAAATATCAGAAATAATTTTAAATATATTTACTTTTCATTAGGAGAAAGTAAATCTTGGAAATAATTTTTTAATATATTTAATTTTGTCAGTGTATTTGACAGTTGTATGTGTGCATTTGACAGAGAAAAAGCAGATTAATTTTTTTTAGAAAAAAAATTAAGTTTTATTTTGTATTAAGGTGATCTGAAGGGAGAAATTACAACCAAAAAAAAATGAAAAAGCAAAGCAGTGTACTATTGGAAACCAGTTGACTAAAGAAATAAAGTAGGGATAATATTATTAAATGCTATATAGGCCTGTTTCATGCTCTTAAATTCTTTACCACTATGTAACATTAAAAGCTTGTAGATATAAAAGGATAACAATGGCTATAAAGGGAAATTACGTACTAATTATATGTCATTTAACCAATGGCTCTACATACTCATCTTTTTTTTAATGTTATGGTTTATATTAATCAGAAAGATTTATATCAAAAACGAAGGCTGCCCTTACGTAAATTAAGGATTAATGACTCAATGTCTTTCTGCTGATAACGCAAAAATATTGACAACAGCTGACCTCTGTAGTCAGAGACATTATCCTACAACACATCTTTGAATAGTTGGGAATATGAGAGTGTTTTCACAGAAATCAATAGTGGAAAGAGAATACTAAAAATTGCAGAGTGAAGCTGTTCATACGAATGCTATGTTTGTATAGTTGGTAAGGTATAGCAATGTTATGTAGTTAAAACACTTTGTAGTTTCCAGGCATTTTCCTAAGACTAATCTTTACTTTAACATGTCTATCTCTCTCTATAAACACAATAAAGAGGATTGGAGACAACCACACCGCTCTCACAAAAGCAACCTACCAGAGTTATTCCCTTTATTCCTTTTCCCTGCCTTGAAAATTCCTTAATTACTTCAATTTTTTTAAGTATCTGTATCTTTTTGTTAGTCTCTGCATAATGGATGAATTTTTTCTTTGTAGTCATAGAAACAATCACCTTCTCCTCCTGCTTCAATGTCATTTTAGAAGGTTTCTTTAGTTGCCCTAGGCTTTTATGAATTGAACCCAGATGTCTTTTCTCTTTGGAGTTGTTGAACATCCTGAACTAAATATATCCCTTGTGCAATAATTGAGTGGAAGAAAATGTTTTACTTCTATGTTGATACCTTTCAGGGCTTTTTACATGCATGTTGCAAAGGCAGCTTTATTTAGTTTTTTAATGTTTTTTCCATATTAAAATATAAAAGAGAAACAACAAACAAGCAAACAAACAAACAAACAAGACAAAACCAGAACCCTCTAAACCATAAAAATACCAAGATGAGTAGTTAAAATGTTCTGCGGTTTGGGGCATTTCAAGCTCAGAAGACCAGAATAGACATAACTTGAAAGGGGCTCATCAATGCTTCCACACACACTCTCATTCAGCTGAAGCCTGGAGACAGCCACCTGGCTACACTCAGCTCTCCAGGAGATGAACTGCACTGCAAGACTGAACAACTGTATGCACTACTCCCTAATTATGAAGCAAATCTATTTGTTGCTTTTGGCATCTGACAGTATGATGCTCTGCTTAACAGCTTTTGTGTATCCCACCCCCTTCTACAAAACACCTGCATTATCCAGACTGGCATTTTTCTTGTCCCGGCCCTTGGTTTTGGGCATATGTATCACCTGGTGAAAAGAACCTTGTGTGGACCTGATTTAGGCTCTTGCAACCTATTCCTTACCGTAACAGCAGACTTTGAATGTGCCCCTGAAAAGATATGAATGCTTGGAAATCAGTTCAAAATCTCAGTACACTGATTATCAAAATCTTTTCTCATTCTGTTTGAAAGTTTACCTAATTTTGCTCTCAGTAGTTTTTCTTAGTGAAGAGAAAGACCAAGAAATCCCTTTAACTTGCAAATTATTAATAATTCTAATATGAAATATTAGGCCCATTTCTATGATACAATCCAACAGATAAAACCTTTTAATTTTGTGAAACCTAACATCTCAATTTTTCTTTACTTCTATGTTACTTGTTATGTTAATTCACTTCTCTAGGAGAAACAGAAAAACTCAACCCAACCAACCAATCAAAAACAAAACAAGTAAAAAATAGTGAGACCTATCAAAGGACCTCTTTTTGCAGATGATTTGCTGATAAGAACAGTAGCCGTAATCACACAAATAATGCATTTAGTTTAGCTCTGATATCATCTAACAGAATCTGACAACCTTTTGCAGAGTTTCTTGTTCTTAATTGTGCTACAGCTATGACTCTACTTTTATTATATTAGACATGATACTGATATATTTTAAAGGGCCTAGTAATTACAGTTATGCCCTTAGGCTACTGCTAATTTCAACTTCAGCTTTCATCTGACTTCACTTGAGCGTATATGCGCATGTGAAATGAAAACAAATGGAATCTTCAGCAGTTTGTCAATTTAAAACCATTTCAAAATGATAATTCATAAACCACTCCTTAGAATAACCTAATATTTTCAAGATGCCAATAATCAGACACTATTAAATCATGACTGTTTCCCCCCAGATCAAGAATAATAAATTATCAGCAGGGTAAAAACTATGTAGTAAGTTAATTTTCTGGATAGTAAACTGGATCTAACAATTCCAAGTGAAGCAGTTGAAAAAAGTTACATTGGGCATGGTAAATATATGAAGACAATAGGAACTTTTTCTTTTCCTCTCCTTCATATATCAAAATATACAAAGGCTTTTTTTTATTCTTTAGAACCTTATGAAAAACAAAACCTTGGAAAACAGTTAGAGTGTACTAGTTTTTTTCTACTCAGCTTGTATTTGCAAAAGTACATTCACAATGTGTATTCATGCTAATGGTGTTTGCTTTGTTTTCTGAATAATAACTTGAAAGCTTTTTATGTTCTTTCTCCTTTTCGCTATCATGTGAAGTTATTCACAACAAAGCAAAAGAAATGTAATGCAATAAGGGAATGTACGTACAGTTTCTTTGTTTTCCCTGTCTTTTTATATATAGGATGTAGTTGAATTTATGACTCTGACCTCCAGTGTTATTTTTTTTTTTAGATTTTAAAAGAAACAGGCTTTCAGAACTGTTTGTGGTTTCCCATATATATAATCCAGGTATGGATCCATTTACTGACTTACAATAGCAGTATAGACTCCCTCTGATATTGTTGGTTCACTCCTGTCTCCATATGTGAGAAAGGTGTTACATCATCATAAATATTTTAGCTAGATATGCAATGAGCATCCAGTAGTGTCATGGTTTTATAACTGCAGGGGGAAAACTGTTTCCCCCCACCACAACTCTAAAACATATTTTTTCAAAACTCTGAACTTACTGTATTCTAAAGCACCTAAAGTATCTTTTGTAGCAGCTCTACAAACATCAATCACCAGAGTGTTAGTGTGAAGAAACCTAGGAAGGGAAAACCAAAGACTAAAAGGAGATGGAAGCAAAACTACTAATCTCTAGTCACTTTTGGAAGTATTCAGGCTTAACTTTCTGAGCTGTAGACTCAATTTTGGACATTCAGGGATTATTCTGTAATGGAGGGATATGCCCATTTACTTTAACAGAGAATAGTAAGTCACTGCCATAATTTTCTTCAGGGAGTAATTTAATTGAAGCAGAAGTTGGGAACTGAGAAACATACATTATGCCTACTGATTTTCTGCTCATATAATAAGTATACAATATTTTTACTGAGGTATAAATATCAAAACTTGAGTACTGGCAGACCTCTTTAAAAGCTTATCTGCTGTGTCACTGAAATAAAGAGACGATTTTACAAAGCTAATGCCAAAGGAATTCCAACAGTATGGGTTAGCCATGACTTGTGGAGATGCAAACAGGCTATCACGTACTTATTTTGAACCTTAAAGAAATAAAAAGGAATCCCTCTCTCTTTGTCAAAGGTTGAATTAACCTATAGTTTAAAGACCACATACTTTGTATGATTTCCTTATAAATTTAGTTCTTTCTGTCATAGAAATGCCACAAGTAGTGAGGATTCCTGTTCGTGCCATCCCTGTTCTTCTACATTCAGCTGTGCTTCAGTACATGAATAATATATGTGTGTGTGTGTACACACACAGAGAGCATCCTAAAGATCATTCCAGGGAAAAACGTAATCTAAAATGCATTACTTGCCTTGCAATTAGGAACATATTAGATGACTATTAACTAATGCATGCATACAGAAAGATTATTTTGTGGATGTTGATTGCCTTAGAACATGGTGCTGAGTAAAGATCCTGAGCCATTTAAATAACCATTAAGAAAACACAGGGGAAGGAAGGAAGGAAGAAGAAAAAATATATAATTTTATGATACTGCTTTTCAGATGCCATTTGAAGATCTCTGCATCACATTTTTATCATTTTTCACCTTCAGAACAGCTCAAAGCCTTTTTGTTCATATCTTATACTGTTTCTGTAAGCAAAAAATCTCCCTAATTCACAGACAGATGATATTAATGATCCACATTACTTTCCACTTACAAAGAAAGAAGTGCATAAACAACTAGATATATCTCCAGGGGTAAACATTTTATAATCCCTTATATAAGTTAACTGTTTTGGTATCCCCACTTTGTGACACCTGTGCCTGATTGCAGATGTGCATTTAAAGCTAGGCCAGGCTGATCTTAAAAGGTAGGGGATATTTTCATCCCATTTGAGAAAATGACAGCAATGTTTCTCCTAGATTTGTATAAACATAATTTCATAGGTATATTTTCAGTGCTGTTATAAATTATAGAAATAGGTTAAATAATTAATATTCTCGAGTGGTTCTTTTTTTGCTATGGATGGGCTGATATGACACTTGTGGACCAAACCAAACAGAGAAATAAATAAAATTGATATCAGAATTATAAGTTCATGCCAGTTGAGGCATTTTTCTTCAGTTTTTGTTTTGTAAAAAAATCCAAATTTTAATGTTTTCAAAATGTTTGTAAATTCCTGTGAATCAAATAATAAGAATAAAGTATTTCCTGTGGGACACCTGAAGCAATACATCTAAATAAGAAGCAATAATGTGTGCATCAATATAATTTTTACGTATCTAGGTTTTATCCTACACCTGTAAAATTATTTTTAAGTCCATAATCATGTGTTTTGTTTAGTATGATCTTTTATTTTTCAATACTGTCAAAAGTGATCTTGTTTCCATCCCTTCAAAAGTGTGCTGGATGCATCTTTTGTCATTCTTCTTACATGTCTAGACTGTTAGACTAGATGAAGACAATTGGACTAGATTTAAGCAGTTGGACCAGATGGTCACTGTAGATTCCTTCTAAATCAAGTGCTCTGTTCTATTATCTTCTGTTCTATTTTTCCAAGCTTATCACTTTGATCAAATTATTCTTGTATTAAGAGCTTCCCATTATACCTACAATAAGATACAAATCCAGATGACTGTCATAGCCTATTTTGGCCTTAGTTGTTACCTCTTAGAGGTTAACAATGCGTGAAAACCCCAATTCTCATCTGTCTTCATCATAACCTATGCAGGTTGCATTTTAAAGACTACCTTAGGGCTTTCTGTCATGATGTACCTCATGCATGGAATAAAATCTTAAACAGTAACATGTACAGCTCATTGGTCTTTCTAAAATGTTATTTAATGAGGCTTCCTGGGGTATAGAAATGGTAATGACTATAAAATTAGCTTTCTCTTAGCCACAGGTTCTTAAAAAGCACATTTCCCCCTCTAGAAATTTAGTCCCCTTTTCACTCCTGATTCTGATTCCTTGACTACCTCTATTGCACAAATGTACCTTCTCTACCTGGCTGTCTTTTTGATTGCAATATCTGCCTGCTTCTAAAGGAAATCCTATTTGAAGTTTAGGGATGTGGCAATGACTCTGAGAAAGACAATGCAGACAAGACTTCACTAGCCTTGGCTGCTTTTTCTCTACATGTGTTTTTGCAGGATTTGTTCTTCAGAGACCTCATCTCCTTTTACAGTACCCAGAACAAGAAATGTATTATTTTGCTTTTCCTCTATAAAAGCACTACACTAGTGAGACATAATTCAGCCCTTTGGTTATACCACACATGATTTCAGGAGAGCACAGCAATTCTCTCAGAGAGTGATAGAAAACTCCATCTGGATACAAATGCTGTGCAAACTGGCTATAGCTGATTTGCTACATCCATTGGCCTAAATGTCAGGGATAGGCTTTGTAGTGTATTCAACAATGATGCTGTTGCTGTCTTCCCTGCCGCTTTGCTGTCTTGTGGATCCACCTACTGAAAAGGCAACAGAAACTGGAGTTCTTTGTGTCTGCAGTGGAAGAGCAGTAGGGACAGGAACAGACCAGTAAAGAAGTTTCCTTTAGAAATATTAGGAATCGGTAAAAGTAATATCATTTCCTGATATCTCAACATTTTCCTGTGGCAGAACCCCTTTTCTATTTGGAATGATTATGTTAAAAATGTCCATAAATTGTTGTCAGAAGATTTGGCCTCTAGAGTAATAATTTCTCAGAAGCAAACAGAAGGGTGGCTTGAGGTACTTTTGAGAATCACTATACAGTCTTTAATTTATTTGAAAACAGACACTTTTGTCTGCCTGAGGATCTGTGAATTAGGGTCCCTCTGCATTATGGCTTTATTTTGCCCATGTTACACAGTTGTAAGATGTAATTTCCCCTTCTTTTCAGTATTTTAAAGACAGGTGCATGTAAAACTTCAAACACTGTTAGATGCCATAGGAGTTTAATTCCAGCAGGAATTTTGATTTTGTGATAAGTGGAGAACTTGGTTATTAGTTCTACAGTAGTCTTTGAGTTAGGAATCACTTGTTTAAATAAAATGTTCTGTTTTATTAAAATTTCATTTAAATAAAATTTATCATCTCATGATACTGTATTCTTGGTTGTTTTTTTTCTTTTTTGCTTGCTTCTCCTCCCCCATTCCCCCAACCCGCACTTCCCCATAATTCCCCCATGCTGAAGTATTAGTGAAATAGTTTATTGTCAAATTTCGAACTTCTGTATGAGTTTAAATGAACAGTAGATACACTGGCTGGATCTGTCCCAACCAGAAGATCATTAGCAAGGCAGCAAATGCTACTGTGAACAAGAAACCACTTTAACAAGCCAGACTTAACAATTTCAGCATTTCAAACCTTCAAAGCCTTTTCTCTATTTTTATTTCTGTCATGCTACAGCTACAGTTCTTGATCTGGAGTCAAAAGCAAGTGTGATACAATTTCCCTGGCCTCGAGCATAAAAATTGTTAACAGCATTGTGTCCCTATCATGGAATGCAGTATCTGTGTGTGTCTGTGTATGGAAGTAAGTTGACCCAAAAAAAGAGATCAAACAAGAAAAGTGTTATTGTAGATACATTTTTCCTATGGCTAAAAGAGTGTCTGACAAAATGTGATCTTCTTGAGCTTTTAATTAAATATTAATATAAAGGAGAAGAAAAGTATCCCATTTAGTTGCTTTCCTCAAACACTAAATACACAGTATGAATATATATGCACAAATTATATTATTTTCAGCAAATAGGGCTCCATAATAAGAATATTTTTTTAAGATGTTAATCTTAAATATGAGCAAATGGTAACAGATGTAGTGGCAATTCTTCTACATCTCATTAGTTTGCATATTGCCTTGAAGGTTACAGACAAACTTAATTTCAGGCATCCGGTACTCTTATCCTCCTCAACACACACATTGAATTAAAAGCCCTTCCTTTCCAAGAGCAGCTTTCACAAGAAATGGACTCAATATGTTATCCTGTGGATGCCTGAATCGGAGCTGTAAAAGTAGTAAAATGCATATGACATGCACTGGTGTTGCCAAATGTAGTTCCACCTCGCCATATTTCCAGTTCAAAGATTGTCTGCTAAGAACACACGAACTGCTGAAACCCTCAACTTATGATATGAAAACATTTAAGCTTTAATTTTCAATTAGCTTTGGCATAGAATCTTTAGAGCATAAATAGGTTAAATATTTAGGCTACATTTTCAAAATAATAATAATAATAATTAAAAAAAAGACAACAAAAATAAATTTTCAGTAGTGTGTGACTTTGGTTAAATAAATTAATAAATTAAGAGCATTTCACTAAATTGATAAATTAAGAGCATTATTGCTTTTATCTCAAACAATCTGCTAAAAACATGACCTCAAGCCAAATACAAAGTTGTAGAAAATACACACAGACTGATCCTATGTTACACAAATTTAGAACCAACCGTGACAAGCTTCCAGCTGAGCCTTACTGGCCACAGAATAGTCTCAATGTGGCAAATCATTATGTGTGCAAGATGTCTCACAGAAATCAGCAGAACTCCTCATGTGAGAGCACACTCTCATTTGCATCAAATATTTGTAGAAGGCAGTTCCTCATTCAGATGTTATATGTGATAAAAACATGTTGGTCCCATCTAGAAAATCCATTCATATACTATCTGCAGATTTGTTATATTCTCTGAAGTATTTGACAAGCAGCTAAGTGACCTAGTGGTATTGACCTCACACTTGAAGCCTTTCAAACTTTCAGTGAACCTCTGATTAAAGAAAAAAAATAAAAAAGGGGGAAGGGGTGAGGGGGAAGGAGGGAGAAGGGGTATTCAGTAGTGCAGTGTCCAGGAGGCCTAGATTTCAATTCTCACTTTCTCTCACCCCCTACACTGCTAAAGCTGTTGAGGCAGCTGTTCAGTGTTGCCTGCCGTTTTGTTGCCATTCAGCAGTGACCTCTACACAAATAGTTGGTGGTGCTGATGAGAACCAAACTGCAAATTTCCGCAGGCCTTGATAGCGATAAAGATGGAAGGAGGTTCCCTGGCAGTCTGCGATGCTAGTAATCGTATCTCAGAGTCCAAACATTATGTTTATGTCAGCATTGCTAACATTTGCTGCTTTATCGTGAGTTTTAGTAAATGCACTTCCTTTAAAATCCCTATCTGGAATGATGCAATTATGCCACAACTTAAAGTTTCAGTTACAAAATTCTCCTTTCTGATTAAACAGAAATGGTAAGAGCATGTTCAAAACTGTGAAAATATAACAAGTTTAAAATATATACTTAAATATAATTTCTAATCTAATAATTAATGGATTTGACAAAAGCATAATTCTTCTCTTTATATAAAGAGGAAAAAAATTCATCTCTCCTTGCCATTCCTTCTTTCTCTGCATTTCTTCATTTCGGGACCAAAACATTCTTTTAAAGGTAAAAATAGCTCTGAGTATTTTTCTGGCTTGTGTCATTTTCTGTAAGAGAGAAGTTTTTAATCAGCATTTCTCAGGAAATGGGCTCACCACACATCAGAAACATTAATCTCAAATTAGGTTCCAATAATCCAGTGTGAGTTTGCAGGCATTTCAAAATATTTAAACAAGTTCTGATATCATGATGGTTGCCCAAGGGACGTTATATTTGAGGCAACTTTTCCTGGTTTTGCTTTAACAGTCCAACACCATGTTACACCTCTCCTGATGTGCAGTACTGCGACAGTACCTATGCAAAATTTATGAATGTGACCTGTTTTATTTGATAATGTAGAACTACTCAGAAGAAAAGGTTTCTTTTTATGGCAATTGGACTAGCTGTAAATTATAGGAAAAATGGTAGAATTTTGGCTGAAAAAAAATCCCTAAAAATTGAATATGAGAAATTTATAATGAAAAGTCCTTGCAATAAATCATATAACTTTTTTTTATTTATTTTTTTGAGAGGAAATGGGCACATCTTTGTTTGGGTTTCATTGAAAAATAGGTGCATTTAATTGTTCTGTAAAGATCAGAGAGAGACTCAGAAATTAAAGATTCTAAAAAACTAGTTTTCTAAAGCAACTGCCTTTTGAGAGAGATAATCAGATTAACTCTGTTTAAAAATATTTGTAAATAAGTGCCATAAATAGAGGGTTGATCACTGATACTTACTCATGATTAAGGGCTGTTGAAAAGAGATACAAGTCTGAATAAAAAGGTTGTGCAGCTCACCTCTGGCAGTTCTAACAATGTAGTGTCCACAAACTCAAGTAGAGGAGTTAGAAAGTTTGAGAAATCACAAAGGCTTTCCTTTTAATTTTACTCTAACTTATATTTAAATAACAATTCTATTCTAAATAGAGCTATATGAACAAAGATCATGTTCAGAGATCATGAACAAAGATCCATGTAGAATCATTCTGGCAAGGATTATGTCAATGTATACGTGGCTTTACTGAAATAACAGTAAAATTTCTACAGGAAGTGTTAAAAGGGAGTAAGATATTAATGATGGTTATTTATTTATAATCCAAATAAGTTTATGTTTTTGTTATAAAGATCACAAACATACTAGGAAAAGTACAGAGAGGAAGACACAGAGACTTTCCAGTCCATGAACTTGCCAAGTTGCTGTGCCCTTCTGTTAAGATAGTGATAACAGATATTCCCTCAGTTCATTTTCTATAAAATCTTACTCCAAGATTAAGGGAAAAAATAATTTATTATTCTTCTTGTTATAGAGTTTCTGCATTATAAATAATCTCTGTTCCAAGTTGAAAGTATCATAACAAAGTATATGAAAAAATTTTACTTTTACTTCCAAATTATATTGTATTTTCGGGTCTTGACAAGTTGTAGTGCAATTGCCCTCAACTACAAGATAAGTTGAGTCAGCTCCTTTTCCCCTTTTTCCCTTTTTTTTTTTTTTGAGTTAGTTCTTTAGTTTTTGTCTAAGGATTTGATGGTTTAATAAATGTAAGTAAAATTATTTATTACACCATTGAGGATTCCTGAGCTGATATTTAAATCCATAAGTTTCAGCTTCCAAAATTATCACTTAAATGTTCATTTTTTAGAAAATGCAGGCATAAATATACTTGGAAAGGAAACCCAAAAGCAAGCAACCAAAACAAACAAACAAAAAACCCCCTAAACAAACAACAGAGTTAATATGGTCTACATAAATATAAGATAGGATACATTATAAAAAATATAGTATAAATAAAGTATCTATATATTTTATTTTAAAATATATATGCAAGGACAAGATGCATGTCCTTGTATTTCAAAGACATAAACAGACACATGCTGTTGTATGCAATCATCCCACTTGAAAATCTCTGTAATTCCTGCTGAAACACACCTGTTGCATCCTGGAGTCCTTCTATCCCTAATCATTCAGATACACAGGAGCAGTCCATGGCTGCCTGCCAGCCCAGATGGAGAATCTTTTTTTTATCCAATAGAAATTAAGTCTCAAGAGAAACCGCTACATGCTTAAGTCTCACTCTGGTTGAAAGTCATTGAGCCATAGTGAATCTTGTGGTTAAAGTGGAGAGAACTTCAGGCTACTCTGGTTTAGGCATGATCAATAACAGGCAAAAAGTGAATACTTCAGGTGTTATTTTGGAAGGCATTTGCAGACGAGGGCAGTTCTAGACATGTCCTAAGAAATACGCAAGTATTTTGAACTGAGACCTTAATCTTAATCCCTTCTCTCTCTCCTTCTCTCTTTCTTCTCTCTTTCTTTACTCCTTTTAATCTGTTTTCTTCTGTTACTCTTTTCCTTCTCCTGTGGGTAACTTAAAACCAATGAATTATGTTTTACTAAAGCTGGTGTATTGATTGTTTGGAGTAGGTGTTTGCTGTGGAATGGGTTTTTTGTGCTGAATGTTTTAGTGAAATGCCTTTCCTTGGTTGTATTTTACTCTTGTAAAACCCTCTTGCCAAAATATCTTATTTTCCCCACCAAATTAAAAGAATTTCTCTTAGAGAAGAGTATGTGACTCTTTCTCCAGACACTAATTACAGGTTATAATGAACCAAAAGGCTTTTAAAAAGTCTTAAATACAATGTGACCACTGGGTATCATTTGGTTTACATCTGAAGTGTAACAATGGTAAGTTAGAAAATCCCAAGGAGTGAGGTATTAATTATGAAAGAAAAAATAAAGCTAAGAGAAAAAAAATTAACATTGTTTTCAAAACTAGAAATGGTATTGCAAGGATAGTCAAATAGTAAGCAAAAGTATTTTGAAATCATGGTATAAAGCTAATAAACCTCTCTCCTTGATAATCATACTTAGAACACACAAATGAAGTACTCGAATCTCTTGCAAAATGCTCAATACATACCCCTATCTCATGCATACCTTAGTGTATAGAAATAAATCAAAGTAGAAAGTGTAGTTTTCTTATTTCTCTTTTCTTTTAAGAAACATGTTTGATGATTTCATGAAAACGAAGTTCTTATGTGCACAAATATTTAATATTATTCCTCTTGTGGATATTTAAAGTGATGAAGTGAAATGACTTCATGAACATTTCTTTGTGCATGAGTTTACAAAACTAAAAGAAATATTCTGAAGTTTAGATAAAATTATTTTTCTGAAAATTAAGGAAAGCATAGAGATAGTTTATGTTCTTGAAATCCCTAAAAGGTAGTCAGTACTTTGTTAATTTACGAAAAAAGAGGAAGCTCAGAATGATGAGAGTCTTTAGTTCATGCAGTCAGCTTGCAGTAGCTGTATTAAATTAGAACATAAAGATATTATTGATGGCATTTTTGTACAGAAATCTACTGGTTAGGGTATTGCACAGTAAATGTTAAAAATTGCCATCAGGAATTATTTGGCCCAGAGAATAGGGCAGAATCTGATTCAGCTGTGTCCTCCTGCAGCTGGCTGGAGGGCCATAATCCTTCTCTTCAATTAATTCTTTAACAATTGTTCAATGAAAACAAATTTAAATGAGGGAACAGGCTTTCCAGTCTTTTGCTCCTGGCTGAGTGATTTCATCACTGGGCAATGATTAGGCTTTCAATAGCCTCACAACAATCTAATAAAGGAGCAGCATCCTGTTGTGTTATATTTCTGACATGAAACTAAGTATAATGGAGAAAAATCAACTTGCTTAATATCACAGAAGTCATCTGTGGCAAAACCAAATGCTCTTTTAACTCCTCTCAACAGCACCATCCTTCCTCTTCTTAGGGTATCTGAAAAAAGAGTGTTCAGTACAACTGAAGACTAAGCTAGCAAAAGGCTTTAAAAAGTAATGATGATCTTTAGAAAAAAAAAAAATACAGCTGTTGCCCAGAGTGCCACTTCTTCCAGTTGATGAGGGTCATCAACTGGATGATGACCAGGCTATTATGTAAAATTTGTTCTAATGTGTCTTGAATCTAAAACCTGGTTTACCTCAAAAATCAAGACATAATTTATTCAATTATCATTCATGATTCTGGAAGATATTATAAGAATATCAAATTTGATCCCTCCAGGAATTTAAAGATAATGCTTTCTGGACAGTGTTATATGCAATTATTCCTTTGGGATATTTAAATAGAAATAAGAAAATATGTCAGCACCCCTACTTGTACTTTCAAAACTTGAGGCACATTAAAACAAGCAACATAAACATGAGAAACATTAAAAGGAGTAACATACTGCAAAACTGGGGAAAGCAAAAGTAACACTGTGAAGAGAAGTCGTCTGAGTATAAGGTGGTTTTTAGCACCAAAGCAAAGCTTTTATTTAAACAAAAACATGTTAAAGCTGACACTGTCCCTCTAAGCAAGAAGTGTCCTCAATCTAAAACACTTAATCTCACCCATCAAAACACAGTATTTCAAAATATCTGCATGGAGGAATTATTTGTCATTTTTTTCCAGACTGTCATCCTGATTAAAGGGTCCTGTTGTTTTTCAAACAATACTCAGACAGCCTTCCCCAAGTTGTTCAAGATGCAAGTGGTGTTTGAAGCTTTAAAAACCATGAAAAACATCTATTTAAAAATGGTTAGGGTTATCTACCTATCTCAATAAATTAATCTTCTTCTGACTCTGTGCTTTCAAAAGTGGGAGAAAAAGCAGGCAAATATACAATCTTAAAATAAAGTTCAGTTCCTAAAGTAAGTTCTTTATTACTGACTTTTTCAATTCCCTTCTGAAGTCCAAATTAAGCCTATTCAGAATTTCAGGTCTTCAATTTCTTTCCTAATATTGTGTCGGTGGATATCATAATAAAGAACAATAATTGCTTTTGGTTTTAAATAATTGTAGAGATTTAGCTTATATGTTAATCATAGAATAAAAGAAAAATCTATTTTCTATGCACTTGAATAAATCCAAATATTACTAGAATACATTAGACATTAGTCCGTTTAGTAATCAAATGGAACCTCTGTTTATCATTTATCCTCCCTTAGGGCTCAACTTATCTTTAATCCAAACAATTATTCGTGTATGTGAATGAAGATGCCAAATCTTTTACCAGTACCTCTTTCAACCCAAATGAAAAAGGAACACTTTGTCAAATGGCTGCATAATGGAAATCAGTAAGTAACACGTTAAAGTACAGTTTTTAGAGGGGGAAAGCAAGATGGACAACAAAAGGGAGAGAGACTTTGTTTTTGACACTGCTTCAGCAGGCTGCTCAAGTTTCTTTTCATCAGAGTGTAATACAATGCTCTTTTATACGATTATATTGAGAAATAGACCACAGCACTCTCAAGAAAATGGGTAATACATCTCTTGCTTTGACTTCTTTAAACGGAAGGCACTAGTAGGTGCCAGTTCCCCAAGCAAAAACACAACTACTTGATCTCAGTCATAGTCATGCTGGAAAATGCTACTAATCATCTTATTACACAGGAGATATAAGAGAAACCAGAGATGAACTGCAAATTTATCTATATGATAGCTTAATTCATAGAATGAGAGTGTTTGAAGTTGGAAAGGTCTTCAGGAGGTCATCCGGTCCAATCACTTTGCTCAAGCAGGGCAACCTAAAGCCAGTTGTTGAGGACTTCGCCTAGAGGAATTTAGAATATCTCTAAGGAGAGAGACTCCACAGCCTTTCTGGGGAATCTATACCAGTGATCAGACACCCTGACAGTAAAAAAGTGTTTCCTAATGTTGCCTCTGGTCCTGACATTGGGCACCACTGTATAAAATCCCGGCTCCTTATTCTTTACACCCTCTCTTCAGATATTTATACAGGTTAAAAAGATTCCCCTGGGCCTTCTCTTCTCCAGGCTAGACAATCCAAGCTTGCTCAGTCTCTCCTGGTATGAAAAGTGCTCCACTCCTTTAATCATCTTTGTGGCCCTTTGTGGGACTTTTTTTGAGTATGTCCATCTCTTCTACTGAGAATCCCAGACCTGTATACAGTGAGTAAAGGGGATCACCTCCTGGCAATACTTTCTATAATACAGTTCAGGATACCATTAACCTTCTTTGCAGTAAGGACACATTGCTCTTGTCCCTCAGGATCCCCATGTTCTTTTCTGCAAAGCTTCTTTTCCAGCCCTACAGATTCTAGCATATGATAGTGTATGGGGTTGTTTCTTCACAGATGCATGACATTCTTCTTGTTGAGGAGAACCTCTCACGAGGTTCCTGACAGTCCATTTCTCCACCCTATCAAGGTACATCTAGATGGCAGCACAGCCCTCTGACTCCTCCCAGTTTAGTGTCTGCAAACTTGCTTTTGTTTTAGTCTTCATCCATAAACTCTCCCTCAGTTTCTCTCCCATCTCCAGGCAGAGCTCCAGCTGCTCTCTCACACAATGCAGGCAACTCCCTCTCCTTGTGTCCCAATCTTGTCTTTCCTGAAGATCCTGTGTCTTCCAGTGTCTCACTCCAGTCATGGCAGCCATCCCATTAGTTTTTCATGATCCCAAGAAGGTCATAGCCCTGCAACTGAAAAGAGTCAGAAGCCAATCAAAACTTATTTAAAGCTTATAAATGGCATTATAATGGAGGTGGAGTGTTGAGTAAGAAAATAAAATAAAACATGACTTTATACATTAGCAATTAGAATTTTGTGCTGTAATTACAATGATTTTATGAACACTAATATAAATCCTGAAAATAAGAATTCTGTTCAACTTGAGGTTGGATGTAAAACTTTCTAAGCCATCTCCTTCCTTCTACCTCTGCATCTCTATTTTACATTATTTTAATTATTACATGCAGTCAAAAATGGAAGGAAATCAACATATCTCATTAGCTCCATTGTTACACTTGGGAAAAAAAGCAAGTAAGCATGTTTGGTTTTTTTTCAAATATTCTTCATGTCTGAAAAAGAAGAACCGAACTCGATACTACATAAACACTGGGAACAGTTGCCATGAAATGCAGTTTTTATGTTAACTGATCAGTTTGACAGAAAAGGGTAGTTAGCATTTGGAGTCAACTGTCAGGTTAGCAAGGAGAGAAGTGAAAGATAAAGCAAGTGGGTAAAAGATGAAATTTCATGACACTGTTTTTTTTCAGGAAAGACAATTTATGAGCTCCTCATCTTGTACCTGTTTGTGCCATTCCACAAATGTAGCCGAATGCAATTGTAGGGGTCAAGATGGTTTCATATTCCCAGTGTAGGTAATTCAGTGAGCCAGTTTACAGCTGCTGCTCAAGCTGTTGTGCAGGTGAGCTATGATCAAAGGGAGAACATGGCACAGCTACTCCAAACCGGCTTTGAAAGAAAAGCCATTGTCTTAGGAAACCATACACTGGGATGAAGAGAGAAAGAGAGAGAGATGTAACTGATTCTTGTGGAATAATTAAGGTTAGCAGAAGGGGAGGGTGGAAAATTTTCAATGGACCATAAAACACTTAGAAGTCCATTAACTGAAGAAATCAGATATGTTTTTTGGCTTTTTTTTTTTTTCCAAAAGAAGCTACCCCAATATTTTTCTTCCTTGTTAATGTCATCTCCAAGACTATAATTGTCAAACAATGGTGCTTGTTTTTAGAAATATATCTGCAAAAAGAAAAGCATTTCATTTGAATACCTATGTTTCCTCATAAAATCAGTTGCCTTTCAAAAAAACAAAACAAAAAAACCCTAGTAATATAACATATTAGTTCTCCATCTCTACTGCTATATAATATTCTGGCTTTGGAAAGAAAGAAGGAAAATTTGATGGAACTGCCTTTATGTACTCTATCATTCATTTAAATTGACTCACTGCTTCCTTCTAGTTCCACAGAAGTTATAATACAAATATCTGTTATAATTCACTTCTTTTACTTAAACTTCCTACTTTCCCCATGTTGCAACAAATTTCATTATTAAACAGGGTTTGATATTTAAGTTAATTTTTTAGCTTGATATGGTTTTGGCTACAGTTAATGGGACTGTGCATTAACATTCTGACTTTCAGATAATTTGTACGACATGGTCTGTGAAATGGACACTGTTGTACAATCACTTAAAGCAATGTTTTTCTAACACATTGCTCTGTATCTTCCCTGAGTCTTTTTTAATAATTTTATTGTGCTTTACAACATTAAACAAAATTGGGTTTGATTCAGAAATTATTTTGGATCACAGATTAAGCACACTACCTCCATATATTTCCTTCATTATCTTTTTATTAAAATGCAAAATTAAAAGTAAAGGAAATTTTAAAAAGAAAAAAGAGGAAAAAATAAATGTTTTAACTTTTTTTTCTGAATTGTTACTACTGTAAACATAAAAAATGACATTTGTAAATTTATGCATTTGTAAATTTGTTTCAAATTTTTTCAATTTGTTTGAACCTTGTAGAGAAGTATTGCTTTGTAGAGAAGTACCAGCCTTTTTGTTCTTTTTCTGGCAGACCTTTATTTGGGTTTATATAACATAAAAATGACACAGGGGTAAACTTAAACTCTAATTGAAAAAAGGTAAAATTCATAATTATCATTTATGTTTTGTGGTTTTTAGATTCCTTTTCTCTCTGGTATCTGTCTCTCAGTAGCTGGATTGATCCATTTGAGGAGGGGGGAAAGTTTCTTTTGGTGCAAGTTGCAGTTCACCTTGTCAATAGTTGCCTAAATCCATGAAAGTAATAAAAACATTAACTTTAAAACCACATGTATGTCTGCCTTTAACAAAAGCATGCCTCATCTCTCCTCATTAGGGAGAAAGATTCTGTTAATTTGATTACTTCTCTTAGAGTTGGCATTCTCTGTCATCTAAGATGTAAAGGCAATATCAATGTGTTTCCAAAATGACAATTTGTTGTAGTATCAGACTGGAAAAAGGACTGGGGAAATCATCGTCAATGTAGCCTAAAAGCATGCAAAGTACTTTCAAAACAGTTTAACAATAACATAACATTGTCCTAAAACATTCCAAAGCACTATTTAGTATAGAAGTACACATGTAGCCTCAGGGGTTTTACCCAGTTTTGTGAATAAATGAGTCTGTATTCTAGGTGCTAAAAGATATGCAGTTTTAACATATTCCTATGAGAAATGTTTGATGTTGTCACATTTTCCTAACTGCAGATTTTGAAAGAAATTAAATTAGTCATTAGTCAGACTGTTAGCCTGGACTCATTCTTGCCATTAAATTATACAAATGGTTGCTTTTGTTTCATTATGGTACCTGTATTCTTTGATGAACTGACCTTTTTCACTCTGAAAACTAAACAGTCTGCATGCAATGAAAAGACCATATGCAAAGAATAAATATTTATTCATGGAGAATGTAATGTTTAAATTAGAATGAAAAGGTCTCTTAGAACTAAACATTATTCAATTATAAAAGGTCAAAATAAATATCCAAATTAGTCTCAGACTTTCCATGTCAAACTGGAAGATTTCAACTTGAAACAGAGCAATAAATCAAAGAAGGCTAAAATATTTTGTTTCTTGTTTGTTCCTTCATGACTGGATTTTCTTTATGTTTTCCTCAGTTTACATCAGAGTCTGTGGGTTTGTATCATTAAAGCTAGAGCAATTGTTTGTTTCCCACATCAATAACATCCTGTTGAACAATTTCCCAAGTAGAGGACTGGTGCCTAGAAATGAAGATTCTTTTCTGTCTCACTTTCATACAGTTAGTCTGAAAGTAAGGGTACAAGCTGGAGACCAGCTGTGCTACTATGTTTTAAGACATGTACTGTAAGGCTGTAATTGACAGTGAAGAAATTTTAAGTCAGTCTCAATTATAAAAGAAGTATACTAATGCAAAATTCTTACATGAAGCAGCAGACTAAGTATGCACAATAGGATGTCAAAACACACCAGCTTAATCTTTCTTAGCTGTATGCTGGTATCTCTATAGCTGGTGTCTTGCTGGGAAAGTAAGTAGTTTGTCAGCATTACCTATGTGAGCACAACTAGAGTTACATGATTTTTGTAGCTAAATCAAAACAAAACGGTAATGTTTTTGACATCAGGGCTATCAATCTTTTCAGGTTTTTGTGCTGGGTTTGCCCAAATTGGAAGTCCATATGGTACTCCACTTTCCAGAGCTTCTGATCTAACCTGCGATAGAAAAAGCTAAGTGAATATTTCAAATTCTTATAAACTAATGTTAGAAAAAAATGAGGAAGTAAGATATCTGGAAGATATAAGCAAGTATTTGCTTCCTGACCACGTAGGATTTCTTGATTTTACTTTACTAGCTGAACAGTCATTTTCTTAGGCAAGACCATACGTTGCTTCACCACAGAGATCAGCTGTTGGTACTTTATGGCATTGTTCCCAGACACTGGAGGAGTCTAACTTATTCCAACATGGTGCTTTAATTTGAAAGATTTCTTTCCCTCTGAACAAAATCATATGGCAAGTATTTTTTCATAAAGCAATTCACAAAGAACATCCTCCTCTATCTATTTTGTCTGGAATCCTCATTAGTTTTCTACACAGTCCACACAGAGTTTCAAATCTAACAACTAACTAGTTTGTGTTTCTTTATTGCTCTTTTAGCATTGTTGTCTGCCTACCAGTTCTGCAATTGGGAAAAACAGCCTGTCTTCCCATGGTCATTTCTAGAACAACAGACTTTCTCCAAAACAAGCAAATTGCAGCCACAGAAGGAAAGAAAAGGAGGAAACGAAGACACAAAAATACTTTTTCACTCCAGTTGCATCTTGTAGATTCAAAACACACAGTACACTTCCATGGACAAAATGGAGCACTCCTGACAGTGCTCCTACCTGCTCCCTCCTTTCGTCCCGCAAAAGGAAAATGGCATGCAAACTCCAAACCCCTGATTAGATGGTGATATTTTCTCTAGAGTTTTGTTTTGGGTTTGTTTATTTGGTTGCTTGTTTTTTCAGGATGTGTTCTGCACAGCTGTTTCTAAGGTACATGTTTTCCCTCAACCAGTAATCACTGTCTTTCCTAGTCTCCATATCTAACAATATCAAAAAGCTGATCAGTGAACAAAAAGAGCTAAAGCTGCACTTTTCTATATTTCCCTGTGAAACAAAAGTACATTCATGCATAATGTTACAAATTTGCTATTTCATTACAAAATATTTTGCTTATTTTATACATATACAGCAGTTATTTCTATGTCAGGCATTCTTTTCATGTTTGGAAATACTCTGGCTTTCGGTAGTCTTTTGATATAGGTATAATATATATCTGTATGTCAGACACACTTGCTGAAAGTCCAGTTTGTTTCATTTCACTTGCAGGCCTTCAGCCTCAGTTTGTACCATCAAAATACAGAAATCTGGCCAGATACATCAGCAGTGATTTCTAATTTCACTGGTCCATTAGATGCATAGCCTTTGATGCAGTAAACTTGTGATGAATTTGAAAAGACCCAGCAGAAAGAGGCAGCATACTTGGAAGCACAGAAAGTTTTTATGTTTTTTATGACTTCAGTTTTCCTATTCAGAGGGAAACATTTATTTAGCTAAATGACAAGTCTCAGCTATTGGCTTGCTAGTCTTGAAGTAATAGGTATCAACTTCCTAGTATTAACTGGAGGTCTGCAAATGTGTCGAATATTAATTGGTATTTCTCTAGCTTAAATAAAAATGCCATGCAAAGATTTCAGTAACATGTTGTACCTTCTCTAAACAAATATTTGCCTTTGAACATACTGCAATCTTTTGAGATTATCCAGATTTGCATTTAGCATTTTTTTAATTTTGCAGGTCAGCTGGACATTATGCAAACTTCATTGAAGAGAACAAACTAGAAATCAAATAATTTCCTTCTCTGTTAGTAAACAAAGTTATATCCAGACTTTGCATAAACAGAGAACACAGAAGCTGAGAAGATGATGAAAAATAGCAGCATATAATGCTTTTTATTTAAAATAACTTTATAGAAAAACAGCCCCTGGATCAGGAAGGAGTGAAATACACATATTGATGCACATATATAAACCTTCCCTCTAAAATCAGTAGAAGTTTCAATGAACTAATTAATGTATAGGAATAATCTTAATTCACATTGTACTCAATGCCATTTTAACTTGATCCTTTTGGGAAACTTCCAACATTTTCAAATTCAGTTCCAGATATTTATGTGCATATATTCAATTAACTACAACTACATTTTTAAGCTTACCTCTCACATATGAAGTTAGTTTCCAGTGTCTCTGTATTTTAATTTCTGTTTTAAGAGTTGGTTGGAGTGGTTGTTGTTTTGGGGAATTTCTTCAGATTTTGTTATATTTTCTGAGTTTTAGGAGGTTAGTTGTTTGTTTATTTGTTTGCTTGCTTTTCCCAACAGGTCAGCTTTTGAATGATTGCTTATTTAATTAAGTAGCAATTCTTTTTGGTACCCAGGCAGCACTGCACATGTTGGCACAACACTAATCAATATATAGGACCTTATTTGACAGTCTTAAATAAGCTGAACAGTACTTACACATACACACATGCAATCTAATTTCAGACTGAAAATACTAGTCAATGTAAGACTGTAAAATAGAATCCCAGATATTGATCGATGTGGAACAGTACTTGTTTCTTTGTACTACTGATTTCTTTCCAGTGTTTTATTTTGACTGGTGGACATGAAGCCATCAAATCAGCTATAGCTTTTCTTTACTGTTCTAATTGTTTTTATACTATATCAGGAGAGTTTGCACACTTATGTAAAAAATGTAAGACACATCCAAAAAGAAGAGAATAAGCATTTCAAAAAAAGACCCAAAACTCAAGAAATCACTCCAGTGAAAAATAAAGATGAAGGAGAAGGAAATAACCCATTTTTACAATTTATCTCCCCTCTTCTAAAAATTATGTCAAAATTCTTAATGACTTGGACAATCCAGTGTTTAAGATGATGGTTCAAAGAGGCTACTTAAAGCTTGCTTACAAATAGCATAACATTTTTGGCTTTAAAAGTCTGTGGAATAGGATATCCTGTTGTGGGGATTTTTGGCTGCATTACTGGGCTAAGTGTTAATCTGCAGTAAATTCACTATTTCTAAAGAAAAGTGAGTATTTTACATAAGAGACAATACTGAAGTTTTGAAATGAAACATTATTGTTGTTATTTAGGTCAGTAAAACCAGAATAACCTCTTAACTGAAACAGCTAGGGTCAGGAGTCCTACTAAAGACATTATTTTACACTTTTGATTTTACTCTCGCTAAATTATGTGTGTTGCAGAACTGGGAAAAGGAAGGCACACAACAGTGTCCTCATTAACAGACAGAATCAGGCCCCATTTTTTTTTTTTTGTCTCCTGAATGCAGTAGCTTAACATTACAAAGTACGACTAGTAGTTCTGAAGTCCAATCTTTAGTGTTTCTACTGCTTTTATGGGGACTGAAAGAAGTGGATTCAAGCAAGCAGACCTAGAGCTAAGTCTTCTGAGGGAGCTCTGCAATCTCCAGGTTGCAACTCATTAGACATTGTGTTACCCATATTTAAGCTTTAAATCAGTCTTTAAGTCTGACTATCCCTAGAAAATTCTGCATAAGCTTTTTAGTCCTGGAGGCAGGAACTTCTCCATAGCCAAGAGGTAGAGGTAGTAGTGACACATGAAGGAAGAGGGAGCTCTATCTCCTGTCTCCAAGTGTGAAGATGACCTTTCTAAAGATATCTGATAAGGCAACTGTTAACACTAGTGCCCCGAAGTTTAACACCCTTTCTCCTTGCCCAACAGCCTCTGATGGAAGTACAGAATTAAACTCACCCAGGCTGTTTGACTGAGACACTTCCTATTCATATAGTCCTGGCTGAAGGCTGCACAATGCACACAAAACTGGTGTATTTGTTTCTAGTTCCTGTCCAACCAACCACTAGAGAGTTGTGTGCAGATGACGAGCTGCTTCATAAAAAATTATTCTACAGGAAAAAAAAGTTTTGACATGTTTCCCTTGGTGTTGCACACTTGCATGCACATTTTTTGCCAATTAGATTACCAGCAACATTTAGAATAGGAAACAACATTTAATAAAGTTTACCATTACAATCTCAAAAGTAAAATTTAGATAATTAAAACTGCAACTTTCAGTAGGTGAAAATAAGTTTACTTTCTTATATGCTTACCCTATTTTGACTAGAGTTTGACTTTTCTGGAACTTTAACATTGAATGTATCTTTTGCATTAAAGCAATGGTTTTTTTTATCAAAGTAGATCTTATCCTTAAGGTACTCAATGTCCAAATACAGTTACTGAACTGAATACAAAAATGCTTGTCCCTTTATATTGTCTCAATATCATGTTAAACAGCTGAGTATGCCTTACTTATTTCTAGGCACTGTGGTCTCTCAAGTGTCTTTTAAAAGTTTATGACTATTGATGGCCTCAAAGATGATGTAAAGCAGCAACCACAAATGATCCAAGCCTTATGCTATAAGTGAAGACAGCAGCAGAAGCAGCTCTGTGCAGGCCTGTGGCTTACCTGCCATTAATGTTATGAATACTTGTCTTACATTTGCTCAGTCATTGTTCTGTTATAATATTGAAAAGAACAAACAAACAAAAAGCACAAAATAAGTATTGAAGTATAAGGTTATTTTTTTCTCTATCTTTTGTTCACAGAGTTACTGTCAGTGATTTAAAGGGTATATCTTTTGTAGTCTGAATCAGCTTGACTTCTTTTAGTCTCATTTAGTCTTGCAATGATCCAAGAATAAGATTCTCTATGCTTTAAAACCTTCATTTTAAGATTGTTTTTACTTTCTGGAAGGCTTGCAGTAGCCAAACAATCCCTGAATTCAAGAGTTATGAATGAAACTTGGTAGCCTATGATGTCTAGGTGGTCAATACCAGATTAATATTCAGTGACCTTTAATTATACATGTGCCATCCATTAAGTAGAAGGATTGTGGTTGTGTTCTGCTGTGGAAAAGCAGTGGAAAAAAACATTATGAAAGGATTATTCTTTTATTTTCTTTGGATACAATAAAACCTATCTACTTCTGGGCAGATCCTTTCAGCTTTTATGTTTGATGGAGACATGAAAACTCTTGATTGCACTGATTATACAAGGAGGTTGGGGAATTTTCCCAGAGCTAGACTCCATTTAGTCACACAAATTCCCCCTTTTGCACCTATCGACTTTCTTGTTCAGTCGGTGCTTACACAACCACAAAATTAATCACTGAAATACTACACAAGTTAGATGTGCCAAAGCTGAATATCTGTTTTAAGCCCAACTGTCAATTTAGGTTACCATCACCAGTTCAATAGCCATGGTCATCATAGGCCAGTTGGTACTGTGCTTCTTGTTGAGGAGACTCAGAGATCCCTCATCCTGACTGCAGAGTTTTCACTTGACTTAACTAAAGAGAAGACCTTAAATTAGGAGCCTGTCACACCTAGTACTTCTATTATCATGTATGCTGCACCAAATTATTTGCGAGTTTCTGTTCATCTGAAAAAAAAAGGAAAGAAAATAATTCAATGTAACTGAAAATTCATTTAAACAAAAAAAAATAAAATTTAAAGTCACTTTTAAAAAAGCTACTTGCATAAGCAAGCTAAAGTGCCTGGGATCAAGCCTTGCAGGAGTTTTATAAATTTCAATTTTCTGAGAACACAAATATAATATACCATCTACCTTGTTGAAGACGGGGATGGACATGATTTGCAGCTTGAACTGACATTATTAAAAAAAGAAATGACAGAAAATTAGCACCATTGAGTTAACATATTTTTGCTGTTTATCTTCAAAATATGCATATTTTTACTTTTCCTTAAAACGTTTACAGCACATAAATATTTTTAGAAATTCAAGACTCTTATCTGTCTTCAAAGTCACATTAGATGTAATTTTATTCTTGCTAGGAGAAATGTAGATGGTTTAGAAGAATTTGTAATATGCTCCTATTCATGAGATTTTAGTCACATTTCTTTTATATCTTTTCCCCTAACATTGTTACATTTGATAACAGAAATAAAGAAGTTCCTCCTGAAGAGCAGTGGTTGACAGAAGTCTTGTGAAATAGATAGCAATTGAGCATCAAATTTTAAATTTACTAGTGTAATAATTTCTTTAGCAACCAATATAAGTGGTTATAGTGGTAATTGTAACAGGTGTTGCCAAACATAAGACTTGCTGGTATGAATCCAAATCTCATAGCATTGACACAGGTACTTCATGTAGTGAGTAGCCTTCTTTTTCTTCTAGAAATCTACTATCTACTAAAATTCCTCTACATAAAGAAGGAATTGGATATGAGGTAAACCTCAGTAAGCACATCTGTGGTTTTAATTTAGTAAAGGAGAGCAGTGTTAGTGCCTCTGGTAAATTCAGGTGCAGATTCTGCCTTTGCTGCCCTTGCCTGTTCATTTGATGATATTGTAAATTACTAAGAAAAGGGTCAAATGTGTCCAGTGGGTGTAACAAGAGGACCATGTGTACATTTTTCTTAATTTGAGTAGGAAAAGCCAAAAAGCTTTTCTTTGATTTCCAGTAATTAACCTTGCCAGACAGACCATGAAGAGTAAATAGGCAATCTGCAGTCAAGCATGAAGTTACCCTTCTATAGGGTCATGTGTTGAATTTATGAGAAGAGCAATTACATACCCCTCAGGAAATCTTGTTCAAGATATTGTAATCAGGGAGAAGATAGAGAAGAAATAAATGTAATAAATGCATGCAAGTTTTGATTAAAGTGTCACGAGTATGTATATCCTCTAATTTTTTTTCATATTCTCAGGTAAGGCTAGGAAAGATGGGTCATTTAGCAGTATCTTTCAGTTGTATTCCCATCCAGAGAATATGATATCTCATAACCAAGAATGAACTCTGAGGGGACATTGTCAACTCAGATTTTATATTAAAGGGCACCTCAGGTCCTTATATACTTCTTTAGAAGTCACCAACAACAAACTGCGTTGTGTACAAGAGGTGGGGGAAGGGTAGGGGTCATGAGTGTGCAGAGAAACTATTTCTACATATCAGAAACAGGGCAATTTGCAGCTATGTTGATGTCAATATATTCTGGGGACTAAAACTAGTGGATCTGCAGCAATGAATTGTTGACGTTAAAAATCTTAGTTGACACAAGGTAAAAAGTTAAAGTCGTATAGTTTTTCTCCCATTTTTCTTTCCCCCACCCCTAATTTCACAAGTTAGTTTGATGCCCATTTGCAACTGGTGTTCAGTAAACATAGTCTTGGAAAAACCTTCTGATTCCCATTCATCTAAATGAAATCATCTTCTTTTGTTCTGACACCCCTCTACATTATGCTCTGATCTGAACAAAAATTGTCATATGGAGGTGCACCGTAATACCTGTGGGGACCTATAACCTGAAATAATGGTGCAGCTTAATAACTGAAGTAAGGGTGATTTACGTGCTAGCTTGGGCTCATCTGGCCTTAATTCTATCTGTAGCCTTCTGGTTAATGCTATAGAGCATCTAGTAAAACTATTCTGGTAGCAATTATGATAGGAATCATAGGAATTTTGGCTGGATGTTACCTTTGAACTTTGTGTTATGAGACAAGTTTTAACCCCTAGACCACTGTGGTAGCAGTAGTCATGGTGTAAAACACTTTATACATGTGTTCAGGTAAAACACATAAGTTTAGGCATACAATTCTGATAAAAGAAGACATGTAATCCTTCAAACTAATATTTAAGTAGAAAAGAGAAGAATCAAGTTAAGCTTTGATTCTTTTTCACTGTTTTAAGTAACAAGAGGATACAGTGGGAGGACTGTTCCCACTCAAGCTCTTGTACCTTTTGCATGGTGTTTAAGGATATAGACAGGATAATTGTAATATACTATGTACTTATAATTTAATTTCCATGTAATTATTACAGACTTACTATATTATCAGAGTAGAAAATCAGAAATTCTTAAGATGTCATTCATTTAATCTGAAAACAACCAGGACAAAAAAATCAGTCAAATTTTGGTATCCAAGGAAGTAACTAATGGGACACGAGCAACTTTTCTCTTAGTTTTATTGAGAGTAGTAGCCTGAAGTAGAGAGCACAACTGTGCCCAAGTCAGTGGAAAACACCCACTCAGCCATGCAGATACTCATCAACCTTATACACCTCCTGGATGCTTGGCTGGCCTGGAGAAAGCATTGCAGAGTTTGCAGTCCTCATTCACCTGGTGCCTTGCAGTTTTGATCCAGTGTGCACAGCAAAATAAGTCCCTCAGCAGCACTTGGTCCCTGTCCTTTCACAGCTGACAGGCTGCCTACGTGAGTCCCTGGAGCTGCTGCCTGACTCGCCAGCAGGCAGCTTAACCTGCACACCCCAGCCAAGACCAGACATATTTTAGTGCATTCAAACCCCTTTTCTCTTCAGCCAGCTCAATCCAACGTTGGTCAGAGCTCACTGATTCCTCTTGTTCACACAGTGAGACTCAGTCCTTTTGGTAAACTTCTGATGTGACCTGCAGCATGTGATTTCCTGGGAAGGATACAGCAGAAGTTTGTAATCCTTGTTCTAGCATCACCATACTTCCTAGCCTGCACATGTGCAGGGAGAGCAGCCCTTGCCTCATAAGGGATCCTTTATCTGTTCATGTGGTATATACTCTCACATCATTACTAGAATGTAACTGCAAAATTCACCAAAGACTTCTAGATCAGTCATGTTTTATCCTGTAGCAGCTCTGATCTCTGTCTGCTGAAGGTAATTTTTTTTTATACAGAGGAATTCCTCAAAAATAGAGGAGAATGGAAGAAAGAGGGAACAAATGTTCACACATTTAGAACTAAAGAAATCAATACACAAGAGTAAATGAAGAAAAAAAAAATGTAATTGCTTATACACAGCAGTACTTATGTCTGTGAGAATAAATATCCTAGCAGTATTACTCAAATTGTGCAGAAAGAGTAATATGGTTCAAATATTGATAAAAAAATATTATAAACAATTATGAAGATAAGTGAACAAGGGAAAATGATTATATATTTTAAAAAACATTACCTTTTTCTGAGTCACTGACAACTGAAAAATGATCTTGATTTCTTACAGCTTAGCAGCCTAAGAATAAGTACAAGGTGTACCTCACAAGCCATAAAATCATCCAAGAGAACAATAAGAGCAGATTCTTTAATCCTTCATAATATGTAATAAAATTTCAATTTTGTGAATTTCTACTCTTGTGGTATGAACACAGAGATTTGAAAAAATAGATACACATACAAAACAGTGTTTTAAGCTGAAAAAGCACATTCAGAGCCAGAAAAAATCTTTACCTTAAGGAGTATCTTGAGAAATGAAGCACTAATCAAAGAAGATCAGATAAATGTCATAAGATACAAACAATTAAAAACATACTGAGGGTCTGTTTTAAGCATGTCTTAGTTATCACCATGAACATTTTGAGGAACTGATTAGGTAGGTTACTATTACATTTGTGGTAACATTAACTGAACATTAAGTATACATATATAAAAATATGTATACATGTAATGTATAAAAAGGCACACATACATATGCATGGTCATATATGTACACTTATACATGCAAACTTGCATATATAGACAAAAAAAGAAATTGATCATTTTGAGTCACTGGTTAGAAATAACTTCATAAAATTAATAAAGGAAGTGAAAAGGTAGGGATGAAGCACAAAAAAGGAACTGAGGAGTAATGAAGAGATGGGTAAAAAAAGTCAGGATATATGCTTAACTGTAAATATCACAGAATCACGAAATATGCTGAGTTGGAAGGAACCCATAAGGATCATCAAGTCCAACACTTAACCCTGCACAGGAACATCCCCAACAGTCACACCATGTGCCTGAGAGCATCATCCAAATACTTCTTGAACTCTGTCAGGCTTAGTGTTGTGACCAGTTCCCTGGGGAGCCTGTTTCAGTGTCTAACCACTATACATTATATTTATACATTCACATATATAAAATATGACTATCCTATTAGCTGCTTAGGGGAAAAATCAAGTGACCTTCATATCACGTGATAAGGATTTTCCCACTTTGTCAATATTAGAAGGCCAAGAAAGGGCATCTGTTAATGTTAGAATTGTAATGCTATCAGATCTAGATAATATGCTTTAGACAATTTTAAAAGACCTAGCTGCTGGAAACTTTGGAATATAAAGGTCAATTTCCACTCAGTGTCTGGAACTGATGAAATTACAGTTGCCTGAGAGAAAACCAGTATGGTGCCAATATCTAAAAACCATGAACAGGGTGAATTACATCATTAAAAACTCATAAATGAAGTTAGTTAGGCCATTATAGTTCTTAACGTGATGCCAAAGTTATGGCAGAGATGATACAAAACCTGGTTTTCTCTATCTTTAATATTTCTTTTTACTAAGACTTAACTTTGTTTGGTAGAAGCAATTGAAAGACACATTACTTTAAATATTTAGAAGTTCAAGGACATTATTTATATCAGTGATCTGATGGTGGATGAATAAGTTTGTCACAGTACATATTATTATGCAGGATGCATTACACAATAGGCTTTATATAGATATAAATTGTTAATATACACGTTCAGTAAGTGATGTAACACAATCTGCAGTTCTTAGTCTGCCTCCAAAGTTTAACCTTTTTACCTCTGATGCAGAATGAAAACAATCACTTGTGAAATTTGCAGATGACTGTTGTGAAATTTATGTTAAAGAAATAAGTTAGTGATATTAAAAAGTCTGCTTTTCACAATAAAATGTGCACTATTAGAAACCATTTACTTTACTGTAGTCTGAAATCAAGTCATGCATCTGAGGGAAGAATGCATATAATGCTGGATCATAAAAATATGTCTCAGAGAGTAATCCTAAAGAAGGTATAAAATATTGAATAATTAATGACACAAAGAACACTATCTTCCAGACTTAGACATGGAAAAAATATAATTTTAAATTGAGATGAAAACACTAGCAACAACTATTATTACAGTCCTTATCTCTGGTGGGTTTTTTCCTTATTATGTTGAGATAGCAACTAAAATTACAAAACTAAGAAAGGACCCTTTTATCTTGGGTACTCAACCAAGTCAGTTAAGGTTTTTCTCCCACACATTTGAGAGTAACTTTCAAGACAGTGAAAAAAACAAAACCAGAAAATTGTGAGGAGAGTAGGCTCATATTTAGAATTAACTCAGAGCAGATGTTGACAAGGGAGCTAATCCAGGTGACAAAAATTAAAGATCTTAAATCATTATTGATTGTTGGGTCTGCCATGGGCACTTTGCCCAGACAGTAAGCCAGAGACAGATCATAAGATGAAGTTGTTAAGTATATAGTCTGACTCAAACATCTTTAGACTGTTTAGATTTGGAAATACTGTTGAAAAGAAGGTGAAATGTTTCTGAAGAATGATTTTATGGTAAAGTAGGAGTGTATAATTTTGGTTTGTTGTACTGAAGAAAAAAAATCCCACGGCAAAATATAGTAAACTGTGGATTTTCTGCTAAGAAAAGAAAAAAAAATGAAAAGAAAAAAGATGTCTCAAAAGAAGAGTCAAAATTATTTGAACCATTGGCTGTGATATAATTCTTCAAAATTTTGTTTCATATTAGTACCTATATTCTCAGGAAGCTTTTATTTCAGAGATACAAAGAATAGGACAATGCAACTTTCAGCTACTATTACATTTTGGCTATGCTTGGAAAGCCAGCTCAGTACCATTTGGAAAAAAATGTAGTTTGTAGCTACATCTATTACATCTTCAGGAAACTTCCCAGGACTGTTAGAAGAGGGTAGTACATTTACACTGTATTGTCTTCCTGCAGCTCCACTTGCAAATGTAGACTGATTCTTTTTAGTACTAGGAGTTTGCATCATAGGTCAGAATCTTTCATACACCATTGAGGTGTTAATATTTCCATTAAACTAAAATTTATTTCCTGATTAACCATTCAGTTCCAGGGCTGTCAGCCAGCAGCTAAACTACGGTTTTAATCGTGTGGAAATAGAATAAAATCAATAACTAGAGAAGCCTCTGACTTTGTGAAGTCAACCTTAATCATGAATCAGTTATCTCAGATTTTTTGACATAACTCAAATAGATTGTGCTAAGGCAGAGAGTGGTACCTGAGAATTTATGACAAGGTCATATCCCAACAGTGTCAGGGACTTTCCAGCCCTGCCTAGGGCACTTGCAAAACACCAAGCTTTAAAGCTTCTCTCTGTTTAAACTATTTATTGCCTGAGGTATGAGAGGAAGCAGAGCAAGGAGAACATGGAAGTTCGGGGCAAAGGTCAGAGTTCTGGAGACCTCTAGTATATGGTTTTGTTGTGTTTGCCAATTTACAGGAAAAAGCAATGAAGTGAATAAGGCAGAAGTAGTCAGATCACGTTGTAACATGGGAAAGATGTTGCTGATGTTGCATATATGTGTTAAACTGAACAAAAAACAATTCTACAATAACATATCCAATGATAAGGCACAAACATTACCTTATATAAGTAGCCACGCTCTCAGGAAACATACTGTTTCTAATGCAAACTTCAAAGCAATTGTACCACTTCAAAATTCTACAGAAAAAAAAAATTCTACTAAGTATGTTCCCTTGACTCCTCGTTTGTTTAATAGAGTGATAGCAGGGTCTTTGCCAGCTAACTGAAGCATTTCTGGCTGTGATTACACTGCTATTTCTTTCCTGAAGCCATGTTCTTGCAGTAATAGATCCTTCTTCAAATGTCTTTTACAATGAAAGAGACATTAAATATTAGCAATATTTTTATGAAAGGAAAGCAAAAAGAATTTTTGGATTGTATCCGAGTGAGAAGTTTATTCTAATGCAGAAAAGACACAGCCCTCATTACAAATCTCTAGTGTGTTCACATTTGAAGTATTACATCTTATTACCTCATAATTAGAAAATTTTAATGTCTGAATCTTAATTCTGAAAGGCTTTCGGAAGACCTAGGAAACTACAGAAATGGAAAAATAGGTGAAAAATGCAGAAAAAATTAAGTCAGGTGTGTATCGTTTAGCTAAGGAACAATGAAAATAATGAAAATGCAAGAATACATAGCAATTCAGAAACACCGTGAGATATTAAAACTTATAAGCACAGATTATTTAGAGTACCTGAGGCATAGTCAAGTGGAACAAAGCTTGTCATAGTTTGAAATTGGCCCCCCTTGAGAGTTCGAGGGGCTCAGAGGTGATTGGGTGCCAGGGCAGTGTTCCCTGGAGAACCGATCACTGTCCATGTTGTTCGCTTCTGCTCAAAATCATATATCACAGCACCAGAAATGGTTGGCAGTTCTGTCTTGGTTGTTTTGCTGTTGGTGTCTGCTGGGTGTAGGTGGACAAGGCCAGGGGGTGGCTGAGCTCCCTCTCTTCCCCTCCGGGGGGGAAAGGGAGGCCCTGCGACCCCCCAGCTCAGCCTTTGGCTAGAGTTAGAGTCAGCATTTGGAGTGTGTGCTGTGAAAGACGAATTTCACAGCATCTGAGGTAAGAGGGAGGAGGCCAGGCCTTCTTCCCCCCCCGCAGCTGCGGGACTCTTGGGACAGTGCACAACTGAACCGACCTGCCTGTGGCCAAGGCTAGGGGGCTTTTTCCCCCCACTGCATTTAGGCTGGTGGGGGGTGGATTTTAAGGCTCAGCACTTGAGCAGAGCCAAGTGGACAGGCTGATAAATCAGCTCGGTGCTTGGGAGAAGAATCTCAGGCGAAACTGGAGACGAGCCAAGAGCTCGAGAGTTGCCTGCCGAAGCTGATCCGGGGCAGCTGAGAACTGATGTGGAGGAATGAAGATTCCAGGATGTGGATGCTTGATAAGCTACACTGCAGCAGCCTACGAACTGAGGTGAGACACCGAGAGGGAGGAATCACCAGAAGCAGAAGAGCAAGGACTCAAAGCTATTTTCTCGGACTTCATGAGGAGGAGAGACTGCAACAAAGAACTGCTGGAACTTGGTGAGGAGGGAGTGTTCAGGAGCCCAGAACACTCCCACAGCAAAAGACTGTGTTACTTATCAGCCTTAAAGGCTGCTCCTGGACTAAAGTTAAAGGAGGGGCTTGAAAGGACTGACTGATAGTAATGTAATATATATATATAATTGCCTTTAGTTTGTACAGTATTTATTTGTGTAAATAAATGTATATACTTCCCCCTTCCCCTACAGAAGCCTCTGGCCTGAAAGTTTCTCTCTGGTGTTAAGATAAATTGTTGAAAAGGGGTGGGGGAAGCCTAAAAAACTGGATTTTAGATTTCTACTGTGGCTCAAACTACCACAAAGCTGAATAAGCATGAACTGATAAGGCACCTAGACACCAATTCCTGCTACATTGATAATTCATTTCCCATAAGAAGTGTCTTTAATAGACTTGTAGTACTACTTAAAATTAAGAAATGATTGATCTTTGACAAAGGACTCTTTTTCTCTGTTCCATCTAGTCATTGAAAAGATCTGTAGGTGCAAGCAGCTCTGCTCATTTACACCAGCAGAGAATTCCCTCTTACTGCTTGCATTATGTAGATAAGAAGGAGTAAAAGAGAAGTATGATGCAGAGTATGGAAGGGATCTGTGTGGTGTAAAGTTCACTTCAATGTTCAGAGTCAAACAGGAGGAGAGAAACAGCATGGCCACTCTAAAACAGTATTGTTCAGCTTCATTCCTCTACATTATTTTAGAAGAGATCTTTGTTTTAATCTAGTAATTCTCCTTTCCAAAAGTTCAGTTAGCATTTTTGATACCACATCATGAGTCCCCCTCCCCATCAAGCAAATTTAAAGCACATTTTAATCACTCTGCTTGTCTAATTCACGAGGTATATCAAGCTTTGCTGTAGTTTACAGTTATGTTGTAGCTTCCACACATACAACATTAGTCTGGATAAGGGTTTCCATTCTTAAAATGAAGGAGAAACATTCAGAAATTTCACACAACTCTTTTTTGGTTTGCTATAAACAGTCTATGTTCAAAACTGTGCTACTATTTGAAAATCTTCATTAAAAATAGGAGAATTACAAATGGGTATAGAGTAATTATTTTCTGGTTTACATTACTCTCTAATATTTTTTTACGTTCATGATTGAGCATTAGCCACCCAGAATTCATACAGAGTGCAGTTCCTTTCACAGAAAAATGCCAATAGTAGTTTTTATTTCAACATGCAGAAATGATACCACTACTTTCAAGCTGAGAATCCCTTCACTTTGGAGAACTTACCTGAAGAGACTACCAGAAGGTAAGAAGGACTGGTAAAGAGTAAAATACTAAAAATTCACAAAAGCTTAAAAAAGAAAAAAAAGTCTATACCTACTGAGAACTTAATAATGGTGTCAGAGCATGGCTCAGCACAGAGCAGGACTTGTCAGAGGTAACGCCAGGTGACAAGATGGAAAGGATGCAGACAGCAAGTAGGTGGCAACACAAAATTGCTGGGAAGCACAAGCCTTTATATTTACTAACTTTTTTTCCCTCTTATTCTTTTTTTAAACCTCTGACTGTTCTAATGGCAATTCTTATGTATAAAATCCTCTCCCTCTGGCAAAACACATGGTTCAGTACAACATGGCAACACCTTCTTTAACCCTGGCACAGTAGACATACTCAATTACTCTGCTGCTATGAAAAATCATTTTCACAGGTATTGCCTCTCTGAAACTAATATCAGCATATTTTTTATTACTTGCTTTTCAACTTCACTCTTTTGCTTGCATTTACGGGTAGAACAGTACTAGAGTATACAGATACCAATTTTTAGCATTATCTTTACTAGAACATCCACCATCAGTCCCCTCTCAGTCTCTTCCAGTAAATAATTAGAAATGCCAGCATATAAAAACTTAGCGACACCACCTCTGTGAAGTAGTGGCTCCAAATAACCAGTCACCCATGTTAAACACATGAGTTTGGGACTTCAATTTTTTTAGCTAATATCAAATATTTTCAAGGTCTCCACATAAATCTACTTCTGAACAGAAATTCTGTGCTCCAACTATCTCTGATACAGACCTCTTATAAACTGCACTAAACCATGACAAGTGTTGTGTGGTAGAGGAACAGGAAATGGATTAAGATTTAGGTTCTCTTGTGACCTAAGGCAAGAATTGAATTAATCCACTGTACCTGACATATTAGAGGTTAGACTTAGAGACAGCTTTTAGGAATTGTCACTTATATAATTGCAATATTGGAAGTCTAAACCTCTGGTTCCAAGAATGAACATCACCAGGCTTTGAAAATGAGGCAACTAAGAGGGTTTTGGGAAAAGTTCCTTTAGCATACAAGGGGTGGCTGGGACACTAGAAAACACACTGGCTGACATCTCCCTTCATTTGATCTTCAGCATCAACTTCAGGCTCAATGATAGACAGTTGCAGACTGAATGGCCCTACTGATTAGACCACTTAGAGAGCTGGAGATTTTCTGTAAGGTTTTACTGACCCTCAGGGTATGTAATCTTTCTGTTCCCACTTGCCAGAGATTGACCTAATTAACACACTATGGAGTAGGCTAGGCTGGAGAAAAAAAAAAAAAAAGAAAAAGGAGAAGAAACACACATTCATTATTCCTCTTGCTGGAACTGGACTGCCCTACAAAGAATGTAACACTGGCAGCATCAGAGAGCATAAACAAGAGGGAGTCTGATGCTGCAGGCCAACAAGGAAAGTGCCTGTGCTCCTCCAGTGTCAACAAAGGCAAAGAACCCTTTACCAGATGCAGCAAACTGTCCAAGAAAACAGAAAAACTGGTAAAGCTTCCACGCAGGCAGAACATCAGCATCCATGAACCTTATGTAAAAGTATTCCTTAAGGAATATCAACATTTAAGAGAACCCCATCTATTTTGTGCTACTGCACCCTGATAAAACACTCCACATGAAACAACTTTATGGGAACATTTGGTCTGCTGCCAGACAGGACAATGCTCTGCTTCTGCTTCTACTTGATCTGTTTCATGGTAATCACATCTTCCTTGAGCTACAGATCCATGAAGCAATATCAGCTCCATAGAGGCTAGAAATAGTTCTTCAAAAGGATTCAGATAAAGAGGTACTTTCTAGAAGTGACTAACTATATCACCTCAATGGAGAGCAGCTTGAGATAGTTTCAGCCAAGATCAATGCACTACCTAAGAATGACAGGCAGGAAAAGTAGCTTGGATAGCTTGAAGGAAAGTGAGGTAAAGACAAAATAATTAGAAACTGCTCTGTAAAATGAAGCTTAATCAGAAAATAGAATAGCTTTAGAGAATCAAATTATCACCAGTGAAAGTATGGAAAGAGCTACTTAAAAGGACTACGAGAGCAGCTATTTGTATGGCCCTTGCTTTATTTAAACAAAGACATACAAAAAATGGAGGCTGTACACATTAAGAATGAAGATTAAATTGTCAGAGAAACTAGACTTCAATTGTTATATTCCTGAAAAGTGGCTCAACATGTCATCTTAGGGTTCTATGTGTTGTATTTTTAATGTTTCTTCAGTTTAAGAACAAAATCTTTTATCACTAAGCACCAGCCTTGCAAACTCACCATGGGGTCTAGAAATCAAAGTCAGCTTTTTCAGTTTCATGTAGTATTACCAGTTTTGCAGTAAGAATTTAGCTGAGAATTCTGTTTGTATGTAACCCAGAACTGTCAATTATACTAAGTCACAGGTAAATAGCATTGACTCAGCAAAAGCAACAAAATTTTGTTAAAAAATTTTATACAACAAGTCAAGGTCACTCAATTTCAGTAAAAGTTATTTTTTTGTTTTCCACTAAGTTTTTATCAGAATTGAATTTCAGTATTTGAAAATAAAAGTATTTTCATCTGTAGTACAACTACTACTTATATGTAGCAGACATATCCTACACATCTGGTGCTTATCTGGAAGCACAAACGAACAAGTGGGAATTTAAAAAAAAACCAACACAAAATCCAAAAAAAACCCCCAAACCAACCAACCTACCAAAGTCTCACAGCAGATTTCTGCTGAATCTTCTCCTATTGCTAGCCAAATATATTGATAAATTGCCAAGAATTTCAGAACTGCACTGTTGTCACAAAACTGAAAGTCAAACATAATTCACATCTACCAAGCTGCTGACTTAACACACGGTGTTAACTACTAGCAAACCCCAATACATATATATTCACTACATTCCTGAGATTACTGATTTATAGTTTACATTTTAGAAATTGAGGTACAGGAACAAGGGACCAAGAATTAAAATACAACATAGGTGATCAAGAACACGAATGATTAAAAACAAATACCAACACATTAGAAGGCAAATAAACATCTAAGTTCTAGTGTGAATTAGGATTCATTAGCTGTGTGTCCTTGCAGTTATGAAATGTAATGCCTCAGCCTGAGAAAAACATGATTCAAAGTCTTCTTAATATAAAGAAGTTAATATAAGGGAGGAATTCAGTACAAAACATAAACACCACCTTACTCTTTCACCAGGCTGAAAACCTATGTCTCTCCTGTCTTTGGCTGCCTCATGGATTTGCTGGTATCTCTCCAGAGACACTGATTGATGTGGCTTACACCACAATAGTCTAATAAAAAGTTGGCAGAAAAAAGTCGTACTGGGATTCTGATTCCTTTACTTGAGACTATTTATAATCAGACAGATAATAACCAAACAAAAATACTTCAGAAGGTAGAGAACATGTAGCAAAAGCTACATCCTTTTTGATAGATCTAGTCAGTAGTCTTGCCTCTGAATAGAAACAGAACTCCCTTATTCATAAAAACAATAACTGTTAAGCATAAGCATCAGTTTACAGTTCATGAACTAAGAATATTGCTAATATTTCTGGTTATGTTTTTTTTTTTTAAATACATGTAAGGCACTACCTGCTGGGTACTATTGGTGAAAGCTGAACATAGAAAGCTGATACTGCACAGCAGCAAGTGAAGGGAGCGGTTATTCTCCTTTCTAACAGCAACTTGATGGCAATTGAAACTACACAGTCCTATCTCTTTTGGAAAGTGTGTACTTCTTAAACCATCAATTTAATTAGGAAGCTGTTGAATAGAACAGGAATGAGGATATCGATGTTTCTAAACATGCCTTGATACTGCTACTTTTTCAGTGAGATGGTAGACTTGACTATGTAGTCTAGTGCTCCACGGAAAGAGAGATCTTATGCAAATTATCATAACCAAAGTAGCTCATACTGTGACTATTTCCCTCTTTGCTAGAAGACTGCTTGAATGGGGTAAAAAGTAAAGTTCACTGACATTTGACATTTGAAATACACTTTCATTCCCACTTGTCAAACTTATTCATCTCCCTGGACAGCATATTCATTCTTTCAAACCAGTATATCTCTCTAAACCAAATTTTCTATCTAATTCAAGTCTATGAATTATGTTACCTTAATAGATGCTTGAAATTTAGAAGAAACAAAGTTTTGATATGTACAGTCCATTTTCCACTCACAGACATCAACCCACTTTTCCTTAAGTCTCCAATTGCTTTTTAAAAAAAAATTCAATCTTTTATTCATGTGTTTATTTATCTTTACTTTTTATGCAAGGATAATTTAAAAAAGAGAGTACTGCAAGATTTGGAGGAATACACATATATACTTTTCCCAGCTAATTTACATAAGAAGCTGAGCTGATCATGTGTGAAAAATTGTTGTTGCTAAGTGGGACATTGCGGTACTACAAACTAGGACCAACGTTTAAATACTTTGATACCATCTTTGGTACCTGTAAGTATACAGCAAACTCCTCATGTAATCAACATAAAGTATATATTGTTCATAAAGGTAAGGGCATCGGTAGAAGGATATATGCCTATGAAGTTTTGAGAATGAAATTCTGAGGTCACTCTTCCATCTATTCACTCCACTTCAGAACATTATCAATTTAAAACTCCTATGGTTAGATGAGTTGTTTATTATTTGCTTTTTGACACTTGGATTAATTTAGGAAATCTTCTCTTTGACATATAAGGAGGATCACACACTGCGGTACCCCATTACCTAATAATGTGAGAATTTATCAACATATAGGAAAGTTAGCTGCAGGACAGTAGCTGCTGACTATGTGCATTATTTCCATAAGTCCTTAGCAAATCTCACCAAATCAGCACATAAAATCTGACCAGAATAGCTATAATAGATTCTAAGACAATTCCTATACATCATCTATCAAGTTTACATGAGGAAATGAAGACCAGAATAAGAAGTATTCTGTCCACAAAATGCTGAAAACTAGAACAATAGATGCAGAACTGTGTTGGCATATAAACTGTAAGCTTACTATGAATTGTGATATTCTTCCTATGCGGTGCACTTGTGTTGGATCCAAAATTCATATATCTGCAGAAAGGAATTTGAGTGGTCTCAGCAAAAGGCCGTGGGCTATAAGAACTAGGGAAAAAAGCCTCAATTTAAGAAGCAAGTGGGACATCACCAGTGTGGAGTGCCCTGCCCAAGCCAGAGAGACCATACCCTGATGTTATCAAGCATCTGCAGAAGACCTATTGTGTTCCCTGAATGCCCTAAGATGAAGTGAGTTTTCCCCTATGATGTAAGGGTTAAGACCCCAAAATTTGTAAACTTAGGTTTTCCCCTTATGTCATCCCCTGAAACCCCCGAACTGCAATAACTGTAATAGTTACAACCCCCTGTTGAATATGTAGACCCTAAACCCTTTAAATATCAATTTGTAAGTCCAATAAAGGATTCCAGTTTCTTGCCTCCACCTGGGATTGACTTAGTTTATTGACTCACCACTCACTTTGACGTGAAATCAGGCTAGAAATGAATTTACACTCCAAGGTCCTGGGAGCCAGTCTGTGCCCAGGAGTACAGGCATAACTCTTAACAGTTGTGGGATAGCTGCATGCATTCTCCCCAGCACATCTACCTACAGCACTACTCACCAGGAAACCCTTCGTATCTTTTCATGGAAAAAGACATAAAACCCAGAGGGAACTACCAGGTGTTGATGGATGAGGGTTTCAGGCAGAAGATGAATTATCAGTGTGATAATTTACACCAAATTCACTACTGTGGAATGAAAAGAAAGGAAGTCTATGCAAAAGCCTCCACAGTGGAAGCTGAGAGAAAAAGAATAGTGATGCAAAGACTGCATTCTGTTTGTTGTCTTTTTCTAGAATGCCTGTCTCAGAAGTTCTGTGCTATTGCTTTATGGGACTAGAGAGAGCAATAAAAATTTAAAACAATAGGCATTGCCACTTTTAGTTAGTAACAAATATTACAGAAAGAGGATATTTGCCAGTTAAGTCACCCATAGAGAAGACAGATTATTCTGTATTTAAAGCTCATAAAATGTTCTTCTGAACTCTTATTGTTTGTGAACAGGAAACCATTACCTCCCTCTACAATTAATTCAGTTAGAAGTTTTGGTTTTCTTTTTCTGAGCAAAAACAGCAATACTGTACACTGCAGTGCTTTCAAGTAGTTCAGGGAGCACCTCTTTTAAACTCTTTCTCCCCCCCTTTTTCTAATCCTGACTCTGCATGTACTCTTTGTTTAAATCTGCATTACAGTATTGCCAAAAGCTGAAACTCACCATGGGAATCTGTTTTTGCAGAAAACTGCTAAAAGAGGTACTTTGTCACACTGAAAAATATTTGTATGTTACACAGAAACCATTAAGACATCCTTTCATGTAGAAAAATTGAAGTGAATTTCACTTCTGTTTTGGTAACTCATTATTTGTATTCTAATCTCAAAGATCAATCAAAATCAGAATTCTGTAGTTAGCTATTTCCCTTGTCCCACTGTGTTAATATCAGTGCTTGACAAAATTTATTTATTTTTCATTCCCTAATCACCAACTGTAGTCCTCAGTCTGACAAAAGAGAAGTTAAAATGCAGAAAGACCGGGTGTAAAGAGTAACTTCAATTATGGGCATCTGCCCCCCAGCAGGGAAATATGAAATACCAAAGAATTGTTTAGGCTATTTCTATAGTAAGGAAAAGCATGTGGTTTTAAGTAACAGTTGCCAAATTACAAACATTTAAACCGAGTATTGTTTAAATATAATATGCTCTATGAAAAGGCCAATAAGCATGAGAACTGGCCTGAAATGCAATTGTTTTGTAAGTTGCTTATTGCCTACAGCACTGACTTTGATGCCTTTGTCTGTTTGGACTTTGCAGCATGCAAAATTCCTTAATATCTTTGCTGTTAGGTTTGCTTCTGTTCATTATATAAGTAGTAAGAATAGATAAATCTCCAAATCTTTTATGATATAGGCAATTAACAGTCAGGATTATTTGGCATTTCAATGTGACGGATGAAAGAAAGGTGTTTGAATGTTTTGTTCCAGTGACCTCAGCCTTGCTTCATTAAAATTCCATATTACTATGCAAAAAATAAGTTATTTTGTTCCTATTAAAAGTCTGGTCAAGTCATAACAAGAGACATGGAATACTTTTTCGCTGTAATTAACCAGGTTCCATGGTGGTCTATATATTTGTAATTCTGGGGAGAATTTTTTGTGAGGAAAAAAGAAGAGTTAGAAGAAACAAACCTATATTATTTTACAAGTTGAATATTAAAAAAAAAATCTATGTTTCTTTAAATCTAAAAATACATTAAACTTGTTTTAAAGAACAGTACAGCTTGGCAAGCACCTTTACCCTTGATCTTTGAGCCCTTGTAAAAGATCTATATATTGTTCTGACAAGCTTATGGAAATATTTTGCTTGTTTTAATATCAATTTCCACTTCCAAAGACATTGGTGGGGGAAGTACAGTAGAAAATGTTGGAAAAAAAGTTGTTTGATCCAAAGTGAAAGAAATGCCTTTTGTGATTGGTTGGATACTTTTCTAGTGAAACATTTTGTGACTCCAGGGCAGGGTGTAGGTATCTATTCCGATCACACCTTAGCAACCAGCTAACTCAGATACCAATCTAGGAGAAAACTTCCAGAGTTTGACTAATATTCAAGGAATTCATAGAGCAGTTCATTCTACAGTGTAAATATGAAAGGAAATTCGTTTCTTAAACAAACAAACAAACGAGTGTTACATTGACAGTAGCCCAATAACACAGACAAGACCATCCTCGCATTCTTATGGATTCAGTAAAAAGGTTGAGAAAGAACATTTGGGAAAAGCTGCCTAATTAAGGAAAAAAGAATTCTAAAACTACAAAAGGAAGAGATTTTATTAATGCTTAAATTTACTGCAAGTCAGTCAGTTCAACCACATACCAGATCAATGTATTCATACACAGTGCTGGGCACAGATGATATATGGATGTCTGTGTGTGTATTTCTTAAAGAATTTTGGGAGTTATATTTTAATATATCTATTCCTGCAAATCTGTTGATCTGCAGCAATCTTTAAAAGAACCAGACTGGTCAACAAAGGGTCAAATAGTAAACTCCTGCATTTGTAACTGCAAAGGAAACTGAAAACCTGTTATGAAATGGAAACAGTAAACTCAAGGAGGGAGGAAACTTGTTTGGATTTTTTAGTATTAATACCTCCCACTTCTTTTGTGGAAATGAACATTTAAATTGAATTGCATGTAGCATAATTGTAAAAATAAGATAGAAAATAGATAATGAATTGAGTAATTTTGTATTACTTACTAATTTATATAATTTTCAGACAAATGTAATTACTATATTTCATTACAGAAGAAATGTAACTGATTCCTCTAATAGTACTTTGAGTTTTGTACTAGATAAACCAGATCCAAAATACAGGAATATGAAATATTTATTCAAAGACAGATTATGCTTGACAGATATTCTGAGTTTATACCTACTTTGGATATATTTCTGCTGCAGATTTCATTATATATTTCTACTGAAGATGCTCGGTGAGAAGCCCCCAGTTTGAAGTGGCACAACAGGGTGATTAACAGCAAAGCCTCACACAAGCTGTTCCAAGTCGCAAAAAAGACCCTACTACAAGACAACAGATGTATGTTTTGACCTGATAAAGGAAAATGTGTAAGTAGCTTACTTACAATGAACTGTAGAATTTATCAAGGGTGATCATTTCTGCCCAACAAAGAGTTGTAAGAATGTTCTAGAGACACGCTTAATTTAATCCAAATCATCAACCATTTATTCCAAGCACTTAGCTCTAACTTCACAGCACCAGGCAACAAAAATTTAACAAAGTGTGGATTTCTATGAAAGAGATAAAAGACATAGGAAAAAAAATCAACTTAAAGAAGGATGCAGAAGCAGTTACTTTAACAAAATTGTGCTCTGAACTGTTCAGCAAAAGTAGTAAACATATATAAACCAGTGGAATCATCCCCACAAACAACACAATTCTTTATCCTGGACTAAAAGAAATTCATAGTATGGATCATTTGAAATATCTGAATGAGATAATTTATTTAAAAATAAATTGAAAGTGTAATTTATTCTGATACTAAGCTCTCTTTGTTTTATGCCTGAAGGTAAATCACATGTGCTACAATATTTGCTCTCTTTTCTTTGCAAGAGAAGTTGTAACATTGCCAGATCTCATTACGAGTCTTTTTTTTAGTGTCTTCTTGCTCAAATCCATATAATTAATGAGGATTTCCCCTTGAATATAATTAAATTTCTAGCTTATACTGGAGTGCAGAAAAGCTTGAGAACATGTGTCACTGCATCTAAAAAATTAAATAATTTTTAAAAAGTGTTCCCAGAACTACTGCTGTCTTTAAGCTGATTTTTCATTCTGAGTTGTTCAACATCATTTTCCAATATACCGCTTTAGTATTACTTGGATGGAATGTGGTTTCATATAGATGGTAGATTTACTGATTGTTGTAAGGATATATTTAACTTTTTAAATTTATATGTACACACATAGAGACATACCAACATGGAAGAGGGCATATGGTTTGTGTGTGGATAAACATATTTATTTTTTGAGGGTTCGGATAATTAATTACAGACTACTTTTTAGCATATTTTAAACACATGGGGAATAAATGTAAATTCACGTAACTTCATTTAACTTTTTGCAGACTTATACATTCAGAGCAACAGAATCTGACTGAGAGAAAGTATTTCAAACCATCGTATAAATAAAGACAGGAGCTATGGGACCCTGGTTGAACTAATACGATACAATAAAAACTGTTCATACTCTCTGCTTTATCATCCTAAATAGTATCACAATAAGACTGGTTGAAATTCATTAGACTTTATTTACTACCTGAAATAGAGCATACAGCATCTGTCTGAGTGGTTCACAAGCATAGAAATTCAGCAACATGACAGATACTGTTAAACTAAAATATACACACCCACAGCCTGCTGACCACTAGCAGATGAGGTCCCAGAGGATAAAGAATAGGTCTCTTCTCCCAAATGTGAAATGATAGGAAAAGAAGAAATGCCCCCAAGTTGTGCCAGGGGAGGTTTAGGTTGGATACTGGGGAAAAGTTTCTTCACCAAAAGTGTTGTTGAGCATTGCAGCAGGCTGACCAGGGAAAAGGTGTGGAGGAACCGTTCCTGGAGGAATTTACAAGATATGTAGATGTGGCACTTAGGGACATGGTTTAGTGGGACGTGGTGGTCTTGGCAGTGCTGGGATAATGATAGGAGTCCAACCCAAAGGATTCAATATTTGATTCAATAATTCAGCACCTTTATCACCCTAGCTGTTCAGGAAGATTTTCAGTCCTACCACCAGTAAGATGTATGTTAATGGATAAATAACATTTCATCTTTCTGGGTTAAGAGGGGTAGCTGCATCCTATCTCATCTGCTATTATGCATGTGTCGAGAGGGAGGACCCATAAGTTGTAATATGCATCGCAATATGTTTCAGGGTCCTACATCCTTAATTATTTGTATCAACATCTATGCAGAGAGCCTTACGGATCCCATGCACAGCAAAACCACAAGATTGGTTTGTGTGAGACATTTAGGAGTGAGCAGACAGTCCATATCAATCACATCTGGGTTTCCAGGTCACCGCACAGAGAGCCTTTGAGGCTACCACTAGACACTGTCTACTGGCCTCACTGAAGTGAGCATTCAGGGGTGAGACTAAAGGAGCATGGCCTGCTGTGCAGTAAAATGTCTCATACACTTTAGAAGTTTTACTGTGGACAAACCAGATTCCAGAGGGTTGTTTGCCCTTATCTAGGCTACAGAATGCACACGTTGTCTGTATGGAAACAGCAAAGAGAAGGTAGAGTAGCAAGCTATTCTGCTTGGTAGATGGTCACAAAAAAAATCTGTTGTATGATTTCCTATCATCAAAAACTTGCCTAAAATGTATAAAACAATCTGATTCCTGAAATCTATTAAAGCTTGAGCTTACCATAACAGTTACAGCTCTGCCCCACCTAGTGAGATTTTCCGAGAGAGACCACAGCCAGGTACTTCAAGCAATGAGTCAGAAAACTCCATAACAACTAATTTCTTACAAAACATGAATACTTCAGACATAAATCTATAAGCTTGCTTTGTTTTGCAAGAATACCATTAAGATCACAGCCTTGCACAATAGTAGTGGTGAGTTCTCTGGTAAGTGGATAAAAGATACAATTTTTAAAACTTTTGCATTGGTTTGTTTTCAAGACAGGCTATTAGAAAACGATCTTGGTTCAGTCCTCTAAAAACAGTTAGCTAAGTATTTAAATAATGACATTGGAAACTTTATCTTGTGCTTTATATAAAATATAGGGGAAACCACTATTTTTTAACTTTGAGAATATATGTTATTCTTCCATTCTACATGTAAGGTTTTCCTAGTAACACCGTAAAGTATTAAAAAATGTATTCCTTCTTTTATTCTTTTCCTCTCTTTCTTTAACAATCCATTATCTCTAACTTACCTTACAGTTTTGATGGATAGTGAAAACAGTAATATTCTGTATTCCAAAAGACAGGCACTTGCATAACTGATTTATTGAAACATGCTGAACCAATTGGCATTGTAAAATATTATGAGTACTAAAAGTGCTTTTTTCATTAATCACTCTAAATGGTTCTGACATTTTTTAAGGGCCAATTTTATGTGGAAATTATCCAAACCCTTTGGGTAGAACAATTTGTTATTTAAAACCTTTTAACATGGAGTGGTGATACTATTTCAATTTGTTTCAAGAGAAAATTATATAGCCTTTTGGGGGAGAAGTATAACCATACCTAAAGGATGCATTTATTGAATTTAGACATACTCAGTTGTATTTGCTATCAGTAACTAACACTAGAGCTGTGCTTTTCCATGGAAAAATAAAATCTTTATGGAAAAAAGGGGAAATGGATCAACCTTTCATTTTAAATGTTAATTTTAACAACTTATTATCACATCATGGATTTTAACAAGCCAAAGAAGTTCCAGGATTTTGTGAAAGAGAAATACAGAAATTTTATTCACCTTCTTAGTATTACATAGAATCATGGAATCATAGAATCAGCCGGGTTGGAAAGGACCTCTGAGATCAAGTCCAACCCTTGATCCAACACTGCCATGGTTACTAGACCATGGCACTGCCATCTAGTCTCATCTTAAAAACCTCCACAGAGATCCATCAATTCCCTGGGTAGCCCATTCCAATGCCTGATTAGCCTTTCTGTAAAGAATTTCTTTCTAATATCCAACCTAAACCTCCCCTGGCAGAGCTTAAGACCATACCCTCTTCTCTTACTGATAGGTGCCTGGGAGAAGAGACCAACCCCCACCTGGCTACAACCTCCTTTCACGTAGTTGTAGAGAGTGATGAGGTCTCCCCTGAGCCTCCTCTTCTCCAGGTAGTAAAGTACAGTGCTTTAATTTGAAAATTTCACTCATGCATTCAATGTTTCTCATGTACCTTAATCTTCTTCCCAGAAAAACAAACAAACAAACAAACAAACAAAAACAACCCCTACTCATTTCAATGTTCTTAATTTATAAAATATTTAATTTCCCAAAATAACTACTTCACATTAACTAATTCCTAATGGATTTATTTTATGTGTTCACCATTCCAAAGGATTTTCCAGTTCTTTCAGAAAGGTAAATACATGTAATACCTGCAAAAAGAGGATAGTTTTGCTTCATCATGATGCTTTCCTTGCCAGTCAATAAAGCACTGACTGATGAGCTTTATCTGTGTACTGTATTTCTCACTTCTGAGTTGCTATTCTTCCTCAAGCTTCTGAAGGGGCAAAGCTGGGGATAAAGAATATGTCACTGAAAGCAAGTGAGCTAAAAAAAAAAAAAAAACAAAACAGAAAACAGAGAAAACCCTTTTCAGGACAGATTCATGGTCCTTCTTCCTACTAAAGGAACAGTGATGCATTCCTTGACAATCTGATCTTTCTTAGATCTTTCTCTGATCTTTCTGCCTACTCTTCAGACTTAGTTTTAGAAGACATCCAAGACTAAACAACCTTTTTCTGTAGTCTTTTCCTTCGTCCTCACTTCTTTCTTTTCTTCCCCCCCTGCACTACTAGGAGACTGTTAGGGAAATAAGGAAGATGAATACCATGCTTCCATGAATGATCTTACTGGTTGAAAGTTGAGCATGAATCTAAGTACTTCTTTCCTTTTTTTTTTTTTTCAAGATTTGTTTCATTTGTCTAAGGAGCTTTTCAGGCAAGAAAGACACTATTGCCCAACTTCTGAACTGGGATGAATTCATCTGTTTCTCTGTTTCATCTGCTTTTCTTCTTTCTTCAGTCCCTGCCGTGATAGAATCCATTGTTTTATTGCAGCCCTATGACTGCAGGTTGTCTCTGTGTAAGTACAGTAAGTGAAGAAGGCAGACAATGTGAATTAATTATTTTGCATTAAAAAATATCTTTGGCAATAGCTGATCAAGATCAAGTTTTCATGAAAAATGATAGTTAGGAAATCTTTTTTTCTTTTTAAATTATTGGATGATCTTTTCTATTGTAACCTTTCTTTTGTCCTAGATTATTAACACTTCAAACTGTTACTGTGCTGATTTTGGCTGGGATAGAGTTCATTTTCTTCATTGTAGATAGTATAGGGATGTGTTTTGGATTTGTACCCAAAACAGTGTTGATAATACAGGGATGTTTTTGGCTACTGCTGAGCAGTGTTTTCACAGAGTCAAGATCTTTTGGCTTCTCACACCACCCCACCAGCAAGTAGGTTTGGGGTGCACGAGAAACTGGGAGGGCACACAGTCAGGACAGCTGACTTCAACTGGCCAAAGGGATATTCCATACCATGTGGTGTCATGCTTGGCATATGAAGCTGGAGGAAGAAGAATGAAGGGGGGATGTTTGGAGCGATGGTGTTTGTCTTCCCACGTCACTGCTACAGGTGATGGAGCCCTCCTTTCCTGGAAGTGGCTGAACACCTGCCCGCCCATGGGAAGCAATGAATGAATTCCTTCTGTTACTTCGCTTGCATGTGCAGTTTTTGCTTTACCTATCACACTACCTTAATCTCAACCCATGGGTTTTCTCACTTTTATCCTTCTGATACTGATTTTTCTGTCCTGCATTATATTTGTTGGTGACAAACTACATTTATAAAAGGTTCTGATCCTATAAACAGCAAAGATTACATTCGTAAACAATAAAGCATTTTTAGGTGAGGGCCCAGAAAAATTTTGAAAAACCTTTGTAATATTAGACAAAGCAAATTCCAAGTCCAAAACTCTGTATTTTAAGTGAGATCACTGAGTTGGAGAAAGAAACTGACTGCCTTCAGTCAAAACAAATTCTCCTGAAAATGTAAATTGAGGAAGACCTTGGAGGGATTTAGGAATATACAGCTTTGGAAATCATGAGTTGGATCTAGCTGGCAATGAAGCTGACAGTTGCCATAAGGGTTAGACAGAGGACATCGATTTCATGTTTATTATTTACTTACATATGTTTTACTCTCTAAGTTATGTAAAATTATCTTTTTAAGTTTGACATTAGAGAAATATAACTTGATGACTGCTTCTAAAGTTTTAATTTCATGCTTTTTTCTGTTTTAAATATACTTTGCTTCATGCAGGTACCTGAAAAGGAAAGCACATCATGCTATCCTAACAACAGGTATATGAAAACACAGAAATTCAAAAAGATCAGCCCTCAACATGGTACCTAGATAAAAGTGTACAGTACTAATAAGGTGTGTTACTCTATGCTGCATCAACATCACTGGAAAAGGCATGAAATAAGGATAGAAGTCTGTAAGGGTTTTATTCATAAAAAAAGAAAAAAAAAAGAAAAGAGAGAGGAAAACATAATTAAAATATATATTCCCAGAAGGGTTAGTATTTTATGCTGATTTTACATAAAACAGACATTTCTTTCTGGTATACTAAATTGCTTGAGAAATCTGCCTGGAAAATAATCCTATTTGCAACTAAAAATCAAATTTAACTTCAATATTTTCTCCTTCACAAAAGGTCTTTAAACAAAATGTTGTTTTTCACACTTATCTATACTCTTTGTGTCCCTTTTAACTTTTACCCTCCTTAAAGTGGAAAGTATATTATAGTTTTACAAAACCTCAGAAAAATCCTCTGATATTTAATTTCTCAAAGGTGCATGATTATAAAAAATTCTATTAAAAACAAATGTTTCACTGTGATTGGTTTGGAAATGGCAACCAAACCGGCCTCAATGGGGTTCAAGTCATTAACATGTTAACAGTGGGGTTTACTTCTGAATCATAAGACCTTTGTGTCAATACAGGGAAAAGCCCCCACAATTTTAGTGTGTGAATTATCTGACTTATTTTAACTACCTGCCTTAGGAAGAGTATAGTACCATAAAGACTGAACATCAACATCAAAGTCAAGTTTGGCTAGCTATTGAAAAAATGTACAGTTTGTCGAACAAACACATTTTCTCACTAAAGGCCTCTTCCACAGCTGATACTGGACAGGTAAGTGGATTATTCCATGGAACTAAACAAGAAAGAAAAAGAAAAACAGGATCAATGCCCATGCCTTCCTGTTTCAAGCAGTTTTGGGCGCCAGCATAGTGTTGCTATAGTGATTTCAAGGTTATGATCTCTATTCACCTTAAAATTGGAAAGGTTATGTATTGCAACTCTAAGTCACAAAGTAGTATTTCCTACACCAAGTTTCTAATACTTTAGCATCTCTCAGAACACTTATTGCAGAATTACAATCACAAGTGATTTTCTTTGTCATGGAAGAGATGTTAAAAGGAATGACATTATCCAAGATATATCCTGGTATGGAGTCATAACATGGCTAAAGTGTGCATTTTAAACTGGCTTTATAGATCCAATTATGTGCATACAGACTGTTACAATAAGAGACACCTTGCAAAGCAAAATATTCTGGTTGGACTTTATTGAAACATTTTCTATTTGCTTACATGAAACTATATGTCATCAGATTTGAGACATTTCTGTTCAGTGTTTTGAGTTCTGTGATACAAGATTAGTAAAAAAACCTAAAAGAATTAAAAATTATTCTACTTTTTTTTTCTTTTGAATTTATATGACCTCCATCTTCTCTAGTTTTGTAGAATATATTTTTTTCGTAGAAGATATTATTGGATTTAAAATAAAGAGAGACAAAGTCAGAGAGACACAAAGAGGTGGAAAAATGTATTATTTATAGATCTGTTTCAAAAATATCTGGCTACCACACAATAGCTGGCAAATAAAAAGTCACATACCTTTTTGCCAAAATATGTATGACATATGGTTGCCAAAGACAAACCATCTGCAGCAGATGTCCTTTGGGTAGGTAATATCTTGTTCCTGAATGACCAGTTTTACTGTTTCCAGAGTACAGAAGTATAGAGAAATCAAATAATATGTTTAAGTAACAGAAGAGCAACTTTCCACATTTGAAAGCCGAAATTATACACATGGAAACATATAAAAAAATTGATATCTTTCTTAAATACAGACTAAATTTCTCATAACATTTCTTTCTGATAAACATGTAAGCATTTTGCCAGTAATCACCCACTTAAGGTGATTTCTCTATTGCAAAAGGTTCTCTCTGCCTTTACGGCGATTACTGAGCAGCGAAATATTGGGTCAGATTTTCATAGAATCATAAAACCACTTGGGTTAGAAGGGACCTTTAAAGATAACCTAATTCAACCTCCCTGCCATGGGAAAGGACATCTTCCACTACAAAAGCCCTATCCAACCAATAGGTCTCTTCCAATAATAGGGCTTCCACAACGTCTCTGGGAAACACTGTTCTTGTAAAAATTCTTCCCTATGTACTGTCCAAACCTAGACCTACCCTCTTTCAGTTTAAAACTGTTGTCCTTGTTCTATCACTACAGGCCTTGGTACAAAGTTGTTTTCTTATCAACTCCCTTATACCGGAAAACCAGAACTAGGTCTCTGAAGACATTGATTTATTTCATATTTCAGGAGTCAATAAGACTGTTTTAAATCATCTCCAAATTAGTGGTAAATCCCGAAACTGTATTAGAATGTGCATATTGTAGAGAAATATATTTATTTGCTTATTTATTGAACGAATGAATGAGAATTAACTTATATACTGTGGAAAATTTTAAATAAAAAATCACTAAAATAATTAATTATCTATTAGGTATCACTGCTGTGTTATCATATTGGATATCTATTTCATCGTTTTAATCCAAATATAATTAAATTCTATGTCTTTACAAATAGCACTTGTTCATTTACTTGCAAGATTAAAGAATCTGATATAATAACTTTAGACTCAGCACACTTGCTCTCATTTTTTAATCACAGAATCATGGAATGGTGTGGGTTGGAAGGAACCTGAAAGATCATCTATTTCAAACCGTCTCTGTCATGGGCAATGGGCAAGGACACCTTTCATTGGATCAGGTTGTTCGGAGCCACATCCAATCTGGTCTTGAACACTTCCAGGGATGGTACATCCACAACCCCATCTTTGAAATACTTTGGAAACAGTTCAGACTATATATTTTTATGCATCTAACTGTGATTGCCTGTATCACTTTTGGGGATATACTCTGATCAGTATTCAAGATCTGAAGTAGGTGGTGAAAACAAGCCACCAAATTATTTACATTATCACATTATGTGGGGCTAGCAAGTAAATTTTTTATTCTTCACTCTACATTTCTGTTGTAAGAGCATATTCTAAAATGTTGGTATCCTTCCTCTTAAAAATGTCCATTAATTAATTTATTTGTTTAAAAGCAAACAATGAAAACTTCAGCTTTAGTGTATTTGTTCCAAAAACAGAAAGAAAAGGAGAAAAAAATATATATAAAGAAAAAGATAAAGAAATAGAAAGAAAAGTAGAAAATATATGCATGCGTATGTATTTTGAGACAATGGCAGGGGTGTAAATCCAACACCAAGTTACCTAGATTACAGGGTTGCTGTGTTTCCAAAAGATAAGTACAAGATCCTAGATTATATAGCTGAAAAGTTCTTTGAACCAATGCTTTGTGACAGGCAAATAACCCAAAGTTATGTGATATTTTTGAAATATATTCAGATCTTGGTAAAATCTGGTCTGTGTGATGGAACTCTATTGAATGAACACTATTACAGTTTCAAGGGGGAAAAAACTCATCCCTGAAACAACTATCAGAGAACATTCCATAAATATTTGAAAATAGTGCTAGTACAAGTTACTTGGTAGACACAGCTGACAGTCCTTCTACTGACCAATTCTTCTGGGCTTGTAACTGACGTTGCTGTTGGTTTATATGTCATGCACAAAACTATTTGAACTAATCTCTCCTAAACACTAATAGAGAGCTTGGCTAATTCCATATCACTTGCAATTACTTGTCTGCTGCAAATATTGAATCTTTCCTAAAATAAATCATAATTATTTTCACTCATAGATACTTTAATAAGTATCACTGGTATTTTACAGTAAAACTGTGGTGGAAAATATTTGGGTAAGCCTATACTAGTAAATTAAATATGCCCAGGAGCGTTCAAGAGCATTGAAGTTGGCTAAGCAGAGTAGTCTGAGTCTGCTCTGGGATGCTCTTTTTGCTTTTGGAATTAAGTTACTGCATGGGAACTGACTACGTTGAATAGTCCCTGGAAAATTCAACCTCCCAGACTGTGCCCAGAAACTGTTAAGGACAATGCTATTAACATTTAGACAAAACATGTTTGAGGCTCTTATAACCAAGTAGTGGTATATGGAGCTGTATTTCAGGTCCCAGGAGTGCTTCTGAGTATTGTGTCATTAAAGGCACAAACTCCGGTGCTTCCCATAAGATCCCATTTAAGTGACTAGTACATTGTGAACAGTATCTTCTCTAAAAAACCCTACTGTCTTTGTATAAAAATTACGCTTTGTAGGATTTAATTGTCTTTGATGACTAGGAGACTTTCTCCTTGTATTTTCATCTTTGTTTAGTTGCTAAGAGAAAAGGGAATCATAATGAAAAAACAAATAAAATTAAAGAAAAGATAAAAAGACACATCAACTCCAGATAAGGATATAGGTGGTTTTTCATTTGTTTTTAGCTCAATTTCTAGTAAATATCACAATGGCACGGAATCTGTAGCAATTGGTAAAACAAATATAACCCACTCAAATTTATAGATCACTAACCCTGAAAAGGGACACAATTTTCTTATGAGTGCAAAGTTTGCTTGCAATGACACCATACATTTGTCCCCACAGATGTCACAGATTAGTTGTTGTTGAAAATGGAAAAAGAGAATTTAAAGAAAAAAGGAAAAAAAAAAAGGAATATCCTCTCATTTCCAGACCCTGCTCCAACTATATTATTCTTATTAAGTCTGGTGTAAGCATTTTAGATGAGGGAAAACAGAAATTATACCTATGCTTAAATGATTGTCTGAAAGTTTTTTAAAAAGATCTTTATATGACTCCTTATAAGCATAAAATTTCTTGAAACATACTTGATTTTTCCCAAGACAGTTACAGAATTTTCAATCATTTCTTCTTAAAGAAAGCATATTCTACTATAGGCAAGAAAAATATTAGCCCATTTTTATTCCCCTTGTTACATGGTCTTCAAAATACAGGAAAGAAGCAGTCTTCAGAGTCCCATAGATTAGATTTTGTAAGTTTATGGTAGAAATAGAGACACTAATAATAGTAAGGTAGAAAAAATGCATATGTAAAGCAGCATGTCAAAACAATAAGTGCTGTTATTCAGTTTACTTTCATAATCTATTTTGTTTCTTCATATTTTTCCTTTGATTATACTCAGGAAAAAATAAATATTACAAATAATAGGAAAAAAAAGAGATGTTTAGAATATTGAGAAAATATGTTTTTAACAGTTATATAAGGTCAGGAGAAGAAAAATAAACCTAAACCCCAACAGTATTTGGGGTAGAAGAAATGAAAGGCAATCAAATCTGAAGCAATAGTTTGAAAATATCATGAGCATGCAATGTGACCCCATCACAAAGAAAGCCAGTGGTTTATTGGGTTGCCTTAGGAAAAGCATTTTTATCAGGTCAAGGGAGGTGACCCTCCCCTCTGCTCAGGCATGCTGAGAACACACTCAGATTTCTTGGTCCATGCCCAGGTTTCCCAAAGCAGGAGAGATGTGGACATACTGGAAGGAGTTCAGTGAAGGGCCATGAATATGACTGGGGGACTGGAGTATCTGACATCTGAGGAGGTCCTGAAAGAGGTGGGGAGGGTTAACCTGGAGAAGGCTCAGGGAGATATTATACACATTTATAAATGTGTATAAATTCCTGATGGGGAGAATGATGGAGAGAGAATGAAACTCTTCTCACTTGCACCTAATGACAGAACAAGTGGAAATAGGCACAAATTGAAATACAAGAAATCCCACTAAAACATAATACTTCTTTTAACTTATGGTGAGCAAAGACTGGAATTGTTTGCCCAAAGGTTGTCTCCATCTCTGGAAAACTTCAAAAGCCATCTGGACATGGCCCTGGTCAGGTCTACATTGTCCCGCTTGAACAGGGGTGTTGGATCAGGTGACCTCTAGATGCCTCTTCAAACTTCAGCCATTCTGTGATTTTGTGAAAAACTTTGTACTGAAAACCAGTCATGATTTAGAGAAATTCTAGGAAAAAAATATTATTATACTGATGAAGGAATAGACTTGAATGGGGAAATAGCTGTAATGCACTTAATTTGGCTGCTTAGAAAATAGAAAGAAGTTTCAATGTGGGATCTTTCATCAGAGTAGATGTACTAGAAAGAGGGAGGAGAGGAAGGAGAGGGAGGAGAGGGAAGGAGCAGAGGGAGGGAGGGAGGAAGGAAGGAAGGAAGGAAGGAAGGAAGGAAAGAAGGAAGGAAGGAAGGAAGGAAGGAACGGAACTGGAAAGAAGGAAGGAACGGAACTGTGTACCAAAGCTTCCTGAATACTTTACAAGGAACCTGGTTTCTGAAGTCTCTCACTTAAAAAAAATTATCTAAAGCAAAAAGAATTTAAAGAGTAGACATTCAGAATAAACACCTTGTACATACGTGCACACATATATTCACTTTGTAATTTAGATAATTTCAAAAATATTTTTTAACATCTAAATTTCAAGTAACCTTAATAATTATTTAGATATCTTAGTAAAATGTTAGACATACACATTTATGTAGAACAAAAGTCACATTAGTATTTGTTTCTGCTAAAATGGATAAAGCATTTTCTTGTTGAGAACTTTAAAAGTACCTCATTCCATTATCCAAAACAGTTCAAAGCAGAATTGCTCACAGATGATTGAACAATCAGTACAAGAAAATGTACTTTAATATCCTTGACAAAACACAGGTGATTTCCATGTACGATTAAAGTTTTTTAAAGATAAAGTGAGTTTAACTAAAATGCACTATAAAGCAAAGTATTTTAATTTCTAAATTGCACCAGAACATCATGTATGTTTGGTAAATACAATTAAAGGCATTTTAAAGATGAAAAAATTATTCTTTAGTGCTATTACCTATATTCAGGTTATTTTCTGACAGCAGCAGACACTGTCATCAGAAAGGCAGGAAATCACTTCATGCGACCCAAATGCAGATATGTCTGAAGCAATAAAGAAATTTGAAAACAGGATAGACATCTTGGAATAATGGTGACAAAGAATTTTAAACAATCAAAACACTGAGATGCAAATACAGAAAGCTCCTATAATCAGAAGCTAAAATATTTTTAATAGAGTCTGCCCTGTGGATCTAAGATTTAGAAATGGACATAAATTTCAAAATCTCAATTTTTTTTGAGAGTTAGAACACTTATTTTTCATTCCACTAATTTTTAAATCACCTGTGTAGATTACTCATTAAAAAATATTTGCATATTTCACTCAGTCTAAAATCTGAGTAATAAATCATCTGTAGTTAATTATTTCAATCATTTGTGTCATATTCATATGTTTTTTCTTATATATTATGGCAATTTAAAACACATGCATATCATGGAAAGTAATCTAAAAATACTAGCATCATATTTAAAAAAAATTTTATGCTGATTTTTTGATATTGTACACTGTGTTATCTCTTTCCACTTTTCACAGAATTTATCAGAATTTTTTCTTTTTTGATTTGTCTGATTATCCTGTCCTCCACCTAGTGACTTTTTTTTGGTATGATTTATCAAAGTCCTGTATTTATTCCAGTATTTGTTTTTCCTCTGTGTAGCACAGAAACCAGGATTTCCTGCACATTCCTAGGCATATCTTTTAAGATTTTTCTTCTAACTTTCTCTTTGATCCTCAGTAGCAGATATCCATATCATCTTTTTCTTCTTGTCATTTCAAAAAATGACAGAGTAAAAATTTTACTGCTACTTTTTGCACCTGCAGATTGGTTGTTTGAGAATTATTGCTATTACTGCAGCTGGTTTTTTATTATCCTAAGAAGTATCTGGAATGTTCACAATCAAATCCCAAAATCTTTTCAGCTAACAATACATACACTAACTCATACTTACTGTCAGAGTATGACTCCTGAATTTCTCTGTTTATGTTTTTTTCTCTGAATCTTCACAGTTAACCTCTACAGCAGACCTGGTCTTGCACAAGTATAACCATGGGGTTAATTTTTGCCCTCAGACTAGTTCTGTTGCAGTCAATAAGAACATGAATGTCTGTACAGTAACACATCTGAACTACTGTGGGAAGGATCAAGATACAATTACATGATGGCATAATCAAATAGCTGGTGATAAAAAAGAAGTGTATTGCTGACTGCTCTAATGTGTTTTTTATTTTCTAATGAGTCCCTTATTTGGATGGCAAATGTATGTTTATATCATGGAAATTTCACTCCTATTAGCTAAGCCTCTAAAGTAATTTCAAGGCATATATTTTATTTCCTTTTCTTTAAAAAGTTCAGAACATTGGATTTTATAAACTATATTTAGAATCAGTAAGACTGATTTAGAGCAGAAATATTCTTTTCTTGAATAAATTTTAAAATTTCATTATCTATCATTTCATTTTATCTGTAAAGATTTTATGGAAACTCTCTTCAAGCAGCAAAATCGCAGCAGTTTCAACTTTCACTATATAATGTTTAATCCAACAACTTTGAATAATTAATAGAAAGTCTACTGAATTTACTGTTCTATAGCACAGATTTGGGTTATTTTTGGATTGAAATGGTATTGTTCTCTCACTTGTCACAGTGAGCATAAAAAGCAGTTCTTTTAAGGAAGCGGTGTAATGAAAAAAATCTGCCTTCCCTGAGTCCATGTCTTTTATTTTTTGCTGAAACTTATGTCTGATATTTTCTTATAAGAATTAAACTTTTGTTTGATATTTACTTACCCATATAAAAGGAGGTAGAGTTTGATTTTAGGCTCTTTGAAGGTTTACTGTCACAGGATGCAGGAAGCAACTGTATAAACTGATTTGGTGACAAATCCTGCTATTAGGTCTGCCCAAGCTAGGTTCTGTAGACAGTACTGTTAATCTTCCCTCATATTCCAAATGATTGCTTATATTTATTCATATTGAGATATCCATAGGACCATGATGCAGAAGTTTTTCTTCAAGAAAGACATCCTTTTTTTACAGATTTAATAGGTTACATAATATAATTACTTCACATAGAACAAATGAAATGGATTCATACATGCATATATATTTACAGCATTATAGGACTAAATACACTAACAATGTATGTGATCAGAAAGAGAGCTTTTAAAGTTATAAAGTACGATCAAAGTAAAAAAAGATAGTATCTTTGTGATTTTTAGAATCTTTAGCAAAGCTAGCAGAAGGTGAAGATGCTGCAAGAGGCCTAAACATCTCTTTTTGGAGATCTGCACCTGAAGTACACACCAATTATATGCTAATTTTGTACATTGACACTCGAATGATCTTCTGATTAAGATCAGACAGCAGGTTACACTATAATTTCTGTTATGCCATTCCATATTTGCAAAACTATTTCCACTAAAAATAATCTGGACGAACAAATTAGTTACAATGTATAAGCAGAATGTAATATCATATCACTTGTTACATCATATGTCACAGAAGGTAATGGCCTTATACACACCTGCACATACCTCATAAGAAAGAAAATCAAAGGCCTGGCCTTTACAGTGCCTGTAGCTAAGGTGAACATCAATATTTACTAGTCTGAAAAGCAAACACACACATAACAGCACTCTTTCAGTATTTACCACAAAGGATCTTTAGTACCACTGAGTTGTGAAGTCAGTAATGAGCCTCTTTGAATCACCCAGCTAACAATCAAATATGGATCAGTTGAGACTTGTTTTATTTTGATGTCACTGTAGAACAAAAACCTTCAATTCTCACTAACACCCCAAAATACTTCATGAGATATGTGTTACAGTTTTTATTTTAGTTTCAAAGATCATCCTTTGATGTCAGTTACATAGAATAAAACTCATATCCTTTTTCTTTATCACTATTAGCCTTTTTTAGCTATCTTTAATATATCCATGAAAGAAAGTATAGTTCATTGTGTTCCTGAGTGGAACTTGCCTTCTGATGTGGTATTGAAACTATTTTTACTTCTCAAATTAAAAAGGAGGAAGATTTTAATTCTGACAATGGCATGAAAGTGGGAGAAACAGTTACTGTTGCAGGCCTGGAGGGAGCTCTCTGAACTGAGTCAAGAGGAGAATAGGTCTTTTCATGGTCTTCTTTTAAACTGTAAAACTGTTTGCTTTTCTGGAAAACTGCTTGTTTTCCAGGCATCACTTTGATACCATGCACTACCATGTACCAACTGATAGCAAATGTTACCAATTGGCAAGTTTACCTTCAGTTTACTTGAATAGTGAACTGGAAATTTATCCAGTTACTCAGTAAGTCTATCCATTACTCAACTAAATTCTCACTTCATAGTTTGAGCCAAAATTTCAAATAGTTTAATGGAAGAAATCCTTGAAAGAAAAAGGGTTTCATTTTACTTTTCTAACTGAAAGTCTAAATAGTGTAATGAGTTCCAAAAGCATCAACAGGACACAAGGAAAGTATTGGCCTGCCCACATTGGAACTAAAATCTACTCAAAATAAGACTTTTGTTTTGGCTGGAGATTAAAGTATTACATACCCTGAGTGAATTTGTTGAAGGAAATCACTAACATACACCTTCACTGGTAGACTAAAGACAGGAATAATGATGCTGCTTTTATTCATAATGTCTAGAACCTCAGTTTACTCAGGTTTTTCTCAGATATCAATACTCTAATCTAAAATGCTCCTGAACATTACTAGCACCACTTTGAACAGGATATGAACAATATTATTTTAACAATGTAATCACAAAATCACAAAAAAAGGTCCATGTGTGGCAAACAAGTAAACGAGTGATAAATATTTGGGATATTAAATATATGCTAAAAAGAGAGTGTCTACAGAAAGTGAAAATAAACAAATACAACACTTATAGATAATGACTGCTAAAAAAATCTTTGTAAGCATCTTTTATAAGACTTCATTTATGTCTCAAATTTTTATTATGGAGTTCAAATGGTCCATGTTACATTACTGTTTCTATTAAGAAGTCAATTTAATAATTTACCTACATCAAAGAAAAATAGTGTTCCTTTTAAAGTCTACTTCTGGAAAATCAATGAGTTGAAAGAGGGTGTGAAAAGATCTTATGCAGTATAATCTGTGATTATCTCATTGAAGTTCTCTCATTTAGGAATTGTATGCTTCATTGCCTTCCCTCTCACATAGTCAACTACATACATAAAAGCTGAATGCAATGAACGATGAACCTCCTAAGGAATTTACTAAATATTTGCAAGAAAAAAGGAAGAGGATACCACCACACAAAATTTGCACAGTCAAAATATCCTACAGTCAGAACTAGGGACTCTCATTTAAAGAATCTTTCATAAACACTATGCAAAACTGACCCAGAAATCTCTGATCTGGGTTCCTAGTTATGTTACTGTTCAGATGTGTAAATTTAAAACAATGAGATACTGAAACTTCTGCACCAAGCAGAGTAATGCCGACATAAATTTCAGTTCCGAAGTTGAAGCTGTACCTTTGTTTTAGTAAATAAACTTAAATAACAAAATGTTTGTTATTATTATGTTGTAATTTAAATATATTTGACATAGAATTTATGACCAAAATCAGCAATGAAACCAGAACTCTTTTTTCAGTATAGCAGTTTAATAACCAGAAACATGGTTATTACCATAGAAGTTGCTTTAAAGTTATTATTGCACTGACATTTTTAGACAGTAAGCTCTGAAATAAAAAAGAGGATTTTTTTTCAAAGAAAACCTTGAATTCCTTTATTTTGTACATCTATTTGCAAGAACACTTTCCCCCTCTACTCTAATTTTTACCTCACTATTTCGTATCTACTTTCTGAAAGTTACACCTTGTATCAAAATAAATCATTGTCCTAAAGACACAAGATTTTTCTGCATTATTCCTTATTATGTATATTTTGCAATATAAAACAGTAATCATTGTTATTATTATAGGTTGCTCAAGTCATGTAATGGCACTAGAACAAGATAATTCGTAGAAAAGATCAAAAGCCAATTCTTTTTTTTGCAGTTAGCTTTCTTACTTCTTCTTCCTCCCTCTTGTCTGATACTAACAAGACCTTTCTTGTTGAAGAGAAAAAGACACTGTGGTGAAATCCTTACTCCTGGCAAAGAACTTCAGAGCAGAGTCACTGTTCAAAGTCACAGCAACAAACAGGAGAATCTGAGAACCTTAGGTTCAGGGGTGACTTCATCAAAAGGTTTCGGATCCCACCTGAGATATTCTTAATATTAGTACAGAATTATTGTTTTGAATTAGGATTATAGATGGGGTGAAAATGCACAGAAATAATCAACTTTAAGTCATTTGAAAGCAAAGTACCATTTGTTTGAAAGTCATAAACTCAGCAAGAAATTCAATATAATATATGCTCTGTGCCTCCCTTATAAATATAAAATTGTAAAATAAAGAGTGATTTATCTTTAGGAAGCAGAAAAATATGCAGAAAAAGCAAATTCATTTTTATTTCAATGATTTTGTATTTCCTTTGCCTTTCACTGTATCCCCTACAGGGATTTAGGAGAAATTGAGAAACTACCTTCCAGGGCCTGTCACATTCTGAACACTAAAAATAAAAAAATAAAAAAAAAAAAGGAAGCTTTCACATTGACCCTGATTTCCATAGGAAATAAAATCAGACTCTGAGTATTCAACTATAAAAAGCATATGATTTGAGGAAAATAATTTTTCTGTAAGTGTTCTCCAGAGAATCTCTGCAGGCTTCAATGGTTGAGCTCTCATGAAGCCTAATTCTAATTCAGATGCATAAAAATCTCATCTCTCTGGCTCTGCAGCATATATAATGCAAGCTTGTTTTTAAAGCCCTATAATCCATAAAAACACCTCTTGAAAAACCTCTGTGTTGATCAAAGCACCCCAGAAACTTCTTTTCAGTTCAGGAAACAGAATGGGAGTGCTAACAAAGCCCCAAAACATGTTCCATTAACAGTAAGCAGTAGATCTTATGAAGCCAGTAAAACAAGAGAACAGGAACGTAAATACCCTGATGGAATATAAAGACAGAATCAATATAAATAATTTATTTTGTTCAATTCCAGTTGAAAATTTGAAACTTTACTTCTGGCATTCATTTAAACTGAGCCTGAGTTCTGGCAAGTAGAATCATAAGGCTCCTGCGTGAAGACTTGTCTTAAAAATTTGAAAGTCAGGCCGTCACAGTAAATTTTGAAGATGTGTTGCCTCTAAGGTGAACTTGCTTGCTTCTTTTCGCAGTCAGTCAGGCTCAACAAGCAAATGATAAACCTCTGTCTCCAGAACTCATAGAAGAAAACTATTCCTATCTTGTTAATTCAACGCTGTTCTTTTTTAAGACTCATATTCTTTCATGCTCAGCCTCATGCAAGAGGTTGATGTATTTTACCAGTTCACTTCTTTCATCAGTTTCTTTGTTTGTTTGCTTGTGTTTTTTAATTGAGAAAAAAGAAAGAGAACCACAGGTAATTATCATGTTAATTTAAAAACTCACTGGTAGAATAAACACCACAAACTGAGCTTACAAAATTCTCCGATGCAAATCAGATTCTTCCAGTGAAGTAGTAAAATGTTATTTTAGGGGAAAGAAAAAGAAATCATTTTCATTACTGAAGCTGTGACTTGTAGAGAAAAATATTTTCTTTCTTTTAATTTTAAGTATTATCTTACGCTTTAGCTTTGCTTGTACTTTTTATCTGGAAAAAGGTTTTTGGCAATATATTTTCCAGTAAGAGTTATTTTAATTAACATTTTTAAAGACTGTTGTCTATAAATAATGTACATACTGGAGAAATTATTCCTGAAGGTTCCCCAGACAAAGTATATTCTGTATTAGTCTGTTTGAGGGGACCAAAAAAAAATGAAAAACATCAAAACAAAATCACATACATTAGTTCTTCTTAATGTCCTGCAAGAATATACTTGCTAAACAATATCCTGAGTTGCTGAGACTAGAAATTGCTTATTTCAAAATTGCCATCCTTACAAACTCATGCTTTGAAATCTGACTTGGCAACACTGAAGGAAGACCTAAACCTTTCCACAGGTGAACACTTTTTCATCGCTAGGGATGACATAACTAACTTTGGTCAAGTATACAGGGAGTCTGGCATCTCTGCAAAACTTCCTTGGATCTAATGATTTCAGATTTAGCTACTTAGATAGCTAAATCATATGTAAACAACTCCTTTATAGACATTTACATTTAGGGGTCTGAATCTGAAGTAGGATTCCACTTTTAAACGTGTAGTGACCATGATGTTCAAACTGCTTATGGGGGCAATTCTTTGAACCATCTAACTATGTAACTGCTCTTAATTTTTGTCTAGGGTGATGTACAGTTTTACTCCTAGGGGAAGCATTCTGTGGAGAGTCTCTAATACAGGCAAAAGAGGAAATGTATTGACAAAGTAGTTGCTTAAGTGTTTAGTTTTCAGTCCAAACCTGAACCTGGGAGGCCTGAATGTGGGCAGGACAGTAATGCAACAGCTGTTCTACCCTGCCTGGAATTCAAATCTCAGCATTTCAACCTAAAACTGGTAAGGGACCAAAAATGGACTTTTTAAGACGTGCCTTTAATGTATATAAAATAGGTTTTATTTTTGTAGGTTCCTGAGGTTTTTCGGTTTTGGAGTTTGAGATTTTTTTTTCCCTCCACAGACCTGAAAGACTAACAGGTTGATAATTTGTGATTATTTCAGGTGACATATGGGGATGCATGGCTGATAATGTCCTAGATAACTAAGGAAACAGAGCCAAAATATGTTTTGTGCACTGGTATTTTATGAATTCAAACAGATAAATAAATTTTATCTTTGTCAGCTATTCATTAGTATTAAATGAACAAACCACATTCATTTGTTTGTATCTAAAATACTTCATACAAGACCATAAAAATTTTAAGCAAATGTCCAGGCTTCAAAAATAATATGTATAATTAAATGGTTAAATAAAAAGTGTATACAATTCCTTCTCTATCCATATGCCTCATTGATATAATGAAGACCCAAATTATTTTGCTCTGCCATGAACACAGATACAGGGGATAGGTGTGGCCATCTTGGTTGTGAGTTTACTTTGCAATCCGTGTGCAGATCACTTTTCCCCCAGTCTCTATACTCTCACAGGAACACCATATAAGAACCAAGCATATGGCAAAAACCAAGCTTTACAGATAACTGAGTGTATTTATTCTCTTCTGTAAATACAAAGTTATAGTATGTACATTGGAAGCAAAGCAAAATAACAGGCAACTCTCTTTTTCTTTCAATATTTGCAATTTGGGCGTATAAGGCAACTAATTTGTAGCACACATAAGTCTTTTCTAGAAAGAATATTTTGCAATTTTCAGCCTATTCTTTTGGGACCTTTGTAGGTCTGTGACATTCTGCTTAGCTGACAAGGGAGTAAGCTTTGTGTGAATAGTTTGATTTTATGAAGTTACAGATCTCTATTACAATATCCTAGTAGAAATACATATATTGGCAAAATATGCATATATGTAGCTAGCAATATTCATTCCTCTTTTATGAAATTTTTCAAAGATCAAAGTAATTTCCTTCCAGAATACTGAGCACTTCAAGTATATATTAAGACACTTGATCCTCTCAGTCAAGCTTCTGCTTGGTATAATTAACTGAAATAATTCAAGAGTACATTTTGTTCCTTTTGATTAATCTCATAGGGCTCTGATTATTGTTTATAAATAGGTAGTAACAAAATTGACTGGCTGAAAAAAACGAAACACAGTAGAACGATATGCTTTCTTCAGACAAATCAAGAGCACTTTGAAAATATTTTCTAATTGTCAGTGCCTAGGAAGATAGTTAACCTTATTTTTCAACACATCCAGTAAGAATAACACATATGATTTAACATTACCAGAGTAAACTTCAATTTTCCTTCTTCTAACTTTTTCATCCATAAATTAGCAATCTGAATGTTATCCTTATGCATATTGTATGCCAAATGTCAAAAATATGTCGATGCAAGCTTTGAATAAGTCCTTTTGTTATAAATGAGCATATGTTGCTCATGTTGCATTTTCCCTAAACCGAGGATGTTAACTTTTGAAGAAAAGATTCTGAGAATTTAGGACTGCTATTTATGCTATGAATTAATTAAAAATATGTCATTTAAAATGTCACATGTCATATTAAAACTATGTAATGTTAAGAAATACTACACTTAGAGTATCTTCTTCGCACTTCCACTGTAGCGGAAACTAAATTTAAGTAAAAACTGTCACAAATCAAAACAGCTGTGTGTTACGATTAAATGTAAAATTAGTTAAGTTATCATTCAAAATGGTTGGTTTGTGAGAAACGCAACCTCTCTGTCTGCCAAAATTGCAGCTGGCCAAAATATGTCTTCATACATTATTACATGTGGATTTTCAGGTTTAAATAAGCACAGAGTTTTAAGGATTTGTCTTTTAGGATAACATTAGGTTAAATTTTTAACCCTTGCACTATTATTATCTACTTTAAAACTTGAATCCAGTTTACCATAGTTTTCTCTGGTTGTGTTTTCCATTATCAGTGAATACTGATTTATTTGTTTGTTTCTTCTTTATATATTTCATTATTATTAACATGTTTAATTATCATATTTATTTATAAATATGTAATTCTTTATACATAAATGTATATAAATGTGCAGTTTTAATGTAATGTACACACGTTCTTCAGGAATTATCTGTGTAAGATTGTTTGAAAATCAGAATCAGTTCTTGGACATGCTTAAAAGGACAGAGGCTTCCACTGAATAATAATCAGAAGTGCAGAACTACTGTGTTCAGAGGGGAAGTGAATCACCGAGAGCTAAGCAGTGGCATCTTCTCTTCATATAAGACAGAACTGGCATTGGTGGCAAGTTGCTGAAGAATAAAGCCACCTGCTTCAAAGGGTTTTTCAAACCATCATGGGATTTGCTGATGAACATGGACTTAAATACTAACCTAGAGATTATCAAATCAGAGCTAGTCAGGATCACCAGGAAATCACAGTTTTCATTTTGTAATAAATGAAACACAAACATACATGTGTTGGTCCTGGTCTCACATGAATTCCTATATGCTCCTTAACCCTCGCTGCTCAACTAGATTGAAGGTGTTACTGTATATTGAAGGTGTTACTGTATACTGAAGGAATTACTGTATATGTAAAGACTGCATTTTTTGCTACTGTTGGTGATCTTAAAAATAGCTAGCAGCTTTGATAGCAACTGTGACCACCTCAGACAAACCCCACATCTACCAGGAACTGAGCAATACTCTGTGCTCTTTAGACAAGATTGTGTAAGGCTTTATAAAACAGAAGCAAAATAGACAGGATGGTGAAGTATTGTTATCTTTTTGGTCTTTGTTTACAGTTACATTTAATATCAAGTATTCCTCACCATTGCACCAAAGAGTACCTTGGTCTTGATGAAAGTATGCATAATACAAGCTGAAGAAACCTGTCTTTCTCACTTTGCAGTTAGACAGGCAAAAATACCATGCCAACGATAGCTGAATTTCCTCCATTTATCTCATCTTTCACTTTTAATTCTTAGAGACAGTCTTGTTACCTTTTCAGAGAACTGGAAGGCTCAGGGAATGTTGCTGTCCAGAAGGAGTAAGTTCATTCAGTCACGGGAGAATGTGGAATTTTAGTTGAGGCATTTGATGTACAAAGCAGAATAGAAATTACCTTTGATGAGATTCCGTTTGCAATCCTCAGACTTGTGAGACTGACAAGACAATTCACTCTCTGTCTGTCAAGAATCCTACAACTTGCCTCCACGTGGCTTATAATTCTGCTGTGCAGCTCCTCGGGCAAAGAACTGGAGGTGTAAACAAGTCTCATACTCTTTATCGTCATGGTAAATTAATTGAAGTTTCTGAAAAAAATTGCATAACACAATACTGAAAATGTCACTGCTGGTTCTGCTTTTGTTTTTACCAATACTGCTGCCCAAGCAGTAGTCAGTAAGAATGACAGATGGCTTAGTCTATGAAAAGAATAGGTTTCAATCTTCTTTTATATTTTTGTTTTTATAGAATCATAGAATCATAAAATCATAGAACGGTTTGGCTTGGAAGGGACCTTAAAGATCATCTAGTTCCAAGCCCTCTACCATGGGCAGGGACACCTTCCACTAGACTGTTTCTCAGAGCCCCATCCAATCTGGCCTTGAACACTTACAGGGAGAGATCATCCACAACCTCTCTAGGCAACCTGTTCCATAGTTATATCTAGTCTAAATATATCCTCTTTCAGTTTAAAGCCTATCCTTACATGCCCTTGTGAAAAGTCCCTCTCTAGCTGTCTTATAAGCCCCTTTAGGTACTGGAAAGCTGTTATAAAGTCTTCTCAGCCCTCTGATCATCCTTGGGGTCCTCCTCTGGACTCACTCCAACTGGTCCATGTCCTTCTTATATTGAGGGCCCCAGAGTTGGACACAGCGTGCCAGGTGGGGTCTCACAAGAGTAGAGGGGCAAAATCATCTCTCCCAGTATACTGGCCCTACTTCTTTTGATGTATTGCAGGATGTGGTTGGCTTTCTGGGCTGCAAGTGCCCATTTACAGGTCATGTTGGCTTATTCACTCACCAATAAATCATTCAAAGTCCTTCTCTGCACAGTTGCTTCAAAATATGTGTATATGTGTTTGTGTGCATAATGCACACAAATATTATTGATTTTCCTCTAATTGATACAGACAGATAAGAATTGGATCTTCTGCACCAATTCTGCATTTTCTTTGAAAGAAATATTAAATGTCAAACATTTTCAAAGTAAAATTTGGAAGAAAATTCTTTTCATACGAATTAAAAACGTTCTAGCTGTACGACAGATGTTTTAAAGCCAAAAGTTAAAGTAAAAAAGTTGAAGTTCATTAAAAGTCAAATTACTAGCAAAATACCAACACTTCTGCAGTTCTTTTTTTAGTGTTCTTAAAAACATACTAAACCAAACCAAAAAAACCTCAATCTTGCTAAAGTATACTTCATTCCTAAATGTTGAGATTTCAGTAAACCAGCACTTCTAAACAGATAAAATATTTTGCAGTCCCTGGACTGTAAGTCTTCTTCTCAACTAAGGGATATATAATAAATCAATCAAAATAAATACCTAAGAGGATAGAGAATCATGTTTCAGGTTGTAAAGCAGACTATCAGTGATGTGTTTTAGGAAGAGAATTTCTTTGCTCTGGTTATTTCATAAGCCCATCTTTTAAACACAGGCAATATGTATGAGACAACAAACTTCAGGTGAAATAGCTGTTGTGCTGTTGAATTTGGCTAAAGCAGAAGCCTGGAAAGTAATGCCTTCTGCTGATGTAGTACCCTCCTGCAGTGGCCCTGATTGAACTGATGAACTGATGTGTTACATATACACTAAGCAACCTCTTCTGGGACCTTCTGAGGACAATCAGTGATTATCATGCTCCACTTAGGCAGAGGCACTTTTACTGAGGTGGCCTTAAAAACACATGAGGAGGGGCAGAACATTCCTCTCCTCAGAGCCATCAGAGTATGTCCTTAGTTTGAAACTGAAAGCTAAAGTCCTTACTCAGGCAACTTTTCAGGACTGGGGGTTTCTATGCCTATGGTATTTAGTCTGACCTTTTCATGAGCTATAAGTAATACATTTAGCCTCATGTGATCCAGAGTAATGGGGTAATTTTTGCTTTGAAGGAATAATTTTAAAATCTCTTCCCTTTGACTTACATGAGAAGCCATAATTTCCATGGTTTACATAACCTTGTTATTCAGTTTATCCCTGCAAAGATATTTTCCTTCACTATTTAAAATCAGTCAACATGTGTAACTGCAGAAACAGCATGAATTTTCAATTATGTGGTTTCAGTAGAAAAATAAGCCCTTCAATCATTTTACTTTATTTTTTACTATTTAAAGACAAGTTCATCAGAATTGTCCAGAATACTAGAAAACAGTATTTTCACTTACTTTTTGATTTGAAATATTAAAAAAAAATTGTTTGAATGTAGTCTTTTGGAAAAATCAGAAAACTCATTTAATGATATCACTGTACCTGTAACCATATCAGTCAGCCCTGTTTGTGTTTTTATACTATTTCTGTGTGCTTTTTTTTTTGAACAGTGTCTAATTCTTCAAGGTTCAGATCTTAGAAAATAATTCTGTCAAACTTTATATTATTTCTCAAATATACGCTTGGAAACTGCGTTTTTTATAGTTCTCCACTTGTAGGGATTTTCATATAGGGCCTTTTGTCTCAAAATCAGTAGCTAGTTCAAAAGAGAATGTGAACATATTTTCAGCAGTTACTGATGGTTTGAGCAACTACTGACCTCTGGGTAAAATGAATAAACAGTGGAGCTGAGAACAAAAGGAGTCCTCAGGCTGCTACTAACTCACAGTAATAAGACAGACATGATGTACTAGGGTCAGTACAAGTCTCATTTGTAGATAAGCCGTAAAGATAAAGCATTCCATCACCAAAGAAAAGTCAAAGGTTAAAGTATGATATGATTGTTTTGAACTAATCTTCCAGTGACAAACTTCTGAAATATGAAGAAGTTAGTCCATTTCAGAAATATATTTTAGGGTCTTTTTATATGGCACTTGATGTTTCAAGATGTACTTAGCAAAGAAAAAGCTTTTTGGTAGATTTTGGATGAAAGGAAGGACTGAAGGAAAAGGCATATTAGATTTCTCTCCTAAAATAGTGAAAGTAAGATTTACATGTAATCTTTACTATTTTTTGGTACCTGGTTTTATGGAAAACATCTCTTCTACCTTGCAGAACTTATTTCAATGTAAGCATGAAATATAAGGAATTATTATTATAAATTATTTTAACAATTGATAAGAATATGTAGAACACCTCAAGTATAATTAAATAAGGTCAGGTTATGTACGTTTCCTTACTTGGACTTCATTCCAGTGATATTCTTGTTCTGATGTAATTTTTCATATTTTTTTCAATAGAACTTATGACTTGGAAAGTTATCCTTGAGAAAATGAAGAAATAATCAAACAACATATGAAACATTCTCAATTTCCTTCCAATTGGGAAGCCAAATACTTGAAAAAAAATATCACTATTAGTTCAATTATACTTACATTTTTCTGTTACAGCCTCTATACAACCCAAACACTAAACAGCCTTGAGCCAACATACCATACATACCTTGACTATTCCTACCCAGCAATCTGGGTGGAAGTGGAACTCTCTACTTTTGGAAACCAGAATATGTTAATGAAGATACTGCAGCTGAATCTCATTTCAGTGCTTTATTGTAAACCTCTGGAAAAATTCTAGTCATCTTTGTGAATAGTCAAATATTCATTAAAGAATATAGGTAGAATGGTGGCAAGAATGATGATCCCCTAATTTGATACTAAGGGAATCTCAAAAAGGGAATGGAGGAGCATCTTTCCATTACAGTTGTAAAAAATGTAAGGCTTTATGGACATGATTCACCACACCTTTCTACTGTAATTTTACAGAAATTATTTTGAAACAGGTGTGTAGTCTCCCTTAGAAGACAGTGAAGAAAACTCTTCCAGGTAATATCCCCTTCTGTTCAAATAAGTGTCCAAGAGAAGTGAGATGAACCACAGGAGTTACTGACTTTCATCCTCAACTCATAGAAGATCAGCTTCTGCGAGAAATTTGTTAAACACCACTTCTAAAATGAATATAAATGCTGGTTTTTGAGGTAGTAAAACAAAATAAGACCTTAGGTAATTAGAGAGTAAAAGCATTGAATGGGGTACTAAAGCTGGTATATGAATTGTAAAATCCTAATTTCAGAGTTTTCATAAGAGTTTTTTGCCAGGTCATGCTATTTTATCAATAATGTTTATTGTTTTTCAGATGATGAGAAATATATTTTATTTTAATGTGCACAATTTCATTTTATTGTCAGCTTTTTTATTCAGAAGCATTCATAAGTAACAATCTCCCTCTTATTTTTCATAAGTCTGGGACCTCATCTACACCCCTACTCATTTATTGTAATTGTTCAATTCCGTTGAGAAACTTAGGAAAAGATATTGAAAAATTAACTGACATCTTCATATTCAGATGCCTAGCTTTTATGATCTTGCAATTCTATACGTAATATTCTTACTAGCTAGACTATTTAGACTATGCTTTTTGTCATTCTCTTATGACCAAACTTGCTTACTTATATATTTTGGCATGAAGTTAACATTAACTATAGTTTGAAAAGCTACTAGTATCTTTTACTCATCAATATGCGTATTAATAATTCTAGAGATTGTACATGGAACCTTTTGTCTTTTGCAAAGCTACTGACACTCCAGATGCCCAAAAGAAATGAGCATGTTAAGCTACCAAATCCTGGCCTTAACTTGACCCCTCTCTATTCTCCAAAGTTATATATTAAAACAGTTAAAAGCTTGATGTTAATTAATTCAGATTCTTAATACTTCTGCCTGTTCAGAAGATCCACTAAAGCAAAAATTCTAAATAATTATGTTCTGAGGACATAATTATAACTCCAGCCCATAAGTTCTACAAAATCATTAATTTGACTTTTTCTTTTCCCCTCAGTAGTGTTTTTAATGGACAATTTAAGAATTTCTAATGGTAAATTAAAAATCAGACCCTAAAAGCAGATTTTATGAGATGGCAATTATTTGATTTGGCTGAAGCCTCCAGATGAATTTGAGGTATTCTTCTCTTCTTTTAAAATCGGTTAAGAGTTCAGATGGCATGAGGATAAACATCATAGCTTTACTTTTTAGAACAAATGGAAAAAAAGTCCTTTTTCCCAACTCACTCATTACAAATAAAGGTTAACATGCTTTAGAAGAAATTATGAGATAATCTAAGTTGCTTGTAACGCTGTCAAGCATGGAACTGTAGCACTAATAAGGACTAGAGGAAGGCTGAACCTAAATCAGATGCCAAGAACTATTTAGCTTTGTCTCAAGCTATTCAACTTTTGAAGGATGAATCAAAAATGTAAGATAATGATCTGGGGAAGACTGAGAGCTGCTTTCTTATTACATCCTTTCTTCTCTTCACTGTAAATGTAGTAAACTTCTGAGCATTGCCTGAAATGTGGCTTTTAAAGCTCAAGAATTTTTCAACACACTGTGATGCATTTTCCAGTCTCTATTTCAGCACTTGGGGATGACGCCTTGTATGAAAAAGAATGGACTCAGCCTAGTCAGTCATATGGGTGGAACTGCTTAAGAGGTTGTCTGAGCCCTGAACTGTATTTCTAACCACGCCTCTGTGTGAAGGCTGACAAACCTGGCATTATATAACGTCAGGAATTCAGAGTAGAATTTTCCAAGACAGCACTACTCACCTGAGCTTTATGGAGGGGTTGCTCCATGTCTTTTTAAACTAAGCAAAGGAGAAACAGCCCCTAACGATCCTATGCAAAATAATCAAATTTCCTGGTTAAAATGTATTCACCTGAAGGTCACGCCTCAAGCCCTCAAACCTTGTCGCAGAGTTCTGCAGTATTGCTTGTCTTCTCAGCAGAGGTCTGCTGCTTTGGAGGATAAGGAAAGATTTACATAATAATGTTATACAACTCCACAGTTTAAAAAGATCAACAATTTATGACTGACAATGAGAGAGAAGACACAAGATCCAAAGAAAGAAGCAACACTGCTGCAAACCAAGTACTGGATTGCAGTGTACGGGGTTTTTCTTGTTGTTTTTTTCCCCCCAAATACACATATAACTGGAGAAAAGGGGTTTCTCTCATGTTTGTGGCATGGTTTACCTGAAAGGAAATAACTTTTATAGTATGGAAATTTTAATACAAGAAGATATTTTTTTAAAAAAGTGCAAGGGCGCATGCCAAACTCCCTAATTTAATTAAAATATAGGTAAGTTTCTGGTTTTCTGACAAATGACAGAATGGCATTTCTGTGTTTCTGTAGTCATTACTTAATGCTCATATCACTTAGCCTACATTAGAAGTTTAACTATGTGATTTTGAGGCTAACTTCAGTTTTAAGAAAAAAAGAAGGCAGAACTTGCATGAGATAATTTATTCAAAAATAATTTCTCCTCTCACACAAATTTTTTTCTCAGCTATAAGTGCTCTCTTTCAGTCATACACAACACAAAAATCTAAATTATGGTCACAGTGAGATCATCATACCATGATCTTTGCTCTCAATTCCCCTGTTGTCTCATGAATGACAAGAGAAATGCCTCAGTTGTCAGTGTCTCCTGTGCTCGCCCCAGTGGCATGTGAATTTCTTGCTAAACTATGCAGTAATTTTTTCCTATTTCTGTTAGCACCAGCTCAAGAACAGTAAGCCAAGAGGATTTACAGGCACTTTGGCTAATATCTGACTGCTGTGAAACAAGCTTCAGCTATGGTTGTTTTGTTGGACTGACACAAATATACTGTACAAGAGGTAATTCAGTTCAGTGTGTAAACAGGTTGATGTCAGTAACAGCAACTGAATAAAGCCATTACTTCATGGCTTGTCGTTTAGTCATTACTTACACTCCAGCAGAAAGATTTTTTGAAATTCAATACACAGCTTCCTGCCCTTTTGATCTAAAAGAGGAAAATTATCTCCTCTTTTCAAAGAGCCAATGGTTAAAAGAACATAGGAATGAACATTTTACCACTGTAAACTGTAAGCATGTAAATTACTGGGAGTAGTTGCTGCCTTTGTTGCTGGAGATAAAATGAGAGCTTTGTTTAGCTGGAGGCACAGATAAGCTACTCTGAATGTTTTCTGGGTTCTTGTTTAGTTTTAGGGGGCTGACTGTAGTTTGAGTTTGGGTTTATTTTGTTTCTTCTTTGGGTTGTTGTTTGGTTTAATTAATATTAATATTAAATTTTTATTTTTTTTTTTATTTTTTGTTTGTTTTTTAGTTTTAAATCCAGATTAAGTTTTAAACACAGAATCCAAATTCAATGGATTTACTAGTTTGTAATGAAGCTGCACATCTCTTTTACCTTGGAATTTGATCACACAGGCTTGATTTTTAGGTGAGCATCAGATGTCTTATTGTTTCTAATCTAGGAAGTCTGGTACCAAAAGTGTGCCACTTATTTGAATATTTCCATTCATCAGAGCTTGACAAATGTTGTATAAAATTTAAAAGAGTTAATTTTTAAAAACATGATCTAGATTAAATTAATTTATTACAACTGAAAGTATATTCATTGGATTTCAGAGAGAATACAAACACCAGGATTTTGGGAGAGAGAACTCAGAGTTATGGAAATGAGTATGAATGGAGAACTAACTGAAAACTCATTTCTCCAAGCCACAGCTTGTTATATATATTTTCTTCACTTCCTGATCATCTCATTTTAGAGTCTGCTTTCAGTATTTTTTGCCAGGTGTATTCTCATTTATTTCTGAAGATCTAGAAATCCTTGTTTAAATGATACTTAGTTCACAGTAAAGTAATATTTTTTTTTAGGGAAAAATGGGTGAGACCACTAAAGGCCACAGACATCTTCAAAACATAGATCATTTTCTCTTAAAATATCTTCTCAAAAATCAAAATTGTAATCCACTTTTATTCCTATCCTCATCTGTCCAAGAGAAAGATGAAAACACTGACATCTTTCAACCCTTAATGTTTAATATAAACCTGCTAGCTCTTTCCCTGTTGATCTGGAAGTTCTCCAATGCTTTCATATCTATCTAGATGAAGGTGACTGGCTCTCAGGTAAACATAAAATGATCCAGAAATTATTTTTCTGTTGTGACGTCTGATTTGAGATATACTGTATATACACCTCACATGTACTGACAGGATTGTGTGTTGATTAAAATGTGGTCTCAAAAATACTTAGATGAATCATTTTCAAAATGAGGTAACTGCACAAAAAGTAAATTTTCCCCACTTTTGGCATACAGTTTACAGCTATGGTATTTGACCAAGTGTAAGGAACTGTAACTATGTGCCTTCTCCAGTACATACGGTTTAAATATAAAATTCTCTTACACAAGAGGCTGTAGCACCTAAACTATTGATTAGGCTTTAATTAGGATACGTAAGGAACCTACAGTTGAACACTGTTGTGGAAAAAGAAGCGTAGTTCCACAAAGTCACTGGGAATCTGAGAGAGAGCAGGCTGTATGTACTTTTAGTGTTTTCTGCAGAGAACAGAGTTCTGATCCCTTTTAGCATTTTTCCCTTAAAGGGGGGGATTGTGCCTTTTTATTATTATTATTATTTATAAATAGCTGAATTTATAGATTGTGTTGTTCCCTGGGTTTTCTGTTAGCTACTTCTTATTGACTTCTTGTGCTGCATGTGCTTCAGGTAAAGATTCAGGTATGTGTCTTTATCTGAATCATCTATCTTACCCTGTGCAATTTAGCATGCCTTGTGCATGATTTTTCTCTTTCTAGTGTGCTTCATCTGTTGCAGCAGATGACTTGGGAATCCCACATTTCTAGTTTGAATCAGATTTGGGGGATTTGTTTCTTTGTTTCATTGGTTGGAATGAATAAGATTATTAAATACTTCTAAAAATAAAGGCAAATGCTGAAAAATTGAACAACATAAAGTTCTTATTCCTGGTACAATAAAAACACAGAAATGCAAATGTTCCCGCTTCTAGAAACTGTCCTAGTGACTTGGTCTCTCTTATGCATTAATTTAGGGCCTTTAATCCTAAAAGCATCTGCTTGACAACTATAATTCTATCTGCCTTCCTCATCCAGTACTGGTAAATAGGTCAATTTTGTACACAGGAGAATAGAGGTCTGCTTCCTGACCAAGTCACCAAAGTCAGCTGTCGCGTCAGGGACATGACGGGAGAAATCCAAACAGCTTGGCACTGTAACAACTTTCTGCAGAGTCAAGACATTTGGCTTAGCTTAATTTTAACAGTGTAGGAAGAGAAGAAAATAAAAGTTAAGGGGCAACAAAACTAAAGAAACTACCCAATGTCTGCAGATTGCTGCCACACACTCTTCTCTTGCTGGTGTCTGGGGCTGTCACCCACCTGCGTTCCTTACCTGCATGGCAAGGCAAGCTGCAGCAGGCACTGAGCTGGCTGAGAACAGCACCAACATCTTTGGCTGCTGCTCCTCTGAATGGGGTCAAGTAGTAACTGGCTTTCATTTGATGGGGCATCGATTTGGATCTCTGCCCTCCAGTCAACTGCCAACTTTCCCAAACCTGTTGGGAAATGCCTTATTTGTAAGACTCTGTACTCTTCTGTCAGCTCTGGTTAATGAGCCATCAGAGTTAGAAGTTACTGACGTGAGACGGATAGACAGTTGAAAAAGTATGGTGTTTGCCTAAGCCAAGCTATTTTAGAAAAGGAGGTTAATGCAAGCTAAAAAATAAAATTAAATAATAATAATTAAAAAAACTAATACAAGTGAAATGAGAGCAACAGAAATATCACGAAGAAAAGAGTTTGAGCACAGTTAACTGAAAAAGATGTCTTAAAAGAAACAAAAAGAAACAAAGATTTTAAGTCAAGAAAAGGATATAAAATAGAAATAAAAATAGACAAAAAAGAGAAAAAGAGAATGTGAGCTACATTGAGAATTGAATACAGAAAAAGAACAAAAAGTGTTCAGAATTAAAGGAAAGCAAAAACAAGACAAAGGTGTGAGCTAAAACTGGAAACAGATAGTTAAATTTACTTATATAATACTTTCTTTTACTTATTCCAGGTTAAAGATTTCAAGAAAAACTTATGTTATTGTTACAGTATTCAGGTTCCCTAGATATGTTTACTGTCTCAGTCCATGTATAATGTGATTCTTTCTTAACTATGCAGTCTTAAAATGTTAAACTTTCTATTACTGTGGTAAAAGTAAGTTATAAGATTCAAAATTTATAAAATTACATCAAATGTATAACCTTTCTTTACCTTATCTTAATTTTTATTCTATTAATCTACTTTCAAATGAATTGTAATTTCAGAGACCCAGAAGATATCTCATTAAAAATTCTTTAGAACTTTGACATTTTTCTTGGTAGCCCCTAAGTTCTGAAATAAGCATATTTATGTTTAAGAGTTTTGAGAACCATAATTTTGTCATAAAAGTTTGCATTGATCACAATATACAAATAAAATAATCTGACATAGGATACCATCTGAAACAAATTGTTCCCCGATTTTGGAGGCTTACTTTCATTTTTTTATTAGTTAGTTAGATATGATAGACTATGCTTGCAGGAAGGTCTTTTGGATTAAAATTTAGGTGTTTCTGATTTTGAAGTAGAATATATAAGACTGTCATCTCTAGAACCATCATACTGTCACCTTGCAGTCCAAGAGATCCTGAATTTCTGTGCAGTACAAAATGAGAGAGAATTCAATTTCTTCTACCTTTGTTTTCTTACAATATTTTAAAAGGAATGTTCTAAGGCGATGAGTTTATAGATAAGAAGTGGTGATGGGTAAGCTGTTGATAATTGCATTTTTTGCAAATGCTATCACTACTAAAGTATTACAGAAATTGTGCATCAGAGACATTTTTTATATTTAATTTTTAATATATTTATTTATTTATTATATTTATTTATTTACTTATTTATTAGTTAGGACTGATGCATTCTGAATTGAGATCCTAAAGAGACTTTAGTAAAAGAAGAGCCACATGAGTCACATGCTCACCTACTCTGGCTGTGAAAGTTTTTTACATGAATAGAAACAGGACTCTCGGATATGGAATGTTCCTGCACTAACTTTAGGCACCTCTGTTTTAAATATTTGCATTACAATTACCCAGTTTAGTCTCACTTTCGAGTTAATGAAGAGCAAGTTGTCATCTCATATAGTATGAGTCATCCTATGCTAGGATCCTTGTCTAAAATAGGTCAGTCTCACCCTAAACACGTATATTTCTTTCTTTTTGGTTTACTGCAACTACCCAAAACTAGGGCAAATATCACACATTAGGAGTTTTCCAAACTTTCAAATCAAATAAATACATAACTTACGTTAAAGAATTCAGATGTCCTAAAACTTAGAGTTATAGGGACACTTGGAACTCAGTTTGGATGAAGATATCTAAGTTTCAGCTACATCCTGTTTCAGTCTTTACAGACTGGACTCGATCTGTAGAGAAGTAAGGGTTTTTTAAAAAAGGATTACTAGTTTTTCCTTTTCTCTGCTCTCATTGAAACTAGGAAAATATTTTTTATAGTAAATTATATTTAAAGTAAAACACAAAAAGAATAGAGAATAGAGAATAGAGAACAGAGAATAGATAACTAAACCATTTCAGGTTTCAATGTTTACTGATATATAATAGAAGGATATAAAGCATTCATTTGGATTGACATGGACCACTCAAAAGTTCTAGACATTCCAAGTTCACATCAACAAAAACTTTGCACCACAACATATCATTTATTTCTTCTATCCTTCATGAGATGATAGTAAAACTCAAAGGGAAAAAAAAGGGTAGTCATTTTTATAATAGTTTTATTGAGAAGTTAATGTTGCAGCAAAAAGGATACTGAAAAAGTGAGTCCCAAATTAACCCACTGTATCCAGTAGTCCAATACTCCAATACTAAGGGACGAGGAGATCTTATTCTAAATGCTTATGGTTCAGAAATCTCATAAAAGAAATAGACTTAATGAAATACTCACTTTGAATAAGCACCGGCCTTATCTGTTCATTTTATTGGTTGGATGACTGAAAACATAATCTTGTTCCCTTTATGCTGCTCTAAGGTAGCTCTAAGGTGTTACAGGCTGATCTGCAGCAGAAGCAGAAATGTTAACAATTCACTAGCTGGGTTTTACATTTCAATGACATTAAGTAAAGCATTAGGTTAGAATTTGCATTATAGAGGCTCTATTCTTAAAAAATATTTATTCAGCAGTATAATTACAAGTAATGATGTGGAAATAACTTAATTTGGCATTTTGTGACATGCTGAGGTAGTGCAAGTTTTATACCTAATGCACGATGTTTCTTTTAAAACCATCCTTCTTCTTGCCCCCATGATAAACCTGTTAAACAGGATAAAGTATATCCATGCATTAAGCCAGGATGTGTAATCAGTTTTCACTGACTCTTTATAAATCATTCAGCTAGAGGTGTGAAAACAAGTGTTTCCAGAGGAAAGCTTAGCTACTATATTGCTCTTACAAAATGTCAAGGGTCCTTATGATGATTGAAGGCTGTTTTTTGAAGGGAGGTTAACAGGGCACTACCAACGAGCCAAATGTGAAACACTAAATATTTCTCTGAAAACTTCAGAGAACCTTCATTTCTCCTTAGTTCTGCATGAACAACAGTAAAATATTTTTGCGTAAATTATTTTATTCTGTCTCCTCAATATGGAGAATATGTCAAAAATGTGGTCTACTTAACTACCAGCAAACTGACTCAAATATAGCTACATCTCAAACCATTGCTTAAAATTTCGTATCTATTATCACTTCTTGGAATCACGTGATCATTTAGCTTGGAAAACGTGTTTAAGATTACCGAGTCCAACTGTTAATCCAACACTGCCAACTCATATTCAGACAGCTGTGGACCAGCACTCTCAGGTCCTTTTCCAACCAGCAGCTTTCCAGCCAGTCATCCCCAAGCCTGTAGCATGGCACCGAAGGAGATATTCCTGCACTCCATGAAGGACCCACAATGGAGGAAATTTTTAACTTGAAAAACTGAAATCTTTGCAAGAGTCCTCTACAGAGGAGAGAAAAGTGTGAGATGGCGAACCACAAAAAAAGTTTCCTAATCCCCTTTCACTTCTGCCACTTCAAGTGGCTGAATCAGGAATGAAGAAATGAAGGAATAAAGTTGGTCATGGGAAAGAGGAGAGAGAGAGCAACCATGTCGGTTTAATGTTTCGTTTTGCTAGAATCTAATTTAAGTGGGAATAAATTCATTTTCCCCCAGTTAAATCTGTTTTGCCACAACAGTAACTGATAAAAAATCTGTCTGTCCTTATCTCCACCTACGAACTTTGTTATCCTGTTTTCTCCACTGCTCCTCTGAGGAGAGAGAGAGAGAGAGAATGTACGGCCGGAATGATGGGTGCCTCTTAGCCAGGGCTTACCCACCACAAGAACAAATGTTCTATTTCACAAGAGGTAAACAACCATTAGGTTTACGACTAACTTATAGGAAAACTATATTCTGTGATTAGCTATTCCTTACTTGCTGTCAAAATGCAAGATTATTCTTTTGACCTGCATCTTATAACACTCAATTAGCAATTTATATAAAAAGATAGTATTTTGTCGATTTTGGTGCTGACATATATGGGAAGATGTGAAAGAAACTCAGGTGATAGTTTTAAGTCAGATATCAGCAACTCAGTCAGATACTCAAAAGATTACATTTGGTAAGGAAAAATACCAAATTTTTATACTTAACAATAATTGGATGAAGAAATGGAAGAGGAAACATTCGTGTAGAAATGAACAAGGGAACTGTAAATTACAATGAATAATAAGTCAAATGTTTTTCACACTGTTGTTTGTACAATATGTACAATAGATGTATTGTCTGAAACGAAATTAATTGTTTTTTCCATCCTACATGGAAAATAGTAAGTCATCTGCTCCAGTCATTTATTTAATTTTGGGACACACAATTCTCACAAACAGAATAAAGGCCAGTTGTACAGAACCCAAGGAGAGAAAGAAAATGGTCAGAAATTTTGGAAATATGACATACAGAATGGATTAAGAAACTAGTGATATATAGTTTAGAGAAAGGAAAATGTTAGATGTAATAAAGACTTGAAGCACAGGAGAATGAAATATTCTGTTCTTCAAATCAATGGTAGAAAGCACAAAGAATGTATGCAATTATTGTGAATATGAGAGACAGAGAAAGAGAGCTATTTCCTCTTTTATATGAAATATAAGGTAGTAATGGGTTATATTATTTGGGAAACTGTCAAATTCTATCACAGGAAGTATTTAGAAACAGTCTAGACAAGCACATATACTGAATGTACTTGGTGTATGCGAATTTTGCCTCTAGGCAGAGGAATGGGGCAAAAGGACTTATAAGGTCCTTTTTGAGACTTTTTTTTTTTTTGTTGGTGGTGTAAAAGATGGCTACTCTTGTGAAATATTTGGACTAGTTCGAAATAATTTTGCAAAATTGTTTAATTTTTTTCTACTATCATAAAACTGTCAAATCATAAATTTTCTGAGATACTTGAAAGTACCAATTTCAGTGAACTAAACATAGCCTGTGTTTATTATTAGACTTTTCAAAAATTACTTCCTCTCTAGTGAATACTTTCATTCATTGCCAAAGTTTTCTAAATATCAGGCGGACTGAATAAGTATTAGCAATCTTTGATATCAGCAAGAGCTGGATGTTTTCCAATCTTTCACCTCTGTTGAAAGTGATATGTAAACTTTTTATATCTTTTCTTCTTTTATTTTTTAATCTATCTCACCGTCTGACAGAAAATAGATGAGTTCTTCTGGCCAGCTATGAGTCCACAATAGCAGGATGATATTTCTTTGGGAAATTCTGTCTAATACCATCCTCAGAGCACAGCAATAAGGGTATAATTACTTTTGAATTAACTACAAGAGACATTTTGGAAATGACTAACAGTGCTCCTTAAGCAGGCAACACACATTATAAATATAAATGGAATCCTAGAGAGACTTGGAAACAACTACTAATATAATTTTATGGTGTAAATATGCTGGTGCTATGAAAATGCTGTATTTATTCTGTGGCCAAATAAAAACAGAATCATTATGTTTACACCATCCATGCCAACAGCAACTTCAAGAAATAAGATTTTGTTTTCATATAAGTTTCATGTTAAATATTTACACTGAGTTGTCATGGCAATAAGAACATCTGAAAGTAAAAACTTTCCATGTGAGTTCTAAACACACTGAAATTGCTAACCCAAAACTTCTGGCTTTATTATGAGTCATTTTCCTATATTTTTAAAGGGGTGAACAATACAATAGAAGTAATATTTCCTTTTTCAACAGATAACTATAACTAGAGATATATAATATTAATTATATGAAATGAACACCCAATTTTAGGACTTCTAGGAAAAAAAAAGAAAAAAAAAGAAAAAAGAAAAAGAAAAAACCTCTAAGGAATAATAGCCAATTAACCATTAAGTCCAAAAGATTGTACCTCATTCACTTAAATTAAAAAAAAAGTAACTACACTCTCAAGCATTCTGAACAGACAAAATATAAATGTGCATATATATGTACATTTATTTGAATTTAAGTATTATGATATCTCAGTACAAAGAGGAATAAAAAAGACCACAGTGCTATAATATAAACATAGATGCAATTTCTACTTTTCTGATTTTGAATGGGTTAGAAAAATATCATTGACTTTTCCACTTGTGAGATTTTTTAGCTTTGCTTCATGAGAAGTCCCTGCTGAAAGTAATGGTCTACCCCTCTTTTGTGAAAATTTCTTTTTGGAAAAGGGTCAAAGGTAAACTATGAAAAGAAAAAAATTAAGCTACAAGTCTTTCTTGTCATAAATCAGGAAAAAAATTGATTTCAGAATTTTTCAGTACTATTCTTTGCTATTCCTGAAGGATTTTATCATTAATAGATGATGTTGCTTTTTAATTTTTAATTAGTGATCCTGTTACATGAAACATGAAAAATCTGGAAAATCATTGATTTTTTCAAGAAAAAAGATGAAGGTAAAGCAAAGAAATGTGTTGCGTCTTAGAGACTTTTTAACACGTATCTTAACACACTGTATTGTAAGAGTTCGAGAGACTGTTACATAACACCTTTTCAGTTGAAATAGTGAGTTGGTTGACAGAGTTTAGGCAATTGTACAAAAAAACATAAGAGTTCTCTGACATGTGATCTTGTGTCTTCGTTCAGCCTGATGAGAATCTATAATTATCATTATGCTCCCTGATGATGGGTCGTGACAGTGTATCACAGAAGGGTGCACTGGGCAGAAATTATCTCAATCATTATGCGACTGTAATCACTTTTGTGGCCTTAGCTAGACTTGCTCTAGTATCACAGAATCATAAAAGAGCCTAGGTTGTAGGAGACCTCTAAAGATAGTCTGGTCCCATGTTTCGTGGAAAAGGGAGCCTAGGGATTATCTAGCACCCTGACCAGTCGTGTCTTGAAAACTTCCAGAAATTCTACCACATTCCTATGGAGATCATTCTGGTGACAGATTATTCTCACCATGAAAAATTTCTTTCTAATATTGAGATAAAATCTCTCATAACTGCAACTTGTACCCATTGCTTCTTAAGGTTCCCTGTGAAGTTAGAGCCTCTGTCCCTTTTATGGCTACCCATTAAGTACTGGATAACAGGGAAGAGGTACCCCTGGAGCCTTCTCTTCTTCAGGGTGAAAAGTCCTAAATTCTTTAGTCTTTCCTCAGATGACAGGTTCCCAGAATCTGATTATCTTCATGGCCCTCCTTTGGACCCCCTCCACTCTGTTCACATCTTTTCTGAACTGTGGGGATCAGAACTGGACACAATACTCCAGGTGAGGCTTGACAAATGCTGCATAGAGTGGGATGATCATGTGTCTGTCTTTGCTCATAATGCCCCTGTGGAAGGCAGCCCTGGATCCAGTTTGCCTTGGTTGCTGCAGCTGCACTGCAGACACTTCTTCAGCTTGTTGTCCACCACGACCCCCATGAAATGAATTATCACATTAGTATATATTTATAGCTTGCAGCTTTACCTAGATTATTGTACCCGATCTGCATGATGATTCTACAATACATTTCCCAGTGCCTGAAGTTCAAAATTCGCAAAGATGAGAACAGGTTATGTTTGTGTATCCCTTGTAAATATATTCATACAATTCAATAAGCACTTCAAAAACATGTGGCATTTTAGAAAACTATTTGAAGGTATTTCTACATAGGGATACCACAAAATTATCAAAACTATCTAAATACAGTAATATCCTTTTCCTTCCTTCAGTGTAGGAGCCAAAATCCAGCTGTCAGCAGAAAGGAGCTTGGTGGGTCTATGCAGTAAACCTTGGGCAACTGAGGCTGAGAGAAATCCCTTAATCTGAAGAACTGGACCTTCCTCACTAGACCTGTTGATGTACAACCATGTGGATTAACCTGACCACTGCAGCAGGATAAGGAAGGACTTTGAGATGAAGTTATCAAACCGTGTTGAAACCCCCTTGTTTTCTTCCCCCTCATGTAATACTGGTTAAGGGAAATATTAATCAATTGTGTAAGTGTAGCAGAAACCTCTGTAATCCTCTAGTTAACACAAAGCCATCCCCTAATTAACATAGCTCGTCCTCCTCATTAACATGTCCAGCCCCCAAGACCCTTAAATCGCACTTGTGTGTTCAATAAAGTATTCCAGTTTTTGGCCTCTGTATCTGGGATTGTCTTAGCATTATTGGACCCTTATACTTCAGGGCTTCCTAACTGCTATAATTAGTTTGAAAAAATATTACCTCTTGTATATTCCTTTTTTCTTGCTGCTGAAAACAGAAACATAAATGAATCATCTAAGCAAAGCAGGTTCCTGTAATTAGATTTTATATGTTCAGTCAAAACAGGAGACTATATGAAATTACTGTTAGGGTTGAAGTCACTCAGACTGTTTGAGAATTATATACCTAAGATCATGAATTGTGTTCTACACTCAGATTTACACTCAAAACAGTGTGTCTCTCCTTGTTGTGCCTGAATAGACTAAGGATGTTAAAATATTTGTCTAGGAATACTAGAAAAAGCAGGAGAGAATATTGAAAATGAAAACCTGCAAACCAAACCACTTCACTGGCACAAAATGCCTTAACAGACTAAAGCAAAACATGACAGACTGCAAAATTTTGGTTGATTCAAGTACATAAGAAATGCCTATATTTGTCAGAAAAGAAATCCATTTAGTCCAGTACTCTATCAGTGACAACAGGAAATTCTGTTTGCAGAGTGTATGCACGACTTGCTGCTTTGTACAGCCAGCTCCCTCTATTCCCCACGGTATTCACAATAGGTAGCAATGGTCAGTCTTGGTCTACTTCTGCTGAGCAGAGAATGGGCATATTTAGCACAGCAGTGGGGGATGAATTTCCCGTTCCACAAACCCAACTCATTGCATCAAACCACAAAGCCACCAGCTTGGCTTCCCACAAGGAACATGAAGGTCCCTCTACTGATTTACCACAAGGGAAGTTAGACTCATTGGCTTTCAGCTACCAGGATCTCTATTAGAGAAGGTTCTACAAGAGTAAAACAGTTATCTTCCAACCCTGAGGTTTTCATGACTTTTAGATTTTATTTGGACTCTATTTCTGAAATTCCTGACCTGGACAGTTGTCTGAACCTAATGTGTTTGCAAAAAAAACTGTTTAAAAAAATAAACCATAGAAATTATAAATTCATATAAATTTGATACTTTGATAACTAAAATAATGGTATTTAGAAGAACTTTCAATTTTTTAATAAAAAGATATTTCTAAAATTCAGAAAAATATGTATAATAATTGCATTAATAAGTAATGGTCTTATTTTAAAAAATTATTCTAACATTTCCAATGCTGATATGACATAGGAGAGTACAACAGTATATCAGCATTGTATCAAAACACCAATACGAATCTTAATCAATTAACTAAAATCTAAATACTGCATTGCACAAAACTTCCTTACATAGTAGAGAACAGTAACTGTATTATTGCAAAGTAAACAAGTTCATAAGGCAATTAACAATTTGTTTTTAAGACTGATCTGAACTCCTAAAAAGGAAGTTTGGGATTTGCAGCTGTAGTCCCCTATGAAAAATTTTTCATACCAAATGGACATAGCACCATTTGTCATCTATTGTATAACACACTTGCTGTGACCACAGGTTGCAATTGTGGGCTCCAGAAAGTTAGAAATGTACTATATTTATGACAAAATATTTGCAAATGTCTAGAAATTATGCCAGCATTTCTGTAACAAATCTATTTTGAAATTTGACAAATGGTAACATGATCAGTGTTGATGAGGTTGGGAAGGTTGTCATGCATTCTGTGCTGATTCCTAGCACAGGAAATGATCACACAATGTTTAACTGCCCATGAAATCTTTATCTGAAACTTTCATGTCCCAGTTTGATTGCTATCCAATTTGGAAAACATTATCTTTTGCCATAAACAATGACAATTTCCCTGTGTCTTAGGCCCCTTCTCTGCTGGATAAGTACTGTGTATTTATCTGTCTCTTAGATTTTATTTTTCTTATTCTGCTGCTGTCACGAATATCTATGTTAGAGTCTTCCACCCCATGATTTATTAGTAAAATTTCCAGATCTTCAGCACAGCCTTTTATTTTGGATATCAATGTTTCAACAGTTTTACTCCCTGTTTCCCTAGTATGCTTATTCTGTTTCAACTACCAATTTCTCTTACACCCAATTGTCTGTCTTCACATCTATCACATTATACATAAATTTTTAGCTGCTTAATGGCCTGAAGACAGAAATCTGAAGAATTTTCCTGAAACATCCGGTAGATATGCAGCTGCAAAGTGACAAATCTCTAATATTCATGGGTTTAGATTTACCAGGGAGGTGATAATTTTTGTTAAATTAATTTTCTTATGCATTTGACTAAATCTTACTATCCATCTTCTTAACTTTGTCCTTTTTATTTTTAAAATTGTTGTTGTTATTATTTTTGTTCAAGTTTTAAGATACATATGTCCTGAAATAGAACTTTAGCCTTGGTATTCACTATGTCTAGTATTCCACAACAGATTTATTTTATTAAATGCCCTTTCCTTCGACAGATAAACATGATTTTACTATAGAAAGGCCATATTTGTGATCATTCTTCTAGTTCTTTTACTTCAGCAACAAAACCCATACATTAATAATATAAATCCAAACTTATCATCCCAGTTTTCTCAGAACTCCTCTTTTTCTTTTCCTTCCCGTTAGTTTTATTATTCTCACTACTAGAGGCAGAGACTGCTCTTCTGCCAATTTATGTCATATTTCTGGTTGGAGCCAGTTGTTTAGAAATCAGTCAAGAAGAAGAAAACTGTAAGTACTCTATTCTATTCAGTGTCAAAATTCCTAGAAAAACAATATAGTTCTTATATTGACCAGTGTCTCAATATTGTGAAATAATATGGAGAATTGAAATTGTACAGCATAATATAGCACATTTCTCAAAATAACAATAATTTCCTTCACTGTATCATGAAAGTTTGCTGACTCTTGAAACTACTTATGTTTGTTTGTGTGTATTTAAATAATTAGTGCACCATATCATTTAAGGAAGAAAATGCACAACTGGAATAGAAAGTCTTGAAGTCAAATTTATCCAACATAATGTAGAAGATAAAAAAAAAAAAAAGAAGGAGAAAACCTAGAGGAACAAGTTCAGTCAGCACTACAACACTTACTGTGTTACTTATTTACACTGTAAATAAGCTATTAAAATGGTAAGGAAACTGTTGACAGGAATAATGTTCTGTACCTTTTGAAATCACCAACAAAGTTAGTTTGTGTTACCAAAAAAAACCCCAAAAGCCAAAAAAACCCACAAAAAGTTTCATTTCTATAGTTATTAAAAAATAAAAGGGAATTCAGCAAGAAATTCTGAAAAAGACTCATGAAGCTCACATATATCTTTTACAGTGGAAAAGGAAATAGGTGAAACATTATTTGATGGTCAGTTATGAACAATTTAAAATGAGAAATGATGATTACTGCATTTACTCAAAATATAGAAGGAATAGACACATGCTTCTAATTCTTTGTTTTGAAAGCAATTTGTTATTGACCAACTTGTACTTGGGAGACTAGTTACAGAAGAGTTTTATCATCATATACCATCATTTAAGAACTTTCACTTTGTTCTTTCTCATGTTTAAAAAATGGTGCTCAGTACTGAGAGGTTCCCCTATACTTCTTTGGCATCTGTTTTTCCACTTTAACAGAACATCAGGACACTGTAAACCAGTAGAAGTGTTTCAGTCTTGGAAATCTTATGTTCTTTGTGTGAGAGGGAAGCTGTAGTACATTACACTTTGCCAGGAGATGGGTTCTCCTGAGACCTGATTGAGTTTGTGGGTTAAGATTAGAGAGAGGACTGGTAAAGGTGACATTATAGTGAGTGTCTGCTATAGGCCACTGGACCAGGAATAAAAAAAGAGTGGATGAGGCCCTTTACAAACAGTCAGAAGCAGTTTCGTGTTCATGAACTCTGGTCCTCATAGAGATTTCAACCACCCTGCCCTCTGTGGGGCAACACAGCAGGGCTGTGAGAACAGATAAAAAGTTTAGGAATATTTTATTTCTTCATACCTTCATGCATGCAGTATTTTTAAAGATTGAACATAAATTTACTATTTCCTTTCATGTACATTGAGAATGCCATCAACAGACCTAGGCACATTCCCACACAAGGACATAACATGTCATGTTCTAGGAATAATACCGCTAACCGGTATTATTCAGACAAGATCTATTGATTCACTTATAAGCATACTGTAGAGAAGAAAAAAAAATTATTATTTTTATTTTAAAAGAATGAACATAAATTGGAGCTCCTTTTGAATCCTTTTATTCTGTTCAAAGCTATCTTTTATTTGTTTCTGGCCAGAAGGTCAATCATGATAGAAAGCATGAAAATAGTTGTATTAACTCAAAATATCTGATGGATGTTTTATATATATTTTATACTCATAATGGTAGAATCAAGAATAATCAATAATGAGATACTCTCATATATGCATACTACATGCTTTGTATAATTTTATATATTATTAACAAGACTATCACAATATAAATGTTGTCTAGCAAATTTTCTTCAGTAACCAAAGAGGCATTCAGACAATGCAGGCAGGTTGGCTGGCTGGCAGGCAAGCAGGCAGGCAGGAAGGAAGGAAGGAAGGAAAGAAGTTAATACTAAACTTCCTCAAATTGCAAAAAACATTCTTTCACATCTGGGGACATTAAAAATTACTCTGAAAACTGTGAACAGAAAAATGTGCACAAATGCTCTGGACAAACATGCAAATATTAGACTGGCTGCTCACTTTAAATAGGTAGTGTGAGCTCTATTTTCTTCTCGTGTTCACTAGTATATCTAGTCACCTAGTTCTCTGTGCTGCTTTCACTTGCTTTCCTGCTGCTGCACTTTGATCTTTGCTTCCTGCTCTCTCCCCTGCTGTTCTTTTCGACAGTGTTCTGCTTTTTGTTTGATGAGTGGTGAAAATTGCAAGATTCCTGACCTCTAAAGAACAGACAGAACTGCAGATATCAGGAATCTTGTAAATTGTACTTGGCTGCTGGTACATGGAATACTATTAAACATCAAGGAGGACTAATTTAAAAATAAAAAGAAAGGTGCATATAAAAGGTCTTATGCTGCAATACTGTGCACAGAATAACTTCAGACTCTGGTATTCATTAGAACTTACATTCCTGGCACAGCTTTTTTGGTTTTAATTTTGCAGAACAAAAGCAATTTCAAACTAAAGGCAGTAATTTATTTTCTTTTTTATCCCAATGGCAAAACTTCCAGAAGTAAGGATTTACCAATTACAGTATCCAAATATAAATTTTCCTTTTTCCTTTCCTGATTTCTATACTAAAAGTGGAACACTGTGCACAGTAGGTGATGGTGTTTTCATGATTAACTTGTGTAATCCCTCTGCCTCGAATAACACAAAGGTCCCATTTTTTCTACAAACCTGTCAAGTATGTCAACACACCTCTAGTCTTTGGTATATGGTAATTCTTCTATATTTGGTATTGTGTGGCATGCAATACTCAAATCAGACATACATTAATTAGTTTAGCACATGCATTTGAAAAAATAGTTCATGGAATGGTAGATAAAGGGTAGCTTGCACAGTTGTACAGAAAAGCAATGAGTTCTTTAATACCATCTTTATCTAATGCATGGCCAATTTGTTCTTGGGATGTCAGTGAAAACTAAGTAAAATTCGTCCTCATAAATATGAAGCAAGAAAAATGTCAACGATTTACTTATTTCAGGTATAGAATCATTCTTAACAGTATAAAAAAAATTAAGTATCTTATAGGAGTTCAAGTCTCTAACACACTTTAAAATTCTTTATTCTCATGCAGAGGGGAATCAGCAACAAGTTGCATGAGTGCAGCTTTCAATTCTATTATCTGCATATATAATTTTCTATTTTTAACAGTATACTTCTCAGGGCTGTGAGTGTACTAATATGCCTTATCTGCTTCAATCAGCCTTGCTAGCAGCCTCAGCACTCCATTTAAACTCTGGTTTGGTCACCCAGACCTTGCCTGAGACATGTTGTAGATATGTCTGTACCCAACTTGTCCGTACTTCTAACCAGAAGTTAAAATGAGGATGCTTAGAGGTTTCAAACTGCTTGACAGGAAAAAGAAAGTAGTATAGTTTGATGTTTAGCACATAACTAGTACAATTGGGGTAGAACTTCAAATGGGAGATCTGATGCTAGAGATGGAGGTCTGAGGCCACCTAAGTCATCCTGAGTTTGAGATATACAAGTTACCCATGTCAATTGACAGCACTTCCTCATCAGCCCTAAAGCTGTATTAATAAATATTCTATGACCATATATAATGCATTCTTCTTTTGGTAGGAAGATTCTTTCAAGAACATACTACAAATAGCTACCTCTCTCCAGCAGAGTGACCAAACCAAATACTTAGCAACTATGCTCTCTCCCACTTCTCTTTTTCCATACAAAACCACAACAAAGATAAAACATATCCTAACTTGTTCCAGGAAACATACCATCATGTCATCTTCCCATCCAAGTCCTTAGTTAAGTAGGGAGAGTTTATTATACTGGTGAGAATAGAATCGGTAGCAGTGGGGTTTGAAAAAGGAGTTAACTGTAGATATTCTGGCATGAAGACAGAGAGATACTCTGAGGTATTATATTCTACATATTAAAAAAAAAAGAGAGAAAAGGAAAGGAGTAATTAAGTGAGGAAAGTACCCTTTCTGTTGGAGAAAGGAAAATGGCCAAAAAAATGAAGCTTTTTTTTTTTTGCTTTAGGAAAGGAGATACTGATTTAGCTCATTTTGTCATAACATTGAATTTATCGTTCAAGTCAGGCAAAAACAAATATTTCATGGGTTTAAAAATGTATTAAATTATGCTACTGAAGATCACAGAACCATAGATTAGTGAAATCATGGAATAGTTTGGTTTGGAAAGGGTCTTTAAAGGTCACCTAATCCAACCTCCCTGCAAAAAGCAGGGACATCTTCAACCAGATCAGGCTGCTTAGAGGCCCGTCCAACCTGACCTTGAATGTTTCCAGGGATGGGACATCTACCTCCTCTCTCCCACTGCTCCAAGGGGCTTGCTCCAATATATTTCCACCCTTAAAACAAAAATCTAGTTCTTATATCAAGTCTTACTCTACCCTATTTTAAGTTAAAACCATTACTTAGGACTTGTTCTAAGACTATGGGTTCTACTCATAAGTCTGTCCCCTGCTTTCTTACAAGCCCCTTTTAAGTACTGAAAGGCCATAATAAGGTCTCCCTGGAACCTTCTTCAGGCTGAACAACAACTCTCTTTGCTTTTTCTCATAGGTACTCCAGCCCTCTGATCACTTCTATGATCCTCCTCTGGACCCTCCCTAACAGGTCCAGATCTTACACTGAGAAGCCCAGAACTGAACACAGTACTCCAGGTGAAATCTCATCAGAGCAGATTAGAAAGGAAGAATCACCTCCCTTGAACTGCTGCCCATGCTCCATTTGATACAGCCCAGAACATGATTGGCTTTCTGGGCTGTGAGCACACACTGTCATCTCATGTCCAGCTTTTCATCTATCAGTACCCTCCCCCCCCAACTCCTTTCTGTCTACACCTACTCTCACTCTCTTTGTTCCCCAGCTGATATTAATATCAGAGATTGCCCAAAGCCAGGTGTAAGACCTTGCACATGACCTCGTTGTACCCAATGATGTTCACATAGGCCAACCTCTCAAGCCTGTCCAGGTCCCTCTAGCTGGTGCCCCATCCTTCAGGTGTGTCAACCACATCAGTCAGATTGTTGTCACCTGCAAACTTTCTGAGGATGCACTCAATGCCACCATCTATGTCGTTGATGAAAATGTTAAGCAGGACTTCTCTCAGTACAGACTCCCTGAGGATGGGCACCACTCGTCCCTGATTTCCATCCAGATATTGAGCCCTTGATCAGTACTCTCTGGATGTGGCCATCCAGCCAGTTCCTCATCCATCAAACAGTCCACCCACCAAATCCATGTATCTCCAATTTAGAGGGGAGGATGTTGTGGGGGATCATGTCAAAGGCTTTACAGGTGTTCAGACAGATGACATCTGTTGCTCTTCCCTTGCAAACTGGTTAGTTACTTCATCACAGAAGACCACTGGGTTGATCAGGCAAGACTTGGCCTTGGTAAAACTGATGTGTCACCATTTGTCAAAATTATCTATGCATCTTACATGAAACTAATATCTAAGTACTAAATCTTTAGTTGTATGTATTCTTCCATATCTGAGAGAGAAAGAAATGCTATAAGGACCAGCACAAGTTCCTGGATCACCATATATTAGACCAGAACATTAATTTCAGGTTGTCAATTCACTATCTGTATTTCAGGGTACTGTTACATTACCTAGCTTTAACATTTCATGTTTTTCCACATAAACTTCCAAATACATTTGCTAACTTCTACATGTCAGTGTTTACTTTCAGGATGTAGAAATCCACTATTACAGAACTTTAACCTAGATCAAATATACATGAGGTTGAATATTTAAAACACTTACTTGAAAAAAATAAAATAGAAAGAAAATTGTCTTGTATATAAAGTACAGAAAATCATAATACATGTCTATTTAATGAATAAAAGTGAGGATACAGCAGGAGAAAAATACAGTAAAATGCAAACTATGTCACCTAATGCGTTCTGATAGTCTGTCTAGAGTTTACACAAATTGTCTTCTTGTTAGGTATATCTGCATCAGTAGATTTCTTTAGCTGAAAGAACCACAAATCTGCTAACAGACAAGAAGTTGGAAACCTTCTACAGACTCTTAGAGGTTTTGCACCTAAGTTTATCAACCTGAGAAGTAATAAATAATAGTTACTAGACGTGAAGTCAAACATTTCAAAACGGAGAATGCTGTTCCAGCTCAGGTCAGAAGAGATATCTAAGGTTAACTGTTCCATCATTCATTGCTCATGGTCTTACAGTAAAAAAAAAAATTGCTTTGCTGTTCAAAAAGTAAGATTTGCACTATGTTTCTGTTAGCAATTTATTTCCACTGCTGTAACTGTGATCTGTTAACTGTAACCATCTTTTTTCTCTCCCTTGGCTTTTAATGTGAACAATGATTTAACTAATTGAGATTAAGAGAAGAACAAATATCCTTGGTATCACCTACTGTTATGAAGTACAAATACCATTCTTTATTCAGGACACTTTCCTGAAGGATTTTTAATACCTAATTCTAGTTACGACATTTGGAGTATTATGTAATATTTCTTTAATCTGGAGCTCAAAATGGTTACTGATACTAAATGAAGTTCTGACAGGGGTGCAGTTATGCTACAAAGATTTTGTTTTCAGTAACGTACTCAGAGAAGTGCTTTAACATCACCAGGAGTGAAATATTCCATCTGTATAAGTAGGAGTGGTATGCATTTTATTGGTTACCACAGTTTGTTCATGCTAGATTTTTCTAAAGTCATGTTCTTCTGGGAGACTTGACACTGAGATTAACAATTAGAATGGAAGGGTTGTATTAAGCATTGGATAATTCTCTCTCAATGAAATTATTCCATTTTGACATTAATGCAGTCGATTACCAATTGACTCTTTTTTTACATTCAAATAAGAGCTGATTCTACATTCCCAAATAGCTCATGTTGTTGAAGGCATATAAAGCTATGACTTCACTGTCTCTTCTCCTGCTATGCTTGATTCCTTAATGCTTTTGATCTTGCACAGGATTTTAGAACACAGAAAAGGAGATAAAAAGTTATCTCACTCTCTTTGCTAGCATAATAATTCTACTTTAACACAACGATTCAATGTAAAGAGCATGAATAAGGGGTGTCCCCTTATACCATTTCAATGGATACAGAGAGATTTGTTGAATTCTGTCTCTTCTGTAATTGCTAAAACATTTCAGCTCTCGGAAACCACTGATTGCCTCAGGTCCTGAAATCATTAAAAGGTAAGGCATTTTGTAAACTGCCAACATTCACCCTGAACTCTGTCAGACTATAAATCCCTTTCATCAGGTCAGCAAGCAACATCAGAACATTTCCAGGAAACACTAAAGATTTTCAACTTTGAGCGTTCTTGGAGTGTGCTGTAAGTGCAGGACATATCACCCTAGGAATCTGCAACACAAGTGTCCCTACAGCCACATTCAAGAATGCCAAGTCATGCTAAGTCATGCAGGAGGGTTAATGTTCTGGCCTGGAGGCCACCCTAGGCTTCACTTGATGCATTTTTTGCTCTATCCTCTTGGAAGCAGTGAATTCTTACTGTGCATTGTTAAATGTTGGATGCAACCTAGTATTACAACTAGCAAAACTGTTGCACATTGGAATAATTTTCCTGATGTGTTTATGTTAGTTACAGTTTTAAATTTGCAGGAACACCACAGTTCTGATATTTATAAATTTTTCTACGATTTCCTTCTATGAGAAATTTCTTTATAACTCACTGAGGAATATAATGGATTCACCTAGGAGCAAGAACAGAAGGTAAAGGGAGAAGAGAACTCCAAGTATATTATGGTTCCAAGTATAGTATGTATGGATATACTGAATTTATATTCTTCGAAAGCACTCACACGCAACTGTGTGTAATTCACATAATGGAGTCTATAGATTCAAAAATATAACATCAGCATATCCCATTAAATGTGTATTTAGTTTGATGTTGAATTTGGCTTGTTAATGGTTTTAATTTCTCGCTTTTGTTTAATTTTCACTCAGAAAAATTTTGTGTGTAGATCTTTTGAGATTCTTACATGGAAGATTTGTTTACATGTTTGTTTTAATTGCATGTAGTGTGGTATAATGACTATTGCAAGTCCCTTTCTGCAGTCTCATCAGACAAACAGCTGATCAGAATCCCTACTCACAGTCCCTGTGAGGGACTGGAGAAGTTTACATTTTCAGGTCACCCAAAAAGTTAGTTGCATAAATACTCTATCTCCCTGATACAGCAACTTGTGATTCATAGGGATCCATCATACTGTCTGTGAACTATTTTCCTCTGTTCCTTGTGATATTTTGCAAGTGCATGTTTGTCTATATAAAGATTTAAGTATGTTGACCACCTATTTTGTAGAGAATTTAGTGAGAAGTTAATATTTTCTTTAAATCTTTCTTACTGACTCTCTTACTGAAGCACCTGTTCTTTTGCATCCCCTCTCTGTAGGTGTTAAGGTGTAGAATGGATTCTAGAGAGTAAACTGCATGAGATTATGATGAAGGAAGGAAACGTCACAAGTCAGGAGCAGGACACTCAGCAAAAATCAAGTAAAACATATTAGATCTGAAGCTGAGCAGAAAACAGGCTCCATCTGAAGCTAAAGTGGTACGTAGGGAAGAAAATATGGGTTAATGTTGTGAGCAGTTGAGGGGTGTGTGCATACAGAAGTGTACTAAAGACTTGGAAAAGGACATTTGGGAGGATTGGCCTCAGTTCTCAAGTAGGATTCTAAGGAATAGCTCTGCAATCAATAAACAAACCCCTGTCCATCTTGAACAGCCTGAAACAGAAAAACAGCAGCAGAACTGGGTACTGTACCCTGATTATAGTTGTAGCTTTAGGACTCAAGCACTAAGAAAGAGCTGCCGCATAGAACCATAGAATTATAGAATGGTTTGGGCTGTAAAAGACCTTAAAGATTCCAACACCCTTGCCATGGCCAGGGCCACCTTTTGTTAGACCAGGTTGCTCAACTCCCCATCCAATCTGGCCTTGAATATTTCCAGGGATGAGGCATCCACAACTTCTCTGAACAACCTGTTCCAGTGCCTTACCACCATGAAGTAAACATAATGTAAAAATAAACTAAAGTAAACCATACTGTAACTTAATAATCACTGCTATGCTGTGGAGAGAAACCTGTCTGCCCTTCCTATAATGAGAATATGGATTCTCATTAAACAACTGGATTCTCATTAAACAATTAGCTTACAACATTTTATTGTGTATTAGCTAATAGTACTAAAACTTACTCTGAGATGTCTTATGTCATTTTAGGAAAATTAAAGTGTAAGCCTGTGAAGCAGAGATGCTGCTTTATTTAAAACTCATATTTGAAAAAAGCAAAACAAAACCAAACAAACAGAAAGTATAGCACCTAAACTTCAGGGCAAGGTGTTAGTGGTTTCAGGATGCTACCTCTCTATTTACTGTTTTTTACATTCTACTTATATAATATCTCTTGGTCAGTGGCTCTAAAATACTTTTTATAATCAAAAGGTTTGTTTTTCCATTATTGAAATTAGTGAGATAAGTATCACTGCACTGAGATAGGACAGGCTACACAGTCAGAGGAGTAGATAGTGCCACTGCCTGATGAAACACAGAGAACACTGATCATTCTGACCATCTCATTTTGACATCTAGCAGTTGCTATTGTATGTTTGCTGATGAATGCTTTTTCAGGGTGATCACTTGAAGCTGCTGAAAGTAAAGACATCTGCCATTTTTATGCTTATGTGGTCTTAGACAAAACTCCCTCTGTTGTTTGCTTGACAGAGAAGAATACAGCTCATCTTACTGTAGAAAGGCTGGGACTAGACTTTCAGCATCAAGTCGTTCTCAGACAATACCTTTTCTGTGATCAAAGCATACGAGGGATGTATGCTATATCCAAGTTCATGTTAACTCCTCTGTGCAGACAATAGAAACAAAAAGGGAGAAACACATTTAGCCCAAAGAAACAATCTAATTCTTTTCTAGAAATCTGATTTTTATTAAAGAATGTAATTTCTGATCAAATATATGAACAGTAGAATTTGTTTAAATTCCCCTGTTGCCCCCAGCCCACCAACACTTTTTTTTATTTGAGGTATTCTTTAATATTTTGTTTCCAGTGTGCCATTTCAAACATTCCTTTTCCATATATTTTTTTTTTACTTTCTTTTCCCACCATAGCCCTTTATTAAACTAAACACATTTAGAAAGGCAGTCACTGAATTGAAGTCACATTCATAAACATGCAATTATTAATGATTAAGGAATACTTTAAACTCTTTTTTCTTTTCCCATATTTTGACCAATACCGTGTGGAGTACATTGATACATCAGGTATATTAAAAACAAGTGCCAAATTGGTAAATTCTTTTTTTGTTTCGGAGAACAACATATCTGCAGCTACTGAAAAGTGATCTGTGAAAACAAAGCATGTAAAAACACTTCTTTTTAAACCAGCTAAACATGTGCAGTTTAACAACATAATCAACAGTTTATGGGGATTTTATCTATAATTGCATTTGTACTCTGTCACATAATCTCATATTATTAAATTGGTTTCATTAGCTTTTTATTGACTATTAGAAACTTCTTTACTGAAACTCTATCTTGCCTATGAGTTAAAATAATGAATTCATTTATGAATGGATATATTATTTCATAGTTTTCATCATCCTTGAAGCAAGGCAATTAAATATTGCCATCATACGAAAAAGTCAGACAAATTCAAATACTGTACATTTTTATTTGTTCTTTTTAAGTAATGTATGCTTCCATTACTTTTAGGATTAAAAAAAGACAGTTTAATACTTTTAAGCAAGTCTTATCAAGGACTACTACTCTTCAATATGTGAAAGAATAACCCATTTTTCTTAACATATCAACTTCTTGTTTGTTGCTTTTATTTTCATCATTATTCCACAAAAAAAAAAGTTTTCTTAGAGAATTTATTTCATAGAAGGAAAATAGTCAAAGATGACTAGATTCTGACTTTGATGGTTCCACAAAATCAGAAGTTATTCGTACTCTAATTGTTATGTTCTAGAGAGTGACTGTGACCTCCATATTAAATTCCATCAAATTCCCATGTTATCTGAAAATCTGTTTGCATCTCTGGTTTTGGGTTCCCTATGCCATCTATGTAGCTTCTGGTTTTTTGGAAAAATTGGAAGAATCAGTGTAGAGACATTCATAGTCTTTGGGAGCTTTCAGAAGGATCCAGTCAGCTAAATATGCCCGAATCACTCAGGTAACATCAGGTCTAGTTTATAGCCCAGAAAAAAAAAAAAAAAACGCAGATAGGTCCACTTTTTCATAAATGCTGGTAGTTATAGTGGTAGTTAATTCAGAAAGTCAGAAATCTAGACTGAAGTATACCTCTGCTGAGAAAGTCTAGCCTAACTGTTCCCCGTACATAGTTCTCACTCTGAACACCTGGTTAAGTCAAGGCAACAGTGTCCTTCCATTTTATTTAGAATCATAGAATCATTTAGGTTAGAAAAGACCTCAAAGATCATAAAATCCAACTGTTCAACTAACACTGTCAAGTCCACTGCTAAACCATGTCTTTAAGTGCCACGTTCGCATGTCTTTTAAATCCTGCCAGGGATGGTGTCTCAATCACTTACTCGAGCAGCCTGTTCCAGTGCTTGATAACCATTTCTGTGAAGAATTTTTTCCTAATATCCAACCTAAACTTCTCCCGGCACAACTTGAGGTCAATTCCTCTTGTCCTGTATCTTATCTGGAAGAAGAAACTCACTACAGTCTCCTTTCAGGTATTTGTTAGAGAGCAATAATGTCTCCCATCAGCTTCCTTTTCTCCAGGCTAAACAACCCAACTCCCTCAGGTGTTCCTCTAAGATTGTGCTCCAGACCCTTCATCAGGTTTTGTTGCCCTTCTCGGGACATACTCTGGGACCTCCACGTCTTTCTTGTAGTGAGGGGCCCAAAACTGGACACAGTACTTGAGGTGCAACCTCCCCAGTGCCAAGTGAGAGGGACAATCTCTTCCCTGGTCCTGCTGGCCACACTATTTCTAATCAAGCCAGAATACCACTGGCCTTCTTGGCCACTCAGACACATTGCTGGCTCATGTTCAGGGGCTGTCAACCTGCACCCTCAGATTCTTTTCTGCATTTGCAGGTGCCAAGACTAAGTTGGGAGCTATCTAACAAATCATGAAATTCAAAAGCCAGATGCAGAAAATGCTTCAGAAGAATTTTCAAACTAAATCGAAATCTCACCACAGCTCTGCATAAAAAAATTAAACCCCCAAACAAAACAAAACCTACTTTTTTCTATTAAAAGAACCCTCTGTAAAAAAATTGTGTCACTTCATCTGGGAATGTAAAAGCTCTCTGTTGATATTTGAAGCTGAAATCATAGGTAATTATTTCAAAACTGTGTTTTCCTCTCTGGCTTTTATACCTTACACAAATGTATTTTTGGAGCATTTCTGTAACTACCAATGTCTTGAATAATGTTCATCAGATTCCATGTGAATAATGCAAGTTCTCCATTTACTAATTTACAATGAGGCTAAATATAATGATACGTGCAATTCTTCTGAAACAGGAATACTATAAAGTGACTCACTTAAATGCATGTTTTCTCAAATTAGTCATTTCTACACTCCACAAAAAATATTGGATAATTCTGTAATTATTCTGGACATTCCAAGGAAACCCATGGATATGCATTTCATGACAAATGAAAAACAAGTAAAGAAAGTGTTTTGATGATATATATTCACTGTTCTGCCTAACGAAGAAGAAATGTATACCATGTATATTTATCTATAACAATATTTTTACTGCGAATTTTACCATAAAAACTCTATTTTCCTTTAGAATCTCAATATAGTGTTATAGTCACCCTTGTCTTATTTACTGTCACCCTGATACACTGTTTGTAATTAGCCTATGAAATACATTGGGACTATACGGTAAAATAAATTGCTACTGCTAATATTAAGCAATGTATATTAATAAAATCTGCTTCAGTGCTGTCTAATTTACCTCCAGTCATCCACTGAGTTTATTATTTTAAGACAAAGTTATTTACTAGAAGTATATAGTATAAAAAAAACCAAAATAAATAATAAGATTTGTCTACTGAAGGATAAAGCTACCACAGATTTTTATTCTAATTTTCATATCCAATTCCATTATAAATAATGAGAACTATTTATTATTTAATGTTTCTTAGTTCTATAAATACATTAAACATATATACGTAATTACATATACACATATACCTATATTTATATTTATTTACAATAAAAAAGAATGAAATCAACTATTCTCACAGTGTTGCCAATCATTTAAAAATTAACTTTAAAAATAGTTTACATTAAGACCTTAACTATTATGCCCTCAGTAGCAAGTTAAGTATTACTATCCTTATATAAAATGTCATTAAATTGTCAACTACAGCAAGATTTAACAGTCGGCTTTGAACCTCAGCAAGACTTTTTCCATTTCTTGATTTCTCCCCCCATTATTACAAAGTTCTTAAACCCAGTCTGAAACCGCATTCATTTCTGCCATAGTTGTTTGCAGTTGCATAATGGATGGATTTCTGCCCATGTAGTTTTAAACAGATGGATGGTATGGGCATCACCTGCTGGGAATGGAATGGCACCATCAGGATTGCTTTGCATTTCTAATAGGAGAATAATACTTTTGTAATACCAAATGTGTAGATAGAGAAGAAAATCATACAATTTACTGGAATTGAGAAAACAGCTGGGACCTTTGGCAAATGTTTCTATTCTTGCCTGTCATTGAGTGTTTATTCTAAAAGCATCTGTAGCGCTGCAGGCAACATTTTTTCCTGAGTGAAGAACCCTGTGTGTTGCATTGGGTACCTCACATTTCCTTTAAAAACAGCATGAAAACTTTCTTGTTTTTGAAACTTTTTCCTTTATTGTCTTGTGAATAAGTAGGAGATAAATATCTAGCAAATATAGGACTACAAACATGCTATATGTTTTCAATTTAGAAATGCAAAGTCATTATTGCATTGACAAGAGCTTGGGATTCCCATGCTGATATTCAGCCATAAAAATTAGTTAGTCTACAGCTAAAATCTTTCTTTCTTTCTTTTTCTTTCTTTCTTTCTTTCTTTCTTTCTTTTTCTTTTGTTTTTTTCTTTCATTCTTTTTCTTTCACTCTTTCTTTCCTTCTTTCTTTTTTCTTTCTTTCTCGATAAAACTTATATCCATGTTGTGTTCTCTTTAAATTTCGTCCTTATTATGAATTGTTAAATGAAATATGAAACACCATAAAATTACAGAGCAAAGTTTCTTTGCAACTTGGCTATGCGTTGACAATAAATTCCCTGGCTATTTTGTCTTTCTGCATCCTTGTTAACCTTTGAGACATAAGCACCTTATGATAGGAAAGAGGGAGGCAACCATTTTAAGTGAAAAATAATATAATATTTACTTGACAAAGATACTTTCTTACCGAAGGCTTTAGAGAGCAGAATAAGGAAAAATTAAAAGACTAAGATAAATTGAGGGTAAACTGAGAATTTTTCTGTGACTCTTCTTAGACGGATTGTTAGTGTTTCTGTGGAACTTTTCTGAATGGGATTGTGGATTACCTTGTACCCTTTCGCTTTATGTAAGAACTTGAAGCAAACACCTTGAACCAAAACTTTCAAATATAATTTTTGAACTATGCTGAAATTTTATTCCTGTTTCTGTTCTATTTTTCATGTTTGACTACACATCTTCTCAAACAGTAAACAGCACGTTCTCATGTGTCCTCACTGATTCCTAGTTGCATTAGAGGTTGCTAGATTTTCCAGTCTTGAAGGGTTTATGTAGATTTTTTAGCACTTCTAATGACTATGGTACACATCTGGGGAAAGTATACACCATAGTTTCTGATCTAGTAGAAGCATTCTGTTACAGCACAAATGGAAGTTGCATGTTAGTTCATAGTCCTTCTCCCCCATACTGCTCCTCTTCCAGAAAATGTCCTCAGAAAGAATTTTGATTATAATTACTCAAGCACTATGTCATCTGAGTTCTGTTCCTCTTCTGAAGTAAAAGAAATATTCTTCAGTAATACTTTGCAGGTAATACAATGTCATCTTTCTTAAGACTTTTTTTTTTTCAATAATCAACACTTTTTCTAATTTGTGTGACAGACAAAAATATATAAAAATGTATAAGAAAGTTGTAAGGACTGCAGTTATTTCTTCTGCAGTTTCCCATTCCCTTCTTTCCAGACCAATACTTAAATAAGTACTGAAGAATGGGTATTGAAAGGGTGGACAATCTATCTTCAAAAATCCTAATCCTGGGAAAGTGAAGAACATCTAAAAATAAAATGATTGTTTATTTTGAAACCTGTGATATTTCTATGTTTAAAAACAACTGGATATTTCAGTCAAGGGAATTTATACCTTCACAAGGCTTTAAATTTTCCGTAATTTGTCAAATTGCTCTTATTAAGGTTTCTGTAATAGGAAAAAAAAAGTAAAGCCTGAAGAAAACTACCAGTTCTTAGTTCTTGCTAAATAAACATGATGCTCTGACTTCCAATATTCTAAAATATTCCAGGTAAAGCAAAGCCCTTGTTTTCTGGCACTGGTCTGATCCATTATTTAGATGATCCGAGTTGGAAAACTTGTAAGAAGCTATTTATTTTCTTTTTTTTTTTCCAACTTTTTTTTTAATTATTTTTTTTTTCTGCTGTGCTGAATTAATGCTACCATAGAGAGGTTAACTGTCCATCTGAAGACAATAACATCAGCAAAATGTCACTTCACATGACATAGAATATAATATTGTGAAGTTCATGTCTTTAATCTAGATTGGAAATCTAAGGCAGTCTGTCACGGTGATTTTCTTATAAGCTTGAGAATATTGCTCTTTTGGATGTATGCTATTAGCCAACAATTGGAGTCCAGCAGATTGTATGAATATAAGAAGAAACTTTCTCTGAGGAGCTGTTTAATTTGATGCAGTCCTGCTTATTTATAAACAAAAATTGTTTTTATCTGGTCACTGCACAAATCAGATAAAAAGTGATTTGGAACTATGACCACAGAAACCCTAACCTAAAACTCTCTAGAAACAGTCATGCCCTTGGATTTACCAGGTAATAGCCTTTGGTTTTCAGCTTTTCTCTGCACTTGCTTTTTACAGAATCACAGAATATGCTGAGTTGGAAGACACCCACAAAGATCATCGAGTTCAACTCCTGGCCCTGCACAAGAATCACACCGTGTGACCATGTGACAGTATTGTCCAAACCCGTCTTGAACTCTGTTGGGCTTGGTGTCGTGACCACTTCTCTGGGGAGCCTGTTCCAATGCCCAACCACCCTCTGGATGAAGATCCTTTTTCTAATATCCAACCTAAACCTCCCCTGACACAACTTCAGGCCATTCCCTTGGGTCCTGCCACAGGTCACCACAGAGAAGACATCAGTGCCTGACCCTCCATTTCCCTCATGAGGAAGTTGTAGACTGCAATGAGGCCTCGCCTCAGTCTTCTCTTTTCCAGGTTGAACAGACCAAGTGACCTCAGCCACTCCTCATACGGCTTCCCCTCAAGGCTCTTTACCATCTTCATTGTCCTCCTTTGGAGGTTTTCTAATGGCTTAAATATCTTTCTTTTATTGAGGTGCCCAAAACCACACACAATACGCAAGGTGAGACCACCCCAGTGCAGAGCAGAGTGGGACAATCCCCTCCCTCGATCAGCTGGCAATGCTTTGCCTGATACGCCCCAGGACACGGTCGCTCTCCTGGCTGCCAGGGCACTGCTGACGCATATTCAACTTGCCATCAACCAGGACTCCCAGGTACATCAGCGACTTTATTTTATACAGGACTCCACCAAAGATCTTAGAGGAGAACGAGTCAGTTTTGTTTCCTTTATTTCCACTTAATGAGGTGAAAGAGTTGACATGTTACTGATACAAGAGCTGTACATTTCCTCCAGTTGGGAAGAGCTGCATTATTTTTGTGATAATGCCAGTTTGTGATAATGGTTGGAGAAATGTAGTGGTGGTTGTGGTGGAAAAAAAAAAAAAGTGTTTTTTCCCCCTGGAGTTAAAAAAATGGGTGAAGCGAGCTTGTCCCTGCAACCGCAGTCCACGGAAGAGAGACCTTTGCTTGAAGTTGAAGGGCTGAGAGGGGTGAGAGGACACCTCCCTTGTGTGTAATGGAAGGAGATCCAGCTACAGTTGCTGCATGGAAGAAGAAAGGCTGCTGCCTTGAATGTGGAAAGAATCTTTTCCTTTTTCCCTTCTGGACTTTTATTGGAGGGAGAAGAGATTTGATCCAATGTAAATACTGATTTATCATAGGAGAGATAGTTAAGATTATGTATACAATGTATTATAATATTTATTTGTGTAGTGATTGTAATATAATTCCATTCCCCCCATATTGAGTCTTGTGTTGTGTGTGGAAACCCCTCTCACACTGGGGTGAGTTGTGGGAGGGGGCTTGGACTCAGGAATTGGATTTTTAGGGGTCTCAAACTATGGCAGTGGTTATGTAAAGGGAGAGTACTAACAACAGTTTCTGAAGGATACAGAACTCTTTGCTGTAAAAATAAACACTAACAAGCTAATTCTTTCCTTAAGGCTGATGACTTCCCCAAGACAATGCTATAGCCATTGGCTCATATTTTTCTTTCAAATGAAAGGATATGAAACAATATCGTTAAGAGTTTTATTTGCCTCAAGGATTTGCAATTGAAAAGATATTGCTATATGTTCAGAGAATTCTTCTAATAAACTACTTTCAGAAGAGATTTTTTACTTTTTCATTCATATAAGCTATGCAGTATCTGCTGAAAAAAAGGAGAGAAAAAAGAAAAATTCTACTTTTTCTTGCAGTGATTGAGAATAGAGAAGATTCTAATAAAAAAAAAAACAAATTAACAAGAGAATAGGCAGTTGTCTTTTGCTTCTTTTCCTCCCACCAAATATCAGCCACAATTTTATCACTTTACTTGTTATAGCTGCCAGTAAAATACAGATATTTGTGCAAAATTACCACACAGTCATACCTGAGAACTTAGCTGTTATTTACCAGAGGGATACACATAACTTACCATGTAGCATTACATGTTTGCCCACAGTTTGTTTCAGTCTTTGATAATGACTATTAGCTTTGTAATATTAATGTAGAATTTGAAAAAAACATATAGAAATCAATGTCAAAAGGCAACGTAATGGGATATATATTTTACATTGATGGGCCCAAATAGAGAAAAATGTATATTAGGTATTTCCTCTGAAATTTATTAGACACCCAGACTTTGACTGTTGCAAGAGCACAGTCATATATTCTGGAAACTTGTTTTGGAATTATCCACTGAATTTTCATCAGTTGTGATTAAAGAAGCTTAAATCTAGCCAGTAATATCTGCAAACTTTTTAAGACCAACAGTCAAGTAGAGTTCTTTTCATGTAAGAAAAACAAGAATATGAAGGAAAAAGTAAGCTCGTGTTTTAGCTAAATGAAGGCAAAAACAGAGATAAACTTAATTGAACAGATGGTCATAAACTAATCAGTATTAAACTCAAGCTGGAAGTTACACACAGTCTAACTTTCAGAGCATGAGGTTCTGAAACAATTTGTAGATGGATTTCTTGACCTACTATTGTTCATATAGTAACATTTTATATAGTAATGAACACATTTATGTACCTGCAACAGTACTTGAAGACATCACATATGATCTCTGAAGGTCACTTCCAACTCAAACTACTTTAAGATTCTATAATTCCATTGCTACTGACATGTTGTCAAGTCAAAGTCATCCATCTCTGCTATTTTATAAAGACTTCTCCACAATGGTAATATTTTCTTACTTCAACAGTTAGTATTCAAATTGTCAGCATGCATCTGCTTAAACTAAGGACATAAATAACTTGCATATTAAAGAGCAGGTAGTCTCTATTTTCCGATTCCCAAATGGTTGATAATTTTTTTTCAAAAAACAAATATTCACAACCAACAATTTTCTTTAAGAGATCATGAGTTAGATATTTGGTAAGAAAGGAAATAACTGAAGAAAATGAATGACAAATTATTATCCACTTATATTCTCAAAAAAACTTACTTTCGTTCCAATATAATTTTAAAAGTCCATTAAGCTACTTTTTACATTAATATAAATACCAAAACCCATACTATTCTCTGCACGGCACTTAAACTATTAGTTTATGAAATTTGGTATAACATTTGTCTTTTTTCTTTCCCATGATTGTATTTATTTTTTCCTTATGCATAATTCACCAACAAACATATCTTTTCTAACTGTCATCTATAATCCTGATACTGGTTTTTCATGCTAATCTCTAGTTCAGGAGGACTTAGGGGTTTTTTTGCAGTAGTTTAAAGGAACATCACATTGTCCCTTGATAGTCTTTAATTTGCAGTTACTTCACATGAAATAGTGTACAGGCTCTTAGTTCCTTTAAATTTAATCAAACAGCAATTCATCTCTGGACCTTCAGAAAAGCTCTGTTTCTCAAAACCACAATTTGAACAAAAGGATGAAATAGGAAAAAAAAAAGGGTAAAAGAAGAATAAGATTCACAATTTCCCTGAATATTATTTTCTCTTAATTTTTGGAGAGAGGAAGAAGTCTGAAAGCCTCTTAACCAAAATGTTATTGTTATAGTGCAACAATATTATTAAAGTTTGAAATAAAGAATTTTATTGGGATGCATATACATGCGAACAAGAATGCTTAGTTCTTTCCTCCTGTTCTGCAACTTCCCAAGGGAAAATGAATATCCAAATTTTTGATCTAATATTTTTATTTAAGCTTAGCATGTTCATGCATTTCCAATAACTGTTAACTTTCTGAGTCTGAGTTAATAAATCTCCTTATCTTTAATTTACATATAAATACTGAGATTTACAAATTTTCATTTTTACTTCTTGTATAGAAGTATTTCTAAGCTACTGTCTATACTATAGATACTGACATTGGGAACTCTGGGACATTTTCTTCTAAATTAAGTTGATAGTTTACTTAGAGACTCAAATGGACTCCTACAAAGATGAAACAGCAAGTATTCATGAATAAATGAAGGTAGTATTCAACTTTTTTCTATTTACATAATTTGCAGCTTGCCTCCTTCTCATTTCCATGCCTGCAACAGGGAGAAGGAAAGCCTACAATAAATGCTATAAGCTTTGCTTGAGAAGATAAGTGTAACTAGGATTTGATTTCACCATAAACGATGAAGAAATTGTCTGTCATAAGTTTAGTATTATATAGACTATTGGTTGTGAGTACCTAGCATACTGCTAATTTATTTTAAGGAGAACAATTATTGAATCTAAGTGTTGTCATTTAACCAAAGCCAGCAACTAAGTCCCACACTAAACTTTCCCATTCCTCCCCAGTGGGATGGGAGAGAGAACATGATGGGTAAAAGTAAGAAAACTTATTTATTGAGATAAAGGCAGTTTAATAGGTAAAGCAAAAGCCATGCATACAAACAAAGCAAAACAAGGAATTCATTCAGCACTGCCTAAAGGCAGGCAGATGTTCAGCCATCTCTGAGAAATCAGGGGACCATCATGTGTAACAGTAACCTGGGAAAACTGACACCATCACTCAGAATGTCTCCCCTTCCTCCTTCATCCCCCTCTTTATATGCTGCGCATGATGTCATATGGTATGGAATATCCCTTTGGTCAGTTTGGGTCAGCTCTCCCAGTTATGTCTCCTCCCAAATCCTTGTGCACCCCTAGCCGACTTGCTGGTGGGGTGTAGAGGCAGAAAAGATTGTGACTTTGTGTAAGCACTGATTGATCAGCAATAAGTAAATCATCCATGTGTTATCAATGATGGGTTTGGATAGATCTGAAATATATCTACGCTAGTTACCATGAAGGAATTTAACTCTATCCTAGCCAAAACCATCACACAAGGCTTAGTCATAAACTGCATCAGCACATCCTCTCTACAGGAGGCTAAGTTGCCCTGTAAGCAAGCCAGATAAGTCACTCTTTAATCCATAACTGCAAACCTAAATCACTATGTGGGTTTCCTTTCAGTAGATATCAAGACTGCTGAGCCAAGATGAGAAGTCACATGATCCCAGTCTGACTCTTTGTGGACTCAGGGCTCTTTGTGCTTCTACAACAAGACTTGATGTTATAAAGTGTCCAAGTGTTTCAAAGTTTGCTAATACAAATTGAGGTGGCATGATGCACTACTGCTACTTTGAAATGTCATAGTATTTCTTCTAAGTTAGCAAAAGTGTTTTACTTTTAAACATACTACTGTTTAAATATTTAACTATTGCATATTGATGTCTTCAAAAAAAAAACAAAGCCTCTTTAATAATGTTAATGTGCTACACAAACAGTAAGAATCATGCTTTTTGTCCTGCATACTTAAAGTATACCTCAAGGCCTTTAAAGCAACTATCATACCACAAATGCACAGATGGAGAAATTGAGACAACTAAAGAACGAACTGTTACTCTGACTTCACTCGTTTTTGCAGTTTGGCTCTGCACTCAGAGGTGGACTGAGCTCAAAAATCTAACAAAAATCTTCCTTGAATTGTTATTCTACCATGAAGCTTTTGTACTCGTTCCTTCAGCAATCATTCTGGGGGCATATAGGTACCAGTTAGCCACTTCTGGCTCTTAAGTGCCTACAGAGGTGTCCATCAGCCCCTTTTTCTCTTTCTTCTACACGTGTAGAAGACACATGGTACACTATTTTCAATACTTTTTACCAACTAAATGAACTAGAGAAATAATTTTCTACTATTTGTTCTCTAGAATCATGATTTAGTTCTGTTTATTGAGGATCTTAGCGAGCGAGTGTATGTAGTATTTTATTGTTTTGTTACCACAGAAGAGACTGCTTTGGTGAGCTGATGTCCTCTAGAAGGTGGAAGTGAGTTGCATTTTGAACATATTCAGGGAAACAAGGTTTGAGACAGTGTAGGACATGACAGGAGTAGGATTCTGATGGTTACATTGATAACATAGGATTCCACAGCTTAGAGAAAATTTTCTGATGGGAGCAGAGCATCAGGTCTCAGAGACAAGGAAGGAACTCTTGGAGATATCAGAGGGAAGTGGTCAGATGCTCAATGGCCTCTTCTTCTTATACTTCCTTGCCAAGAATAAAATGGTGTGAAAAAATATGCAAACTCTTTTACTTTGTGCATAAAACCTTTTTACTGGTCCATTTCCTCTAGTTAAATTGTGGGGAGTTTTGCGTAGTTGGTTTTGTGGCATTTTTTAAATTATTTTTATTTTGTCTACATTAACAATAACTTCATTAAGGAAAACATAAAATGATTTTAAAATAATGAGTCTTTTTGAAGAGTTGAATATAGAGAAAAAACTGATCTTCTAAGAGCAGCGGCAAATAAATCAGTCATTGAAAGATTGCCTTTGGAGTCCACAGGTGACAGTAAACATTGAAGAGATATAAGGATGCTCTGACAGTGTCACAGAGACCACCAAGGCTTCAGAGGGTTGACTCAAAACAATTGGAGATATTTAAAAGACATGTAGTTGTGACATTTAGGGACATAGTTTAGTGGCAGGCTTAGCAGTCCTGGTTTAATCGTTCAACTCAATGATCTTAAGAGTCTTTTACAGCCTAAATGACGATGAGGAGCTGTTGATTCCCTGAAGGCAAGGTGGCCCTGCAGAGAGACCTCAACAAATCAGAGGACTGGACAATCACCAACCGTATGAAGTTCAACAAGGGAAAGTGCTGGATTCTGCACATGGGATGGGGCAACCCTGGATGTTTGTACAGACTGGGGAATGAGATGCTGGAAAGCAGTGCCACGGAAATGGACCTGGGGGTCCTGGCTGACAACAAGTTGAATCTGAGTTAGCAGTGCCCTGGCAGCCAGAAGGGCCACCTATGTCCTGGGAGACATCTGGCAAAGCATTGCCAGCTGAACGAGAGAGGGGATTGCCCGCTCTGCTCTGCACTGGTGTGGCCTCACCTTGAGTATTGTGTGCAGTTTTGGAAACATCCAAAGGAGGGTCATAAAGATGATAAATGGCCTTGAGGGGAAGCTGTATGAGGAGTCATTGAGGTCACTTGATCTGTTCAGCCTGGAGGAGACTGAGGCGAGACCTCATTGCAGTCTAAAACTTCTTTGTGAGGGGAAGAGGAGGAGCAGGCACTGATCTCTTCCCTGTGGTGACCAGTGACAGGACCCAAGGGAATTGCCTGAAGTTGAGTCAGGGGACGTTTAGGTTGGATATTAGAAAAAGGATCTTCACCCAGAGGGTGGCTGGGCATTGGAACAGGCTCCCCAGGGAAGTGGTCACAACACCAAGCCTGATAGAATTCAAGAGGTATCTGGATGATGCTCTCAGGTACATGGTGTGACTTGGGGATGGTCCTGTGCAGGGCCAGGAGTTGGACTCAATGATCCTTGTGGGTCCCTTCCAACTCTGCATATTCTGTGATTCCATGATTCTGTAATTCTGCAGTCTCTAGCCAATTTAGGGTGTTGTAATTTCCTTTTAGGTACCTTTTTTGCATGGTATTGATGTTTATTTCTAATATGCTTTGTCACTAAGTCTCAGGGACAAGGGTATTACAAGCTGATGTTTCTTTCATCTTACTTGAGTAAAAAGCAATAAAAAATGGCATTTCCAGTGCCATCTTTCAAAAAATGAGCAAACTTTTGGTTGAACTTCTCAATATGGAAATGTGCAGTAAAGGTAAATACTGCTGTTTCCAGATCCCTGGAGATATTTGCTTGTGTGTAACTAGGATCTGACACAGAAACTGTTCCTGGGACCATTCTCCATCTAAGCTGCAAACCACAAGCCTTGCATTTCTGTCTTTACCATTCTTCAGCTCAAGAGCTTCTAGTACCTGCCGAAATATAGAGAAGAACGCCAGCATATGAAAGCCGGTCTGTAGTGGGAAGAACCAGCTGATGTTCTGGCACAGATACTCAGCACAATATTTTTACAGATTAACCATGCACAAGATGTGGTTTCTTGTGATCATGCCTTGGCATTAAACATGAACAATGGGTCTGGCACATAAACTATTCACAAGCTCTTTTTAGAAATCTAAAGGATTTGAAAGTGTCCATGTGTCTCTACTAAACAATCATTTGAAAGAGGAAAAGCTGTCATTTACGAGCAGCTGCTCATCTTCAAAACATGTATATATATTCTCAACATTCCTTCCTATCTCTTTATCTTACAACAATTCTAAAATATGGGACTTTTTAGCTGGCAGGAACTACAAGGGGAGGTCATGTGGACCACACAGAGAAGAAACGGAGCCCCAAATGCAGACCTAAGAGTGACTGTATAGTAAAAGAAATCTGACTAACAGTTTCTATGAATAAATAACCACAAGTGTGACTTAAATTTACTCACACCATTTCAATTCGTGACCCCTGATGACACTACCAGCAAGACTGGTAACTAGCACAAAATATAATGACTGTGTAGAGGGTGAACATAATTACCCCTTGAGAACTGTCCTGTGGCAATTCATTCTTATGGGCCCCCAGTTAACAATAAATTTCAATTACTAAAGAACTTAAAATAATTTAAAAAACCCACAGCCTAACAATTCAGGTTCAAGCAAAGAAATACAGTACAGTAAAATCATCTTTCCTGTTTTAATATGTCTTAAAATGTACCTGCCTTTTCTAACACAGAATGACTTTAAAAGAAAATTGCATCAACAGTGAAAATAGCACCTCTGGAAGCTGAAAGTTTATTCTTTTTCTCAAAAATGAAAATCATAACTTTCCCCTTTTTGGGAGGGCTGGAGATGTGTGCAGGGGCAGATGGGCAGAGGGAATGTAGGTGAGAAACTTTTTCTTTATATTTAATTTCATAGCTGTGAGCAAGTACTGTGAGCAAATTTCACTGAAAATCAAAAAATCTAATATCATAAATCCAATGTTCTTCCCGTGTCATATTGCTCAAATACTTTTTCTCTATTAATACAAGGTTCAAATATTCAATTCTTCCTTACTCAATTGAGAAATGCATATTCTAAGATATTAATTTCAACTAGTATTACTTTTCTCATTAAAATTAAAATCTCTAGCAATCTAATAAATCAAATCAATATTTTTATGTACTTTAGTTTCCATGTTCCTATTTATTTCATCCTTGTTGTACACATATTAGCATAAATTTGTCTAAAACTCAGATTTTCTTTTTTGTTTCTTACTTGAATAGAGATATATTAAAACAAACAAACAAACAAAAAAAACAACACAAACCAACCTTGGCTGATATTCTCAGGCACATGGTGTGACTCTCCCATGGGAATGGTCTTGTACAGGGCTAAGGGTTGGATTCAATGATTCTTGAGGATCCCTTCCAACTCAGCATACTCTATGATTCTGTGATTCGGTGAAATTTATGAGGAAAAAAAATATTTTAAAAGTCCAAGACTGGGTAACTAAACCCTGTAGAAGTCAAACATATAGGACTTCTCACATAGTTGCTTCAAGCTGTAATTAATAATGGCTTATTTTGATAGTTTTGAAGTTGAATCTCACTTTATCGTATTGCAGAGTGTGTTACCATGAAGTAAATTGTACAGCCATTTATACAAATGAACAAAAAAAGAAACCTTATTGTTAGCAAATTCACAAGAGAAAGTGCAGTTTTTATACGAGATTTTCTTTATTCAACTAAAACGTCATATTTGCAAGAAGCTGTTACAAAAATATTCCCATGTTTTTCAGTATGCTTACCTGTCCTGAAGGAGCGTAGATAAAATACAATTCAGACATGTCTCCCTCATTATTTCCAGAATTTCATTTGCAATTGACCTTTTGTTGATTCACAATGAGGCATTTAGAAATGTTTTAAGTCTTGTAAAAAAGTGTGCAGACTAATGATAATGTTCATGAGAAACATCAGCTATTGCTTAAAAATAGGAAGTGATTTAGATGAAATAATATACAAAAGACCTGATGAACCCATGTAGCTTTCATATTACTGTGCCTCCACTAATTTTACTACAATTGCCACCCACAGGCATTTGCAAATGAGAAAAGAATCATACAATTTCCTCTCAAATACACCTGAATTTTACATCTGTAATATTTTGTGGGTTTGAATGGATGATGACAGGAACAGTTCAAAAGAAATGTTTGAAAATTTCATACAGAAGTATATAATCATTGTTTTCTATCATTAAACAGATGATTAATTTCAAGTCTTAGTTGTTCAGTACAAGTTCTTTTAAATATAAATTAGGAAGTGTTTGGGTTTTCTTCTCTATTGAAAAATTAAAATATTTTCCATCTCTATTACTAACGAAGAGAGCAGGTGTAAGGTACATTATGCTCAGCAGAAATGTGTCAATCTTTTCAACATGATTTAAATTGGCGACTGCTGCTGCTGCTGCTTCTCCTTCTTCTTCTCATTTTTATTATCATTATTGTCATTACTTTCTAAATTGCGAGCAGAGAAAATATGGTTCAAAATCAAGCCCTGACTGTTTATTTTTGCAGATTGTAAAAGGTGATGGCTTTCTTGAAGACTCTTCGCCTAAAACTTAAACTTTCTCTACACAAAAGAGTTTGCCTTTTATTAAGCTTTACTTTATTCTGACTGAAATGATCCATGTTTAAACATACTAAGTCTTACCACAAATTAACTCTTCAGGTGATGTAGATTTTTAAGTCTATTTCACAGAGAATTAAGGTAACAGCAAATGAAACTAGAGCAGACTAATATTTGTATGGAAAAAATTACTACTTTATATTTGTCTTTGCAGTCCTCCTGTTACCATCTATTCTGATTGCATTTTCCATAGATTAACAGATATGTTTACCTGCCTTACCATCTGCTGAGATGACTGTTTTCAAGTTACCTGCTTAAATGCTGGCAGGGAGCATAAATTAAGCCATTTGTCATTGTGTGCTTGTAAAGTGAAAAACATTTTGACATTAGAAGTAGTATACATAGAAAAATGCTGCAAAGGAACAGCCAAAGAGGTTACATTCCTATATTAAGCAAGTTCAAGTGAGGAAAAGGTTGGAAACACTTAAGATCAAAAAATCTAAAATCCCACCATGTTTAAACCACCTAGCCAGATTTTGAGAATAGTGAAATTGGAAAGCATCCAGTTTATGCTTTTCTTTTTCTTACTTGTCTTCTGCTGGTGCAATCACAGCAACAAATTATTTCTTCTCTCTTTGTACAGAAGGCAGTATATTTTCCTTAACCCTTCCTTTACAATACAATAAAATCACAAAGAAAACCTTCTAACCTATTATATTTAGTAAGTAGAGCACTATCAAAACTAGTCACAACCTGAGTGAGTTTCCCTCACATACAACTAGAAATTACAATTTTCAAAGAATTTGAATAGAGATATTTTGTGGCACTCTACCATAAATTTACATGGTACATATTTCCATTTTTGAAAATTATATGGGATGAAAATTTACCTGTCTTTTTTATTAGATCATTTTAGTAAATAAATAATTGTGAGGGACACTTCACAACTGAAAATAAATACATACATGGACATTTGTGATGGAAAAGTCTTAGAGAATTGAGAGGTTGAAGATATCATAACCTAATTGTGTCATTGTTGTTACAAATTGTTTTTAGTAATCACAAATATTTTCAAGGGGATATAAGGTAGAATTAAGAATTCTGAAAGTCACCGGCTGTATTTTTAGTATCACAAGAAACTACATGATCAACATATACCTAGAGATTAATCTTTGTCTTTCAGTTCTAACTTAACTGGAAAAGATTCTTTCTTTTTCCTTCAGCTTCCCAAAATATTATCTCCTCTGTTTGTTTTTTTTTTTCACATAGCTAAGCAATAGATTATTTAGTACCAGGGCATGCAATTATTATCTTGGACCCAGTAATTCCCTTGGCTTCCCCAGTACAGGCATACTTATCCTCCAAAATCCTGTTTAGTAATCCACCGGTGTGACAAAGAAAAAAGAGTATGCAGTTGTCCTTTTTAACCATTATTTAACTCAAAGCTGCACATTTAGCGTGTTAAGTCTTCAAGGGTTAAAAGTGGGCAGATTGCACTAGATTTCTCCTTCAATCCTCTAAAATGAAAATTACTTGCCATCTTGTTTAACTGCCTAATGGGAAGAAGGAATCACAAAAGTTGTGGAAAGGAAAGGGAAGAATGAAAAGATATATAAGAGCAAAGCTTTTTTCTGAGATGTAATATCATAAAAGGATACCTTTTTATGGAAAATTTAGCAGGCATTCCCCTTAAGATAATATCTATCAGCCTCTCAGCTCAGAAAGCTGACAGAAAGAAGTAAAAATAAAGAAGAACAGGATTAGAAGTCTCAGAGAATCATCAGGCATACACAAAACGAGAGACTGAATATGTAAAGGACTTTTCTGTGTTCTTTTCTGTGACTTTTATTTTGGAAGAAACCTCTGGAGGTCATATAGTCCACAACAACAAAAAACCCACACCAAACAAAACAACAAAAGGCTTCTCAATGCTTTGCAACAAACTGAAATGTGTTTCAGTATTTCAGCATTGAGAAAATTGGTGAAAATGCACAAAATAAGGAACAACACAGCTAGTCTAACAGCAGCATCAGTGACCACAGTAGGAATATCACAGGATATGTGGAAATACACTCCCTTTGGAGTAACTAGCAGATTAAATCTTGCCAAGTAGGATCTACAAATGGATTAAAATGAACAACTAGAAGAAAAATGAACAAAATGCAAGGTTTCACACCCCAAACTCTTTTTTTCTAAAATTGTGGTAAGATATTTTTATAATAATTGGGCTGCTGCTGTCTGAAGAAAAGGAAATGAAAGACAGTTGATGGGTGGAAAATACATGTGAGAGGATCCCTGGGCCAAAGGGGCTGCAAGGCACTGACCCTGCGTGCAACATCCACCACCTCATGTTGAGGAAGACCACTGCAGTCATCCAGGGAGCCCCAGAGACACAGATAGGAATATGTAACACCAGAGAAGAGTGATTGGTGTTAGTCACATCTCTTGTTTAACACTTGCAAAGGTATCATTAATGAAGGTTTTCCATAATACTTTGGAAATTATTCATTAATATTTTTTGTAACTAAGTAATTATAATTGTTATGTTTGATTTGGATGTTAAATACTTGGTTCTTTATAAAAGGGTTGTGGAGGTTTTTACCTGTAACAGAGCATAGTATTTAAAATGTGACAGCATTCTTATAGTGAAATGTTCTGCATTGATAAAAAACATAAACAAATTATGTAGAATATGATAATCTTCTGTCTTTATTGTGTGCTAGAAGTTCTGCCTGAGGACAGATGAAGAGAAAGAGAAAGACTAATCTAATTGAACAGCTGCTTTTTTATTTGGGAAAAAAGGAGGGTAGACGAAAAGAAGCATGCAAAAAGTATCAAGGGTTTTGCATAAGACAGCCTGGCAAGCTTGCATTTCTGCTTATTAACTTGCCCTCCCATGAGCCAAGTTCCAAAACCTTCCTAGCCTTTGAAGGTTGCAGATACTTTTTAACAGGGTTAGTTATTGACAGCAAATCTTTATAGTCTCTTTTTCTTATTTAATCAAATGGGATGGAGAAACAGGCAAACTATTCAGATGGAGACCAAATTATAATGAAAACAAATAGTTTTGTAGGATTTTCAAAAGCTTGAATCTGCATGTAATTTTGTGTTGAACTAAAAACAATTATTTGGGGCAAAAAGTCTTTTGTAATGTTCAAAAACTCCTTTTTTTTTTCCTTATTGTAGCATTAACATGATGTCACGGAATTGTACAAGAGCAACTTCACACAGATAACAAACTCAAACAAAATTTAATTAGCAACCAAAACTGATGGTAAAAACTAATAAACAAGCGCAGTGGTAACCATGGCACTCCTTTGCCATTTAACAGGTTGCATGTTTGGTATAGCAGTCAGGGATATTCTTAGTACATAAACAAGGATGATGACCCAAAGCATTCATACACGCACACACATGGGAGGCCTCTCCCTCAAGGGCACCCAGAAGGTGGGTGCACTTCACCCAAAGGGACAAAGGATCACTCAAAAACATCCAATAAAAAAATAGTCACTCAAAAGACATTTGGCACAAATCTGGGGTAGTGGTGAGAGGGCAACAATGAACTTTCTAATGTCAATTTAAGACAGAGTGTTCTAAATATCTGGTGTTGCTACACAAGCAGCCTTGCACAAGCACTTCTTGAGCTGGCAGATAAAGCCACAGCAGGGGCATCTCAGCTGCATCTTTTCATCCAATCTCTATTTGACAGTTCCAGGGGGGGTTTTCCCCATTGGGCATGCCTTACCCTTATCCCTGTGCCAGCTAAGTGTGCAATTTAGTGCACAATTAAATGAATTGTTATTCCATGCACTGGGGCAATCATTATTATCTTCGTCAGAATATTTAATACACCAAGAGGGATTTAATGGCTAGGGCATGAACATCAACACTTCCATAGAGTGGTTTTCCATTGGGCTTCAGAGCAGGGTGTAGTTTCATCAGAGTTCCATCCCATGGCCTTATGAATTGGCTGAAGAATGTTATTACACTTGGCATCCCATATTGAGCTGACATTTATTGTGCCCAGTGGCCAACTATAAACAATGTGTGTAGTCTACATCCTTCATGGGGTTTTTTTTTAAAAATCCAGCTCTAATTATTATACTGTGCCCATTTTAGCTCAAGAGCTAATCATAGAATATCCTGGGTTGGAAGGGACCCATTAGGTTACTTAAAGTTCAAATCCTGGCCCTGCACAGGACAGCCCCAAGAAGCTCCTTGTGCCAGAGAGCATTGACCCCCATGTCCCTTTCCACAGCTTTGTGTTCCAGAATCTCATTCCCCCATCTGTACATACATCCAAGGTTGCTCTGTCCCAGGTGCAGAATCCGGCACTTATGTTTGTTGAGGTTCATATGGTTGGATGATTGACCAGCCCTAATTTTTCTAGGTCTCCCTACAGGGCCTCTGCCTTTGAGGGAGTCAACAACTCTTTCCAATTCAGTATTATCTGCAAACTTACTTTGGGTACTTTCGAGTCATGTTGACATCCTGTATGAAAATTGGCATCATTAGATAACTTAAGGGTGGGCAAAAGAGCTGCTACTGGTGTCAGGTTCATCATTCGTGTGAACCCCACTATTATCTTTGCCACTACATTAACATCCAAGTCCAAGTTGTCTGCACTGATCACAGTTGTCCCCCATAAGAGCAACAGGACAGTCCATTTCCATTGTCCTCTAAACTGTTTCCATTGCCATCTCTCTCACAGGATGCAGGAGAATAAGCGTTCCACTGTGGTGTCTTCCATGGGCTCCAAGGGAGTATCTGCTTCTGTGGCTTGAACACTTCTCTCCTCCTTTTCTTACCTTGGGGTTCACATTGTTGTTTTTCACGTTTTTTCCTGTACTTCACTGCTGTGTGGCATCTTTTTCCCTCTTTTTTAAATAATGCCCTTTTTTCAAAAAAGCATTATTTCTGTGACCCCAAAGGTGTGCTAGCATATACATGTTAAAGCTGTGAGCCAATACAACTAATATTCTTGGTTGTCCTCACAGATACAAATAGTTATGAAAATTATTTTTCAAAACCTTTCAATAGATTTTTAACATTCTCATTTCCATATCTAAGAATAGTCCAAATCTTCTGAGGAAAACCAGTATACACAGAATGAAGCAAAAATGTTTTGAACATGTTTTTCAAAATAATATGACATATGGAAAATTAGCTAGCACATGAGTAATAGGAAAGCTAGGATGATGACATTAGCTAGCATCATTCATACAAAATGTATTTCTAAATAATTGCTCTTCTCTGTAATTGCTTCCCTATGCCAACTAAGCACCATAAAGCAAATCAATCAGCCTAGACTGATTAAAGAGAGAACAAAGAAAACAACAACAGGAAAATCAGAACAAATCCTAATGAATGAAATGCTTTTTTTTTTTTTAAACTACAGAATCAATTAGTTTGAAAAACGCTTTTGAGATTGTTGAGTCCAACATATGACTTAACACCACCATGTCATCTAGTCCACGGCACTAAGTGCCACGTCTGGCCTTTCCTTAAAAGTCTCCAGGGACAGTGACTCCACCACCTCTCTGGGTAGCCCATTCCAATATCCAGGCAGCCCATTCCAATATCCAATCACCCTTTCTGTGAAGAATATCTTCTTAAGAGGCATATTATATTTTAATCATTGTTTATCCAGTATTTAATTCATCTCAACTATGCTGACAAATCCGCATATTTTAAGGCTGCACCCCAGTATTTGACTACCATGTTGTCACATCTACATTTTGGAGTAATATAAGGACTACTTTTTGGAAAAATCTGTATCTGGTCAAATGAAGCAGTTTTCCATATTACCCTTTGGCACCATATGATGAAAAATAAAACCACTATTTTTAGATTAGCTTCTCATTTAGAAAAAAATATTATATGTTCTCAAAGATTTTAAAATTTTAATTTCTCCCCCAACCACACATTTTTAAAATTACAACCTAACAAAACCATAAAGCTATATAGAAGAATTTTTTTCTCAAATCAATGTTCAACAAAAAAAAAGTTATGGCTAATTTTTTGCAATTCTGATTTGGTAAAAAAAAAAAAAAAAAAGAAAGTTAATTGGATTTAAGCAAGTGTTTGATTTCTTTGGTAAATCAGAGCCTTTAATCAATATTTAGGTTTCATTTTTAAGGCCGTAACTTTGAAGAAAATCCAAGGTCACCTGTATATAATTAACATACTTATGTGGATTCTCAGCTCAGGGTTACAATTGAATGGGAGACTTGGCAACCTTCTGGGATCTTAGAAGAGGATTTTACAGAATCCTGTGAGAGAATAATTTAATTCTGTCAAACAGGGCCTAAAAATGACTCTGTCTTCTGTGACTAAAACCATCAAAAATTATTCTTATTCAGAAACCTCGAATGCATTTGATCAAGCTATATCAGAAGACACATGCTCATCACAAAGAAGTCCTTCTTGCAATGACTTTTAGTAACTTTCAAAATAATATTTTTGTCTGAGCAAATTAATCTTTAAAAGCACTGGTTATCTCTAACTTACAGATATGGTAGAGGAACTCCCTACATAGAGACACTCAGCCGAGAGAAACCATGCTCCTTTTCAAGGTTTGTCATCTGGGAACTTCAGTACCTTGTGTGGGGGGGAGTACCTTGTGAGCAAGGGTGGCCACCAGTGTAAATGTGGTGGTGGGACTCACCACTGTAATAGTATAAATGGTAATGAGTAGTAATGAGAACTGCCTGTGCAGAATTTAGAAGATCCTTGCTCTACTCCAGGAGGGATCACTTGGAAACAGTACCAACAACCTATAGGCACTGTCCCACATATATGCCACCTTTGTCTAGGTAGCAGCAGCTACCAAAGTCTGTTTTTCCAGTATTTTGATGCTGGCAGAAGAGGCATAAGTCTCCATGAAGACAGAGTCATAGTTATTTATGACAAGCCTATTGAGTACTCAGAACATATGAAAATTATGAGCAACTCCTTTCTTTAGTTAATTTATTATGAAATCAGAATTGGACAGTGTTGGGATTTTTCCTTACACCACATTAGCTAATTTCCAGTTATATAAAATGCAAGAATGAATCCATTGACACAAATGCAAAGATCAATATCAGTTTATGAGATATTATAACTTATATAGACATATATATATATATACACCTTAGCATGCTGCTCATAATCTGCTTGAATATGTAACATTTGAAAATAACTAAAAAGATATTGCTATAGTTTTTTTCCACCTTTCTTCTTCCACTTAAAATAGAATAATATCCTTTCTTGTTCTTTCTAGAGAAGAAAAATGTGCAGTCCAAATATTTTAGAACTAAGAAACATAGCCAACAAGGAATTTCAGTGCTTTGCAAGACCAGTTTTTTGATTAGAATATATTCACAGTGCCAGGTTTATTCAATAGCTGTAATTTCATTTCTGTGAATATATATCTTTTATGAATGTATTAATACTTAATTGTTAAATTCTGGCTTGTAACATGTAAACTTTTAAAAACTATTTACATTTAAGTTATAAATTCCCATATATTATTTCATGTGAAACTAAACACTTGAAAACTTGCAGTCAAAAGAAAAAAACGAAAACCCATAAAAAAATTATACCTTCCCGTCACATTTAAAAACAACTATTGACAGAATAATATCAGTTTCCTGGAAAAACAAATTAAAATGTGATTTCCATCTAAAATCTCTCTCCTGTGCTTTGCTACAGTAGTAGATGTTGTAACTATGAGTTCTGTTAAGTTTTTACAATTTTAGAAAACCAACTGAGAAATAGCACTATTATGTGCTACTGATCCTTTGCTTAAAAAGAAACTTCAGACTAACTATGAATGGAAAAGGTTTTCTAGAATCATGATCCTGTAATAATAGGATCCTTTGAGCTTTCCAGTCTCGTAAGTCTAAGAGAAGTTAAAATTACAAAAATTCATAATATTCTATAATATACACTATTTTGAGATATAATAGATAATCTATGATATATACAGTAATAGAAATTGGTGCTCATTGGGTACTGCTGAGGTCATACATGGATGTACTATGCACTACTAACGGATAAATTTTAAAAGGTGAAGTCTTATAACAACTCTTAAAAAATTTACAAAACAGTTTTAAAACAGAATAATGACAATATTGACAGGACTGTATATTTTTTATGCCAGAAATTCTGTCAAAACTGATTTTTTTTCTGATATATTTGCTTTCTGTAGGTAATATGTTCCAACAGTACTTTGATTTAAAAAGAATTTGAAGTTTCTGCCCAATTTCATGAAAATTTCACGTTGATTCATTTTTTGGTAATCCAAACCACTTTATTCATCCTTAATAACTAAGGAATGAGATGAATAATCAGCTAGTCATCTTCAAAAGAGGAAGAACAGATTGCCCACTGTTCTTTGGCATTGGGAACATTACATGTCGTGCAAAGTCTTGCTAGCATCTGCTTAAAAATATGAGTATGGGTTTATAATGAATTGAACTGTGCTTGAATCATCCCCTTTCAGTGAGTAAATGAAGACTTTGGAGAGGGTCTGGAAAGAGTCCTAGTTTTCTTTGATGACCTATGCTTTGTCACGTCATTGCTAGTTGCTGTTTAAAAGGGAATTGTTAAACTAGGAAACTGAAAGCAACCTTAAAATTTTCTCTTTGGAAGTAGAAAGCATCTAATTAACTTCATAAAAGCAAAAATATGCATATTGAAAGATTTTTATTTTTATATACAATGAAATAATAATTGTGATTATATTTTCTTATTTTTATGCCAATCAAATTTTCATAATAATAATAATAGAGGATAATTCAATAATGTAATAATGGGGAGATGGAGAAGGTTTGGTGTCTTCTGTTTATTATTTTGTCTGGGGTTTTTCTCCCCACAATTTATATTTCTTTTGAACTATGTCTTCTTTGTACAGCCAATCTTCCCAGAGTAGATATTGTTTTTATAAAGTAGGGTAATACATTAAAACCTAATTCTTCTAGCATATCATCATGGAAAGATTCCTCATCCTTTGAGAACTTTCTGGTAGAATTCAGGACTTAATATATTTATGAGTGCAAAAATGATGATTTTGTTATAAATTTATTCTAAATGGTACATGATAGTTTTTAATTATATGATGATGACAACGATTAATAATAATAATTACTACTATGTTTTTAACCAAGGGTGGATACCTAAAACTGTTCTCATCTTGATCTCATATTGAAGACTTCTAGTCACTTTTTCACATATAAAATTATTGAAACTAAGTTAATGTAGAAATAATATTTTCAAATTATATGCCAAACTCAATAGTGCTATTTCATGTGATTTAATTATAAACTTTAATTTTTATAATATGGATTTGATTTTGGTTTTCATAGAATGATTTCAAATTTTCTCTGTCATGGTCTTCTAGCCTTTATTATAGTTACATGTTTATTACTCCTTTCAGAAAAAGTTCATCTAAATTTTTCCTTGAATAAAAAAATAAATTAACTGTATAGTAATATATTGTCTTATGTAATAAATATGGGCTTTCTATTTATCTGCCTAGTGATGTACATTGTTGCTAGCTTGTGAAGTGGAATTGTGAGACAGACTGATGTGTTGCTTGACTGATTATTGTTATGCATGGTTAACCATTTACTTGTGCTACTTTTCTGTGGTTATGTTGGTTTCTATTTCTTACATATACTGTAGTAGATTAAATCAAAATAAGATTTAAATCAAAACAAATAAGCCATGAAAATCATTGTCAGTATGACAATATGCTTATTGATGCCCTGGTCTCCTATATTTCTATATTTAAAATAATTATTTTAAATTATAATAAAGATCTATATTAAGTTTACTTTTCATGTCAAAATCAAATGGATTCCTTTTTTGATTTTTGTAAGGCATTAAACTCTGACTTTCTTAAAGTTTTTTTTTTCATATTCTTATTTAAAGTATTAAAGAGGACACAAGAAAGGAATATATTTATTTTCATTGACAATGCTTTAACTGTTCTATCAGTTGTACTTTCACGAAAAGATCTAAAATTTCAAAACTAATAATGCAGATCACCTCTACATACTGAGGTTTGGTCATGAGCATGAGGACCTGAACTAGAAGCAGTAAACAAATCACAAACCACTTCTCTTGTATTCTATTGTATCTCTTTAAATTTTGCAAAGGTGAGTTTTTCTTGTTTGCTCTTTCCCAAGGCTTTTTTTAATTGTTATTTTATTTTTCATTCATTTTGTACCTTCATTAAGATATTTCTGAATATTTTATTACTGGATTCTCCAAGGTAATCATCTATTGTGTGATTGAAATTATACCAGGATGGCACCAAGATCCTCAACAGAAGAAAACAACATGGGAGTGGAATTACTGTCACTATAGCAGCAAAGGAGAACAAAGCAAAGGTCGTGAGATTTGGAGACTGGACTTAATTGACAGTTACTGCAAATGAGCTCTACTCCCGTCCTGTCCACAATTTAATAGAAATTCAAGATATTTCTCTATACTTGGCAGTTATTATATTTTGTGATGCATAAATATAAAATGGGTTAGGAGAGGTTTTCAATTTTCCTTACAATTCAATTGAACATGTATGTTTCCATAGTGTTTTTAATTCTAATTTTCATCCTATCCAAAAGCAAGTTGTTCACTCATGAACAGTACAACCATAAATATATGTTTATAGTTATTCTGTGGCTATGAAGCAGGAAAGCAGATATTAGCATTTTCTATTTTAAAAAAAGTATTTTGACAATGTTCTATGGAAAAGAAAAAATACATTTTTAATAATTATGTATTACTTTTTTAAATTTTATGCTGTTTAAATATCTTTGCTACTGATTATAAAAAATGTAAATATTTTTATTACATGTGCCTATACTCTATGGGAGCAGACCTGAGTACAAAGAGTTAAAGGTGCTGGTTGATGACAAGCTCAACGTGAGCCAGCAATGTGCACTTGTAGCCCAGAAAGCCAACAGCATCCCGGTCTGCATCAAAAGAAGCGTGGCGAGCAGGTCAAGGGAGGTGATTCTCCTATTCTGCTCTTGTGAGACCCTACCTGGAGTAGTGCATCACGCTCTGAGGTCTCCAACATAAGAAAGACATGAAAAGGGTCAAAAAGATGATCAGAGGGGTGAAGCACCTTTCCTTTGAAGACAGTCTGAGGAAGCTGGGGCTTTTCAGTTTGGAAAAGAGAAGGCTTCACGGTGGCCTTAAAGCAGCCTTTCAGTACCTATAGGAGACCTACAAGAAAGCTGGAGAGGACCTTTTTACAAAAGCGTGTGTTGTTGAGACGAGGAGGAATTGCTTCAAATTGAAAGAGAATAGGTTTAGGTTAGATATTAGGAAGAAATTCTTTATTGTGAGAGTGGTGAGGCATTGAAACAGGTTGCAAAGAGAAGCTGTGGATGCCTCATCTCTGGAAGTATTCAAGGCCAGATATATTTACCCATTTATATTGTTTTAATGTAGGAAAAGATGGACTTTTACTATGAAAAATATATTTTTTATGACTCTGCATAAAGCAGCCATGTACTAATGCATGTACATTAGTACACCATCTCTGCAAGTGGTTCAGAATATTGTAAGAACAAACAAACCTTGCAGTTGAAACCGAACCAATAGGAAGTACAGAGCTGAAGAGGAAAAGAACAGAAGTACCTCTGTCTCTTGCTTCTTAAGAAATGAACCGATGGGATCAACATCAGTATCAAAGTCTTTACAATATTTGAATAGGAACTGAAGATACTAACGAATAGAAACTATTATAGAAGAGCTTTTGCAGTCCTGTGATTACACTTGAAAGTGGGTGTTCGGGAAAATATTTCTATGTGTTAAAATTTCATTAAGAAGCTCAAAACCTTGAATAAATAAACCCAAAGCTATGAAATTTTCTTCTGTACTTGAATGAATGATTTGTGTAAGGATGAATTATCCTCACTCTACACAGACAAGGGAAGGTTTTAACTCAAACATACACAGGTGCAGAAGGTTCTGTGGACCTTGTAAAACAATACTTTATAATTTGAAATGGCTGTTCCATCCAGTTGTGAATATAAATTCCAGATGTTTTGCTATTTTAATAAAATGTCAGAAGAAAATATAGATACATTTTTATTCACAATAACAATAAATATTTGAGCCCTACAAATATTAAGACTTACTTATTTCTGAACATTCTCTTAATTGCTTTTAGCCTGAATCCCAATCTGAGAGGTCTCCTCTCTTTCAAGCCCACCAAGCAATTTGTTCTGGAAATTATGTTAGAACTTATTCCCATACATTCTAAATGAAATTATATCTATTCAAATGAATTCTGTACATTTAAGCATTGTTTAAAAATTAGGGCTCTAAACAGATGGAGTCAGATTGAGTAGACTATCAAGCCCTCAGGCCTAGTCCTCTTTATCTTCAAAAATGGAACAAAACTTCAAATTCTGAAAAAGGATGAGAAAAAATATCATCTACGGTATTACAGCACAAATAAATTACTAGGTTAATTGAAAAGAGAATTTTCACCCCCTGTTTACTCTCAACTCAGCTGTGCTGGTTTCAGAAGGAAGCTGTCATACTGCAATGAAGCTGTTGTGCATACAGTTGATTCTGTCTCCTTATAGGCATAGACAGCTGTACCCATCCTTTTCAATCACATCAGCACTTTCTACTAATTATCTTTTCAATGAGCTCTGATTATCCTCTTTTCTTCACACCAGAAAGCCGTGGAGGTTAATTTTTTCATTCACTCTGTAGAATTCATGTTATGTTCAGAGTTTGATTATGTGTGCATGCTGCACATACTTCTACAGAAATAATGAATGTGCACAGTAACAGCACAAGGTTACTACTGAACATAGGAAATTGTCAAAACCTAAGTAGTTGACTAATTCTGCCTAGCAAACACTGACATTCTGGAAATTAGAGTATTTTAATTGTTCAGGGTTTTTTTAATCATGCCAGTCCAAATTTTTGCATATTAAAAAAGAAAGGAAAAAAAAGCTCCATATACACATATGTGTCTGTATCTAGCTATGTAAATTAAATAAGCAAATACATATTGCTAGAAAACTACCATATTTTCCTCTTCGGGTTAAAAATAGGACAAATTACAGTATAAAATCAAATTCTGAGTGATGAAGACTTATGATAGTGTTTTCTGATCAAGAATCAAAATAAAGCTTCTAAAGTTCCTACACTTTTTATTAAGAATGCCTGAGTAATCTGTTCAACGTACAAAGAAAGAGCTAAGAAAAAACAATTAAAATATCAATAAAAATAAAGGGAAATTGAAGGTCCTCAAAAAATATATGCTTGTCACCAATGTACATCGCAAGAGGGTGGGTGTCAAACTAGCAAAGGGTTCAATATATCAATTCAGCTCCTTAAAGAACGGGCAAATAAAATTGTTTAGATGAATATATAGCAAGTAGTATTTCTGCTATTTAGAGTATTCATTTTAATAGTTTTTCTTACCATTTTAAGTGCATGTATCTCAGCTAATTTCAGTGTGCTTGAAAATGGTAATTTATCCGCTACAACAGCTACAGGCAATGTTTTTAGATAGTCAACATTCAGACGATATCTTCTATTGTTAAAGCTGGTGTAATTAAACTATGAGGAGAAGAGGTTAACTTTAGATGTAAAGCTTCATATTGTTCTGGCAAGTGATGACAGGAACAATTTAATATATGAAAAATTAACAGAAAAGATGAAAAGAATCTCACAGAGCTATGGGAAAACATTCTGTGTTATAGAGTTCATTATCCTTATGCTTAAATTAACTCCTTTCTTCTTTACATCTGGGTTGATATGACATAATACAGATTGTTGTGTTCATACTATAAATCTAATCTCTGGAAAATACATTTACCAAGACCCATTACTAAGATTTCAGGATTTGGCAGAAGGACTGCTGATATTTCCACAAGTCTGTTATATATTCTGTAAATTTTATAATGAAATAAATATCCTGCTGAGTATGATGATAAAATAAACCTATCCTCTGGAAAAAATGCAGCTATGTAGTCCAAGTTCTATTGTCTCCTGATAGTGTAATTAGTTGAAAGATTTTTTTTTTTGATCAGTTAGAAAGTTTGATGACTGGAATCTTCAAGAAGAAGGTATATAGTATCTTTAAACACATCATCACAATTAAGAACTTTAATAACGTTAACTTAATTAACACTTTTGTACAATAATTTCTGAATCTGCAATGGTTATTGCTTATAATACTCATAGACAAACTGTGTTTAAATTCAACTGATTGTCTTACCACTGAATATTTTTTTAATTCAATATTCAAAATCTTTTTACAAGAGAGCCATGTAAAAAGTTCTCCTGTAGTAGAATGTAACAGCACTATTACTAGCTGAAAAGTAGAGATTTCACAAACCAGAATTTTTTAAGAAAAAATTCTAATTTTTGTGCAGTGTTTTCTACAGACTAAATTTAAGAGTATTCCTTCAAATTTCATTCCCATCCTGCAGCCCAAACTGGGATCATTCTGTTTCCCTAGCCTCCTCTCCTGCCAAAGTGAATGCCATAAAAAACTGTCAAAAAACACATTAGCCAAGATGTTCTTTTTTTCAAGATTCTCATACTCTGAACCTTTTCCCCCCTCATCATTTCCACTACTCAAAGCTATAATCTAACCTACAGTAAAAAAAAGGAGGAAGCAGAAACACAGAGTCAGTCCCCTGAATTTGTCCTGGTGGCTCTGCAGGGAGCATCTCTCTAGGCCCATTTCTTGTCTCATTTCACTTCAGGTGGCATATTCCTTGGCTGGTATTTAGACTAAGAATGACAATAGCTGCCACTGCTCACACTTTCAAACACACAAAATATATCCTATGGCCCTCATGACAGTATGGGTTACAGTGTTGAGCATTTAAACACCTAGATTTACATATGTTACCATCTGGACAATTCACAAACACGAAGTTTGTCATTCTCATGCAACAGATAAGAAACAGGCACCTAGAGAGTAGGATATCTGCATACCACCAAAGTTTGACAAATGTGGAGAAAATAAAGAACTGTTAATTCTTGTCTTTCTGAAAAGTTGGTCGGTGGGGTAGGCTTGACATGAAGGTGGTTTTCTCCTATCTAGTGGTTACAGCTGCTTAAACATATTAAGGGAATGCCAGCCCTGGAGGCAGGACTGGACATGGTGCTGGGCACAGCCACCCTGATGACTGATGTCACCAGGGCCTGGCTGACATTAAATGGGGGTCCAGGGCAGGTGGGTCCTAGGCCAGGTACATCAGGTATGGTGAGGCTGTGCAGTGCCCTGTGGGACCTTCTATCAGCAACCTGGGAAGAAGAGTCTTACTGTCCTGCATTTCAACATCTCTCTCTCTTTATAGGCCATCCTGCATAAAAGGATGCTTGATATTTAAGTTCCATGGTTTATATTTGCAAGTATATACCGCTAAAATGATTCCATAATAAAAGATCTATGCAGTTCTACATTACTTATCAAGGAAACAAAAATAATGAAAACATTAGCCTAGTCTATAATCTAGATTGTACATGAAAAGTCTACAGTTCTTGACACAAGAATGCAGTTGTTTTTTTTCTAAACTGAACACAAATTTTAGTAGAAGTAACTTCTCAGATTCTTAAGTCTGATGTTTCCATTTTGATCTTATTTGTCTGACGGAAGGCTACAATCTAATTCCAAGTTGGAGTATCTTATGTCAGCATTTTACTACTTTTTAAAACATGTGATAAAAATGGTGAAGTAGAAGAGGCAGAAGAGTGGAAGAAAAATAATGAAAGTCTGAACAAAAAAATGCATAATTAGTAATGAGAATGTTCTGGGTTTCCTTCAGATGTTACTCAATATTTCCTCCTCCCCCAGGCGCAATAACAGCAAGACTGGGCTTTAAACAAGATCACAGAGGGAGGCATTAATAGGTTTCATTTGGGCATATCCTGCACTCAGAATGAAAGTTTGTCCTTAAGATGAACCTGCATCATGAAATCCAGTGTCTTCTATGTTTAATTCCAGAAGTGGGAAAGAAAAAATTAAAAATATGAAAGATTTTAACTTCTGGATGCTATTTCTTCAAGGCATAACTTAGCAAATACTTCTGTCTGCTTTATAAAAAAGTAAACATCAATTCTGCACATGAACGTTCCTATCTGCCTTTTTCTCATGTAACAATATGTATTATAAGGAGTTTTAATTTCAGATTGCACTTATGGGCAAGAAAAAAAAAAGTGTGCCAGTAAGGACATTCCAAATAACAGTGTTTACAGGTATGTTAAAAGCCTGAACTCAGGGCAGGTTCCTTTTTTATTACACAGTGGAGATGATGGGTCTGAAAAAATATATTCTGTACCCTTGTCAGACATTTTCTGGCATGTTTTAGACACAAATTATATATGAGTAGTTGCAAACACTTTACTTTCTATAAACTCAGTATTTGCTACCCTCAGACAATTTATAGTTAAACTGTACACATTACCTTGAAAATGAAAACTACGTGTGTTTGTTAGAAATAATTCTGCTCAAAAATTTAAGTAGAAAGTGGGGGAAAAAATGAAAAAAAAAAGAATAAGGAAGCAACTATTGGGTTTAAATCCACAAAGGAATTAGTGAAACAGATGGATACACTTAAGACAGGCAGAAATGAAACACACATTTGTAGGCATTATGTATATCATAGATCAAATCAAGAACGGGAAGGTTAAAAGTTGAAATACAAATTATGTTCCAAATAATATTTTTGGTTCAACAGATACAATTCAAAGTGCACATATTTCCTAAAATCTATGGAAGAGCTTTTCAGAAGTGCATTATCAGATAGGGTATTACATTTTTTTCCCCAAAAAACATGTTATTATTTGATTTGTAGAAGCTGGCTTTAAAATGAATTCAGACTCTGTGGAAGAAATAGGGTAGTAATGATAATAATGAACATTTATGGTTTTCTGCCTTGGATTACCTGGTCAGGTTTATTTGCTAATGTAAGTGAGAACTTAGGTCTTATTTCACCATATGGCTGGACTCTTTGATGATGGAGATCTTTTTCAACCTTAACAATTCTATGATTCTGTAATCTTATTTATTAATACCTCTACTGATAACTTTTGCTCAAGCAGGTTTGATGATCATCCATTTGCTTATTAACTGGTTTTGTGTACTACAGATATAAAAGAGAAATGTGTGCACTAACTTGTTCCTGCCAAAGACCTTTTACTTCCTCTCCTACAGGGTGTCATTTGGGTGATAGTTAAATGTTATATCCTGGATTCTGGAATATCTAGAGAAGTTTTGCATGTAAACAAAAAGAATATGTTAAGAAAATCTATGTCAGAAAATTTGTCTCAGATAGGCCTAAAGAGATTCATCATATCACAGTAATGAAGACGTCCTCCAAAACTGGAGATCTGTTATATATTATTATATAATATATATAATATATGTATTGCTACATAAACATAAATTAAGAAGAAAGTTACATGGAGTATAAATAACCATTTAATTAGTTTTTGCAACAGGCACAATAGAAAAACTGACTGTTCTTTTGTCTGTGAAAAAGATACTAACTCGTTCTATCATACCATTTTCTAAAAACATTGGTGTGTTAGGGAAGTTACAATAAGAGATTCAAAGAAAACATTTATCAGACATTCCAATTCAGGAGTGACCTGGAGATGAAGACACGGTCAAGGACAATTTTTCTCTTTAAATAAATCTTTGCAGCATTAACGTTAGAAATTTTTCTATTTTCAGCATAAGTACTGGAATAATAAATACTGAAATATTGGGAGCTGAAAAATCTAGAAAACTTACATGGTAAATACTGTGACTGCTATATTGCTTTCACCATCTTTTTCCTTCCCTTAAAGTTAAGGGGATACCCATGTGTGTCTGGACTCTATCCAGATTTGGAGTCAGCAGGTATCTGAGGTTCTTCCAGGTTCCCCTGGAATATAATAGATACCATAACAATCAATGGTTATGAAAAATTTCCCTGTTTGAATAACTTTCATCTTCAATGCAGTACTTAAACTATCCTAATAGAATCAAATTATAAGTTCACAAATCATAGTATGTTATCATGTTCTCTAAAAGTGCTCATAATTGTGCATCTGAAATACAAACCTCTCATGGCTTTTTGTTTTGTTGCCTTTTTTTTTTTTCCCTGTGAAGGTATATTTCTATACTCTCTTTTCCCACTTGTGCTTTAGACAAGAAAATGGCATGAAAGAGGACATTCTAAAAAGGTTCACTAGTGGATATACTGACAGAAAATGTCTACCAATATAGAAACTTTCTCACAAAGATTGTCTGAGTACTATAAGCAAGTGAGGCTAAAGAAGCATAGTGACATGCCACAGACTCAGAAAAGAATCTGGAAATCTCTGAGTAGATACTATTCAAAGACCAGGCATTCTGCTTTGGAAGAACAAACTGAGGAAGCCTTAAGTACCTAAGGATGATTTAACTTCCTTTGAGGCATTTGCAGAATTAGGATTTTAAAATGTATAGCAGAACTGGAAAGAAACTTTTCTTGGTCTTGTCTCCCTGACCTGTAAGCCCAAGGCCAAAGAGGGAAGAGGGACTTAAAAAGAAGAAATAACAAAATTTCTATCAAATCTATGTTTCAAATATTAGTTAAAGTCTAGAGGCTTTTCATAGAATGTAAAGCAACAGCTGAATTTGTATAGATAGCACAAACAGAAAATTAGAAATGGGAATTCACGAGAACCTTTTTTTATAGAATAATGTTCCTTTATACCAAAACTAACTCTGCATGCAGTCAAGATCTGTGTATTTGACCTTAAACAAACATTCATTACCTTTACCTATCATTTTCAGGATCAAAATATGTTTCTTTATGACTTGCATAAATTATTTTAACTATCACAAACAGATAAAATTTACTTTTAAGAAAGCTTTAGTGATACATGAAAGAACTGCAATTATGATCACCTAGTACGTGTACAAGGTTTAGCAATAAAGGACCATTTATCATATATGTTTAAGGATAGAATATATTTTGTTCTTGGTCTAATATAAACTGAGACTAAGTAGATAAAACCATCATGATCCAAGGTCACATCTACATAGTATTTATATACTTAGACTTGATTTAATCAATATGACAGTCACTGTCATTATAGCATTATTTTTTTTTGAAAAAGCAAATATATTTTCTTCCTTTAAGGAAGAAACTTTATGTTTTCAGGGCAAAGTAGAGATATGACTTTGCATGATTCAGTAAATAGGACAATAATTTCCAAAAGGCTAACTGTAGTTTGAAAAGAAATAAAAGAAGAAATAAAACCCTCAACATGCTACTTATCACTGTTGGTATGTTAACCCATGACTCCATGAAAACAGAGTTGATACAAGGAAATACAAGCAGTGTTTATAAGAACAAAAAATTCTTTAGTTTCTAAGATAATAAGAAGATGTTCTAGATTACTTAAAAAATAGAGTAATTTAAATAAATCACTTGTTTGTGGCAGGAAAGTTAAATAACATTTTCAAGATTCATCTATAAACAAAATGGTACATCAAAACTACAAGAATGTTGTTGTTGTTAAGTGATCAATAAACATGAGCACATAATAAAAGCCTTGCCCTTAAGACACACAAGCAGAAAAATGTTGATAGGAATTTTTTTGCTTTACTAAAAAAAAAAAAAAAAAAAGTGTGCTACTGATTATGTACCAGATATCAGTAAAACCTTATTAGGCATACTTAATATTTAAGGGCATTACAATGAAATGATTTGACCGTTAACAACTAAATGCCCTTTAAAATGGTGATATTACTGTTGATTTTTACAGAATTCATACTTTTCAAACCATTATAATATATATTAAAAAAAATAACTTTGGACTTGAAAACTAAAAATGTTTCAATCACTTGTTTTTCATCTGCTATTTACAGGAACACAGAAGTACATCTGAAATACCTTGTAAGGAATATAATTTTTAACGTGGGAATGCAAAAGCTTTTCTCTGTAAGATTTTAATGTTTATTAACTTTAGTTTAAAGAATTTTAATAAGAACTTCTGATATTAAAATTTATTTTCTACACAAAGCAATATTATTAAATTTTAAGTTAATAACATCAGAGATGGTAGTGCCAGAGGGAATCTTAAAGATATTTAATACTTCTTTTTCTTTAGCAATGTGTTAACAGACATGCCAATAATGCATTCTTCAAATTAGAATATGTATCCTGTATGTTGAAACTTGGTACCTAGCATTTAATAAAGATTCTTTTGAAACAAAAGTGTGAGAAATAAAGATATACTCTGAAATAATAGGCCTCATATTTTGACTTTTCTTAAGGTTGGCATCATCTGATTTATTTTCATCTCAGAAAAACAAGATTTTTTTGACTGTATCATACAAATATCCATAAATAAGAATACAAATTTGAAAGAAGCTTAGATATGATTTTTTTGTATGAAATGCCTATTTACAGTAGGTGATTCATTATGGAAATGTGTATGTTGCAGAAGACTATATTTAATAACTTTCTTACTTCTTATGAGAATCTTATTTTATTAGTATTTTAAATCCTTTTCTTTTGAATTATCCATTTGAACTACATTAAAGAATAAACTTAATCAATTCTCAACTCTTGGAAAATGAGTTCTCCTATTATAAACACGGATGGTTTTGGCTGGAGTGGAGTTAATTTTCTTCACAGTAGTTACTGTGGTGCTGTGGTTTGGTTTTATGCTGCAAAAAGTGTTGATAACACAGGGATGTCTTGGTTACTGCTGAGCAGGACTTACACAGAGTCAAGCCCTCTTCTGCTTTTCACACCAGTCTGCCAGCAAGGAGGCTGGGTACACACAAGAAGTTGAGAGTGGACACAGCCAAGACAGTTGACCCCAACTAAACAAAGGGATATTCTATATCATATAGTGTCATGCTCAGCATATAAAGCTCAGGGAAGAAGAAGGAAGGGGGATGTTTGCATTAATGACATTTGTCTTCCCAAGTCACTGTTACACACAATGGAGCCCTGCTTTCCTGGAAGTGGTTGAATACCCGCCTGCTCATGAGAAGTGGTGAACGAACTCCTTGCTTTGCTTTGTTTGCATGTTTGGCTTTTTCTTTACCTATTAAACTCTCTGTATCTCAACCCATGAGTTTTCTTATTTTTACCTTTCTGATACTTCCCCCATCCCACCATGATGCCATGAGTGAGAAGCTGCATAGGTCTTAGCTTCCAGCTGGGGGTTAAACCACAACATAAACAGATACAGACAAAATGCAGAAAGGTGTTCCATGATCAGTAGATGGTCAGTTTAATTCAGTTAGAAATTAAGTGCCTCAAAAGAAGATCTGTAAATAATAATATATTGAGGGACCTGTCTGATGTAGTTTAGCAACAAAATTACCAAGAGGGCAAATGGTTCAAAGATTTTACACATACACTACTAGATCAGTCGTGGAAGGAATTTGCAGGAGTGGCTATTGCACCCTTTCATATTGTCAGATAAAAATGGAAATGCTTTAAGTATGTGGCTTAAACTGCTTTTCACTCAGAGGAAAGGACAACACACTGTCAGCAGGAAGATATCTCCATCGGCTCACAGATTTATGAACAGTTACATATAGCATGACATATAACATGGCCAGTCATTGCAACTGAAAAGATAAACTGTTAGTTCCTCAGCTGCTCATAAAAACTTCTAAAATATGGGTAGACCTTGAAGGATATGCAAAGAGTGAAGCTAAAATTTAAGTGCACTAGCAATGAAATGGTGCTACAAAATACCAATATTTTATAGTGACGTGTATAAACTGAAAAGATTCTCCTAGTAATAGAAAAGTAGATTTTAAATTATTTACAAAAGTTTGTCATCATTCTTCCTTTAATACACTCAATTTATAATCTAGACATGCTAGTCTTATGGCATGTTCAAAATATCACATAAGTCCTGCTGCTTCTGAGGGGTTTGTTTTGCAAGCATTCATTTCTTAAGAAATGATGTCATAGTTTGATAAAGAAAAATAGCGCAGCATATTCCCAAACACATGACACCTCTCTGCTCAGGCCGTTAGGCTCACCCAATCCTATGAACTTGGGAACTAGAAGATTCTTCCTCCAATGTCACCTGGACCTCCTGTGGCCAGAGGTTCTTCTCTAGGGCCCAGGATTCTCCCAGTCCTACTTGATTCCCTAATCTGTCCATTAGTGAGGCTGAGCATGTATTGATAGCTCATGGTACGAACACTACATATACGTATGTATATGTACATGCATACACATATACACATAGCTAGTCACACAGATCAGACACACACACACTCTGTCATGAACATAGACAGTACCAGCTGCCTCATCATGCTTCCCCCTCTGTCTGAACAGGATGAAGGTCCACTACTGAGAATATATATCTATACATAAGTACAAGGCGATTCACTCCAGCAGCTGGCCTGACAGCCTTCCCACTAGCTAGCACTTGATCCCAGTCTCCCCACTTGCTGGTACCTGGCCATATAATTTCCCAAGGCTGCAGCCCCTGGACAGTGGGACAGTGGGACAGCTGCCTCACTCACATACTGGTACTCTCCTGGTCCCAAAACTCAGCTTCCCCTTGCCCCACCCCCTGCCAGGCTCTCACTCTTAGAGGCTCACAGGTGTTCTCATTGTCAGACGTGGCCCTTAGGGATCTACACTTTTTCCCAGCTCTCAGGCTTTTTTACCAGCCAGAACTGCTTGATCTCCCTCCACTGGTGGTCACAGACTTATTCACAGACCTGCACTCATTCTTCTTGCTGGCAGCATAGATCCCCATGCACATGCGTGATGGAATTTGAGGAGACACGACTGACTGCAGTGAGCAGGCACAGGGCATGGCCAAACAAGCAGGCTAATCAGTCTCTTCTGACATGCAAATGGCCCCTTTCTTTCTATTCTCTGTTACCTATGCTTCCTCCTTCCCAAATCACCTAAGGCTCTCCTTTTTTCCACCTTTGATGTCTCCTTTAAGCATCCCATAATAAGCTCTGTGCGATCCCAAAAGGTTTTTTCCCTAAATCACTTAATGTGTCTCATACCACTTCATTATTCTGAAAGGTGGAAAAGTGTTCTGGAGAGCTGGTTCTGGTGACTCATCCTGACGTGTTTCATGTGCTACCAACAAGGCCAATAGGTCTTCTAGGACAGCCCAGGCAAGTACTCAGACAAGGCATTCATTCCTTGGGAGTCTGTAATTTGGATTCCTACCTACTGTTGTGTCCCTGTGCTCTTCTGGATTTGTGAAGGGGCACCTTTTATAGTGACTTTCCTGTGTGGGCCTCGGATCAGCAAGGACAAGTTATTAATCAAGTTACTGCTCCTGCCTTTGTTTCTCTCTCCCCTTTTTTCAGGGTAGAGATGAGCTTCCCATCACTTAACCTAACACAAACTCACTTAAAAGGTTTTTGGTATCAGAACTATGTTAAAACACTTCACTCAAATATTCTGTGTGTTTTGCTGACAATGTATGTTTTGGGATCTGTCAGAGGATGATATTCAATCTTGATATTGTATTTAAAATGCTTATCAGAAAATTTTTTTGCATAACTAAGGGATTCTAATGAGCAACCTTGGACTCTTCCTAATGTAGAAATGTTGCTGACTTGCCAAAAGGAAAGAGAGGCGTAACACTATAAAAATTGTTGAGAGAAATGAGTCTTCCAGTTCTGCTATTTGCAAAGGCATAAACAAGGCTTAGATATGCAGGTACTGCTAAGAAGTATTGTGTGATGAACTAGTGTAAGTTTTTAAAATAAATGGAACAATATATTAAAATGTCAAAGATGAAAATTATAAATACATCCCGTGAACAGACAACTACAGACCTCCCCTCACATTCACTACTGTACCAGCCATACTTAAAATAATCAAGCTGCTACAAGTGTAAGTTTGTGAGAGTTCTAGGCATATAAGCACACTGAAACACTACATATAATCTACTGTGTATAATGTGCTAGGGACTGTTTTCTGGTCAGCTAGTATAACTTTGCTTGCATCGTCTGCAATCCAGTTTGACCCTGGTCAAAATCATATCAGTACCAGTTTTTGGATTGTTGGTCTGTATCTTTCAGTGTATTTCAGTAGTATGGTAGCATACCAAACAATATCCTCCTGTATTCTACAGTTTGAAGGACTTTGGAACAAGTATATTAAAGTGTGTTAAATATCTTTGCTTCTCAGTGCACTCTTGGGTCCTGATCCCTGACTATCAACACTGCATAAACATTTATTTTTTTCCAAGTCTCTCTTCTATAATGATCATGGAGAATTATGAAGATAGCCTCAGGGTATTTTTGAGAAGGCAAAGAAATAGAACTAGGTGCCCAAGCAACTTTTAGATCAGATAGAAGGGCTGTCTGATCAGTGTCAGTCAGGTAATGTGAGTCAGGATGAGGGGGAGGTGTTTGGGCTGTTATGACCACAAATGGGTGGGGTGTTGATTAAGGCACCAACCCCACTCAGACACGAACGAGTGCCAGAGCAGAATTACCATTTATTTCAAACCGCTTAGGTTTAAATACAACGCTTAAACATGTCACATGACCTTCCAACCAATGACAATCAAGTATTGTCGGAGCATACGTGAGAACCTGGAAGACTACAACTTCCATGGTTCCTTGTTACATTCTTCCTGCCACAAATGGGGATATACTAAGTAGTTTTAGCAGAGAGTTTCCTTGTTTGAATAGTTTGGGTCAAGTTTGACTACTGTATAATAAACTGGCGATGCCTGCTTTGATACAATTCAATACTGAATACTTTCACAGTTTGAAAGTAGCTATTTTTAACAGGAAAGAAGTGTGTGCAATGGAGCAGGGAATCTTCTCTACAGTTGTTGCTTGCTAGCAACCTATATTTTCTTCTTCTTTTATTAAAAATTCATTATATGTCACTTTGGTATCACTTAGAAATTCCTAAATCTGACTAATTTGAAATAATCTGAATTATATAACCTTCTAAAGGAACATCTAGTAAATTTATTTGCTTTCTAATGGAGTCTTTCATACTGATTCCCAAAGTAAACCTGAATATTACCAATTTAACTCAGTTTTCTCTTTTTCCTTATTCTTTGTCCATATTCTTATTCTCTTTGACTCTGCCAATTCACATCTGTTCTCATATAGAGGTTTTTGTGTACTTATATATTAATATTTCTTAGAATCCTATACTTGTTGGATTTTTTTTTTGCTCATCCTTTTTCAATAATACAGGAATTAGTTTTTTTCCCAATTTTATGTTCTACTTTGCATCCACAACCTTAGAGTAACAAAATGAGCATTTGAAAATATCCCTCAGAATTCTGTTTACTTAAAATGAGGTTTCAGCCTCTCAAGGCTTATTAATATTTACAATCAGGCTCCACAAAGGTATCTGCTCAAGAAAACAGTCATTTCAGAGACATCCTCAGGTGTCTATTTAGTTAATGCTCTCTTAATTGGGCACTAAGGGGGCTGGAAGGACTTAAGTTATGATGCTTTTTTGTATGCTTCCTATCCAAATTGAGTTTTTCAGGATAAATACCCTGACACATCATAAAAATTTTCACATAGCAAATTCTGCCTTTTACTTATACTTGTCTTTTACAAGTATTTGCACTTTTAGAGACAATAAATAGTGCTACTTGAAACACTTGTATGTCTTCTTGTCTTGTAATTTTTGATATAACATGAGAAAATGAAATATTGTTTTAATTAACGCTATCATAGCTATCAAGAGAATCGCAGAATTACTTTACTAAAAGACTTGCATAGCTCAAATCAATTCACTCAAACACCTGCTGGCAAGTATGTACTGCTTTTAAAAAGTGTAATTAGCACTTACCACACTGAAATACAAGGAAGGGAATGCTGCCATTTTTAAAATGTTTTTATTGTGTTAGTTAGAGTACCTGTCTTTTCCAGAAAATTAGATATTACTAGCCTGCTAAAGAAATCTGTTGTGACATAAATGTCCAACAATTTGTCCCTGTCAAATGAAAAATTAATATCTTCCATTGCCCATGTACAAGTAGCTGAAGTGATAACTTTTTTAATACAAAACAATAAATATGCAACTCGATAGCAAAAAGCACTGTCATAAATCCATTGCTTCACACTAAAAATGGTAATTAATTTCATAGTGTTGGCACTACTGTTGATATCACATATTGCAAACAAACAAACCCCCTGCTAATAGACCAAAAGACATCTCTTTCAGATGTATGCTTTTTTAGTGTGGAAAGATTTTGATATATAAGCAAATAATTCCTTGTCAGCTTCTGAAGAATTACAAAGATACAGGATCTTGGATAGGATTCAGGTCCACAGAAAGACACTTAAAATTAAACATCTATGTGTAGTGCATGTCCACACTGTTTAACTGACTTCCTGCTATTGTCAGTATTTGGAGCTCAATTCACTTGTACATGTATGGGTGTCTAGTGGCAACAAAATGAACTTGAGGCAAAAATGAACTTCATCTGCCCAGACATTTTAGGTGAGGTGGTCTATCCTATCAACCCCCTACCTGCTGGCCAGAATGTAAGATTCCTGCAAATCCTGTTTTATGTCTAGCAATGTGTGGTCTTGAACATCCGTCACACCTCAACTAACAGCAGTGCTTTAATCTATTGTTACTTCTGACAACATATCTAGAAAGCTGCTAACATGGCTTATAAGTAGTTTCTGTGATGAAAGACTTTAAGAAAGCCTTTTACTTTAATGCCTGTATTTGCTACAGGCTTGATTAATTTGGCCACACATACTCATCTTTGACAATTCAAGATGATTTTGGGCATTCTGCCTGGAAGCCAGTTTTCACTCAAGATAAATCCTTCTCTTGGTATTCTCACAGATACTATGTACTATCTTCTCATCCTGTATCAGACATCCTTGTGAAAATTAAATGGCAAAAAATTGTGTATGGGCATTTGATTCAAATCATTAGTGCTACTTGAGATGTCTGGATTATTCCAGATAGATTAAGCAGAAAATATATGATAAATCTGTGTCCTTCTGGAGTAGCTGTTAGAAGACCAGATGTTGGAGGCTAGACAGGTTTCTGTGACTGATCCTCATCTAGATCCCAAATATGAATACCTAGGCCTTGATTGCATTACCTATATAAATGCTGTTTCTTTAAAACAGACACAATATCATTTTAAATATCTAGTATATTTTACCTGACTACCATCCTCCTCTTCAGAGTCAAACACACCTGTATGTCTGCCCTTCTGTAGGTGTCTCAGATGCTGTAGCGCAGGCATGAGGATTCTGTGTACAGGCAACTCACTACATTCACTGTTTAAAAACAGAGTTTAATCCCACCTGAGATGCTCTGAAATTCCAACAAACTTCCAACTGGTTTTAAAGTCATAAACTGATCTATGTGATATAATATCTGTTAATTTATTTACGCTAGACTTTCTTCTTTGGCAATGGAGAGAAACAACAAGTTTTAGGATGTAATTTATCATACCTAATTTAGATGAGATCTAGCATGAAACAAACCATGAGACACTGATGTGCCCTTGCCACGAAGAGTCTAATGGCATCCTAGACTGCATTAGGAGTGATGCTAGCAGATCATAACAGGTGATCTCTCCCCTCTCCTCAGCACTGATGAGGCCACACGTGGAGTCCTGTGTGCAGGTCTGGGCTCCTCAGTATGAGAGAGACATGGACATACTGGAAGGAGTCCACTGAAAGTCCAGAAAATTATTTGGGGACATCTTCCCTGTGAGAAAAGGCTGCTAACTGGGACAGCTTAGCCTAAAGAAGAGAAGACTTGGCTGGATCTTATCAGTGTATATAAAAACCTGAAAGGAGGGTGTAAAGGAGACAGAACCAGGTACTTTACAGTGGTGCCCAGTGACAGGGCCACAGGCAGTGGCCACATATTGAAACAGAGGATACTCCTTCTGAATATCAGGAAGGGCTTTTTCACGGCTGGGGTGACTGAACCATGGCAGAGGATGCTCAAGAGAGGTTGTGAAGCCATCTGGACATGGTTCTGGACAGCTAACTCTAGATGGCCATTCTTAAGCAGGGTGATTGGACCAGGTGACTTCCAGAGATCCCTTCCAATCTCAACCATTCTGTGATTCTGTGATCATGTTCTATCCAGTGCACTTAAAAAGCACACTAAGGTACTTATCTTAGTTCTAGTATTTAAAGTATCATTAACAGGACAAGAGAACTAACAGGAGAAACCCATCTCTCCTTCTATTTAGATAGAAGTTTTTTCTTCCAAAATCACAGTTGCCTGAATATCGCAGAAGCAGAAATTTAAATGGTGACTGACAAAACAAACCATTAGCTAATTTAAAGATGTACAAAATTTTTTAAAAAATGAAACATTTTGTATCATCCTGTTTCAATTTTTTTGCATAAATGGCCTTACTTTCACTCTTTTTTTCTCTTTGTCGTGGCAGCAAATTCTAAAAGCTAATCTTTCATTCACTACTTTCAGGTGGATAATTTTTTCAGGTACCAATTAAGGTTATAGTAAAAGACCACCTGCTCCTCAGAAAAAACAAAACGTACAAGGTTTTTAAACATCACATCATAGCCATTTGAAAGATTTTAAGAAGCTTGCAGACATGGCTTTGAAATATTACCAATGCAGCTTTACAGAATGAAGTGAAATTATTTGGGATTCAAAAGCCTCTTTCATTGTTTAAGTCAACAGAATTCTTCAATTTGATGATAAAAGAATGTATCCACATGTAGAAGCTATCAGGAATTGTCTTTGTTAACAGAAAAAGAAGGGTAAAAAAATGGAGGACAGTAGAAGTGGGATAGAAGGGGAAACGGCAAAACTTCAGTTTGCTTGTTCAGTTGAAGTCAGCAAAGAAAATACTGGCAAAAGGAAGCAAAACCCAATAAATTAGTAAAGACTGTAATTTAATTCTCAACCTGAGCATTTAAGACCTGTTAAATCACTATAACATGATAACAATTCTGATGATATTAAAGAAACATTTGCCCTTCAAAACAGTATAAATAAGTGCATACAAACAGTCAAAATAAATAAATAAATAAATAAATAAATAAATAGACAAAATTTAGCTTACTACCATAGCTACATTGTGTTTGAGTTCTTTAAAACAGTGTCAGGTACACTTCTGAATGATATACTATGTTTAAATTAAATTTAAAATACTGATTTAAGGGAATGTAAATTTTCAATTTTCAATTTTTTTGAAAAATATTTTTATCTTGACTTTGCTCTGGCAGATTTATGTCCGTTAAAGGAGACCATTTTCTACTTCCCCTATGAAGTAAATTGTATACCAAGCTAAGATTATATATTTGCATGTAAACATTTTTTTCTGGCTCTTAGATAGGAACTGTGATTTAAGCAATTGAAATATTCAACTTATTTAAATTTCTCTAACAAAAGATTGTATCACTCCTAAATTTAATGATCTATTTTTCTTAAGGCTCTCAAGAGAATATACTACTCTCTCTGATAATTTTATTTTTCTTTAATTAAAATTGCTCCTATGGAGACAAGATCGGTTGGAGGTTTTTTTTACAGACTGAATAACCCTTTCACAATCAACTCATCCTGAGCCAAAGGCATAACAAGCAAACTGAAAGCACTTCACTTTGATACTGCTTCCAGAAACATGACCTATAAACCACAGAATTTTCTACAACAGCAGCCTGCCACCAATCCCACAGCCTTCTTCTTTCCTTGGGTTTTGATATATCCTGAGAAAGTACACGTACTTCTTGCCTCATATCAAAGAGGGGTAGAAATCAAGGGCTTATCGTTTCAGTATTTAGCACAACTTCATCTGAAAGTATGAAGTTTATATTATAGAAAGATACACTTCACTGAAAAGATGGTACTCTAATTTTTGAAAACAGACTAGGACAATACTTGCAAAGGGTAATCAGAATGAAATTATGATTGAAGGGCATGATTTCATTAATCTGGGAACCGTAAACATATGAAAAATAATGCAATTAGTTGTCAGAAGCTCATGTGGATTTTCTTGTTGTTTCTATGGGAAGTTTTTCAGTTGTTTTGAGCAGTAATAGGGTATTTCCTCTGTGTTATTTTAGAATTGTTTGCTTTTTCTCCCCTCATTTTTTTTTTAAATGTATAAATATGTCAGGTAACAAGAAGTCAATATCAAAAGCTTTCATCTTGCCGATACAACTACTGCGTTGTGGAAAAATTATTTGTCTCTCTCTCCTTTTGATGTTTTTTGCAAATATACTAGTTCAACACAAAACATGGAGAGTGTTGTTTTTTTTACAGTGATTTCCAGTCTTCCTTCTTTCTGCCTTCAAATATGAGATAAATAGACAGCTAGAGAAACCTTTTTCTTAAGACAGTTATCTCCTTTTAGACAGGAGATCTAATATCCATTTTAAGTGCAATACCCATTTTGAGTGTAGAGAATCTTACTAATTGAGATGCCCAGCTCATGCATTCTGAGAGAATTGGCTACCACTATCAAAACATATGATGTATATCAACTAAATGTCTGTATTCAAGATTAGCTCAGTTGGGTAAAACTTGGTGCTAATAGTACCAAGGTCATCGGTTTTATTCTCTGCAGGGGCCATTTGCTTAGGAGTTGGACTAGATGATCCTTGTGGGTCCCATCCAACCCAAAATATTCTGTGATTCTGTGAAAATTGCCAAGCATTTTAATTTCATGCTCCAAAGGTGTAACTCATACTGATTCATATAAATAAAATCTCCTCCATAGAGTTGTATAGTTCCATATAATTGTAACCTAGGAGTTCAGGTTTTTTTGTATAAGTTCTTACACAATGACATTCATGCCTCTTTCCCTCAGTTATAATATGGGAACAACGTCTTTTGTTGTTGATTCCAGTTACAATCAGATGTTGGTAGACATACAAAAGGCATCCAGTTTTCCATCAAGTTGCATTCTTCTATCAGAAATGAATATTTTAAGAATCATTCATAAGTATTTGCAAGGAATTATGTTGTGTGTAAGAAATGGAAGAGTTTTTAAAAGTGTAGAAATATTGCACTTACTGAGAACATGGAATAAAACAATAGTTATGGTTTGGCTACATACAGCTAAAGTAAGCTTGTCATGATTCTATTTAAAGTAATGCAAAAAATGCATTCGATCTGAATGTGTTTTCATATTCTTTACAGAAAAAAATACTTCAATATTCATGTAATCTGATTCAGGAATACCGTTTTTCTCTTTTGATTTTTTTCTTTCCTGTATCTGTGTTCATTTTCTTTGTCCTAGTTTTACTATTAACCACTAAAATAAAAGTGGTATTACCTAATAATGTGCCATTTTTCAGTTTTAATTTTTTTTTTTTAGTTTTATTTATCATGTAAATTAAAAGGTAAAATTTATGCATATCATATGAATATATCTTAATCAAAGTTGACAATCCCCATTTTAACCCAATTCTGTTGTTAACTGATCCAGTAAATGTATGGTGTGGCAGCATTGATACCAGACATTGAAAAAAAAAAGACAGTATAACAGTTTTCTAAGCATGATTCTCCCCTGTGGAGCTGTAGTTGCAACTATTAAGTGCACTGTTACTTTGCCAAATACTGGCCTTACCTCCAAGATTTTTGTTGCACTGTATCCAAACCATAGTGGTTTGCCTTCCAGTAGGTTAGATTTCAGAGCTCTCCAAGTTGGGGCACTTGTGGCAGGTTTTTTTTCAATCATATCCAGTTGAGGTTTGATCAATTACTACATTAGCTGTCACATTTAATTTGACTTTTTTTATATAGTCCTTTTTCTTTTACAAAGGAAGCTTTTAATTGTATAGTCAAATCCACTTGATTCATTCTTCCTGTTTTCTTCCTACCTGTGAACACAAATACATGGAAAAAAAGGTTTATCATAATGGGTACCTTAAGACTGGAAAAGCCTGTGTCCTAGCTACCTTCCCTACTGCAGGCATTTGCAATTGATCCCTCAGGCATCTTTGCTCAAACTCATTCCATTTTTCCCTTCACTTGGCATTGAAAATAAATGAACTGGAGATTAGACTAAAGTCTTCAGGCTATTAAGCCAAAGCTAAAAACTTTGCATTTTGGACTTACTGGTAGTTCTCCCGTGTGTCTTCATTTTTTAAAGTATTATGCATCAAGACATTCCCATATCATGGAAGAAAAACAAATAAATTATTGGTTAAGACAGTAGATTCCCTCAGGGTCTCTGTCAGACCTGGATGAGTTGACCTGAATTTCTGTCCTAGAATTTTGATCTGGCATCAAAGAAAAAGCTTATTTTTTTATATATTTTGAATTGCTTTATTATCTGTAAATTTAATTTTACAGTGTTGGCCACCAAGAAGTTTTGGGGGTTTTTTCTACAAAATAAAGTTTTGATTCGCCATTTCTTTCTGCCAAATACTCTTTTTAAATTATACTTGAAGCATGTAATAAATAAAATTTGTTAAACTGAACAGAAATAGGCTAACGGAGCTGTTGAGTATATATGCTCAAACATTTTTAGAAGACAACCTAAATTTTTTCTTTATTGTTTTGATATAACTCTCTTTCTTGCTTCTTTAATATACTGTATACAAGAATTATAGCAGAATAATTCAGTGCTTCTTCTTTTTTAGTATTACTACTCCAATAATAGCTGTATGATAATGCATCATAGCTAGAAAAGGGAAACAAGAAAAAACCCTGATTGTACTTTATCTATTAGCACTTGACAGCCAGTTATCAATGTTTACTTGCAGATATGAAATCGGCTTTGATTATAGATACAAGCAGACACAAAAGTGTTTGAGCATTGAAGCATTTAGGATGCAAAATATGTATAAATCTGTATAAATAAATCTCAGTTCAGCAAAGCAAAACATTTAAATATGTACATGATGCCTAAAAATTTAAGCAAGACTGAAATTAAATAAACACTGTTGAATTAAGGTCATGGTCAGCTAACTGGTCAGCTAACTTTTAATGTAAAGCATAATAGTTTTGTTTGTAGCATAATACAGGCTCAACAGTGCAAAGCTGAAAGTGTAAGTAATTTAATCACATGCATTGTAAGCAACATTATTAAATAGTTTTGTGGTATTCTATTATGCACACAAACAAATGATATAAGCAGAAGAATACATGCAAACACAGATCCACATACAAATTTCTTTTACTTATTCATGCATATTCATCAACATCTGAATTAGCAATGTTACACAGCTTAATAATTTAATATATTATCCTCTACTATTTTCTTACCAAGTATAACTGTTTGTGTCTGCAGTTATCATGGCTCATCCTGTAGAACATATTTATGCCTATTTTTAGAAAATAGTTCAACATTTCAAGGACCGAAATTATCATAATATAAAAGATATTTTCCAATAATCATTGATTCCAATTTTGTTTAAAGCCTTTTAGATCTTAGATTTAGACTAAAAAGTCTTTGTTTTAGACAGGGAATAGGTCATGGTTTAAAGGCCACTTTTTTGCTGAAAGCTGAAGTCCCACTGGTAAAATTGCAGACTACAGTATTTCAGTTGAAATTACATTTATTTTTTTTTTACAGGAGCAAAGATTGAAAAACTAAACATCTCAAAGTAAAATGGATTGTCTGTAACAATATATTAGTGAAATGAAATTTGCATAAAACTAAACTTTGGGAAATTTGTATATTATACTAATATTCAAACAAATAATTAACTTTCCCTATGACTTCTTAGTTGAGCCTACATGTGAATTATTCATGTACTTTTTTTTAATGGAAGTGGACCCTACAACATGAGCCAGTGCCACCTACAAATTTATAATGTTAGGAAGATTGTTAATAGGGAGTATTATTGTGAAGTGAGTCCATCCTACATACTTAGCAAGGAGAAATGTAGAGAGAATCTGCTTCTAAAATTCAAGTGATTGTAGACATAATAAATCAAGATGAGTAAACAAATACAATTATCTAAGGGTTAATTTTAACTATATTATACGTTTTGTTGGAACTCCTGTTCAGTTGCAATGATAAAATTAAGTTTAGGAAAGGACAGGTTTTGTTTGTTTTTTTTTTTATAAATAAGTGATGATTTTTACTGGAGAAGTTCTACAGTTATGAGAAAGACCTTTAAATTTGTCTTCTTTTATTTTTTCTTTCTTACTGTGGATCTCAGTCCAGTAAGAACAATCAGTTATAATGAGCAAAAATCTAGCAGTTTGACGGCTCTAGGCAGGCAAATAATGAGGGAAAAGCTGCTAAAGTAAGAAAATATAAGGAAGGGTGAACTGTTTATAAATGTGTGTTCTACAGAATCTCAATAAAACTTTTCATAATGGTGGTTTTGTAGTTTTATTTGGTATTTTATTCCTTGTGTTAGGCACAGTCATACCACATATGAACAAGTCAGAGACAAAGAATTTTTAGAACTTTTAGTTCTAGGTATTCAGTGAGACCAATATAAAATATTGCGGATGAGATGCCTCTTTTTTTCATAAGGTATATTAATGTAAGAATGGGACTATGCTTAAAAAATAGGGGAAAGGAAAGATTATTTCAAATGAAAAAGACGCATACTTTGCTAATTAGTAGCTAAGATTGGTAACATTGGCCATTAATCACAAAAAGTGAAAAGGAACTGATTGAAAACCTGTAAACTTGAGACAGTCTTGACTCCAGTGACTCTAAACCAGGGCTGACCTTCAAGGACAACCTTCGCAAATTAAAAGGTACATCCTGAAGTGCAGAAAGTTGTGCATCTGTGGCAAAAAGACGGCAGGGGTGAAAAAGGAATTCCAAGATAATTTTGATCAAAAAATGAGCTTTCACAGAAGGTGAAAGCAGGAAAAAACAACCTAAGAGGAACAGAGAGACACTGAACATAAGCCAAAGCTTAGAAATATGAAAGACAACAAGAAAGGTTACTCCAAGAACCTGGATAGCAAAAGATTTCTGCTAGAAAGCCTGCCCTCTGAACTCCTAAGGCTCTGAACCTACCAAGATGTTATTTGGGAAAGCGACATAAGCAAAGTTAGGAACCATTTAAACAAATTGGCGATACAGAAGTCCAGATTAAATTCTTGGGGTAATTTACCTTTTTCTTCATGCCCAGCTGATTTATTGTTTCCTGATTCAAAATACCTTTTAAGGCTGTGTTAGATGTAAGGTCAAATTCATGGGACTGTAATTTTTCAAGGAGTATATATACATGTGTAAAATATTTGGGGTTTTCTAGTAAAGTAGCAGAAATGGATAATTTCATAAGAAGTCCTTACTATTGTTCTGTAAATCTGTGGACCATTATTTTGCAATAATAAGCAACATGAATGTTGTTTCAACTGTCTTTCACAATTGCAGTTATTCCAGTCTTTTCAAAAAGTTTTTCTTATACTCATATAGTTTAACATGTGGATAAATATTACTTTGTATATCTGAGATAAAATACTGATTTTGTAGTTCTAGTGTGTTTGACTTAATCTTCATCCTATACCATCTGCTGTGATTGGTCTCACCAGTTGAATCTTCTTTTATTTATGAATCTGAAAAACTATACATGATATTCCTTATTTGTTCAACAAAATAATTTGCCATTCCTACTTTATTTTCTACTTTCAAAGCTTCAAGAAATTAGACAATTAAAATATTTTCCAGTACTTTTCTATTCCTTTTCATATACTTTATACCTCTGTAAGATATTTATTCAGCTCTGCCTTTGCTTGCAATTTGGATATAGGTGCTGGATGCTATTTTTTTTTTGATAATAAATAATACCATTATTTAGCAACATTAAAATTTCTCGCATTCCTGTGCTCAAGATTATGCTGTTCATGATTTTGACCTAAGATAACTTCTTTGATCATCTATTAAATCTTTTCTGAGTGTCAGAATAAGAATTGTAATGCTTGCCACTGTTACAATATCCATTCTGAATAGTCTATTAAAGGTTCTGTACGGTGTCCATTTAGTAAATTAATGTATTCATATATTACCTGATATTTGTAAAGAAGACAATTTAGAGATTCTCAGTATCTTCTGGAGTCTTGCAATATGCTTGACTCTGTATATTTGGAAAATCAAGATATTGTCCTTGGTAATGGGAATTACAGTCACCAGTGACCTTTGGTTTTAATGAAACTACTCAGAGGAGCTATTGCTTTGAGTTAGCAGCGAAGCTGACCGTAGAAAAAAAAAAACAAAAACAACACTTGGCAATTTTACCACATTAAAACAATTGACTTATAACTTTTGCAGGATTGCCTAGTATACTGACATTACAGTAGAAATTTTATCCTTTGCAAATCTAAAATTTCAAGCAGTAAAGATGTAATTTTACAAAATTAAATTAATTGAATATTATTAAAATAAGAATGGTAGGTTGTGAGCATAAAACTAAATTGATCAGGGCCTTTATTTGTAGATGGCTGTGTGAAGCAAGAATAAATGACATATCCCACTTTCAGAGACCTTCTCTTCCAGTTTCAGTGACCCACATGTATTGTCCAAATTCTAACTTTCTCAGTGCCGATCATAATCACAACCTGCGAATTGCCTGTAGCAGTTTGAGGTTTTTTCTAAAGTTATCTTTTTTCTAAAATCATAATCACAACCTGCAAATTGCCTGCAGCAGTTTGAGGTTTTTTTCTAAAGTCATCTTGAAAAGGGGGGGAAAGTACTTTGTATTTGCTCTTTAGGTTGAGAATTTTCATTGGAAAAAAATTTTTTTTTCTCAGTGGTCTTGACATCCTTGATGCAATCACACTGTAATAGAATCACTCGCTGATGTCAAACACACTTCAGTGAATCATCTACCTTGAAGTTAAGTGCTTGGTTGAGGTATTTAAATTAAAAAATACAGATGTCCTCAGAAACTTCTTTTAGTGAAGAAAAATAAGTCACATCTAGAGGAAGAGTGAGATCTTAGATGGGTTGAACTCTGATAGTATAAAGTTGATCCCTATTACTAGTCACCTTAATCACAGAATCATAGAATCAGCCAGGTTGGAAAGGACCTTCAAGATCATCAAGTCCAACCCTTGATCCCCTACCACCATGGCTACTAGACCATGGCACTAAGTGCCACATCCACTCTCATCTTAAAAACCTCCAGGGACAGAGAATCCATCACTTCCCTGGGCAACCCATTCCAATCCCTCCCTTGAGCCCAACTATTTTAATTTATGCACTCATTAAGATCTTAAAATTAAACAGACTAATTCAGGCCTCACAGATTCAGATGCAAAATTATCTGATGGATAATTTTCAATAATCCTAATCATTATTTATATTTTAGAGTGTGAAGTGGGAGGAAAGCAGGAAAGGATTGACAGTAGGAGGGAAGACCTTGTCTACATTGCCTATTCATTCTTTTAGGCAACTTATTTTTGTGGTATTTTAAGTGCCAGACAAAGTTTAAAAATAGTGTAAGATCCACATAAGACTCAGTCAAAATGGTTGTCAATAGATATGTTTCTGGCAAGTGACAGAGTTTAAATATACCTCCCTGAAAATTAGCAAAACTTGATATTCTGTAATTTTTCAGGAAAAGTTTAATATAGGTTGTTTTCCTCATTTCAACAGGCAAAAAGTAAGCAAGTTGTTTCTCTTACTCTCTTTTATCTACTACACTGATACTGGTTTTTAGTTGCTGTCTATTATTGATGAGAATTTTTTTAAGTCCTGGGGTCTCTGTGAATTTAGCTGTGAAAACGACAAAGCACTAATAAATTATGTATCTACTTAATAACAATGAAGCTTTGCATAGGTTCATTTTATTATTTCATTTACTACATGATTGGGAGAGGAGAGTTTTTTAAACCATCAAAATTTTGAGTGTCTTGATAACAACTTCTGTATGTCACATCATGGTAGAAGGTGCAGCTATACCCCAAAAAAATAAAAATCAAATGAATCGATATGGAAAACAGAGTTACTCAAGAAAAATCTTAGGTAAATACACTCCTAATATAATGAGGTGGGGCAGGCACAAAGAAGGGATTATCTAGTTCTAGTGAATGGCCTCTATTTTCTGCTGATCACTATCAGGTTTCAGGAGCAGTTGCTAGGTGAAGCAGAGTTGACACTTTTATGGTATTGTGCTGTTATAATGTGGCATTGCTTTACAGATGATCCATTTCCATATCCTGTTGACAACACACTGGAACATATTTATGCCTGTGCTTTGCACCATTTCTGATTCTGAAGTAAGTTCTGGTTGCATTATATGTATGTCTGTAATAGCAATCATTTAAGCTGTGGATCCCATGGAAAAAGGATTTTCTCCAGATAGGTTCAATTGGTTGGGGAAAAGAGTTAAAGTATCTTATGATTTTTCATATCCTGATTTTTTTTAATAGCTTTCAGTATATTCATCTGTTTTACTTTCCCCTATTGCACACTTCAGACTGCCGTTCCCAAGTAGGCACCACAGATATGACTGTCTCTGCCCAGCCCTCTCAGGACTGCCTTCTCAAAGTAGTTGTTTTCATGATCTATTTCTTTACTGGGAAAGCTGTCCAGGATGTGTCCCTTCCATGTATTGAGTGGTTGCCTCTGTAAACCATCCAAAAATTGCAGTAGAAGTGTGATACAAAGAACAAAAAAAGAAAAGAGAAGAAAGCTTTCTCAATATCAGTGGATGTTTCCCTTAGAACTTCACTTACTGGTGCAATAGGCAGAAGAGCTCATGAGAACTTCATATACAGGTCTTCTATACAAAGTGTTCAGGGCCAGGCTGGATGGGGCCCAGAGCAATGTGTTCTAGTGGGTGATATCCCTGGCCATGGCAAAGGGTTTGGAACTAGATGACCTTTCATGTCCCTTCCAACCCAAACTATCATATGATTCTATGATTCTCATGCGTCCTTACACCTCTTCCACCCTCAACTCAGCCTGGGACAATCATGGAAGTTCATTACTGTATCAACAGATTAAGTTACTACTGACCTTTTTGGGGGAAGCATGAATCTTTAGTTGGAATAGTAATTACTCTGTGATATCCTTGAGGTGAAAGTAAAGGCTGTACAGGGTGCTGGACTGTGATATTGTCTGCAGTTCTTTCAATAAGTATATGGAAAGGAATACAGGAACAGGTTTTTTGTCTCATTTTGCCATTTTTGGATGTTTATGTAGATACCAACTGTCATGAAATGAAATTCAGTGTGTCTTAAAATAAATATACGAAGTAAATCACAAGTGCTATTAACTTTCCTACTCAAGAACTCGGAGTCAGGACTGCCTTCTTTAGACAGACTGTTCTATAAATCTCTGCTTTGGATAAAAGCATTTCTTTGTGAAACATCTCGTCCAGATAATTGGTCTGCCACAGAATGCAAAACAGTGGCATAAATAAAGATATTTTTTTAATGTGCATCCAGTCTAAGATTATTCTTGTGCTAAGAATTTTCTGCTTAACCCTGTAATTACTTCTGGAGATAAGAATTTAAAGAATGTTTCTGTAGGACTTGACTGTTTCGGTTTCTTGACAAAATAAACACATTTGTTCAACCATATGTGTAGAACATCTAAATATTATTCATGAACATTTTTCTGCTCCACAGGTAAAATGCAGTGAAAGAAATGTGGCTTTATATTTCCAATAACTTAATGAAAACAGGTAGTACAACATGCAGCTGTAGTATTAACGCGTAAAATGTAGATCTGAAAAACTCTGAACTACAGTCTTTTCTGTAATTATACAGTGATGTTCTACTCAGAAGTTCTTATTTAATGTTGTTTTCATAGATATAAATATTGGTACGGAGTATCTACCTTTTTTTTTTTAATTATTGCTATTAGGAGTTCGATAGTTTTGTCTCATAAATGCATTCTTAGTACACTGCCACTATTGATTGCCACCATACTGCAATTACTCTAGCTGCTGTACCATAGTGTCAAGTATAATATTTGGATGAGAGAAGACACACTTCAGATATTCCTTTTTTGGTAGTTAACATCTAATTAAGAGTTGTTATTATTAAACAAAAAAATTATGGAGAGAACTTTTCATTAGCACTCTGTTAATAAGATTGCAACTTTTCCTGTTAAGGTAGTATTCTTAGCATCCATATAGTAGTTTGGCATCTGTTATATAGTCCTGTAGAAGGAATATGGGAAAATAATTGTTGGTGTGTTATTTAAATAGTAACCATCAAAGGATGGTTGCATGCAGCTTTTTGCCAATTTTCCAGTTAATTCTGTCCTCAAAATTCAAGATTTTATTTTAAGAATTTATGTGCAAACCTATGAATCCCTGATCCCAAAAGGCATGAAAATAACAAGAAAGTTACTATTGAAAGTTTAACTACATTCACATGAATCAAATAGTTCAATAATGATAGCTTTCTCCCACATCATAAGAAACTAAATGCCATTCATAAAATAACCATTCAGCTGGAAAATATACACAGATGAGCATTTTCTGCAGTGCTGTCATTATGTGTAACATGGCCATGATTCTTAATATTCAGTACTTTAATGACTTCATCGTACAGTTTCCCATACTCAGACATAATAAAGTACCCTATGCTGAAAATATAAGGTGAATAGCCATATGCCTGCAGTCTTCTTGCAAACTGGGCAGGTTTTTGATTGGCTCTAGCAGGTTTGGGGAAATGACCATTTCAGACAGGACCCAGTCAAGTAGAAAATGGGCAGATGCTGTAAGTTGCATAATCAGTACAAAGAATACTCATCTGCCATTTATAGTACATGAGATTAACTGATGGGATACCGACTGATTCAGGCTAATTTAATGACAACCTCTAACCATCTGGCTAGAAAGCTGTATTTTACAAAGGCCTAATGCTGACCCACATAAGTTAGCCTAAAAAACATTTGGTAAGTTTAATAATGGATTATACATCAAAGCAAGAACTCATTACTGTTACAAGTCATGAAATATTTATTTTTAATCTGACAGTTCTACTACTGCTAAACAATACGAGATTACCCTGTGAAGCAGTATATATAATAAATGGCTGACTACTTTTCTGCTGTGCTAGTAAATGCAAAGCTTTCCGAGCCTGATGATTTTACTTGCTGACAGTGTACACTGTGGGAAATAGACCCTCCCTTTTCTTCAATGGCTTCTCCAGCACATCTTACTTTGCTCTTTAGACTTACCTTATAATTTTGCATCAATATTCTTCATAACTGACAAATTCAACTGACTAGTTAATTTCTTTGTATATAGCTTGATTTCACAAATAGTCAGCATCCTGGAACCCAAATTATACCCATGAGGCTTTTGCCTGAAAAGTCTTTTGGAATTTCATTGAAGAAGGAAATTGGTGTAAAAAAATTATATCATTCAGAACATAATATGGCTGACAAGGTCCAATTTACTAGAGATGGTTTGGGACATTGAAAGAACCCAGCCTGACTTTTAAAGCTCAGAGCTCACAATTAGAAAATTTGCATCAACAAACTTTATTCGAATGCAGTGACATGATAACCATTCAATTTCCTCAATCCAATTTTTATGGATCCATTGTTATTAACAGACTCAAATGTTAAAATGTTTCTAAAATATGACAATGCTGGGTGTTTTTCAGGTAGGTTCTATTATTTTTGAAAGACATATTTTATCCTGCATCATAATAATGTATTCACATTTAAATTTTTTTCTAATTTTTCTCCTTTTTTAATCATGTTTGAATACAATTTAGCTATGATAGTGTATACAAATTGATGAACATGCTATGACACATTCTACTCAAAGCATCTGACATCTGGGAGTGGAGGAAACTGCTGAAAAATCAGAAGGTTATGTTTCCACATAAACTTTACACACTTGTTAGAGATACTATCAAATTCTTTGAGGCATAAAAGTAAAATATATCACTAGCACCAAATACTACATGCAATATACAACACATATGTTGATCCATATATTATCCCTTCACTAAAATATATGGAAAAATGTATAATTCCCTGTGAAGATGTTTAAGAAGTAGGACCTACTTACAGATTTCAGAAAACCTCAGATTTCTATTCTGTTGGAAAATTCCATTACGCGTCCTATTCAGGCAGTACTATTTGGTCACTCCAACAGCCAACAAACCATTTTACAAACTGTATGAACACAGCACAGAGAAGCTTTCCTTCATCTGAAATGAATTGTCTAGAAAAGTGTAAGTGCAGCACACATTGAGAATCTGCAATTTCCCTTTATGCAAAAGAGTATTCTAAGGCACATGTGAACCACTCTCTGGTCTCAGATCTGTACAGCTCTTGTCTAATGAACGAAAGCTGACTCACTGGGGAACTCTGTCACTTTCAACCATTTGAAAGGGGCAAATCCTTTGTCATCTTCAGAGCATGCAGTTCAAATAATAGTCAAGAAACGGCCATTCAGTACCTAGCTGTACTACTAGTTTTCTTTCATGGTTCTTGTTTCTTTGCATGTATTACACATGTTTAAAGTCAAGCTTAAAGTCAAAATGAAAAATGCAAGTTACGTTAGGAATGTAAAGTTTCTAATCTTAGCTTTTTTTTTAAGCAGCAAAAGATAGAATACCTAGGGCTCTCTTATCAAGGTGCATCTCTTAAAAAAACTTTTCCCCCCCAGGATATTTCTTTTCCAAGTATTTCTTCTATGGTTTTGGTAATACTCTTTCACAGTATATTTCATTTATTTCACTGTTAGAATTTGTATCTCACCTTCTTTTTCTCTCTTTCTCTCTTTCTCAGGGCAAACTTTCTTTGCACGGTTGACCTGAGAGCTACCTCTTGGTCAAATTACGTCTGGTAAGATACAAATGTGGATGCAAATAGTGTGTGTGAACAGGACAGTAAAATCTGTTTTAGAGGGTGTTTGCACAAAACTGATCACATCAAAGTGACAGTCAGTCATCAGCTGGGCCAAAAAATAAACTTTCACCTCTTACATATTGAAGGGAAAAAACAAAATATCACATTTCAAGTGCACAGACAGTTTCACTAAAAAAAAAAAAATTTCTTCTTTCAATCAGAAAATCAAGAAGTGAATGAACTCCTATTTATATCTGTAATCTGATGCTGAAGACAGACTAATATGTAAATGGAAGACATTGACTACATTAGGGTGTAGTCTTCTGTATTTCTGTCTGCCTTTTGACAGAAACTATTTAATTGTATCTTATTTTTAGAACTCACAGTGGAACATCACTACCAGAATGTAGCACTCATTGAAACCAAGTCAAAACCCAAAAATCTCTGTTTTCAAATTCTTATTTAACTAATTCATGTTATAAGACTGTCAGAATAAACTGCAATTCTCAGAGACCCCATTCTTCATTTCACCTACCATGGGATCTGCTGCCTACTCTAGTGACAAAACACATAAATACAATTGACAGAATATCGTAGTGACAGAATATCTAGGTTGTCATTCTGGAAAACGGACTGTACTTCTTTTTTTTTAGATGTGGAATCTGAAAGTTTCTTCTGACAAAGTTTCAAATATAATTCCAAGAATGGTCTGCTTCAGTTTGTACCTGCATTTTTTCTTTTCTCATCCTCTATATATGCATCCTCAAAATGCAAATCTGTAAAAAATATCAACCGCAAAGTTAGACATTAGAAGTACATTTAAGGGATTTGTTTTCTTTTCTGTGCTGCTTCCTTAAAAAAGAAAATAGAGGAGCAGTGTCAACCAGAATAGATTATTTTCTAATTTTCATTTAATTATAATATAGACATTTCTTAGATAATATTAAGCATGTTTTCTAAATAACATGCTCTGATTTTACTTTGGCTTTTCTCACTTCTCTTAGGATGTTAAGCCTCAAGTTCATTACAATAAAGGCTTTGCTGTTTTAACATCCTCAGCAAATTCTTCCTTGTTTATGATCAGCAGATCCAGCAGAATCCTCCCCTAAGGGTTTGTTATCACCTGCAGAAAAACTGTCCTATACCCTTTGCAGAAATCTCCCTAGCTGTGACCGCCATGTTTTCCTTTGAGCAGATACCAGTGTCATTAAATAGCTCTTCAGATCTTTACAAGTAAGTTCTTGACTGGCTCATCACCAGTTTTATGGCAAAATGCTTTTATGCTTTCCTGTCCTTCCTAACTTACTTTTATCCATCAACTGCAGAACTTTAGTCACAAAAGCTATCCCCCAATAGCTCTGTAATCATAAGGAGAATATTTCTCTGTGTCATCTCACAGATCTCTAATTCCAACTGTTTGTTTTCCACGTTGAAAGCATTTGTTGACAGGCATTTTTCACTTCATCCTCAGTGATGCTTTTTTTTGTTGTTGTTTGTTTATTTTGTCTCAGTTTGACAAGACTGGAATGTTTGCTAAAGAGGATGATTATGAGATAGAGCAAACTCCTCTCTCTCAACAATTGTAAATCCAAAATTAAGGGGCTTTAATCGAGGAAGTATGGAAAAAAAAAAAGAAGAAATAACAACCCTTTATTAAAAGATATATGTATGTTGGCAAGGACAGTAACAGAACAAAAAAACCCAACTAGACAATAGTCCTGTACCCAAAAAGTACCCTTCAAACAAAAGAAACTTCTTTGTCCTTCAGAGCAGTTCTAATCCCGGTTGGCAGGGGGCGCTGTTGGATCACTGGAGGTGCAGAACCTGCAGTGCTCTGTGGTGGCCTGCAGGGGGTGCTGTTGGGCTCTGCACAGGGGGTTTGGGGGGGGTCTCGGATCACAGGAGAAGCCGAAAAAACTCTTCCCCCAATGGAAGAGGAAAAGAAAAGCAGTCCATCCCTACAGAACTCACTGCTGTTCTCGGATGACGGTGTTTCAAGGCTCCTCCCTTTCTCCAAGTGAGTACAAAACTCTCCGATGAAAACACAGCAGGTTAGGGCTGGAGGCAAGGGCAGCTTGCAAGCAAGCCAAGGCCAGTGGTCAGGGTTGACCAGGTCGGGAGCCAGAAAAAACGGTCTTAAGGCTTTTTCTCCAAAATGCCTGCACACAGTCCCTGTCTCTGTTCCAGAGAGAGACCCAAAAACTGGTCCTGAGGAGGGCCAGCTACTGAATCAAAACTCCTCACCCCTCACTCCAGTCTTCAACGGGCCATCAGTTAGGAATGCGGCTCTGCCGGCTAGATCTTTTGTAAAGTTCATTGCCCCCCCTTCCCCCTTCCCATTAGAACTCCATCTTTCTTACAGTGGAGCAGGGGAAGAAAAAATTCCCCCCTTGTATTTATAACCTATAACAGTTTGTTTGTTTGTTTGTTTGTAGGGAAACAGCATCCCCAGCTATGCTGTCCTCCAGGGACTTAATGTCTTTTATATCTGAACTTTGCTTCAGGCATTAGACATTGTCCCCCAACAAACCTATTTTAAAGTCCATCTCAGCAGGTTAACAAGCGTGCTGGCAAACTGCTGCTGTTTTACTTTGTCATGTGTATTCTGTCTCCCAGGTATTGCTCATTCTTCCTAGAAGATGGAGTTGTCATAAAACCCAAAACTTTTCATGTAACAGCTGCTATGAACTCAGATGTTGACCAACAGGATGTCTCTGCTCCTACCTGAATCTTTCTGCTTTACTAGCAAAAAGAAAGACAACTACCTTGCCTCAGAACCTTGATATATCTAAGCTTGATCTCTCTTTGTGGTATCATTGACTCCTACATTGATGAGCAACAAGGGCAGGCTAATAGTCCAAGGCTTGGTTTCTTGCATCTAATCTTTTCTTGAAAACTGAGAGATGTAACACTGGGGAAATCTACAGGGAAAATAACAGGAAATAATTTTTATTCTTTTACAGTGAAATAAAGGATAGTGGCAATTCCATAGAGAAGCATTCTATAGATGAACCATTATAAGGTTATTTTTTGTTTAGTTTTATCAGAAGCTTCTGCTTATTTCTAGTCTATTATTTACAGCTGACCAAATGAGTGATCAGATATAGTAAAAATTAAAAGTAAATCAAATCTATCCTGGTTACTGTTCAATTGTAAAATAAAAAAATACAGTGAACATATAATTATATTTGTAATTTTAAACTCAGCATAGAAAGTATCTTTAATTTTGTGTAGAGAGCAAAACATATTAATGCGACTGCTCATACCAGTGAGCAGATATCTTACCAGGATCTATAAACCACACATGTAGTAACTCTCTGCTTCTTCTTTTTCAAAAATCCCTTTACACAGGTTACCTCTTCATATAGATACAAATACTCTTGGAATGACTGTTAAGTAGATATAAATTGACTTGAAATTATTTAATAATTTTAAAAATTGATATTGGGTTGGCTGATTTGCTGAGTCATGCAAGACAAAGCGTTTGACCTTGACTGTGAAAATGATAGAGAAAATATACATAGATGTACAAATTTTCACACATACACATAAAGAAAGTACATAATAATTGCAGCACAGAATGAAGTGAGCGGGAATTTTGAAGAAAAACATGGGAATATGCAACTACTTATTCATTAAGGACGGATTTGTCTGGTGGTTTATGTTTATAAGCCAATTAATCTTTGAAATAAAGATATTTTTTATAATTATAGGAATCAATGGCTTAACAACTCAGACTAGAATTGTAAACAAAATAAATAGCTTGCGAACTTTACCCATGAGCTTCAACCATGAGTTTAGCTCAAACGCATTTTATGTTTATTAACAGGTCCCCATCTACATCTTTAAATTAGTTGTTCTCTTATTAACAAAATAATTTTGGTCGTTGTTTAGTAGTCACAGAGTGTTACCTAATAGAGTAATTCAGGCTGCCACAGCTATTTTTGCCTAGTTCAAAGAGGTTCTTAGGGTTCTTTTGGGACCAATTTAATATCAAAAATAGTCTGCAGTCTGGAAATTGGTCATATATTACAGCACATCCAAATGCACTTAATATCTATGGGCATTTCCTCTGAAAAATTCTGTATCCTGACACTCTACCCCTTAATTGACATCACAGACTCCTGACACTCTTCCCACTGCCCCTTGATGACACTGTCAGTGTAGGCAAGATGCTGCCCACATTATCCATGTAAAGTAGGATTCTCTCAAATTGCAAGGACATTGCTGAAGCCAAGGGGTGGTGTGAGTCTTACCTGCACTCAAACCACATTTGCTCAATTGACTGTTGCTGTCAGATGACCCAGACATCAAGTTTCCTGGTGGCTTGATGCAGTCAGGGCATTGGGTGAGTTCCCACACAGGTGTATTCTGCTTATCTTTCTTACTGCCTTAGTGAAGTTTGGTTTATAAAAGGTTTTCGGACTCCATTACTGTTCATATCACATATGTTTACTCTCTTCTTGGACAGAAAGGAGAGGAGATTTGCTATCCTTCCCTCTCTCTCCCTTACGACAGCCAATTGTGTGTGCTTGGCAAAATCATCACCACAATTATGATTTATAGGAAAAGATGATACTTAAAATACAAAACCAATTAATAAATGTAAATTACTGAGTTTTTTTACTGGAAAAATATCAGTGTTTCTTTGAATACCCTATGTCTTTTATTCATTTTACTTAGCAGACTGTAATGTATTTTTCATTTTAGGTGATGAATAATTAAAGATTTTTCATGTGTAATGGTAGAAGTACTATTTGATATTTGATTGCATCTGCTATGAATGTGTTTCATCATCTAATCAATAAATCAAACTCGATCATAACATGATGCTATGCATTGAGTGGTTACATATGCATTGGGTATATTTTGTGTTGGATTTCAAATAACTTTTGAGATTTTTGTTGGCACAAGTTGGTTAGAGAAGCTTGTAAAAATAAAATAAAAGAACTATAAATGCGTTCTCTTTCTCATCCAATTTGCTTAGCATGATAATGTTCTATAAAACAGAGGGGGAAAATGCATATAACCATAATGAAATATTCTAAGAAAACACCCTACAAAACCAGATCAAGTAGTGTAAGCTTTTTTTTAAAAAAAAGTACTGTTATTTTATGACAGAAATGGATGTCCAGTTCTTCTAACTCTGGGACACCTGTGTGTGCAACAGAACACTCTTTCTCTTGTGGCAAACTTGTGGGTTAATTCCCAGAATGGGTTAAGGGTACAGAAATTGCTTTTAACTCACTGAAAATTATCAATCTTATTAATCTTATGACTGCCTTCCTACCAGTCATATTATTGTCCTTGACATGTAAAGAGAAGTATTTAATGAATGCTTGTTCCCTCAGGAGACTTTTAGAAGTGTTTTACATATTGAGGAATGCATTTTGGAGCCTTGACAGTAAAATAACTTTATAAGCAAGTACGTATCATAGAACCTTAGAAACATAGAATGATTTGGGTTGGAAGGGACCTTGAAGACCATCTAGTTCAACCCCCCCCTGCTGTGGGCAGGGACATCTTTCACTAGACCAGGATGGTCAGAGCCCCATTCAATCCGGCCGTGAACACTTCCAGGGTGTCTGCAACTTCTCTGGGCAACCTATTCTAGTGCCTCACCATCTTCATAGTAAAGAATTTCTTCCTAATACTTAGTCTAAATCAATCCAGTTTCAGTTTAAAGCCATTACCCCTTGACCTATTGCTACATGCCCTTGTGAAAAGTCCCTCTCCATCTCTCTTTTGGGCCCCATTTTAGCCACTGGAAGGCTTTTCTCTGCTGTGGAGAACAGCTCTCTGCTCCCCACAGAGCCTTCACTACTCCACACTGAACAGTACCAACTCTCTGAGCCTGTCTTCATAGAAGAGGTGTTGCAGTCCCCTGATCGTCTTCCTCTGCGTGTGTATACATATATCTCCAAAATTTTCTGTATGTTTTATGTCCTGTATAGAATTTAAACCTACTGTAAATACAAACACTGGATAATAAGCAACAATCTGGCATTCTATCTTTATAGGTTAGCCAAACTGTTATCATATAGGTAGAGCGTCAGTTCTAAAATGTACATGAGTATACTCACCTATTTCTTCTTTCTGTCTCATTTATTATCATCTCTTTTGCAAGCAATCATACAGGTTTAATTGTGTAAGTTACATTGAAATATTTCAATATACATGCAGTGACTTAGGTATTAGGTTTTGTTCCCATTATCTTTTGCATGACTGTTATTTTAAGCACAAGTAGCTATAGCAAGGTGCTCAGGCACTTGTATTTTTGATGTTTTGCATATGGTACAGACAAAGGAGCAAAAAGATTCCTTGAATAATTTTAATAACCTTGAGAGAGCAAGCAAAGTTTCTCCAAAAGTACATGTACATTATAAAAAATACATACATTTCCAGTTGGAAGATCTGCCAGGACACTTTGGCAAAATGCCCAGGCTTCTCTGTAATTCACTGAGGAATACTTCTGTCTCACGCTGTAAATAAGCAGATAAGATTAGATTTCATTGCTGAAAAGAGACAAAGAAGGTATCTTATATATAAACACATATTTTTAACTGTTGTTTGATAAGCATGCACCAAACCAGATCAAAACCCAGCTACTTTTCATTTGCATGAACGATGAGATGTGAAATCCCACACAAATGTGCATGACAAAAAGCCTCTTCTATTCTTATTAGTACTATTGTCCTCCAAATAAGCCTTAGAGCCAAAATTTTAAAGGGTAGGATTTTCTCCCAAGACATTTTGAAATACATTAAGTGAAGCACTCAGCTCCTCACTGACTGTCTCTTTAGTCTGTGAAAATAAAAGAATTCCAAGCCTATCTTTTTGTTGCACTCTGGGCAAGTAATCAAACACGGTCTGCTGGGATATCAGCCTTTCAATTTGATGGTTTAAGAATACATATCATTTTCAAACAAGAAAATGATAGCCTTCAGAAAGTATTTGCACATTTTTAGGGAATGTTTTCAAACCTGCCCAAACATTTCTATTTTCTAAAGAATGGCTTTGGTTTTCTTGCCAGTATTGTCTCTGATTTGCAAGTCAAAAGAAAAGATGTGAGGGACATTGTTTTGTTAACCTGTGCCCTTACCAATTAATGTAGGAATTATTTAGTAATGCAGACCTTCACTCATTTCCTTACTTCTTCCTTTTTCAGAAAGATTACCCTCAGCCTGTGCTTAGGACACATTAACCTTCTGCTGTACAAGGAAAGGGAATCTGCATGCATGAGTTGTTACACCACTCCTTGCTGTTCCTGTGAGACACTATTGTCTCAACCCTTTTCTGACTGCTATTAGGAAATAGTTCCATTTTGGAATTAGTACCTGATGCTTGCTAAATTTTTGAGTTAGATTTAGCATACACTAAGTCCAGAACTTTCTCTGAGAAAGCAGAGAACCTCCTTATTCCACTCAAAAAAATCGGTCTCACGGGATAATTCCTCTCTAGTCTTGAGAAAATAATCCATAAAGGACATAAAATATGAAACAAGTAAGAAATAAGCAAAATAGGCCTTTCTATTCTGACCTTGGCGAGCAGGTAAAGGAATAAGCTATTAGTTCAGGGGTGAGAGACAGGCAAACAGTAGCCTTTATACAGGGAGTTTAACTCAGTCCCTCAGTCGTTCTCCATCACTTGTGATTTTATCTCAGCCTTAAGAAAGAGTTCTTTCAGGTATGACTTTGTGGTAAGACAACTTTATCATTATTACCTTGTTAATTTCCTTCCTCATCATGTAAAGTTTCAGAAATCCAACCCAGATAGGAGGACAGCACAAAATATTTTAATGGATCTACAACCATTTTTTTAGCTAATAGAAAACATAACAGATGCCACAGTCTAACTGATTCAGTCTAGACAAATTGATAATAGGGATACTAAATATAGATTTTCAGAGTCATTCTCTGTACCCTAGAAAAATAGAAATAGCAAGAGCAATTCACAAATAAATGAAGGTTGATTGACTACAGTAACTCTGAGGGTTTAATATATTCTGCAGCATTGTATCAATACTGAAACATTTTAGAAAAAAAGTAACACCCTCATGAGTTATAAATATGTAAGTAATCCTGTTTTAAACAGAGCAAACCTAATTTCTGTAAGCACTTTGACTTGAATGAAAACACATGGCAAGATTCCCTGAAACTGTTTTTTCTTCATGGTATGCTAATTTCTAGAATTTGGGATTTGTGGATAATTTTATGACAGATCTGGAAACTCTTGACTATCAGCTTTACTCTTCATATGCCCTTCCAGTCGTTTTTGGCTTTACAGGAATGACTTTACTTCTGCACAGGTAGTTACACTGGAACTGCCTCAGAACAATGTTTCTTAACCATGGGCCCTCTTGGGCAAGACTTAAGCATCTCTCAGCTACATACTGCTGATGACTTCTGAAATATATGCAAAATATATTTGTCTTTGTTTTCTTTTTCTTTTTGTGGATTTTTTTTTTTTAGCTAAAATAAGAATAATCTAATAAGCTTAGGAATATATAGAGTCACTTTCAAAAGAAGATGCTTAAAGTTCAGGAATAAAGAGTATAAAATCTTGTTCTGGATCTGACATTTGTACATAAGCAGCAATCATTCTGCCACACTTTATAATAATTTTCATGGTTTTTAAATTATAAGAGCATTATATCTTAGGTAATTGAGAGGGTTTATTTATTACCCCCCCCCCTTCCTTTAAAAGGAAAATAAAAGCCAAGCATACAGGTAACACTTTCCATATTCTCTTCACATGCATTCACAAAACCACAGTAAAACAAAGAAATTAAAAATCGTGTGAAAATAATGTATCTGACTGATATATGGTATTATAATATTATGATTGTCCTTCTTTCTTTACTGCATCTTTAACACATTTTCAAATCTGTAATAATAAGTTTTATAAAGTTTTACAGTGAAGAATTTATAATCTCATTTTTTTATTTATAATTCCATCTCTTTACTTAATGTTAACACAGCAATATGCCTAGAATATATATGACTCATGTTTGACTGAACAAATAGGGCTTAAATTTTGAAATCAAAGTTTGTCTTAAGAGATTGATCTAGATCCTAAGCTATAGCATCATCTCTATCCACATAAAAATGAGACAGAGGCACTCTTCACAGTGTCTTGGTTCCTATTGTTTAAAATTTGAAAGAAGGGAATCTGGACCTCAGTTCCAGATCATGCATCAGCTATGCTCTGTTTGTTTTCCTGCAGAAACTGAGCAGTTGAGGATGATGTTGAGATGTAACTGGAAGTTTTTTCTGGACCTGTGAAATGCTCCAAGATCACCCTCTTCTTTCAAGTATGTAGTAGGCATCATTGTGGTAGTAATGAGTAGCTAGCTTTTATTTGTACAAGACACATCATTAGAGGAGGCGGAAACTATCTAATAGGGATTTAGAGTAGTCATTAATTTTAAGGAAGTCTTGAAGCCTTCAGAAAAAGTCAGGTTCAACCAGAATTGAATAGTTATTTATGTTTATATTTCCTTCACATTTTCTCACTTATTTCCTTTATTCTTCAGAAATATTTCATTGGATTCTGAATAAGAATGACATCATTTCCCAAAATTTTTAAATTCTTGATTAAACACAGTTCAAGGATAGCTACACTGCAAACACATTTTTATTTTCTTTGTATTTCTAGTTTTCAAAATATCGCATTATACCTTTATTATTCAGTAAATTACTGTACTGAATGTATTTTATTTAATACATAATTCATCTACTGTGTTTGAAGTAGTTTAATTTAATCTTGATAATGGACTTTTAAACAATTTTCAAAAGTTTTGATCTACATTATTTAAAAAGGTTACCTTAGATAGCAGGCAGCTGCAACATGAGAAACAACAATGAGCTGGAGATTTTCGCTAGACACTCCTGAAGATATAACTTTAGTTTTGTACTTATGACTGTCTTCCCCTGGGGTGCACCACATGAATACTGTGGGGTCATACTCCACAGAAAAATGAGTAGCAATGGTAAGAGAGAAACACTGAGCATTCTTCTGTGTTCTTGTGGCTGCTTCATTACATATAGGCTTCCCAATGCCATAGTTTCCACTTTGTAGTGTTTAAACCATGTTGTCAGGACAACTGATTGGAAAAGTATTTCATTAGAGAATATAATTTAATTTAACAATTTTTTTGTTACCATAAGTAATTTTTTATTTTATATTTTTAAATTGCCTCACTTTCATCAATTTCATATTTAGATTTCATAGGTTAATTTCTTTTATTGGACAAACTCTGCTTCCAAGATCTATCCTTTGTGGAATCCTGTTTCCTCTGCTGAGTGGATTTCTAAAATACAGTTAAAGAAAATCAAATAATTATGTTTATATTGCAGAAAACCAGAACACATACTAAATTTAATTAGTTTAATTGTGGAAGATAAGGCAAGAGTCTACAAGGTATAAATAATAAGCAACTTTATAAGGAAACTCCTCTAACTTTAAGCACACAAAATAAAGTTTATGCCCAAGCCAGTGACAAGGATTCTTTACTATTCTGTGACAATAACATATGCTTTCTAAGAGAAAAAAAAATCCCCTTATTTAACGCTTCATGTATGAATAGATTTTTCAATAAAGTCACCTAGAAAGAAAGTCCTGGAAGGGAAATGAAAAACACCTAGTAATTTTTGTAGAGAACACATCATGAGAGGTATACTTGCTATCAATTAACACAAATGTTTAGCTTGAGAAAAAAAAAATGTCAGGGCCATTCATTTCAAGTGCTGTTTGTAGCAGAAAGGGATATTCACGCGATTTGTGAAGTACTTTATCTTCAATATATCTAAACCATGTAAGATTTTTCCTTAATTATCACCCATGAAAAGAGATTGTTTTCAATTGTTTTCAAATTCTCATATGTGTTCAAATTTCAACACATTAAATAAACTTCTAAATTATATATGTTTAGTATTTTATTTTGCAAGAAATACAACAGTGTATGCTAATTTTGTGTAGTAAAACACATGACTAGATATATCTGAAGTAAAGAAATAAAAAATGAATGTCTGCGCAAAGTATACTCAGGACAGTATAAAATTTCAACCTATGCTTATTTCTTAGTAGTTTGTTAGTTTTGGCAAATACAACTAAAATCCTAGATCTTTCTCTCTTTTTTTTTTTTCCCCATCATTCTGTTATATAAATGTTCATAACATAAATTTTTTTTCTTCTTATCTATCTTGAATTTACTTGGAAAAACAATATCATTAAAGACAATATGAAGTTAAGTTGCAGATCAGAATTACTGGATCTTACATAAAGCCATTTTAATAATTTTCCTTTATAAATTGAGGTATTAAGCAACTTATCTGGTGTTAAGGAGACACTGATTCAGAGCTGAAGCTCCCTTCTGCAGTAGAGAAAAAGACAGGGATGTATTTAAAAGTGTGAACTAAACCACAGACATGAAGTTCTTTGTAATGCTTCAGGGGACAGCTTAGTCTATGGGTAAAAAAGAATATAAGTCAGTAGCCTCTTGACACTAGGATAGGATCTTCGCTTGTTTTTTTTCTGAATATCTGTTTATTATGTGTTCACAACAATGATGAAAGTAAAATGGCTTTTGAACTTTCATGTAAATAGAATACAGCACAGATTGTCCTAACCCTAATCACTGACTTTTTCTCTTAGACAGTAATTCTCAAGACTTTCAATTTATCTTTTCTAAAAAAAATAAAAAAAAATACTTAACAAAAAAAATTTTTAATTGTATAGTAGCTCATTATAGTGTACTTTTGCATATATATTATGTATATAAACAAAATTCTATTGTTTTATATGAATCGACTAAACATATATATATTTCTCATAAATAAGATCATATTGGATAATTTGGATTAATCAGAAAAAATAATTGAAGAGAAAAATATTCTTGTTTCCCACATATCAGATATACATCCTGAAGCACATCTCCTTTAAAGATTTACTTTTGTTCTCTTTAAAGCAAGCTGACTGCAGAAGGAGCTGTAGATTAAAACATCTTGTTAAGTGCTAAAATTACCTCAGTCAAGGATCATGTTTGTCAGCTCAGGAACTAATACTGGCATATTTTCAGTAAACAGAGATAACTCTTGCACTTGCTCCGATTTGATGTTAAATGGAAAATTCCAGAATACTTATCTGCCCATAGCATTTAATAGGCTATGCATTTATAATTTTAAGTGAGTGCATTTTTAATGGATACCAATAATCTTACTTCAGTTCACAGACAGTCTGCATGTCTTAATCTTGCTTCCTTTCTGTCTAGCAGGCATATATGAAGGTGGTCATTTTCTGCATGCATTTTTAAAGGTTGCTATTTAAAGTAACAAAAAGGCAATGTCTATTGGCCAGTAGAGAACTTGAAATTAAAAATGAGAAGATGGAGTTCTGCGAGGACATCTCTCAAGGAATTTCTTGGCAATTAATTCATTTGAGTTTAACTCAATAACAGTAGTCTCTCATTGCTGAGATGTTACATGCACAGATGGTTTTAACATGAGAACTTGGATGATTCCTTTCTTTTAGATAATAGGGATGCATTCCAAGATATTGCTAAACAATAAAAGTGCAAGATAGGATAAGAGGGTAAATGAGTGAAAAAAACTGAGAGAAAGTAAGGAAAGAGTTGAATTAGTCTTTAGCTTTAAATATGTTGGGTTTTTACCTCCATTTGACTCTTTGTTTCACAAAATGTTTAGGTACATTGTCAGTTTTCAATGTAGTGGTAACCTAATTGTTATACAAACTTGGTAGAGAATGGCTTATTGAGTCACATAACTGATTTAAAAAGTATATTAGGCAAAGTGTAAGTTGAAAGTAGATCTTGAAGAGAGGAAATACAATCTTACTTTTCAAGTTACTGCATTAAGTTTATTGGCTGAGTAAGGATATTCAGTGTTTAATGAAGCTGCCTGAAATAAAATTATCTGACCTCTTCCCAATTTAGCTCAGGGCATGCTGATTGTCTTTGAGACGATGTAGGATACTGTGGCATTATGGTGTCAATGTCCTGACTGGGTTTATTCACTCTGCTGTCCTGTTTCGATTCCCCTTCCTTCTCACCCTCCATGGTTTCCTGTGCACATAAAAACTATGGGCCAAGAATGAATTTCTCACGAAACTTGAAAACCTTAAGTGAAACAAAAGCTGAAAAAAACTTCTTGAACTCTAATGCAAAAAAGTCTGAAATGCTTCACACTTAGCGTTTTTTTTTTTCATTTCCCTGTGAAGTAGGAAGCTAACCTTTTTTTTTTTTTTAATAGGCATTATGACTAATATGTATCTGGAAAAAAAGGCCATTCTTAGTCCCTTGATAATTGTATCTCATATGTCCCTTGATGTCTTTGCTTTGTCCATTCATACTTTCAAGATGTGAGTGTTACACCTTCCGTGTATTTTCTCTTTGAGACTGTAAATAATAAAGAACTTGCAATTTAGCCAGGTTGGTCTCTTACTTAGCAGAATTAGTTATATTTTCAATTCCAAGCCATTCTTTTTTTTTTTCCCTGTTCTTTCCTCGTTAAAAACATATGATATAAAACTAGGGAAAGGCTAGGCACATTTTTTTGGATCCTTGAAATTGTTTGAGAAGAGTTGGTTCCACCTTTTCCTAGGTTAACAGGATAGGAGAATTTCCTTCACTCTGAAACATTGCTAACTCAGCACTGAGGTCAACTCCAGCCTTTGCCTCTTTTTTTTTTTTTTTAATAATTCAATCAATTTGGTTCTGCTTTTCATTTGTTTACATCTCGTTCAAACACCACAGATTCATATTTTTCTCACTCAGGTGGTTTAAAGACAGGTATTTATTTCCAGTGAAGTCTTTGTTACTGCCTTCCTGACTTTTCTAATTCAACATCCTACAAGTCATTATCACATAGTTCCTCAATATTGATTGGAATAAATACACAAAAGCCTCATTTTTAAGCCTCTGTTGGTTTTCTAACTTGCTTGGTTTTTTGTTTTTCATTTTGTTGCCTCCCATCCCACCTGCATTGTCATACCAAGCCTTGCTCATTATCAATACAAAAATTTTTTGCATATTATCAATTCAAGTAAAGTTACATACTGGGACTACTCCAAAATTGGAATTTTCCCTTGTTACACTATGTGGGTTTGTTATTTTTATATTTCCATTTTTTCTGGAAACTCAACACCATATTTAATTTCAAGGGTTAAAAAGATTCTAAGTTGCTTACTTAGAAAGTAGAGCAGCCATCACTATCTTTCTTGTATGAAATCAACCAAGGATGTCAGAAAATTCCCTGGGGGAATTCTCTACCCACACAAATCCTATAAGCAAAAGCAAGTTGTTTCTTCATTAAAATTACAGATTGTTCTACAGTGGGTGCTGCTGAAGCTGTAAAAATTTGCAGGAAACAATTGAACATTCCTTGTAGAAGAAAGAGCAAACAAAAGTCATGATGCTGTAGATCTGCTATTAGGATGGTCCCTTAGGGAGACTTCTGTGCTCCATTCCATTGAAATTTAAGGTAAAATACCTTCACGGTTCTTGGAGCAGTGACTGGAAGCCAGATCTCCTACAGTGAGTGTCACTTGCTGGAATATACAATTACATTGCTCCTTGGTTTATCTGATTTATCTTTTTTAATTATTCTATAATAATTCAATAGGAGGGGTATTCAGAATTTGTCTCAACTCTAAATAATAAGTGTGAGTTTGGGGTCTATCAAACCCAAATAATTGAATTTAGGAATCCCTCTTTTCATGTTTATTGTCTGTCATACAGAGTACACAATCATATGCAATGCACTATCATAAACAATACACAACCCTATAGAATAATAAACATAAGAAGAGAGAAATCTTTTGATAGTATCAGTGTCCTTTTTCCATATTCAGTTTAATGAAACAAAATAAACTGAGGAAAAAAGTTGTGTTAGAACACAGCAACAGTCGAGTACATTTCTGTGTAGTTTTGACAAGCCAAACAATTATTCATATATCTAAAAACTAAAGTTTTCCTAGGAAAATGTATTTAACAAATTGGCATGAGTTTGTTCTAAAAGTTGTAAACTTGACAGTAATCTCAAAGATTAGAAATGCTACTTCCTTCAAGGGATTCAGAACTGTGTTAGATGATGTTGTAAATCTTTGTGTTCATTTAAATCAAATGTAGTGTAAGATGGAGGGTAGAACAGCAACAAGGGAATATTTCAAGAGAATTTGGAAACTTCTGATGCAAATGAGAACAGACTGCTCCAAGTGACTCATTAAAAGTTCTCAGTACAGGCATGCCATGAGGGATGCCATGAGGCATGAGCTTAAGATCATGATTATGTTGGTGATCAAGCTACACAGTCATATAGTTGGCTTAAGACATACCACTGACAGCTCTCCTTTTAGACTTTTTCATTTATCTTTGTTAATACTTTTGATAAGTGAACAGTTTCTACAATAATATTTCTACAATTACTTCTTACTTTGCCTCCTTTGACCAAGCCTGAAGCTATACACACAAATGATCAAAAACATGGTCCTAGGTTACATCACTTTCTTCTTTTGTTCTTTCCCTAGAATTTCATTAGAAAAAGAATTCATCTATCAAAACACTACATTTTCTATTTCTTCTTTAATCTAGATTATATTTAATTTTATTATTCTTTTATCATCGAAAGTGATATAACTTACAGGGTTAATAATTATATTTTATTTTAAAGGGAAAAAACTTTGAGTTATATACAAAACTTAATTTTTGTTAAAATTCTCCAGTTTAGTTAATGTAAAAATTAACGCTTACTTAAAAAATTATAATAATGACAACAAAACATCTTGAATGAATCAAGAAAGTGTCATGTAAAACAAAGAAGATGAATATACGTATAATATGCCTGAAATGTTGATTTCTCTATCTTTTTCAATGTAGTCATCTATTGGTTCTTGTTTAATTAGGTATATCCTGAATTTGAAAGACAGATTCTACTGTTTGTACTAATTTCCAGTTGTAATGAATTTTGTGACTTTATGGTCCTTACTCAAATGAGAGTGTTATTCAATACATACACAGGTTGTCCATGACTGTAGGTTGACAAAGATTTTGGTCTTGGGTATAGGATAAAACTTCAACCTGCAGTAGTAGTATGAATACATCTATTGATCCTGTCAGATTTGGAATTTACTAGGGTTAATATGGTGGGACTAACAGGAAGACATCTCACTTCTTCATGTCCTGTACACATTAATTCCATGTTTCAGAAGTTCTGCACTTTGAGACTGGTAAAAAAAGATGAAAACTGTGATTTACAGCAAATGAAGTGAGAAGTAAGCTTCCATTAAAAACCAAACCAAACAAATGAATGAAAAACCAAAATAAAACCAGAACCAAATGAACAGTAAATGGAATCCATATAAGGTGATCAATTTAGTACATTACAAATCCTTTGGTATAGACTGCACAAAATCCAACATTCCAGAGAGTTTCCTGAGGTCAGAGAATTTATGCTTAGTATTCAAGATCACATCTGAAAAAAATAATTCCTTTAGCTTGCAGACATAAAACTAGGCTCTGCTGTTTACTTTAACAATTAGTAGTAGCCTAGTCAAGGTGTGTTTTACTGAATTTGAAGGTCTGAAACCAAATCCAAACAAGATTCAATCTTCACAATCATGCTAGTCAACTAATAGATGCTTTATAATTAAAAGTAAGACACTTTTAAGGGTCAATTCTACAGTAAGAGGAAATGATGTCTTAAATGTGCCTACTTTCATCATAAGTGGCAATATAAAAATAGATCTTTATTTTAAAATTGTATACAGAGAATTATGAGGCACTGGATTATATTGATTATCGGGTCAGAACCAACTCAAGTGTGTGTTTGGAGGGGGGAAGAGGGAAGGATAAGTCAAATCTCATGGAGGTGATGTCTTATCCAGCATGCCAGCCCCTGCGAGCCTGCCGTGGTGACCCCGGAGCAGCTGTCAATCAAAGGCAATCCAGGAGATACCACCCCCTGGAACCCCTAACCCACCCTTAGATTGGCTGCACCCCATCCTGGAGCCCTAGAGTGGCCAGTGGACCGGAAGTCTCATGCGGGAGGAGTGGTCACAGGGGGCCAGAGCACATAAAAACAGCAGCACATGGCCACCATTTCGCTCAAGACCTGCCACCTGCCCTGTGGAAGCTGAACTTGCACAGGACTCTCTGGTGGTAGCTCTGATCTTATTTTATTCTCTTTTCTCTTTCTTTCTTAATGGAAAAAATTTTTGAAGTGCAGAGATGCAGGAGAGGCCTCTATGAGTTCTTGAGCTGCCCTATGCCAGGCACAGTCACTTCCAGCTAGCTCCAAAATTTAATCACCACATAACACAGCTAAGGCCATTAATGGAGCTGGTGGACATCCCAGGAAAACGTACTTAAGAAAATGCAAAAAGCTGCATAGGCAGTGAGGAAAAGTGAGAAATGACCTTGCAGACACCAAGTTGAGAGAAGAAGGAGGAGGAGGGATTGCTCTAGGTGCCAGAGCAGGTGTTTCCCTCTAGCCCAGGGAGAGGATCCCAAGCCAGAACAATTGGATATGTGCCCTCTATCCCCCAAAAAATTGAAATCGGGATTTTTTAAGGTAAAAAGAAAACAGTGGGGAGATACGTGAAGAGAGAATAGTGAACCTTCAAATGGGTGTATACTGGTGGTAAAAAAGGAAGAAATTGACTGTTTTCTAAATTTATGGTGAATGCAAGAAGCAATGGATTTAATTTGTAGAAAGTCACATAGTAAACATTAAAAACAAACAAAAGACTCCAAAACAATCAACCAAACAAAACTTCCTAAGCTATTGAAGGATTCAAAGTGGAATTAATTAGATCTTAAGATTTCAGAATTAATGCTTACACTCTATGAAATCTACCAGACTGTTGCAGGAATGTCTGTGAGCCTGAAAACACTGTAGCATAGAAATGTATGGAGAGCTAAAGAAGCTCAGTTATATTTGCTACCCTATCAAGTTGCAATCTCTAAAAGTTTTCAGAGAACTTCTGAGGACAGGAAGATTTTGCTTATTACTATTTAGCTACTGTATAATGTTAGAAGGGTGAAATTCAGAGAAAAAGACAAACGTATAGTATGGTACATGCTATAAAAATGTAGACTATGCAAGATGTTTTCACTTTTAACTAAACGACAGATCTATTCTTACAGCCTTCTCTTTCTACTTCACAATAAGAAATGTTCTGCAAACAATGGAAAATGTTTGTATCTCAATCCTCAGATTAATATTAAATATTTTTAATTTGTCACAAGTGTAACTATATACTGGATGATTTTCCTTTTCTGTACTAGTGATGTAACTTAATTGATGGTCATCAGCAGTGAACATTTATTGGAAACGTGACTGCATTTCTGACTATTGCCTAAAGATTAATTCTCCAAAGACATACTTGTAATAAACATGGTTTTAAAATTTTATTTAAATATTTTCCTAAAGTTTGCATAAGTATATTCTTTAAGTACGTCAGCTCATCACTCATGGAAAAGATGAGAAAATGTGAGAAAACAGGACAATAATTGAAACTATACCCAGAAAAAAGTAACAGCAACACTCACTCAAAATAATTTCTTCAAGTATATTTTTGTCTAAATTCCTCTATTATAGCAATGCTTTGTTGTGTAGTAATAATTTAGAAGGAAAATCCTTTCCCAAAAAATGTCTTTAGTTTAACTTTTAATTCTAACTTCATAAATCTTAGAAAATTTTTGGCTAATGTTGCCAGCATGTGGAAGAAGGTGAACCTTCCCATCTCTACAGCTCTTGTAGGCCACATCTGGAGTTCTGGGTCCAGGTTTGAGTACCTCAGTACTAGAGAGTCATAGACAAACTGGCAAGTGTCCACTGAATGGCCAAAAAGGTGATTAGAGCATTGGAGTATCTGTCATATGAGGAGTTGCTTAGGAATTTGGGTTTCTAAACCTGGAGAACACTTGAGAAGGAACTTATTGATGTATATAAATACACAAAATGGGGGGCAATGAGGAAAAGAGAGCCAGCCTCTTTGTAAAAGTGCCCAAATGACAAGAAGTAATGTGTTTGGAGGAAAACAAATAAAATTCTATTTGACCACAAACCCCCCACACTTTTTTAATGGGAAGGTGGTTAAACACTGGAATAGGTTTCACAGTTTGACCCGATGTCATTCTGAGCAGAGGGTTTGGACTAGATGATCTCCAGTTTCCTTCCATCCTCAACCATTTTGTAATTCTGTGATCAAATTTCTCAAAACAAAGTGGTACAAGTATTAGCGTAAAACAAACTCACTAGAAATAGTTTTGCATGTAAAGAGTAGTGCCAACATAGAAGAGCCCTGTTTTTTTCAATAGAAGTAACACTATTTTAATTCATACTACAATATCAACTTTTCATCTCTCAATCCACGCTGCAGCATAAATGATTATTAAATCTTCACAGGTTGACACCGTGAGACTCAAAAATGCTTTCCTACCCCTATCACTGTTTACACATTGCATTGACCTGTGTTTGAATGAACAGGATTTGACTTAGCATTTGACTTAGCAGTTAATATTTGCTGAGATTAAATGTAACATGTAAATTGATGTCATCGTTCATCTTTTATTTATGCTGGTAATGAAAATAGTCTGATGTACAGTTAAAAAGATATTAGTTGGTATATAGCACATTAAAAATCATTAAGATCAATGAAAGGATCCTAGATCGCCATGGTTTATAATTAATTTTTAAGCCCTTAACACTACTTTTTGTTGGTTATTTTTTAGTTTAAGAAATTCAAAGGAGAGGATGTAGCCCAGTTGGGCTCAGGCTCATTGCATCTAGACATGATCAGCTGGCTAAAACCTGCCCAGTTTACTGGATGTGGGAAGTTAGTGCAATGGCATTTGGACAAAGAAATGTTTCAGAAAAATTATTTTGTTTAGCTTTCCCTTTACATAGAAGATCTTGGCTCCCTCTTCAGCATTCAACTATTTTTGGATTTTCTGTGTGATGATTATCACTCTTCATTAATTATATAGTGAACTGAAGAGTGAAATTATATGTTTTAAATTTCCCTCCAGGGAACAAAACTAGGAATTATGATGTTTAGCAGAATTAAAGTCATAGTTTAAATATAATTTAGTTAGTCCTAAGTCAGTGCCATAGAAATACTAGATACTTAGAAAAAAAAGAAAAGCATATTCAATGAATATTGACTTTCTTAAAGACATTATTTAAATCAACCATTTTGAACAACTGTACATATTCCATACTCATTCATTGATTAATGTTGAAAGAGAAACAAAAAGAACAAAGGAAGGAATTGATATATTATTGCAAACCCAGAGGTTATTTATCTATCTGAAACATCATTGCATAACATATATCATAGAAATAACAACCCTTTCAGAAAACTGCAAGTTTTAGAATTCAAATAATGCAAAAATATACCATTTTATGGACACTTAGTATAGAGAATGTTTTCTTACACACTAAGATCCCAACTTACTGCACGTACTGGGTATCCTGCACACATATCATACAGTCATTTTATGTGTTCTGACACAGCCAAGAGACATATGAGAAGGGTATTGCTAGAAGGAAATATTTCTTTACCACTGCTTCATCCCCAATTGTTCCTTGAATAACGTGTGCTGTGTAAAATGTAACATCAACAGCTACATAGGCAATATATAGATTATGAGCCATCAGTTGAGTACATCTAAACCTAATCAGAACAAATTGGAACACAGCTGATACATGCTACTTGGGCTTGTTGTTGTACTTATATCAGTAAACTGCACATGATCAAGATGTGGACTCAGGCATTGCCAGTACACAATACGAGTGAATTTAATATTTTGCTCCCTTGCACAGCTTCAGTCCATGACAGATAGAATCCCCAAGGCAATATTCGAACATAGCTTTGGAAACTGTAGGGCCCAAGAATCATGCTTAGGACACAATAAAAAGTGTCTCCTACTCCATGAGTGAGGACAGTGTTATTATCAATAACAATTGTAATAATGATCATTATTTCATTGTGTTAGTAGATTTCCTTTCACTAATGTATAAATTACTCATATAAATTTAAGGGCATTCTGTGAGTGGATATATCAGCATCACTACTTACTGTAATGCTGTGTAAGATAAAACATAAACCTTTAAGAATAGAGTTCAAAAGCTATAGGGATTCTTACATTATTTTCTTCTGAGAACCTATAGCACTGATAAACCTATCTGATTTGATTCTCTATGTAATTGTCCAAGAGTTTGACTAATTCAAAATGTCCTTCGATTTAATTTTCTCACAAGAGTATCAGAAAGTTGTCATTTTTCAAAGCAACACTAAGCAATGAGAATATTGACTATTTTTCTTTTTTAATGTAGAGTTCAACATCACAAACTTGTATTTTTACAGAACATAAAGATTGTTTGCTACTCTGCAACTTCAGTGATTTACATACTTGAAATAACAATTATAAATATGCCAACACATATGTGATTTTTTCTTTAAAAATTACATTACTCAGAATGAGGTTTTTAACAAAAACTCAAGCAATGAAAATGAGTGCAAGAAAGGATGCCTTAAGAAATTTCTTTTTAACTTTATGCAGTGTTCATAAATCTAAAATAGGATTTGTTTTATTGTTAAGATGAAATGCATTCTTTGTGTAAGTGGAGTCTGAACCATGGTGGCATGCCAGATCCTTCTGGAAGATAGGAGAAATTTTGCAAACCTTTTAAAATAGACTTGAAAATTTTAGTCGATTTCAACAACTTAGAAACAGAAGAGGACAGGAGTCTTTAGGGAGCTTTGACGTAGTATGCTGCTTGGGGGTTCAAATCAGATGAAGAGTTTGCAGGAAATCCTCACAGTCTTGTGGGAAGGATTGGAAAAATAGTATGCTTCATTGAATTTTACAAAAAGGCAGTGTGGGACACAAAAAACTGAAACTGGAAGGTTAACCCCATAAAAATGATGAGAAAAGAGAGAAAAGAGAAAAGTTATGCATCTGAAATCTCTTTTAAACTTTGCACTCGTTATGCTGCTTAACGATGAAAGAATTTGGCTAGTCAACAGTAGGGAAACCACAAGAAGTATTGTCATACAAACCTCTAAATAGCTACAGCTGATTTTTTTTTTCTGGAAATTTTATTTTCATTTTCTATCTTTACCGCAATCCAACCACTTGCTTCAGATAAATGTCTATTTATCTGACCTGAAAAACATATTTTACACTAATTTTTAAGTCCCCAAATTATGAATTGTTTTAGAAAATATATCAAAGTTGTGCCAGAAATCACCACTGGAATGAAAAGATGCTTGAAATACCATATTTTCTTTTTTAAAGAGCTGAAGATAGGAACGCTTTATCTAAATCAGCTTCCATGAAGTAAAATTTTATTTCATCAAATCCACATATTATGGTCTAAACCTAGAGCTGAGCTACAATATCTTTCTAAGAAATCAATTTCAAATTCAGATGTCTGAATTTAATTGTCTGCAGCAACTGAAGATCGAGTCGGAAAACATAGGCCAAATAAAATGGTACTAGATGGTAACTTTTTAACAAATAGAGAGTACAGTGTTGCCTGTAAAAAGTGTCCAACTCACCAAATGTGCACATGTATTTTAGGACAAGCTGAACAGTTCTCTCAAATCTAGTGACTGTACTATATGAGTCCGAATCATGGGTCATTTACCACCACCACCTGCGACTCTTAGAACGCTTCCATCAACGCTGTCTTCATACAATCCTAAACATCCACTGGTCAGATCATGTGACTAACATGTCTGTTCTTGAACAGACAGCAGTCACAAGTATTGAGGCCATGTTGCTGAGAACACAGCTGCCATGGGCAGGACACGTCTCAAGGATGAAGGACCACCGCCTCCCTAAGATCTTGCTCTATGGTGAACTTGCCACCAGTTACTGAAAGAGAGGAGCCCCGAAGAGGAGATACAAGGACTCCCTGAAACAACATCTCAGCCTCGGCCATATTGATCATCATCATTGGTCTACTCCGGCCTCCAGTCGGGAGATCTGGAGACACACTATCTATATATAACACTGCTGCTTCTTTTGAGAATGCATGCAGGATCACTCTCAAGGAGAAAAGACAACACAGAAAGAACCGTGTCCTGTTGATACCACTTAAGAGTCTTTCCGCTGTGCCTTTTGCAACTGGACTTGTCTACATTGGTCTTTTTAGCCACCAGCGCACTTGTAGCAAGTGTGGTTAGAGTCCTTCCCAAATATTCGTTCGCAAAGCCTAGCCATGATGATGATGATGACTACTTAGACCAAATAGAACATGTACGAAGGCATTTAACTAGTAGACAGATGGAATAGACAAACTAAATGTCTTAATCTGGGGCTGAATTGCTCCCCGGATATTGTTGACTACTTATATTGGAGTGCATAAATTCAAAGAACAACATAGTATTATCCATGATTGTTTGTGTAGATCAATTGTTTACAACAACAAATTAAGAAAACACAACACCCAAAAATGCACATAAAACACTACTCTTAAAGCTTCAACTACACTTAAAGCAGTACAGCTTGCTAATCTAAAATCTCTATGTACTGTCAAATGAACTATACGCTAACTCTTCTTTCCACTGAGAAAATAATCAAAGATGTTTGGGAAAATACATATTCCTTACAACATATAAAAATGCCTCATAGCATGAAAACATAGAAATGCACGGAGAGTGAATTTCTATTTGAATTGGCCATTATTTCTTGATTACTTTCAAGTCATAATAGAAACTGTACAAATGATATTTGAAAATGGTCTTTAAAAAGCACAACTGTACAATTGGTTTGAATTTTTCCAAGGTAGTAGCATTTGCATATGATAATATGAACACAAGTTTGGAAGATACACAGATGAAGTCTACAAATTGATGTGATTATAACTAGTATCTGTTTTCTGGTAACTTCCCATTTCACAGGCTACCTATCGTCAGCAAAATGTTTTTTAGATAACTGTCTTTTGAAACTTTCCAAAGAATAGTGACAATGAAAATCCTCATGAAGTGCAGTGGACAAACATAACCAACTGTTGACCAGTTTTTAAGCTCACTGAAGAGATTTCGGTTAGAATCTATATGAGATATCTTTATCATGAAAACAGAAAAAAATTTCTGTCTCTATGTTACTAAAAATCCTTAAGACTTACATTTTGAAAATTGAAATAAAATTTGTTTTGGAAGGTTCAGGCTCCTTAGGTATCTTGCAGTTCCTAATGTTGGATTCCAGCATGTGAATCTGCAGAGGTAAATAGAGAAGTCCAAGCAATAAGGTTTTTTAACTTATGCTCTACAAAAGAAAATCACTTGCAGAGTTATGTATCTGAAATGTAAAACTTTTTCAATATAAAAAACCTTTTAAATAAAAGAATATTAATCACACTTTGTAAGAACTGCAACAGACAGAGATTAAAAGAGTGTGGAAAATTACGTGTGCAGGACATGTAGAATCAGGAAACATAGAATCAGATACAAAATTATATGTATGTTGTAATACTTGAAACAGTGAAGTAAGAACATGAGTAAGGAAAGTGGGAAAGGCTAAAAAAACAAGCAATTTGCCTGTTTTTTAATATATTTAAACAAATTTCATTTTCTCTCTATTCTTAATTCCCTGACAGTAGAACTTTAGAAGAGAGGTTAAATGAGACTGTGCAGTAGGAGACTGTAAATGCTCAGATATAAAAAGGATGTATAAAGATAAGAGATGCAGCCCTAACATATCAGTTGTACAAAGATAAAATAGGAAGGAATTTGGCTCTGGTTGTAAGTGTAAGTATTTGAAGTCACAGTAATTTAATGGGATAGAAAAAAAACAAACCACAGGTATCATATTATGTCTAAGAGGAACATGACAGATTATTCTCAAAAGAACAACAGTGCTTACTTAATGACAATTCAATTGCTCTGAATTCGATTACAGAGTGTATTACTCACTTTTAAAGGACATCATAAAAGTACAGGTTTTACAATATTAATTTAATTTACCAAATGATACCAATTTAAGTGAGATACATACAGAAGAACCATTCAGTTTGTTGCCTCCATTTGCAGCATGAAGACATAAAAAAAGATTTTATTCGCTGTAACTTCTCAGAATTGTGCAACAAAGTTACAACCAAAACAAAATGTATACATCAATACCATTTATCTGAATTTCTTAGGAAAAGTTTGGATATTTATTGTGATCCTAGTTTCCATACTTTAGGAATGTATTTTCTTCTTTAATGCCAACATTAAAACTGTAATTGTAATGAATTAATTAAATACAAAAAATTACATAAGAGTAGAAAAACAAATGAATATAGCTAATTGACTAGAAAGAAAGATTAGCTTCCTCTGGAGAAAAAACATTAGTACTCACTGTATTTTCAGCAAATAGCAGAGATTATTGGCACAGAATAATTAATTTAGCATTAGTGATTAATGTATTTCAATTTTTCCAATAGATTTAGAAAGTACTGTATATAGAGACATAATTATTTTTGTAAGGTTACTATCACTAATTATGAAACTGTTTTATTTAATAGCTTTATTTTTATGAGTCAGCCTCAGGTCAGGACATAAGAGGACTGTAGCAAATGCGATAATTATTATTATAATAATATTAATTATTAATAATATAAAATATATAATATATTATATATAATTAGTAATAAAATAATATTATTTATATTATATTTAATATAGTTATTATATATAATAATATATAGTTATTATAATTATTATTTCTAATAGTATTATCTAGTCCAAAATCTCCCAGAAGTTGTTATGCTATGTGCTGCATGAGCACAGAACTAAAATGATCTTTTAAAAGAGTACTTATTAAAAAAAAGAAATGAAAATGGGCAATTTTCCCAGAATTTCACTCGAGAACACTAATATCACTTCTAATATATTATCTGATTATTTCAATAAAGACCCAGACAATCAGATCACAGACCATTATTATATATAGTAATAAGAGAACCATTTTCTTTCTTGGGAATAATAACAATAATAAACTAACCATACAAACAGTCTCAGATAACATCTTTCTGTTATATTGCAGAGAGTACGAAAAAAATTCTTCTATGCTTTATCATCTTAGAAGTGAGAAAAAAATCAGAGTTTTTCTTAAGAAATAACTGTAGTAAAAGGGTTGGATTTAGGTCTCACCCTGAATGCAAATCTGACTTCTATAGACCAGGTCTAGTCTTCAGGTACAACTGATTCTCTGCTATATTGCTACTCAGAAAAGACATTTCCAAGTAGTACTGCAGAAAGAAACAATTATGATGCAAAAATTACACTCTATCCGGAGGAAAAAAAAATAGTGTACTCACAACTTTTTTCTTAAGAGGAGAGGACAGTATGTAAACTCAATCCTTTGAAAATATTTGAGCAAAATAACTTGCATAGCACTTAAGAATGTATTTGAAGAGATCAGTACTGCCGTGGTATTAACTACAAGTAAATTTAAGAGCTTTCAAATCTTTGCACAAACACTTCAACATTCAATTGTTTTCAGGAATTTATTCCAGTTTAATTAAAAGAATTCATTAACTTCTTTATATGAATAAAAATTACATTGAAATAAGGTAAAAATGTCTATATGTATAATGCATAGTTCTTTAGTATGAAATATGGGGAAAACAAGAAAACTTTTTTTTTCTCTTTTTTTTTTTTCCCCACTAGTTCTTGTGCTTAAAACTAAGATTTATGCTAAAAATGTTTGGGCTTTTTTTCAAAAAATGTCCAAAAAATTCCCACCTGCTTCACACGGGCTATATACTACCTTGCTGCTTTGGACTTACAATAATATATATAATATATATAATACCAAATCTCATTCAAATACTGGGATCAGGTAAGGACAATGATATATAATTTATACACTACAGGTTATGAAATATATAATTATTTGCTCCCATACTGTCCCTTATTGCATTTATTTTTGTTTAGTTTAACCATGGAAAAAGAATTCCAGAGAAATCCTGAAATATATATATCTATATCTATATATAGTAGGTTTTAATCTAATATCTCTTTTAAAAAAGGTGAAAAAGTGAAAAAGTCAAAACTGAGACCTCTGACAGCAGGCAGATGGACACAGTCCCAGGACTCTGATTTTAGCTGGAATGTCACTATGTACCAGAGGATATAGAGGACTGTGGGACACATGATGCCTTATAAAAAGACAGAACTAGCTGATGAGATATCTTCAGTACCCATAAATCTGATTCAGAATAAATGTTAATCAGTCTGAGCAGTCAGTTTGTCTTCAATCCCCAGAAAAAAGAAAACCTTGATCTATTTGTTTAACAGTAGAGAACTTTGCATTATCATTAAATTTTTTCTTAACCATACATTCTGAGATTTGAATTTCATGGATGAGTTTCTGTCATAGAAATATACCTATTCACAGAGCTGAATAATGCCAACTTCTTCAAATGTGAATCTTTCTCCAATAACATCAGTCAAATAAAGCCCTTAATAATTTCCTGGAGGCAGACATCCTAAAGTATGGGGCAACTGTTCTCTTGAATAATAGTACCTAATGCTACAACAGATTGATGTGTTATTTGTTGCACCAGTTTGATTTGACACTAATTTTCTGAACAGTGAGCTTCCAAATGGCAACAGACACATGCGTCAGAATAGACACGTGTGTTCTTTGCTTTACTATTTTCTTTCCTTCTGGTACTTGATTTACAGTATGTCAGGAAACAGATATCCTTCTAACAAACACGTAATTCATCCATAGACGTTTTTCATGCAGTCATGCTTATTCTGAGGTCTCAAAATGAATCTATTATAAGTGATGTCCTTCCTGAAACAGCTATACAGTCTTGTTATATTGCTTTTTGTTCTTTTCTCCATTCTCTGACTGAAACTGCTGGAGATGGCTTTAGCTGTGACTTTCGTAGTTTGTGCTGAATCTACTTGGTAGCGCAGCAAACAAGTTACAAAACTAAAGATGTCTGATATCGGTACATTCTGTACATCTACGCAAAACATTGTGTCATCCAGAATTTCAAAATAATAATTTTTATACAGACTTCACTATCAGTCATAGAGTTACTCATGGAAGAAGGGTAGATTAATTTTCAAAGACAACTAAAATCTCCACAGAGGAAAAAAAAAGCTTCTAAAAGGGAGACTAAAGAAAACATAGGTCTATTATTTGATGAAGTTGGTCACCTCACAAATAAGAAGGAAGATAAAGCAGAGACATTTAATGCCTTCTTTCCCTCTGCCTTTGAAACCAACAAAGAGCTCTGGGACCAATGGAGCAGTCTTGGATTGGAGGACTGTGACTGGGAGAGTGATATGCTCCCAATGGCTTTGAACTTGTATGGGATTTGCTGCTGCAACTTAATGCACATAAATCTACAGAGCCTGATGGAATTCATTCAGGGAAACTGAGAATGTTGTTATTTATCACTGGTGTTGGGACTCTGGAAAGGTCCCAGTTGGCTGAAAGCTAGCACACATTATTCCAATTTTTAAGAAGGACAAGAAGGAAGACCCTGATAATTATAATTCAGTGCCTGATAAAATTATGAAGAAGATTATTCTGGGAGTTATTGAAAAACACTTGAAAGAAAATGCAGTCATTGGTCAAAGCTAACATGGGTTCATGAAGGGAAAGTTATGCCTTAATAACTTAATATCCTCTTTTGACAAGGTTACCCATCTTGTAGATGAAGGGAAGGAAGTGAATGTGGGACTGGGGTGTGAGAGATTTTAGCAAAGTTTTTAATACTGTGTCTCAGAGTATTACCGAGTTTCAGCAAAATGTCCAGAATACAGCCAGACATGTAAACAATATGAGTGAAAGGGTGAAAACGCCTAAAGGGGTTGGGCTCAAAAAGTTAGAGCAAATGGAGTAATAGCTGTTTGGTGAACAGTCACTAGTGATGTTCCCCAGGGCTCATTCTTAGGGCAAATTCTCTTCAATATTTTTGTCAATTACCTGAGCACAGGAGCTGAGTGAACATGAAGTTTGATGACGGTACTAAGATAGGAGGGAGCCATTGATTTTCTTAAGGGTAGAGAGGTCTCATGGAGAGATCTTGATATATTAGAGTGCTGTGCATTCACTAACTGCATGAAATTCACCAAGGAGAAATGCTGGATTCTGTACCTGTGTCAATGTTACCCTGGATGTACTTCTAAACTGGGGGACAAGAGACTGAAGTACACCCCTGCAGAAAGGGACCTGGAAGTTTTGGTTGATGCTAAGCTCAGAATGAATCCACAATGTGCCCTGGCAGCCCACAGCCAGGCAGTCAGCCATATCCTGGGGTGCATTAAGCCCAGTATAGCTGATCAGTCAAGAGAAGTGATTGTCCTACTATACTCAGCATTGTTGCACCCTCGCCTTGAGTACTATGTGCAGTTTGTTGTTCCACTACTTAGGAAGGATATAAAAATATTAGAATGTATCCAAAAATAGGGCAGCAAACATGATGAAAGCACTAGAGGGCATGGTTTATGAGGATAGCTGGGAATACAGCGTTTGTTCAGTTTATATAGGAGGAAACTGAGGGGAGATGTTGCTGTCCACAACTTCCATCTGAGAGGAAGCCAAAAAAGGAGGTGTTGATCACTTCTCTGGTGTACAGAGAGAGGATGTGAGGGAATGGCTTAAAACTGTGTCAGGTGCCACCACGGAGAGGGTGGTCAAGCATTGGAACAAGCTTCCCAGGATCAGGGCCCCAAGCCTGTTGATATTCAAGAATTTGGACAATGCTCTGAGACAGATGGTTTAACTTCTAGGTTGCCCTGTGTGGAGTCAAGAATTAATGATCCCTCTGGATCCCTTTCAACTCAGGATATTTTATGATTCTATGAAAAAAATTAATCTGGACTTCTTTTCTGTAGAAGCACTAAATGTTGGATTCATATGCATATATTTGGCCCACAGAAACCTGATCTAGACACCCTAAGCTTTGTTTGTAGTCAGTATACATACCTGTAGAAATTATTCACTTCATGGTGGTACAGCTTTTTAGGACTAGATACAAAAGCATTTCTCTAGGGCTACTGGTTTGTCTTCATCAACTATAAAGGATTCCCAGAGAAAGAAGTTCAAATTTAAACATCAGACTTCTAAACAATCTGTTTTAGATGCTGTGATGCTGTCATCTCTCTATTACCCTGTGAATGATCCAAACTACCAACGAATGATCCAATGAAATGTGCAATTGAGCTGTAGGCATCCGCTCAGGAGTCTGATGATGAGTTTGATAAACAAAAGGAATTCATATCCTCAGGAAACAGATGTAGATTTTACCAGTATGTTAGGTACCCCTAGATGATTGCAGATTAGAGGCTCATATTTTACACAGACACATCAAACCCAGAAATCAGTGATTAAATGCTTTCCAGTCTAATGAAGACTATAGTTCCATAAAGCTCTGATTGTTTCTGTAATGTTCCAGCTTTATATATATTTTAAATGGTGCACTGGGGGCCATAACAGAACCTTTCTTAAATTGTAGATGCTTCATATAATTAATAAATCATACTCCAGTTTAAACAATATAACTTAAATTAACGTTTTTATAAACACTTTCTTCTTTCAAAGCTAGATGTAAATAATACCTAAACATTCAAGGAAGAACATTAATAATCTAGATAGAGAAACATCGGTTTGAATTGCTGTTCAACTGTTTTGTGAATAGTACCTGAATCTATCCTAAATTTAAAAGCTAAAAGAAATGCAGATTTTATCAGTAATTGTCCACATAAAAAGGTGTAGATAAAGAAATCAAGAGTGGAATATTAGAACAAATGTGTATTGTGTTGTTACACTGGAATATTTTCAGATTGTTAGGTAAATATGTTAAAATCTGAATCTGGATATGGTGGGTAATTTCTTTGAAAATAAATAATTTAAGTTCTTTTGATCGAGAGTTTAAAAGCATTTTATTAAAATTTAAAATAAATATATTGAGGTTTCTTTATCTGTAACATTCTACAGTTCTAAAATCAACATCCAGGATTCTCCTCTTTTTCACTAAGTATATCATCTCATCATGTTCAGGTTCATCAGACAGTGTATGCCCTTGGTAAATTCATGCTAATTGTTCCCAAAACTCCTTATTTTCTTCATGTGCCTAGACATACTCACAAGAAAAAGTGCTCCAAAATCTTCCTAGAACTGAGGTTATGCTGACTGGCCCGCAGTTCTGTGAATCCTCCTTCTTGCTTTTCTAAAGATGAGGGTAATATATACCCCTTGCTTGCATATACCCCAACTATACCCCTTGCTTGACTATTTCCCATAAGATATTTCTCTATTTATTGAATGTACTTAGACAATTCATGAAAGAAGTATAAAGTGCATGTAGCCTAAAATCACTACTGATCTGATTAAGACCTTATTTACACAGAGATTTGAAGTTATTTCAATCTGTTCTATACCTTTGTGCTTAGACAGGCATATCATGCTGATTACAATTACTAGAATATGAAAACAAAAATTACTGTGCTTGATTAGAAATAATTTTGCATTTTGTTATCTTGTACTTGTGTTATATCAAATAGCTATGTTGATAGTGTTAGTTGTTTGTCAATTTTGAGAACATACATTTGATGAGAAAAGCAAGATACATTTAAGTTTATTCAACAGGAAAAAAAATCAAGGACATTTAAATTTTTAAAGATCATGGACAGAGTGTAATTAAGTGTAAGATTATAGCATAGAAGGAGAGGAAGAAGACAAACACTGCAATTTATTTGTGGTACGATAATACTGTTGATTGCATTGCTCTCAGCTTTCTGTGGTAAGAAACATGCAGCATAGTAATTCATTGTGAGAAAATATCGGTCAAGAGAATTCTCTATCTTTAATCACTCTTTCACTCACTCTTCTAGTGTCCATTAGTATGCATTGTTCCTCTGAGACTTAGAACAAGAAAGGATCCACTGGGAACATTTGCCAGTGAATTGTCTGGCAAGTTGAGTTAAAGACCCCATATTGCTGTCAATGTCTGAATCAGAAGGATGTGAAATGCTCTACATCTTGTTGCATTATGAAACATGGACACAAATTTATGTCTTTATTACCACATATAGAAGAAATAAAACCCTAAAACCAAATTCCACAACAGATGGTCCTCTAATAGATTGCCAAAGTGAAAACCCAGAGACATACTTCTGTTTTTCACAATAGTTTCTTGGTTTAGAATGTTTTCTATTTTACATCTGTTCAAACACTGGCACACAACTAAAATTTTCTCTTGCAACACAAGCAGTACAGTAAAGCGTCTACTCACATAGTAATAACAGTGATATGTATGGTATATTCCAGATTAGAATTGGGGCAAATGTTTTCAGAGAGTTTGAAACAATGCAGCAAAATCAAGCTATGGGACTTGTTTGTTTGTTTTGGCTGGTTGTTGTTTTTTTTTATCCTCAGATCAAAAGTCTACTAATATAAATGTGCTCATTTAAAGATTATTTTTAGTCTGCATTATTTTACTTAATTTTGCTGTGTCAAAATAGAAAGAATGTACTGAGTGAAAGCTTTGTCCATATTATATTAACTTCAAACTATTGTCTTTTCTAGCAATTCTGTTATTTTCAGGTTGCAAGTATATGTATGTATACCAGACAATCACCTATCATACATACATTTTAACACTATAAGAGTCTGCAGTAAGCTTATATACTTATTCTGATCTAATTCTGCACTTTTAAAACTGTCCTGGTGTTATTCCCTACAAAACTTTGAAGTCAGTATAAGAAGTTAAATAATTAAAATAGCGAAATAACTTATTTAGCTATCACATAACAGTGGAATGATGCAGGGGTAAAAAAATTGAAAGAAATACTCTGTCCACCCACAAAATTGCAGTATGCAAGTAGTAGAGTCAAGCATTTGTCAAAGCACAGTTGAAAAGACTGAAACAGTTGTTATCATCCCTTACAAAATGTTCAAAAATCTTGGTTGCAATTTCCGAACTTTTGCCAAAAGTGACAGGCATAGAGCAGGTAATGAACCATTCCTATTGAATTAATAGCCAAAGAAGCTTTCCACATTTCTGACACCAGTTCAGAGTTTGTTAGCTTACACATTTTTCTTAGATGTCAGGATTTCACAGGATGTCAGAGTGGATTTTTGAGCCTCACTACCTCTGAAACAGATTATAACAGATGAGCAATACCTTTGAGTGTGAGCATTAAATTCAGTATCATCAGTAAATGAACCAATTAACCATGATGAAGTTCTAGAATTCAATTTAGCATAGAATTTCTCCTGCTTTCTAAGTCTCAAGTCTCAGATGGTCACTGAGGAGATACTGCAAGAGCAACAGATATGTTTTTTCACCTGAGAAAATATGCAACACTAGTGCACTGAATATATATATAATAAATATATCATTAATATATGAATATATGCACTATATATCTGCCTGATCCAATTCCTAGTAAAGGAAGGACAGCCGCTCAGAAAGCAAGAGAGATTTGGAAAGACAAATCTCTTTCCTTCCCTGCTTGTGGATTCTCCTAAACTCATTAACCTCAACTGCTGGTCTGGGAGCACAACATTGATCAAATTACCCAGGCAGCACTGTATTTTGCTTCCTCTGTCAATCTGCATTAAATTTCTGGCTACTGGAGTGCATATTTCTAATGTAGTTGATTCAAAAAAATGCCAGTACAGTTGTGGTCAAAATCTTGTTACAAGCTACTGATTGGGGAGGAATTGTCTACAAAATTTCTTTTTTAGTATATAATTCTACTTTTGAATAGGATGGGTGTAAACTACTTTAATGTTTGACAATTGACTTTAACTATGCCTCCTTCCCTTTCCAGCCCAACCTCCATTGCACTTTATGTTGTCTCTCTCTTTACACAGAAATACGATGATGTCCTTTGACAGAGAAGGTGGTTTGTTACGACATTTATAAAACTGTAATTGTATTTTCCTTCCTAGTGACTACTGGTAAGACATGCAAAGAAAAATCTCTGTTTGGTCCTAAAGGGTTTCCTTAAAATGTATTTGCAGGTTTCACAATGCAAGAAATATATAAATGCTAAGGATAATATTGCTGGTCTCGAGCATTTAAGAAATAGATCTAGTTCCATGAAAATAATAAATTCAGCCTATAGAAACAATAAATGTGTATATACACATCCAAATAAGAGAGCTAGAAACCCTTTAGTTCAAAATGCATGCTTCTTATAACAGAAAAAAATCAAAATGGATGATGAGTTCAACTAAAGCCCACTGTATAGTTAGACATATGTATGTTTATATACCTATATGTATAGACAAATTCAAGTATCACAAAGATAATACCATGAAATTATGATAGAAATTAAAACTTGAGCTCCTATTATAGAATTCTTATTTAATATCTATTTTAAAATACTTTTTAAAAAAAATTAAAGATTACCATGGTAATTAAGACAGTGAACATTTTAAAGCATCTGTTTCCACAGATGTCTGATAGTATTTCAATTCTCCAGTCATCCAGAGCTGTAGTTATACCACTTTAGAAAATGATATTCTAAGTTCGTACATGGCAGTTCACTAAAGGTTTATTTTCTCAAGACAAATTAGTTCTGCTGTTTAAGTCCATTGGTGACTTATACCTTGAAGGACTGAACTATACTATCAGAATGCTGTGGAAAGTCCAACAAAATTTCATCTGTGTTTGAAAGTACACAATTTGAATACTGTCGTTCAAGTCAAAATCACGGAAAGGAATCCGTTAGCTAATTAGCACCAGTCTGAAGTGGCATACATACCCTCTTGCATTAGGTCCTGGAACACAAAACAAATACGTATAGGTAATAACCATGTTTAATACACTACATAGATCTTATAATTAAGTACAGAAACAATTTCAGGGTCATGAAATAAAAATCTAGAATTAAAATTATCTTGAGCTGGAATCTTGTATTCTAAATTTCGCTCTTAAACGGGTGTTGTGGAATTTTTGGGAGGGAGACAATTACCTAATCACTATAACTGATAAGGAGGTAGCCCCACAACAAAATTTTTTTTGGAGTAGGTATATTGAAATACTGTCTGAAACTATTGTTAAGGATATTAAATAAATAGAAACAATAATTCTCTTGAATAATAAATAACAAGTAAATTAAAAAGTCAGCAGTAGAACTTGGAGTCAAAATAGAGATATTTTGAATTCTCCTGGTTATTGTTGACATATAATCCCTTTTTTTTTATCTTTTTACTTTAAAATTTTTCTTCAAGTATCTTGGAAGAGACAAACATTAGTTTTCTTTTTTAAAAAATTAAAAAAATACAAAATCTAAAGTAAGATATTTCATATTCTTTACATACTCTACTTCCTAAGAGTTAAGCTTTGTTTATAGTTTTTCTGTGACTATTCCATGAGTCAGATAAATCCATAAGTGTATTACTGGCTTCTGTTGGATTTCTGAAGTTCTAAACCACCTTAAATGAAAGGATACCATACACTTTTCCTTAAATGTAATTACTATGAGAACAAGTAAGTTCTAGATTGTTACTCTGTCACGCGAAGCACGTGACTTCAATTTTATAGTAGATATAAATCCTGAATAAGGAATAAACTAAAAAAAAAAAAAAGGCATCTGAAATTAATTCAGCCACAGCATGCTTTTCTTCATACTACCAAGAAAGAGTACTGATGGTGTTATGAAGTAATATATACCGGCCTTGGGCAGAATCCTGACAGCAAAAAGCTCTTACTTTCAATGTAAAGTTAGGCAAAGGTATGCAACCAGAGCACTAGAAGATATGACATTATGAAACAATTTGGTTAAGGTTAGGGGGTTCTGAGAGACACAGAGCCTATGGTTCCAGAGACACTGGGGCTGGAATAGGCATGGCAAGGGGATCATGGTAGGGTACAGCATTGCTGTCTCCAAAACTTTCTAAACTGAAACAGCAATGGTGATGGGCACCTCGGGTGCAGCACCAAGATTTCTTTATGGTTAGGATTAGGGTTCAGAGAGACAGAAAGCCCAAAGTCCCTGGGGGCTGGAAAACAGTCTAATTTCAGGGCATCAACATTGTTGCCTCTACACCTTTCTTATGATGGCTACCCATGGAGATTGGACACTCATCTGCAGCACCAACACCCCATTAGGACTAGGATTAAGGTTAGGGTTCAGAGAGCCATAGAGCCTACAGCTACTGCAGGGTGCCAACATGGCTGTGTCAACCCTTTTCCAATCCGGGCCACCAATGGTGATGAGGACCTCAGCTGCAACACACGCTATTCTGCTTAGGGTTAAGGTTCAGAGAGCCAGAAAGCCCACGATCCTAGGGGTACTGGGGCTGAAAAAGGCCTGCCAAGGGAATCACAGCAGGGTATCAACATTGTTGGCTTAATACTTTTCCAATCTGGGCCACCAATGCTAACGAGGACCTTAGGTGCAGTGCCAAGACACTATTCTGTTTTACATTAGGGTTCAGAGAGCCAGAGTATCCATAGTCCAAGGGATACCAGGTCTGAAAAAGGCATGTCAAAGGGATCAGAGCAGGGTACCAATGATGTTACATTTACATTTTTCCAATCTGAGCCACTGATTAACATGGGGACCTCAGCCACGGTGCCATCATTCCATTAGGGTTAGAGTTAGGGTTCAGAGAGCCACACCTCCAAGGCCACTGGGGCTGGAATAGGTATGCCAAGGGGATCATATTTAGATTTTAAATTTATTAGATTTTTTTCTGTATAAACTAGCTTGCTTACATTTGAAAATGCTTTCTACTAAAGCACTTTTGTTCACAACAGTTAAATATCTGATATTTTTGCTATTAAGAGTCTTTAAGAATGATCTGTTACCCACTGAGACAAAGATCTTTGGTGATGATGCAGCTAAAATTCATGAAGCGGTAAAAAAGCTGTATGACCTCTTAGAGCAGTGATCCACACTCACAGCAGCAACCATGTAGAACAGATATTTTACTTTAGTAGAGCTAGAGAGGGTTTCACTTTTCTAAATCTATAGACAACACAGCCTCTGTCCTTTGCAAAAAGATACTTTGATCATGCTTCTCTTGCTGCAACCCTTGAGAAGACTCAACTTTTTAATATTCTCTTTTCTTTCCATGCAGATGGTATTGGCAATATCTCTAGAAATTCTTTCTTTTTGACACTTATTTGTAATAGAAAATTAATATCTGGGAAAATAAAGAATATAAGATAACATAATTTGAAGAAAAAATCCAGAAGTTATTACTATGTTTTCAACAATCTACAGATCATTCTTTTTCTTGTCTGTGATTCAAGAGAGGTAACAATTATATCTCTGTGTGTAATAGAAGATTCAATTTATTTCACAGCTGTTTTCAAATGAACCCCCAGCTTCTGATCCTTTTAAACCTATTACCATTTGGTCTCAATCTTTTATCTTCCCCTTCTTGTATATATTTCTGCAAAGCTGAGAAAGGATATTCCTTAAAATCTACGGGTTATCTGACTACAGATTTTACAAGTATAACAATATTTTTTTTACATTTGACCACAAAATACTGCATCTCCACGGTACACTTTCACACTTATTAAGAATCCTCATTTGAAGTTTACAGTGGGGAACTAAGGGTTGTTTCTTCAAAGGCAAATACATGGCACAATGTGCCTCATGTGTATGGCATATGCAGTAAGCTGTTGCTGTTAAACAGCAGGACTCCAAATACACATTGCTCATGCAGTATATTCAATACCCTTTGCATGTATTGTAATCCGTAAATTAATCCTAAATAAGACAACTACTTGAAAGTAGTTCAAGACTTTTCTGTGGAAAATCCTTTTGCCCATTTCACTACATGTAAAAACCAAAAATATGAAGATAACCTTGTTTCTTTTTAACCATCTTAGGTTGGATGTTTTATCTTAGATAAGATTTTATGTTTTTAAAAAATAATTTAGTAATGTAATTTCTTTCAAAATTTAAGGGTAATATACATAGCACAAGACTAATGTGGCCTCCATAATGTTAGTTTGAAGAAAGTAACTTGAAATACATATGTCAGAAAACTTTACAACAAAGTCTTATATTCTGGAAATAGTATCAGTTTATACAAGAAAAAATACAGAAGAAATACTAATTTTTAACTAGTCAAACCTTCTTAATGAAATGTGTATATTCTAAGATAACTTCACATTAGTTAATATTTATTTTAGGTAAGTATTAGGCTTTCTTCTCTGGTCCTCCTGAAAATCTGCACCAGTAAAATTTCAGATGTATGAGATTTGAAGCCAAAAGGTTTTTACAATGTTAAAAAGGTTTTTACAAGGTTAAAAGGTATAACAAAGACATTTCATCAACAACTGTAAACAATTTACTTCTGAATATAGTACTATGTACTAAGATATTTTCAGATTAAAACCAATAAAAAATAAAGCAAACAAAAAATATTTTATTTTTATGTTGCCCCATAAAAGCCTCCTGGATACAGTCATTAGAAATGTAGAAAATTGCCCATCCATTCCTTGTGCTATTCTTCTTCTACTGAACTTTAGAATTTTTTTCTTGTTACCCATCAATTCTGAGTGCCCTCCAAGTAAAAACAATCATTACTGCAAAATCTGTAGCAGGCTTTGTACTCATCCATCTCCCACAACACGGTTTATTTCTGTCTTACAGACATGTAAGACAAAGCTTTAACTAGAGCTCTGGTGAGTGATGGGGAATATTTTGATAATATTACCAAGGAAAAAAAAAAGGTTATTTTATAGTGAGCAGTCTCACATGATGGATTGCACGTTATCTTAAATTTTCATTACAGTATTAGAAAAGATCAGTAGTAAAGAAACAGTATGGAAACATAAAATTGGTGAGATGATACAAAAAGTCCCTTGGTGTCTGTAACAATGTATAAACCAGTATTCTTCCATTTTATTCTGAAAATGTGTTAAGGAAATAAGCAATTTGAAAATAAATATACTTCTCTGCTTAGTCAGAACTTAGTTGACCAAACTCAGTCTCCGGAAACTGTAGAAGTGAGACACAATACTGAGATAAAGTAGAGAATTTCAAAGTAATGATTTTGAACTTGAGGTTTTTTTAAATTCATCTTTTGTCTGTTTTAAGGAAAATTCCGTCTGATTATCCAGAAGCCACTCTGACAGTCACACCTGCACGACCTGCGCTAGGACTGAGACCCCCTTTTCACAGCAGGTGGCTCCAGTGAGCCGACGGGTGCCCTGCTTGATTCCCTACACACCCTGCTCTCACACAGTCAGACCTGGTTTCCTCACCAGCTCGACCCCAGGTTTTCCATAGCAGAGTCTCAGACGTCCAGATCCTTCAAGTAATTTAATCTTGATGCAATAAGTAAATAACAAAAATAGCAACTTGAGCTGATCCCTCTGAGGAGGGACCCCAAGCAAAGGAAACCCTGGGCTTTTATAACCCCATAGTCTCGTTGTGCAAAAGCCTGGGGGACATGGCTCTTGCTGTGTCTCTGATCCAGGCCCTCCTGCAGGCCCATGTCCAGCCCAGCCTTGGCCCATCCCTGTCCCCATACCGGTGCCTGATTTGTAGGTCTGGGTCTGCCCTGGTGCCCCCAGCTGCTCTGTTCCTCTTGGGTAGTGGGACAGTCCTGGCTACCAGGTCCTGTCCTGACAGACTCCCTGTCGTCCCCCTGACAGGTTTACAGGGAGCTGTCAGCCATACTGAACCCAGATATTAACTCTGGACTTGCTTATCTTAGTCCATACTAAAGTTTCTTCACTTATACTTTTCATTAGCCATGTGGGATCTGTTGGGTATGACATGCAGGAAAATATCATAGTCAAGAAGAGAGAAGGGGATAATTACATTACAACCTGCCCTACCAGGCAGGAGTAACTTTTGGTTTATTATTAAATCCCTTAGAGTGAATTAAAGTAAATCAATATTGGATGATCAGTATTTACTGCTGTTCTCAGTTCTGTATGCACAGAGGTCTGTCAAGTGCTAGCATGAGAAAACCTCTTTGGCACTTGAGTTGCTTACTTATGCCATTTAAACAAATGATTTTATCTTCGTTGTTTTACTTATTTTCAAATTTTGTCAACAATCTGAGAGCTTATCTTGTTGCCTGAATATTCAGCTCCTTTAGAGCAGACTGTCAGAAACAAACCCTTTCAAGGGAGTTGCTGTGTGAATTGGACTTTGGGCTGTAGGGATACTGCCTTCCCATGCCACTGGAGCTGAAAATTGTGCACTGTCAGATCCAGGATATTTCTTCCATCTAAGTGTGATGGATGTGGCTGCTGTAGTTTCTGTTGGCAGGTCTGGGCAATTAGCAAGACTGAACATGGATTTCAGAGATACAGCTGAAGAAGTACATGCATGCATACACATGCACACTTCCTACCAGTGTGTTTGGCCAGAAAAACTAAGACGGAAAGTAGTATTGTCATGGCACCCACATAAATACCTACAGCTCTCATATACATGAACTCAGCTAGCCAGTGCTGTCATTTTTCCTGCTAGTCAAACTTGGAGCTTACCAGAGTAAATACATACAGAGGATTGAATACAGAGGATTGAAATTCCCTAATGGAAAATACACTGCAGACTTTACAGCTGCAGGCATCCCTGACTACTCCCTGTGAACTGTGTCCCCTTTTCCAGGTGCTAGCCTCTAGGTCCATACACACAGAGTGAAATTGTACAGAAAATAGTGAAGAACATGATCTGATAAAAAGACAGACTGCAGTGATCAGGTACAAGGCCCAGTCACACAAGTGTGCTGCTCAGCAGCTTATTTGCATACAACTATCCCCTTCTATTCTCTCAGTTTTCTATGCTTGTACTTCTGTATGCTTTGATTCTTTCTTTTCTTCATGTCTTTCTCCTCTGAAGAAACCCACCACTAATTACCTTTTTCCAATTTGTCCCAGTTCAGCTAAATTCATAACCAAATTTGATATTTCTGATAGCCTTCCTGTGACTAAGCCTTACAGGAAGTCTTCATTATATAGTAACAGGTAGGATTCCAGCCAGTTTCAACATTACATGTTGTAGCTAAAAGAGAAAATAAAAGTACTTGTTGGGCTTTGAAAATATTCTTGCCAGCTTCACTACTGCATCTTTGAACCTCTGAAATTCATCTAGCTTTCATCTAGTTTTCCTTTGACCTTTCTGGAAAGACTATATTTCCTTCTACTTTGTCAAACTTCACTCAATTAATTCAGAAATTGTAACTTTTAGCAGGAAAATGTACATTAATAGCAAAAGTATGCTTGTCGAGATTCTGCTGGGTTGTCCGGAAATCTCATTTTCGTGGATGAGGTCTGTATTCTCGATGTTCTGATCTGGCAGATACCAAACTACAAATTCTGAGTCAGTTTCAAAACTCTTGGTCAGAATAGTGCTCACATTCTGCTCTTCTTTCTACAAATAATTTTAAAATTGGATTAGAGCAGCAGAGTTGTTCATAGATGTTAGGGTAACTATATAATACATGCTGTCACAAGCTGCAGAGCCAATGGTTCTAACTGACATACCTGAGATTTCAGTTTTGAAAACAAAAAGCAAACCTAGACTTGTCCATGGGAAAATCCACATGCCTGTAGAAGAATCTTTGCACTACAGAAATGCCAGTAATAGACAATGAGTTCAACACAGAAATAAATATCCACGACAGCATCTGAAGTGCACCAAATGGGTCTTAATAGCCTTTACTAGCTTCAGCTGAGTCTCCACACACCCTGTCTACCCATGGGCTCAGGATACCTGATTTGATCCAGGCCTGGCGAGACCATTGTTGGTCTGCCTGTCTCCAGTTGTGCCTCCTAGACAGACCTTCCATATCTGCACTGCAGTTAGCTTGTCTCCAATCATAGATGCCTGTACTGATCCCTGGATTGACTACTCAGACCACCATTTGGGAGCCTCAGGCTCCTGCTGGGAACCAATCCCAGCCTTGGCTTAATGCTCTCCCAAAGTTCCTGGGACTGTTGGTAGGACTCATTACTGGCTTTGGTGCTCCATACCACTTCAGGTACTGCAAGACAGTGCCCATCAGAGGATTACAGCCAAACCCCAGGGGCTTTTCTGTGCTTGGCTAAGCCACAAGGGAGCCATCAGTCCTGGCTGTGCCCTACCAGTTGGTTCAGGTTTCTGACCCAAACACCATGGGGAGTGGTCCAGCAGTCCAGGGTTACCCAAAGTGAAAAGCCTGGCCCTGAGCTCTGGGTCTTGCCATAGGGCCAAACCGCTGACCAGCTCCAGGCACCTGAGTGAGTCCTCTCTCCCCAGTGATCTCTGGACTCAGGGCTCCTTAGAGGCAGTTTCCTCTCCCCCCAGGAACATCAGGAACACCCTGGATGTCCTGCTCTGCTCTAAATACGTTATGTTGTCCCCGCCATGGTCCTTATCCAACTCCAAGTTCCTAGTGTCATGCCCCTGTTCTAGCTTCAAGGCTCTGTCCTGTCTCTGTGTTAGCTCCAGGTTTCCCATCTCATTCCCAAGTGCTTTTTCCAATCGTCCTTCTGTGACACCATGGCCTTGCTATGATCCTAACCTTGATCTGACCTCCAGTCTGAGCCAGTCTCTTTTCCAGTTCCCTGCCCCATCTATGCATCCCTTGAAATAGACCCCTGACATCCCACAGCCCTCAAAACTCTGTATAGTATGTCCCTTATGAGCCTAGGAGGACAACACTTGCTCAGGTGAGGGGAAAGACAGGGTTCTATCAGGGTCCTGAGAGCACTAAAGACAGTCACTGCCCCTGCTCAGTATTTCCTGCAGCCTCCTCCCAACACTACCCCAGCCCAGGATGCCATTTCAGCTCAGTCATAGTCTCTGAGTCCTGATCTGAGCTTTGCTGCAGGTTTGCCTTTCTCTGTCCCTGTGACAACAAGGACCCCTGCTGTAGCCTCATCTCTGACCCTATCTTTGGCCTAGCACCCTTAGGGGCTACAGATCTACAGCCCAGTGCTGTAGAAAGTTAATTTCTTATGTGATCTCCTTGGACATAGATTGTAACTTATCACCAGCCCTGTTTTCTGAGGAGACTCTGGATCTATGTAGCACCTTGTCTCCAGGCCTTTTTCTGCTGCCAGCTCCTGCTGCTCTTGTCTGAACACTCCATATGGACCTAGACCTGATCCATTGATGGCACATTGTGTCGGAAGTTGTTTAGCTTCTGGATTAAAAGAAGTTTCATTATATTAGCAAACATGACTGAGGCTAATAAAGACTGTATAGGAAATTATCTTGTGTGCAAGCATTCATGGTACTGAGTTGAAATCTCTTACCTGTTGTCATCTCTCTTCCACAGCTATTTTACATAGAAGACACTTAAGATAAATAGTTGTTTTATATAAAAATATTCCTCCTTCTGAAAATCTGAGAGTTTATATAAAATGGGTCATAAAATGTTGATGCAACCATTTTTTTCCCTTATTGTACACTGGTCATTTCTTTTAATGCTTTTTTGAGGTACTTTCTATTAAATTACATGAAAAAGTCCATTTTAACTATTCTATAAGGTACAGAGATCCCTCCTCCCTATTCACCATCATCTCTTCAGAAAGAAAATAAGGTATGCAGAGGGAAGATCCTTGTCCAAATTTGAAGTCAAGATATTTCTGAAACACTTTTACCAGCACTGTGTAATGCATTATGGAATCCTTGCACTTCATGTATGTGTGTGTTTTCCTAAATGTAAAAAGGGGAAAGTAAGATACATCAGTAAAAAAACAAAACAAAACCAAAACAAAACCAAAACCACGAAAAATCAAATGCCCACTGCCACAAAATCACATATTATGTTGTCTTGTCTAACATGCATGATAGTACATATTCTTTCATTATTTAATATATAATCTATTTATTTATGGGTATGTACATCCATAGAATGTTTAGAGCTTTAAGTTATATGCTACAGGAAGAATTTACTATAACTGTGGTGTGAATACGTATGAGACTTTTCCTGTTCTTAGCTGTACAATGTTCACACTCTAATGAGGTACTCATCCTGCATAGATGAACTTTTCTGGCATTCTTATTCTTTATCATAAGAAATATAATTGGCTATTCAGACTTCTTGAAAATAGGTGAAACACCACAGACTTCAATCAGGTAATCCCACAGACTCAAATACAGATGGGGCTGTAGGAAATGAAAGACAGAAGAGCAGTGTTATCTATATTGCAACCTTTTTGTTCAGTTTTCGGTCTGACCACAGCTTACAGCCTGTAGTCAAAGGAAAGGTTAGTTCTAAAGCACAGCATCACTTGTTGAAGGTTATGATCATATTCTTTATAAGAATCATAAAAAATAAAAGGGAAGATTGCTCCTGCGTTTAATTTGAAGTTCTCTGACTGTACTTAGGGATACCTACCCACCATCTAAATGAGCTCCCATAATATGAGTTAAGGTTATTGTAATATAAAATGGGGCACACATTGTTAGTGCATACAAGAGATTTGATTAAAATCATTGTGATCTCTACAATTCCTACCCTAAACTACTGAAAACCATTGTTAGCTATGCAAGTGCATTTGATTTTTAACCTCATGCTGCATTTGAAACTACAAGAAGCACCAAGAACTTCTTTACATTACCACGTTTCTTCTTTAAAAAAAAGAATACCATATTTCATTTAAAATAGAGACAATCTATAATGCAGACTGTATGAGAGATCATTACAAATGTTTTAAATATAGTTTGACTCTAAAGGAGGCAGTTGACTTACAATTTATTGGGTACTGAGAACTAGACAACTATTTTGCATTTTCTGAAGAAAACAGAGCAAAGAATTAAAAGGATTAAGATAGTAAAATATTGTGATAATTTTTCTACCAGCACAATGAAACAAAAGATTCTTTGAAGCTAATATTTCCCAAATTAATCAGAAACTTCAAATACGATATTGTAAATATTTTTATAACCTAACATCATGCCTTTAACTGTAGCAAAATATCCTTTAAAAAAAAAGTGCAGCTCAGGCTTTCATGATTCACAGAGAAACAGTTAAAATTATGATCCATTGCATGTTGTCCCTGCTTGAAGGAGGCATTTGACTAGATGAGTCCAAATGCCTCTTTCAAATTATTTGAAATTATTTTGGTTTCTTCTTTTGAAATCTAGAGTTGTAGTGTAGGCACAATGAAGCAGCATAGAATTTAACAGCATTTCTGCAACTCCATAGATGAGTACTTGTAATCACCTACAGCTCTGAAAACAAGGTGAAGGGTGGGTTTTTTCTGTTTTTTTTTTCACTTTGAATTTTATACAGGATTAATATTATTTAATATTTAAAAAATCTTTTAAGAAGTTAAATATTTATATCTTCCAATCAAACTTAAATATAACAAGAATGAAGGCGTAATAGAAGATTTTAGTGGAAAAAGCTCTTGTGCCTATGTTGACAAAACACTCTATATACACCTAACACCTCCTTTACTGTTTACGTCCCTTGCATAACTGTCTTTTACTTAGAATCGATTTCTGTTTAGTGCTATTGGTGAGATAATTATCTCCTTAAAGTGGTAAATATTTATTTATTACATAAATTTTGAATCAAGTTATTATACTAAAAGAAATATAAACTTTTTCATAATGGGATATAAGATACTGGTTTGTAGTTATAAATTTGTCATGAAGTAAGAAATAAGATTTATTTTATCAGAACTTGATATAGTTTCTAAGCAGTAGATGCAATAAACACATCTTTGAGTACTACCTCAACTAGAAAACCAGACCAAATCAATATTTTGTTCAATATAATGGCATAATGTTAAGGAACACTGTTGGAGTACTTTCATTTAATTTAATGTAATTTCATTTCATTTCATTTCATTGCATTTCATTATTATTGCATTGTATTGTGTTACATTAAGATATGTTTGTAAGGGTCTCCTGAGTTTTCATGTCATTGTCATCATTCTATTACCATGTTTTGCAACTATTAAAGTTAGTCATAAGTTACTTTGATCTGACAGAAAAGAATTTCACAGGCTCTTGATCCCTTCCAGATTTTTAGGCTTTGTTTTTGAGGATTCTTGAGATTAAAATTTCCATTCTTTTAGTGGATGACAGCTGTTATGGAGATGTAGCACTTAATCTTCTCCTTTCATCTTTTGCTTTCATTGCTTTTAATTAACTAGTTCTAATTATTCTCAGACTGCTGAAAATAGAGATTCCTTTCACTGTAATTCACTCCCAGAGTCATGAGGCAGTAAAATTCCTTTAGAAACTGAAATTTTTCAAGTTTTCAAGCCAAACTAATCCACAAATCTAACAGTAGTCAGTCAGTCTGACAGTAATTTATGGTTTTCTTCAGATTAAGCACATACTGAAATGTTAGTAAAACCTGAAAATTTATACTCTGAGATTGTGCAGAGGCAGTGGTAAGTCTGTAAGGATTAATATTTATTTCCCAACAACCCCTCCCCCCCAGAGAACATGACATTATAATTTAGTTCCCAGGAAAGTAGTGCTAAATTAGGATGATGTGAAAAATGTTATAACTGCTCTTTGGAAGCCATGGCTAATTTGTGATTTAAGACTGGATAAAATATTGAGACATTTGCAGTAAATTATATTTTTTCATTTAATATCAAACATAGGAAAACAATGTTAAAATAAAGGAGTTTTTGTCAGGACAAGTTTACCCTTCTGCTACATAAATGCTGCAACAGAAAAGGCACATTTATCTCCAAAACAGGAGATATTGGTCTTGGAACTAAAGAAAATAGGTAATCAACAGCTGACTTTTGTAAAGAAGCTACCTTGTTTACTGTTCTCCTCTCTGCATTGAACTCTTAGGCTTTACTTAATGGGCACTGTAATGAAATAGTGTTTCATCCTCTTATGATTTCTTCGGCTTAAGGGATTTTTCTCTGTTTTTCCTGATTTTGTTATTCAAAAAAAGTGATGTATTGCGTGTATTTACAGAGGAACTCGGTCCAGAAGAGACCTGCTAGGGAGAAATTAACATGTCATTCTATGACTGATATTTTCAGTCACTTCAGACAGTGTTACAATGTTCAGTAGAAACTGGGCTGAATTGAAACCATGCATACAAGTTGTCTCAAATTTTGAATATATTTGCTAATGTCTTGTCAGTTTATGCTGTGAAGTAGTGAGGTAAAGTCTAAGATTCTGAAATACGTCAAAAAAACCTCTCCAAAACCAAAACCAACCAAACAAAAAAACCCTTGATTCACAACAATTAAAAAATAGTGTTTAAAATTTGAAGCACTGCCCACAGAAAAACTGAGGAAACAAGTCTTGAAAGGTGTACAATTGAACAACCACTAAAATTCTGTAGACATCGTTGAACATATTATAATCTCATATGAAGAATGGAGATCTAGCACTGAGCATAGAATCAGTACCCAAACAGTCTGCAGTAGCAAAGATCCCAAAATCAGCACAGAATGAAAAATGTAACTCTGTGTGCTGTCCAAGTAACCCTAATCAGAGGCAATGCTGAGTAAGGCAGGTGAGACGACAAAACAAAACAAGTATATTCTTTTCATCTGTGTGCCTTGAGGAATCTCTATCATGACCACGTAATGTGCCTTGGAGAATTGCTTCAAGATTAGTCCTATTCTTATTTACTCTTCAGTCAGAAAGCAACATACTAAAAACATCAATAGTTCAGGGAAAATAAACAAACAGAAACCCAGAAACATAACCGTTTTTCTCTTCTGATTTTAGAATAAATTTCATGTTATTTTGTTACTGTAATAGCCATTCCAGATAAACATCTGTAACCTCAGCTGCATACAGAACTTAAGGTAAACCTTGAAAAAGAAGTTCAGACATGAGTCAATTAATGTGACACAGGTATCATGGAGATGTGACAAGATTTTTTAAAAACAGAATTCTATTTAGAGGTGTTGTATAGGTATTTAGACTGTTTAAAACATGCCAGGATGTAGAGATGCATGGGTCACTATTTCTCAACATTTTAAAGAAAAACTTGGAGAAGTTAAATATGACAAAAAGTGCAAAATATCTAAAAATAAATCAAAATAAATAAATATGGAATCTTCCCTAAGGAATAATGTTTCTCAGTATCTTTTTTATCTTTTATAGGATGTAAAGTATAGCTAAATTACAAAGAGGCTTTTATTCCGTTAGAAAAATGTGGGTTTGAAGCAAGGTTAGCTATCAGAGTGAATATTTGCAATTCAAAGGGAATAATGCCTTGGACTTCTTTGTGCAAGTCAGAAGGGAGCTATTTTAACTGGACTAACATAATGGTTAATCATCTACTTGATGCTGCTACCTGGTATAGAAATGTACATGCACTTTTTGCTCTCCTTAGCTTGTAGAGGAGATTATTCTTCTGGGATCATTCCTTTGAGGCAATAAAATATGTGAAGACTTCCACTATTATTGGTGTGTCCTGAATTTCTGTTTCAGGACTATTATATTTACATCTGCATAGAATCTCCTTCCTTTAGTTACTTTTGATTGAGGGCTAGCTCCATTGTACCTAAAGAGGAATTAATATATTTCCATTGTCTTGAACGATATTAATTTAACTTCAGACATATATATTAAATTAATATCTGCTATTTTTGTGTTTTACTTTGTATAAATAGGTAAAATAATGCCTCTCACTGGAGAAACATATAGAGTAAAATCTGATTCAAGATTAAGACATCTAAATGGAGTCATCTGCAAAATAAAAATCTTTATATCTGTTCTATCCCTGTTTTCATTTTACCTAATAGAAATCTAGTCAAAGCAGTTAATGGAAAATAAAGTAAAATGTAGCAAGAAGATGCTAAAATTATTACCTAGTTGTTTTGTGTGCTTTAGGATAATCTTGGGTACATAAGGTATCTATATAGTGTTGATGCATTATCTGCAAATTCACATTTGCAGATAATAGTCAGAAAAGACTGGCAGCTCTAGATGACACTAGATGAGTAACAGGATTTTGCCCTCAATGGCTACTTTAGACGGGACTGAATCAACACAGAAGTTTAAAAGTGATGAAACCAAATTAGTATGAACCATTTTCAGCGCAACCTTAGAATACAAACTTCCTATCCTTTTTACCATGATAGTTCTTGAGGACTCTCACTAAAAAGAGTCAAAATGTTTAATCTAAAAATATTATTAATAAAATAAGAAATACTGAAATTCAATCTGATTAATAAAAGCTTTATAATAGCTATATCTGTGACCTATCTATTCTCACTAATTTCAGTCATTTCTCTAACTAAAAAAGTGTGCAGTTTCTCCAAGAACATTTGAATTACAGTGTCAAATGTAAATTTTTGGCATAAAGTATTTATGTAAATCTTTGAGATAAATGCATATATACAATACCATACTGAAATGGAAGGATTTTATGTAGGCTGTTCTTGTTCAGGGCAGTGATACGCAGACACAAAAGGATTTCTGATTATACAGCAGGTCATGTAAGAGTTGGACTAGGTGATCTTCGAAGGTCCCTTCCAACCTAAGACATTCTATGATTCTATGTAATTACTTTAAGCTGATTGCCTTCAGAATCTACTCTAGCACTTTCATACTCAGCAAAAATATGTAAGGTCACTCAGGTCTGGTGTTTCAATCACAGCAGCATCATATCTTTGAGCTATAGTATCTGTTTGCAAATATAACAGATCTACTCATCAGAGTTTATCTTCTTTGTAACCAGAATTGCTTTTATTTGGTATGTATTTTTCAGGTATATTCTCAGATATGGCAACTATTTAAAAGTTTATACAGATATTTTATAGATCAGGAGAAAGAGAATGTTTTCACCTCCTGTAGAGTGATTTGAAATATTGCCTGTCCACTCTAAATGGAGAATCTAAAGCAAGATGCAGGAAATATGTTTAACTGCTAGAACTTTTTGAGTACAATTCCAATAGTAGTCATCATCTGTAAACCTTTTAGTCTGGGACTAAGGAATCACCTAGACAGATTGATGGAAACTGTTTTAAAAGAAGTTACCAGTGATCAAGTTTTTACGTTAAGAAATATTCAGAATAAGTTGCATGGAAAATCCAAAGAGACTTTCATTTGTGCAATTGGGCTGAGACATGGAAAATAACATCTAATGTTGACAATTATGCAGCAATACATGTTGACAGGAAAAACACTGACCTGAAATTTAAATTACACAACACTATTTTTTTTTTTAATTTCCTTATATAGATCTTAACTGGGAGTGAAGATTTTGGGAAAAAGATACAAATTATCCTACAGACCCCATGTCAAGAACACCTAAAAAAGTATTTCTTGGTTGTATGGAAACTAGCTGTTACATATTGAATAGCAAAGAAAATACGCATTTCACAAAAGAAAGTGTACCGTAAAAGCATGTGGTAATAGGTTATATAAACCACAAAAAATATTCTAACTCATGACCTGCCTTTCACATTATCTAGCCCCATTTCGAGGAAGATATGTACTTTTGTAACCAGCACTAATGTTTATTCCATTCAGGCTGTAGCTATTTTGACTAGAATATATTTTTCAGTTCATTAGGTATATAATATCACTGTGAGATATACAAATAATTGTGCATCATTACTTTTCAGGTCCAGTTTTAGACTATGTAATTTCTATTCTAGAAAAAACTAAAAGAATTTTCCTTGGTAATGACATATATGTGAGTTATTAACTCTTTGGCTATTGTATGAATTTAGATAAACTATAAAGTTTTCCTGCTTCATGTTTCACTGACTGTCCTCTAAATGTTACCTCCCTGTTTAAATGTTATACCCCTACTTAAACAGGGAATATCAGTCATGAATTCTGTATGAATACAGAAATTTCTCACTGAATATTTCCTAAGGATAACACTTATTTTTGGTTAAAAACCAAACATAACCCCCAGTAACGACCAATATACATAAGGGTGTGGCTTTGTTTAGGTTTCAGTTGTTTGTTTGGTTTTGCTATTTCAGGGATAGTAGAAGCCCTGTAATTCTTCTGAAGCATATAAATTATTTAAACCAGTAAGTACACAGTTTTCATCAAGGAGAAATAATAACCTGAAAGAAAATGCACAACAAAATTGTAGGTTTCACTCCTGTATGCTGGAAATTTTCTTTTTGCCAGACTATTGTAAAAACTTCAGCATTCTGAAGTTCTGCTACTACGCTATAGAGTCATTATTTCTGTGCAAAAATAGGTTGTTCCACATTTGACAGATGGGTGCATTCTGAGTTAATAAGAGAATTAAACTTCCATGAATATTGAAGATTTTCAAAACCTGACTGAACACAGTCCTGGGAAACCTGGTCTACCTGAACCTGCTTGGGGAGTTGGAGTAGACGATCTGAAGAGGTCCCTTCCAACCTAAATGATTCTATGAATCTGTGAAATGCATAGAAATTGCACAGCAGCAATGGACAGTGACTTAAGTCACCACGTATTCCCAACTGAAGAGATTTCTGAAAACCAGACTGATTTGGCTGTGAGAAAAGGATAAAAACCAGGAGCAGTAATAATATAGAAAGAAAATTTAAAATAAAAGAAGAAAGTTAAAGGAAATCAAAGTTTCCTGCAGTTGTCTATACCTTTGCTGTTGTTATCTTTCAGTGATTCATTGTCTTTGTCTTGGAAGTATATGAAAGCCACTCTGAGTGTAAAATCCACACAAATACAGTGGAGGTATAGTTGTTTAAAAGAGAAGTGTAAGACGTTTTTAAAAAGTTGCACGAAGTTCAAGTCTAGTGTTGAGGTAGTTCACTGCATGCAAGTGAATAGAATAATAAACATTAAGTGGATTCATCCTATTTGGATTAATTAAGGCTGGAGTTTTAGCACCTGTTCCAGCTCTTTTGTTTCACTTCTGTGTACACTTGACCTGAAAAGAAAAAAAATAAAAGGAGAAAATTACAATATTTGCCATCTGTTTTCCCATATTCTCATTACTGATTGTCTTTTACAATTAAGCTTTTCTACCTTTGTAGTCCAGCCATTTCAGAATCATTCTACTCCCAGTTTCCTGCTACTTTCCTGTAATGCATGATTTATTCTATACTGCATACCCAGTATATGGGGGTTTTTGTGTCAACCAAATTCAATGGACACTTGTTTCTCAGTCCATTAACAACTAGTCCCTTTCCAGACAAGTCTTTAAACAACAATTCTCTGATCAGGACTCAAATTGGGTTGTCTCAGGGTACCCTTTCTTTGATTGCTTCATATAATTAAAAGTAGACCTAATTCTTAGTGTCTTTAGATTTGACTGGAAATAAACAAAGTGTCAGATATAATTTGAGATGCTGGAGTGATCTGAACCATGACCGAAGGAAGAAAAACATACATTCTTCTACAAAGAAGTCAGATACCCTGAGTAAACCTGAGCCTCGGTCTATGGGAAATCTGTGATACTTACAATACACAACAGAAGAATCAAATGTCTAGTCAAATGGACAAATGCTTGAACAACAAATCTTCTCAGCTATTGATATAAAGAAGACTTTCTGTATTACTTTAAGTGCTTTAAAATATTTTTCAATCTGAAAAGCTTTAAGGAAACTAATGAAGAGCTTGTAACAAGAGAATGGTTTTTAGGTATGCATTTTTTAAAGAGAATTCAGTTAATGTAAATTGAAAGAATGGACAGAACGAAAAATGGATGAATGCAGGATTCTAGACAGTTTGTGATATAGATGTTTTCTGATAAGTTACTAAAACTAGACTATTAGATAAATTGGCTTTTTGGTCCATACATCCCAAATGAAATATCGTCTTTCAAACTGCTAAATAAAATGAACATTTTTTCTCTTTTTCAATATTCTGTTCACAATATTTGCAATGTTGGGCAACACAAGGAGAGAATTGGTCCGAATTTGTAACCTGGAGGACTCTGTAGCAGTGTCTCTGAAAGCCTCAATAGACCCAGTGGTTAAGTTTAGCTCTGAAAATGCAGATTTCTGTCAGGGGCTCCAGGTTTGTCTTCTTCTAAACTCAGAAGAGTCCAGAATCTCTTCAAGATTAGTACAGATATATTTTATCCACACTACATTGTAGAGAAAAAGAAAGAAAAAGAAAGAAAGAAAGAAAGAAAGAAAGAAAGAAAGAAAGAAAGAAAGAAAGAGAAAAAGAAAGAAGATCCACCCAAAGTTCAACCAAAAACCAGAAAGAGTTTGACTGATATTTGCTTTTGAATGGAAAAATTTTACCAAAATATATGCAGTTTAAGCATGGCAAAATCTGTCCAGTTCTGTCAAAGTTCAGTAATTAGGGAATGCACTGCTCAAACAGGCTGTAATGTGTCATAAGGGAATCAAGCTATAGAAATGTAGGAACTGGTTTTATTTTAGATATATCAAAAACTTACCAATATATATCTATTACTCTGCATAAATTTTAATCAAGAACAATAAGCTTTGATTTTCTTCTTCCTGAAGAATTTTGACGACTTGCATACAAATTCCAATGTGCAAAAAAATGTCTATTTAACTGATATTACATGAAACTCTGACTGACAAACATTCAGTGATTTCAAAAAGTTTTAAATTATTCTTGTCTTGTTACAAATTCTGTTTAAAGGTCTGTCATGTTGCTTATTAGTTACGTCTTCAGAAACACTTTCAAAAATTGATTTCATCAGTTAGGATAAATGAAGAAAATCTGAATTTAAAGGTTGAACATGAAATATCTATATTTTTATGACTTTTTATTTAAAGGTGCAGCATTATGGGCAGAGACACAATAATTAAAAGTTTTAATAAACTTACACTGCTAAGAGATAAGATATGAGTCATTGTCTCTCTTTTTTTGGTTTTGTGGGTTTTTTTGTTCGTTGGTTTGGATTTATTTATTTTTTGGTTGGTTGATCGTTTGGTTGGTTTTATGTTTGTTTTGTTTTGTTCTTTGTTTTGTTTTATCATCACACCTGTGGACAGAAAGTGCATGAAAGCTGCTAGAAAGCTTTCTCAGGTTTTTTGAACCATGTTGTGCTGAATAATTATTCTGTGGAGTTTACATAACAGGTATTGCACTTGCTATTTGGAAATATAATTCAATTTTGCACATTTTCAAATAAGTTACTCTTATATCTCTTCTGCTGTTTCTTGTTCTAAGGCTAGACTCATAGAATCACAGAATCAATTAGGTTGGAAAAGATCTCTGAGATCATCAAGTCCAAACTTTGATCCAACACCTCGTCTGCTAGACCATGGCACTAAGTGCCACCCACATCCAACCTCTTCTTAAATACCTCTAGGGACAGTGTATGTACCGCCTCACTGGGCAACCCATTCCAATGCCCAATCACTCTCTGACTCACTAATATGAAGTTCAGTTCTAGTAATTAAAAAAAAATAACCTAATGAGTTATATTGTAATTGCTTATTTTGATATTAATTTATTGTTCTTGTCTTATTCCTAACTAGTTGATATTCTACTATTCTTTTATGACAACATCATAAGGCAAAGGTTTTTTCCATTATAGGAAAGATTTGCTATAATATCCTGTTTGCTGGTTTGGTTTTTAGCTCCAATTTTTTTAGACAATTTTTCATGCATAGTCAAAGGCATTAAGTACCTTAATGCTTATTAGTATGTATCTTTGGTCAGAAACTGTTTCTGTGTAATGCTACAGTAAAGAAAAAGTAGTTTAACAGAAAAATGCTGGTGTATTGCAGACCCTGGAATGTAGAATGAGGGAATAATACATAATTTCAGAATCTATTTGCCTTTTCTTATGATGGATGGAAAATGCTGTTAGTTAAGAATGTGAGGAAAACACTAACCCAATGTCAAAGAAATAGTAGGCACTTCTCAATATCACCCATTTTCATTTTATGAAATTCAACAAATAATTTGAGACAAACTGCATGACCATTCTTAAAGGGTAGCACTACACCAGTACTGTATTTTTATCAGGCATATAAATCAAAAACATTACAGGAAAAATTATGTGTAGATACAGTCAATTAGCTTTTTTCCATATCTTAACTTCCCAAGAACACCTTTCTCAAACCTATGTGGGTTTTTTGGATAGTAAACTTTGCAACTATAGAGAGAAAGCTTAGACATAATAAAATCCTAGAATCATGAAGGTTGGAAAAGACCTCCAAGATCATTGAGTCCAACCTTTGACTGAACACCATCATGTCAACTAAACCATGGCACTAAGTGCCACATCCCATCATTTCTTGAACACTTCCAGGATGGTGACTCCACCAATTTGCTATTTACTTTTTTGTTAGTTGTGAAAATTCCCTTTTAAAAAATTTGGTGTCTTAGATACAACTTCTCAGAAATTTTCAGAATCAGTGGGAATACACATTCAATTATACTTTAATTGTTAGCTCAATTTAACTTTACAATATAATGAAACAAGCAGTAGTAAATACTGACAGGGTCATACAAATCTTAAGTGGTGTAAATACAATTATTTATTACAATAACATGACCAAAAGTTCCCTACCCTTACATATGTGACTAAATTGCTGATGCTTCTGGACTTAAATTTTCCTTATTCAGTTTCTAATGCAGTTCCACACATACAAAAAAAATTGTTTTCATCAGGAGAATATCAATACAGGTATTTAAATTCAGCTCCTATCAGTCTTAGCATCTTTCATAATTTCTGTGATTTACCTTAAGAAATGGTGAAAGTGGGGTGAAAAATCATTGCTCTCAGTATCATCTGAAGCAATTCTCTAAGTCTTAGAGGCATCTGCTCTTTTATTTTAATGTATATGTGTGTGTGTGTGTTTGTGCACATCTGATGAGTTCCTACAGATTTCTTATCTGTTTGACTAATTTCAAATAACATTTTTTGCTTCTGGTACCAAATTTGTTTAAACCAATAACCTCTGGAGATCTATAAGAGTGAAAACTTTAACTAATGATATCAGTTACCTTTCTCTTTTTTTCACTAGAAGGTGTCAGGTTTTATTCTCCATTACCTCAGTGCAGTTATGGATTTCATTGATCAGTTAGTTCTCTCTTTTATTCCATGTCACAGCCACTAAAGAAAGTGGGATCACAACTGTTTTACTGATTCTGTATCTTAACTTTGGTTAGGGAAAGATCAAAGAACTTGCCTCGTGTTTGAATTTCAAGTACACAATGAAAATAACTGATGGAATCTATGGTCTACATTAACTCATAGACTTTCATAGAATTACACAAATAAAATGCAGATATAATTCTGGCTATTTGGAGATAACATTTAATCATCAGTAGAAATTTCTACATCAGTTGAAATTTAATTTATACATCTATGTCATAAAAATAATGTCTCTTCTTCTAACCTTGAAATGTAATATGTTTCAAATGTAATACATTTAATTTACAGTTCAGTAGTTTCTTATTTCCTCCTTTTTTTTCTCTAGTGAAGACTCCACTGATAAATGACTTCATATATGTTCCTTGAAGTTTCTATATTATCATATTTTATAGCATCCATAAACAACTAGGGAAAAAAAACTTAGATTTCACAACCAAATCTCTAGGAAGTGCCATTTGACTGTTTTTAACAACCTTTGAAAATGCTGCTAGCATTTCCTGACAATTTTCATTTAGGTGTTGCTGCTCTAACAGTGACTTTGTGGTAGCTATAGCAGTGTGCAGATAACCCCTAGATGTTTTAGCCTGTTCATTAATAATGCTCCTTGGTCCTCCTCAATTTGGTGATGCTTCTCGAATCTGAGTAACTCTAAAATAGCAATTCCAGTACAGTTCTGTCATAGCTGAGGATTTGGACTTCCGGACTAGTATGTGTTGTGACTTCAGCAATCTTTTCTTTCTTGAACTGGTGTTCAAGACAATTGTTTTGACAACCTGAATTAAATTTTCTTTTACCCACTTATCCATACTCACCTCCTCAGATTTATATCCTACCCTCACCAATTGTGGGTTTACTTTGGTTTAGTTTGGGTTTTCCTTTGTTTTTCCAGACCTTCTGTCTCCTGGCATCCTTGTTTCTCTCCTTTTCTTACTGTTCCGAACTTTTAAACATCTGCTTCTATCCCTCATAGTCTGAGTCCTATGAGAGATAAAAGAGCCTTTTGTCTCATCAGAAAGCCTTTGTAGAAGAGAATCTACATGGTTACCCAGTAGGGTAGAGGTTATATGGAGCTGTGTAATTAACAGTCAAGAATATGTCAACCTAATCAGGATACCCTTCACAGGAGATGTAAATGACATCTCCTCACAAGTTATCTTGAAAAATTTCAAGTCATAGTTGCAACTTTTGAAACATATGAGCTTCTAAATACTATACATCTATTTCTTACAATTCAATTTATACATACACATCAGAAAAATAATGATTCCGGATCATTCTGGTTAAAAATTTTTCAGAAAGCTTTATACTAAGGGAGACAGTTAGGAAAATTAATTTAGAAGTGTCCTAGTTAGAGCAGCCAGGACCAGTTCATCACTGTGTGGGTGTAACCCAAACCGTGTATTCCTCTATGTCATTTCCCAGGAACTGTTAACAACAGACCATTTGCAGCAGCTGCCCAGAGCACCCCTGACCCCTCAGGCTATAAGCTGGGTGTTAAAAAGCCATCCATTATTCATTAAGGAAAAGTAGAAAAATGTTAAATTAATAAGTGATTTATTAAGCTATCATTTTAAAATTGATTTAAAAATAAATAATGAATTCAGTTTTGAAGTAAGTATATTTTGAAACCAGAATTCGCTCATATTTGCAACCATGTATCATGATCAGTACTCACTCCAATGATTTTCTGTAACAGAACCCTCCAATTAAATCATTAATATCTCTCACTATTTCATTAATTACAACATTTATTAATAAAATTATTTATGAGACTGATTGCACCATAGTTTTATTTATTTATTAAAAATCTACTGTCATCCTTGATTACTTATTGATATTATCAATTTTGATATAACAGTGAGCTTTTTTTCGGAAATGTTGTCAGTTTCTTACTATTTTCATTCATCTTTTTCTTTCGTAATTAATATCTGTCAAACATCAAAAAGTCAACTGAGAAATCAGTTGTTAACTAAATTTCAAAACCAGAGAAATTCCTAGGAATTGCATTTTTAGGTAATGCCAAACGTGTGTAAAACATTTCTTCAAAATTTTCTTTATGAAGCTTTCACTGTTAGTAGAATTATCATTCAAGGTTTGGTGTTTGTCTTTTTTTTCCCCCTAATCTTATCACCAGACTAAGTGATTAACTTCAAAGATTTTCATCCTTTAACATGTAAGTGAGTCATAAAGAACATTAATTAAATAGTTGATTGAAAAGCTATTTTGAAAACATCACAGGATAAAGAAACCATTTCCTTCTTTTTTCAAGTGATTCTCAATAATTTTATAGAACCATAGGGCTGAAGTAGAGTGAGATAAATATATCTTGCTTTGCAGAGAACACTTAATACGAACCTCAAAAACGCGGGACTATTTTTATGTAAAGCTAAAAGACGTTTAATCAGGAAGAAAATGTAGGTTTTTTCCTCCTTATAGTTAATGAAACCACTTCATCTATCAAACTAATTCAACAACAAAAGAATTACAGAAACATTAGTAAATCACTTTTTAATGCAGTGAAAAGTGGAAATTCACTGCTAAAATAATAATAAAAAAAGACTACACAATAGCATTTATTGTTTATTAACTAAGCAAGCTACACTAATAAAACTATGATGCAGTAACTTAAAAGTGCCTTTAATGGGGCATTTTACAGCTATGTCAGCTAGTGATTACCCTTTCTTCATGCAACTGAAAAAAATAACTGTGTTGCTCACAGTCAAAGAGTATTTCACTCAGACTTTTTGATCTGACTGAGAAAAAAAGAATCTTTTGCACTGGGATAAGGACGGCCCAATTCAGACCTTGGACAACTGTTTAAATATTCAACAAAATACTGTGTTCTGATTTTAGGAGTTTTTATGAATTCTGAATTCTCCCATAATATTGGGAGAAGGTTTAATATGCTGGTATGTAGATGAATTTAAGTCACAACATTACAAGCCTACATTGACATGGTGTGGTGAATCAACAAACTCCTGTAACAGAAGGCGGTTCAGAGAAAATGGGTAAAGGACAATGAGCTGATGGAGCTCAGGAAAGAACATAGGGAGTGACTGACTGTTCTAAAGAAAGATGAACTTAATGAAAGAGGGAGTGGAAGGTGGACGGGTTTTTTTAGACAAATGGCTTTATCAGCTGAGCAGACTATTTGGCTGTATCAGTTAAGTGAAACAACTGGTGGTGTAATGGTTTTCCCTGAACAAATCAGAAGAACATGCATGTCTTCCAGAGCTACCAGAGCAGCACAAGGTAAGCATACACTTGGATAATCATAAAATAAAATACAAAAAATAAAATAAAAAAAAACCCCTTGTTCGAAGAGAAAAATGTGCTTGAGTTGCCTTACCCATGTACAACCAGTATAATTCTTTTTTGGCAACAGAGAACACCCATTATTCTTATGGTGTGCATGTAGGAACTGGTAATGGGAATCACATCTGTATTGTGATACAGCTGTATGTTGGATCAAGCTGAATAATAAAATGTGCTTGCATTGTGATTTTACTACATTGTTGCATCACTTTGCTATATCAAAATCTTGTGTAACACCAAAAATCCTCAGGAGAGTAAATTTGGGATTAAACATGAATCTCTTCTCTTATGGGACATAGAATCACAAAGTCATAGAACGGTTTGGGTCGGAAGAAACCTTTAAAGATCACCTAATTCCAACCCCCCTACCATAGGTAGGGACACCTCCCACTAGACCAGGTTGCTCAACGCCCCATCAAGGTAATTTTTGTTCTGACTGCAGCTTTGATCAGAATTGTTTCAAATTGCAAAATCACAAAATGAATAGGCAAATGAATAAATAGAGTGGGCTACATTACTGAGAACCTCTGTCATGGAAATCAGGACTGTGTGTCATGATGAAGAACACATCATCCTGTTCACTATCTTTAGCAAGGAAGAAAAGGTTTGTAGAAGAGAGTGTTTTGCAGGATTAAGAAAACTGTATGCAAAGTAGTTAAACATGTGCAATGTAATGCAGTAGGTGTATTGCTTCCTGTGCTTAGGCACTATTTTAAAGAATTTTCTTGTATAGTATTCAATAATATTTTATTGTTTTAAAACACAATAAATAAGAAATAACTTTTTTTTTATTAAGGGAGAGCAAATACTCTTATTATATTGCAACCTGATATTCAGAAGTCCAAATTGGGTCCTGCTTTTTCCCTTCTTGTAACATATATTATAACTACAAGTTGTTAATTTAGTCAATGACCAACTCAATGTAAACTACTGGTATTACTGTCAGTAAATAAAGAATTCTAATCTAGTATATTTTATAGATGTTATTTACATGTGTAAGTGTAGAAGAACCTTCTGGAAGACTTTACTATGAGGAGATTAGGTTTTATTTTTTTTTAAGGAAGCATCTTTCTCTTTGCTTAAGAGGCATCTTTCCTAGAGAGAGTTTTAGATGTTTTCTTCTGAGGATGATAAAAGCTCTGAGAAGAACAGGGGGCATATCTTCCCTTGAGCCCAGTACAGATTTGTGCTGAGGTGTTGTGTTCTTGACATTTGAAATAAATTTTTCTAAAACCTTACACTGCCTGGTGTTTTGGGGGTACCTGCATGCAGTTGACCCTTACAACATGTAAATTTAAATAGAAAATGGAAATAAGACTGAGAAAAATGCATTTTTATCCGAAAGATCATTTTGACCTCTCATATAACTAATAAAGATGATAGAAAGGTTTTATACAATTCTGTTAGTAATCTGAAGTAAAACAAACATCTGCTGTTTGTCCTCTACTTTGTTAGTTTTGCAAGTGTTTTTTCTTTCCTTTTACTAAGACAGAAAAAGGGAAAATGAAGGAAACCATAATAATTTCCAGTAATTCAGGGGAGAAAATTTAAAAAAAAATAAAAATACTGGAAATGTGACAATGGTTTTCAGGTTAGTATTTCAGAGCAATTGTTCCAATTTTATTTTTTTCTAGAGCTTGTACCTCATTTTTGGCAATTCATAGCTATGAAATCTTATTTTAATATTACTTTTAATGAAGACTGAGAAAAGTGTCTTTTGGAAAAGGTATTTCTTAATTTCCTTCATAGTGTTAGAAGTCCAATGACATGGTAATTGAGAATTTGAAAACTGAAATTATACCAGATTGTACAGAATTTGGTTGGGATAGAGTTAAATTTCTTAAAACTAAATGGTCTGGTGCTATATTTTACATTTCTGACCAAAACAGTCCTGATACTCATGTTTTAGTTCTTTTGTTCTTACACAGAGATGCGGTCTATTCTGCCTTTCACCTCCTCCATTGAGGCTGGGACTGCAAAAGGCGTTGGGAGGGGACACAGCCGGGACAGCTGACTCCAACTGACTAAAGGAATATTCCACACCATATGACATCATGCTCAGTATATAAAGTGGGCAGAAGAAGGCGGACATGAGGGATGTTCAGAGTGATGGTGTTTGTCTTCCCAAGTCATATGATGCAGCCCTGCTTTCCTGGAGCTGTCTGCCCATGAGCAGTGGCAAATGCATTCCTGATTATTCTTATGTGTGTGCCTTTTGTTTTACCCATTAAACTGTGTTTATCTCAAACCATGATTTTCTCACTTGCATCCTTCTGATTCTTTTTCTCATCCCATTTTGAGGGAAATAAAACTTAGGGTGCTTATCTACCTACCTTGGTTACCATCAACAACACTGATATTACTAAAGACTTGCCAAATAGTGCAGATTGAGAGTTATATTGGTACTAAATTGATGAGAGTTCCCCTATTAATATAGAATTCATTACAAACTTTTAGTTTGTTCTGGATATCTTTCTTATTGGTTGCCACTGACAGTGTAAGATAGATGCCCTGAAAAATACAGCAATAAGATAACATTGGAGACTCAGGCTGCAAGCATTAATGATTAATCAGTGATAAAAGAATTGTGTAGCAAAAATTACATGAAGCTTCCCACAACTGATAACATAGGCGTAGATGTCTTTGAAGTAAGGCTTCATAGGGTACTGGAGACTATGACAGAAATAAGTAATTACACTGCTTCAGAATCTGTTATACAGCACTGATCACTCCGATATCCTGTACTGTACTGCTGCATATGCAAATATTACCTCATTGTCATTAGAGAGTTGTATTTTAGTACTTGATCTAAGGTTTCATTAATTGCATTTATTGGTTATTCACATTTAAAGTCTTACTGTTTGATCTGGATATGGCAGCATAAGGTAAAATTCTGCCATCAGCGCTGGACCATTAATGACATTTTAGAATAGTTTTTCTTTCTTATTGTATATGCAATATACTCTGCAGATTGCAAGGGTGTTTTTTTCGCCCTAATATCATACAGTTTATGGCCAAGATTTCTATTTTTGTTTAAAAATGGATATATTTGAAATAATGTCATAACTTTAAACAAAGAAAATTACCTTCCTACCTTCCTTCCTTCCTTCCTTCCTTCCTTCCTTCCTTCCTTCCTCCCTCCCTCCCTCCCTTCCTCCTTTCCTCTCTTCATGTGTGTTGTTGAATTATATTTTAAAATATATTTTACATGTAATTACAGAGGGAAAACGCACCCATTCTTGTAAAACACTGTTTCCATATGCTCAAAAATCAATGTAATTGTCCTTGTTTTTAATAGACTTCAGGTTAATTTCCTTTTTCATCATATAATATGTACTATGGTGTTTACAATTACATACATTGAAGCAAGATCTAATTTCTGTAATAGTGCAGAAACTTCTAACATTAAATATACTAAGTCAGTTCTAACTTCTCTGGTTTGAGACACAATGGAGGAAAGCAGAAAAAAAACAGAAAACTGGTTAAATACAGTGACACAACTCTGAGTAGCTTTTCAGTATGGGTAGAAGGAAGCAAGTTTTAATTACAAAGAGCCTTTTTTTTTCTGTCTACTTGAAGTCACTTCTGTGACATCAAGATGAGGTGCCCTGACAAAGATCATGATGTCAGAGGACTGTGACTTCAGATGGAAGAATCAAGAGAAGCAGCAGATGAATTCTTATAAAATAAACCTTTGCTTCCATAAAAATGTCTTTCTTAATAAGAAACAAGAAAAGAAAAAAGCAAAAGAGATGTGACATATTTGGGTTGATTTCTTTCCCCTAAACAAAATGCCCTTTAATATTCAAGATGTATCCCAAACACGCTGATTTCTATAACCTCTTCTTGTAAGACTTAACCCACTACAGACTTAATATTTTTTTTAAGGAGTCTTCAGATATTTCTACTAATTCTTATGACAGCTAAAACTTTCATATTCACAATGCCCACATAAATGTCTTCCATATAAAGTCAATCAGAAAGCAATCTTATAGCTTCTGCCATCTCACGATTCATTCTTTCAGTTACTGTGTTGTGCAATGCCTAGAGACAGATGGAATTAAATACCTAATTGGAAGGCAGCTGAAGACATGACAAGAAAACACAAAGATGTAATTTTTCTGTGTTTTCATTTATATCTGCATTAGACTTACATTTCACATTTGAATATAAATATGTTAAATAATCAATCTTAATTTAGCTTAAAATACTTATCATTTGTATGACTATGAATTAATGTAACATAATTTATATCATAGAATCATAAAATTATCTGGATTGAAGGAACCTCAAAGATCACCTAGATTCAACCCCTTCTACTAGACCAGATTGCTCAAAGCCTTGTAGCAAATCAGGTTCAACTTGGGAAAGAGCAATATCATTCACTGTTAATTAAAAACACAGTAGGATGTTTAGAAACAAAGACAAAATCAAAACTCTTTCCCCTGTCCCCATCCTCTTTCTTTCAGGCTCAGTTTTACTCCCTCATGTAGTGGGGAATGGGAGTTGCAGTAAAAACAATTTGTCTCTGTTGCTCCTTCCTCTTCACGCTGACAGAAGCCTGTTATGACGTGAGGTCTCCTTGGGCTGCACCTTCCTTCCATCTGCTGCAACATGAGGTCCTCCATGGGCTGCAGTGTGGATATCCTCTCCAACATAGTCCTCTCCATAGATCTCATGATGAAAACCTGCTTCACTGTAGGCTTCTGCACAGGCTGCAAAGGAAACTCTGCTTCAGTACCTGGAGCACCTCCTCCCCATGCTTCTCCTCTGACCATGGTGTCTGCAGGATTGTTCAAATTTGTTTATCATTCCTTTCTCTCACAGCTGCTTTGTAGCATTATTAGCCCCTTCTGAAATATGTTTTACAGAAATTACCAGTATCTTGGCTGAGAGGCTCAACTGACAAGTTTGCTGGAGCCATCTGGAACCAACATGGGACAGCCTCTGACCTCTCAGAGTGTACCCTTGTATGCTCTCACCCTGATAAAACCTTCTTAAGTAAATTCAATACAGCAATCTACCTGAGATAAGAAAACATAGTGAAGTTTCTTGGCAGTATAAAAAGAACTTTATGGTTTGATCTTTAATATTTAATGCTATGAAATATTACTATTTTCTTTTTTCTTCTTTTTTTTCCCTTTTTTTTTCTTTTTTGTAATGACTGTTTTGCTGCTACAAATAAGATGAGAAAGACTTACCATTTTCCCTGGTGAGATGTGAACTCCTCTGTGTTACTTTGAAAACTGGTTTTAATCTCCCTTGCTGATTTGAACCTTCTAATTATGGTAGCTTTGAATGTGACAGTATCTTTTTCATGACTGACATCTGTAGGATGAAAGTAGTGAGAAGTAAGGAGTTCAGATGAGGAGATGATACAAAAATGAGTAGACTTATCAAGAGTTCTAGATGTGGAAATCACAAATAAAAATAAAAAATTTATCCAACAGGCAAAGGTAACACACTTTGGCAATATCTGAGGTATGAAAGGAAAGGCAAAGGTGGTACTGAAGTTAGAGACAGTCTGAGAGTGATGTTACTTGAATAATTAAATATTTTGATTGATTTCCAAAGGTAAAAGATGAGACCAAAATAATCCAAATCCCTGTTTTATACCTAGGATGTAAGATAATAAACCCTATGGTCGAGACCCTGTTCATTGCAGTACATCAACTAACTCTGTGTTCAGTGATGTAAAATTCAATACTGTCAAAATATTAGTTCCAAGTCAAATAAATTTTCATTTCTGAATTCAGAATAAAAAGAAAGAAAAAGTAAGTCCAGAGACCATATAGCCAGACCCTTTTCAGAGATGCCAGGACCAGAGGCAATGGGCATACCTTGAAACACAGGAGGTTCCCTCTGAACATCATGAAACTATTTTTTACTGTTGGAGTGACTGAGCACTGGGACACATCAATGATTCTGGAGATCTTCAAAAGCTGTCTGGACATGGTGCAGGGCAATCTGCTATAGGTGATCCCGCTTGAGGAGGAGTTTGAACAAGATGACCTCCAGAGGTCCCCTCCAACTTCAACCAGCCCATAATTCTGTGATTGCTCTCCTCGTCCAGACTCCCTAGGACTCTCTCCACTTTGTCCCTGACTCAGGACTCCAGTCCCCCAGGTTCATAATCCCCTGCCTTAGTGATGCTGCAGCAGGGCTGGTCTCCAGCTCCCCACAGCCCTGTCCTACTTGGCCATGGCCCTGCTGAATTAAACCCACCTATGGGTGCAGGTCCCAGCCCAGCCTCAGCCCATCCCCATGCCCAGGGAGCTGCCCTGGTGCCCTTTGGCTGACCTCCCCCAGGGAGACAGTGGATGTGCTGTGCCCATCAACTCACATCACTGAATCTGCTGTTCAAAGAATAGCGACTCTCCAGCTCTCTCCCTAGAGTTTGTTTGTTTGTTAGGGTTTTATTTTAATTTATGAAATTTTCCCATCTAAGAATTATCAGGAAAGCCATAGGTATCATCCCAGTTTTAATAACTCTCCTTTTTTTGACTGTGTTTTTCCAGTAGTTTTGTTACAATTTTTATATGAAATTATCATTAACTGATAAATTCAAAGGTATTACCTATGCATCCATACAGCTTTTGGTCAAATATTTTTATTTGTTTCCCTGTAGCATCTAATGCATGACCTGAAACCCCCAGCTTCACAGAGAAAAAGAAGTGAAATTATTTCCCTGTATACAATAAGAGCCAAACGAGCATGCTAGCAGTGCAAATCCAAGAGATAACTTTTCATCAGTCACTGCAAACAAATGATTTCTTTCATTTCAAGTCAGATATAATCTGTGTTCCCACAGTGAGATAAGGGTAATCAAGAAATATTTTCTAAGTTAATTTCATGCAAAAAACCCAGTACTGCAATAAACATTTAATAAGGCAGAACACAGAACTCTTTGAATTTCATGAAGCTGTCAGTAATTTTTATTGTAAGATTCTAAAACATGTGACCCAGACACAACCCCCCCCGTCATCCACCCAGGATCACTGTGGGAATACCACTGAGCACAGGAGTGTTTAACAAAAAGTACTATTGTGGGTCCATCAAGCTTCTACAGAAAGGTTATTGTGTTCATAGTAGTCAAAGCACAATGTTTCTCAGAGATGTTGAATTTAGTCCAAACCATCACTTATCCTAAAATGAGCTATGGAAAATTATCTCAGATCTTGTGATGGATATTCTTGAGCCCATATAAATCATTTGTGGTATCCTCACTATAAAATGGGTAATTATAATTATGCTGTATAGTGACAAATCCTCTCCCAATCCTTGTTGCCCAAGGAGAGAATCATCAACACTATCTAAACTAATTTACACTTAATTGTGTAATGCAAACAAATGCAGAGTAGTGAGATTCTTACTATAGGGTTCACAGACCTAGAGTGGCTAATTTTCAGGACAGCACAAGAAGAAAATTTGTTTCTTGACTCATTCCTTTGTCCCTATATGAGATTACCTCATCTGATTATCTCATAACACTATCTTATCTTGCTTGCACATTTGTGAGATGTCAGTGGTTTTTAAATGACAGAAACATTTATTTCAGTCATACTCCATTTAAAAGGTCATTTACAGTGTTTTATGGTTTCCTCTGTTCTTTGTTATTTGTTATTTTCTCTCAGAAACCTAAATCAGTATTTCCTACAAATAACTATTTTTTTCATATAGAAATTATTGATCTCAGCCTTGTAAACCTCATTTAATCAATATGATTACTCTGGAGAACCCAGTAGTGCACAACAAAGTGTATTGAGGGGATTTGTGGGGGAAAAGGAATGTAAAAGTATCCAATCCAGTTTTGATCATGAAAATTTCTCTAATTGTGAGAAAAATGTCAAACTTTCATAACCTTTATAAGTCTGCTAATTAAGCATTTTCCATGGTTGTTAAGTCTCTGTAGAATGTCTTTTATTTCAGAGTTGAATATCTTATTAATTTATACAACAATGAGCAAACTTAAAGTGATCATTTTAGCTATTATCTACTTGCAACAGGTTTGTTGGTTAGCTATGTACTTTATACTCTAAAATTTCAATTAGACTTTTTATGCCTTAGTTTGGTTATAACCTCCTTGTCCTTGATGGCCACTATGTCCCTGTCCTCATGCTCACTTATGTCTTACCTGACTGCACACTGAGGATCCGTGAATAGCAGATCAGATGGGATATCTAGGGGAAGGTAGGAGGTAGGCCATGAAGTGATCTTTTGCTTTAAGAAGAATTCATTTGGTTTTACTTTTTCATAAAGGATTTTTTCCTTTTCCATCTCAGAGGTTTATTACAAAGCTTTTTCAGTTTTTGAACAAGTCAGACCTTTTTTTTTTTCTGGAAAAAATAAAAACATATACATGCTTTGAAGGTAAAATAGAGTCCCTGTGGATGAAATTGTAAATACCTGAAGGAACTTTTGCATATTAATAATATTGTTTGACTAAAGAACAGTTGTTTGATATTTTTAAGTAGATTTTCAGAGAATATAAAAAGAAATACCACTCCATGGCCCTTGTGGGAAATTGAGGTGCAGGAATGCCTTTTATAATTTTTTTTTTCCAGAACATCAGTGTAAAAAAGAGCCAGAACAATGTCAAGATATTTTTGTCAGAAATTAAGAATTGTAAACCTGAACAAAGAGTTTTACTACATTTAGATCTAAAGGAAAAGGATTTTATTTTGCAAATACCTACATTACTATTTCTGTCTTCTCCTATACTAAATATTTATTCAAGAGGTCTAAGGGGGTGATCTAAGTGAACTAAGAAGATGATAAAACTGGCAGTTTCAGTTCTGCTTCAGCAGACACAATAAAAAAAATCTTATTGGAAATTAGCTCCCTAGTTAATATATTTTTGCACTAGAATTACACTGATGAGAGAATAGGAATTCACCATCAATGTGTCTTTCAGTTGGAACATGCTCAGAATGTGTGTCTATGAATGCATACCCTGCAGCGCATTATGTACTTTCTGGTTCTGAGGGGAGTTTGTTTGTTTGTTTGTCTGGATTTGCTTGGTTTTGTTTTCAATAGACAAACTTAGCAGACAATCTGATTTAAATGGCCCCGGGCACCATGAACCATATGGCACACTGGTTGTGTGTGTCATACTGTGACATGGCACCCATTTTAATATCACAACTGCACTCAAACTGTAGAAGGCGTAGTGAATTAAAAGAAGGGCAGGACTTTAGACACCTACCTTAGAATTGCATGTCTACTTCTATTTATATATATGAATCTTTACCCATTCAGCATTGTGCTAAGTGTAGTCTTCTCCAGCTGAATTATACTCAAAAACTCAAATATGTGTCCAGGGACATTTGAAGTACTTTCCAAGCCTTCTGTTGGTGCTCCATAATGACATGGGTGTCCTGTAGGTCTATCTTACATCTGTCAAGCACATGTGCATATCTTCATATGCATATGGGCATATGATGTGATCAAATAGAACCAGATTACTATGTTTAGGCAACTAATTCCCACATTTGTTTTCTTTATGTAGTCCTAACTTGAGGCTGCTGTCAATGCAATGATAATAATAATAATAATAATAATAATAATAATAATAATAATAATAATACTGACAAAGTAATGAGTTTGTCCTATATTTTGAAGTGGTTAATCACATCAATTTTAAGGTAATTTTCTACAATTAAAGCTTTAAGTACTTAAATAGATACTTAAAATTTATGCATAAACATATAAGAGCTAATGCTTCAGTTTACTTCAGCTGTTACTTACTACTGAATTATTATACATACCTGAACATCTTTAAACCAGATTCTCTGCTATCTTTATACTTATAGAAATCCTTTCACCACTCTCATTCTTCAAATCAGCCTCTCACTACGACTTCTTTTTTTCCTACGCATAAATCTCAAGTTTAATCACTTTAATTAGAGTTCCATGCTGAGGAGCAAAATCAACTGCTCTTTGCAGTTGTGAGAGCAACCCACTGGCCCTGCAGCCTCCTGATATTTATTGTGTGTTGACAGTGATGGCACATGATCTAATTTGAAAGAAGTTATTTTTTTTAGCAAAAGCTGGGCCTTAGAAATAGGACTAATTTTTCAAATGTTACTTTAAAGAAATGAGCATCTGATCAGCAAATATTGAAGTGCAACAATTTATTTCCGTAGAGCAGATTCTCTTTGTAGAATGACAAGGTTCTCTTCAAGGGTACCATATAGTTCATTACCAGTAACTCATAAAATTTTAGTAAGTGAAGAAAGATGTTAACCACTAGAAGGTCACTTATATTCATTGTTGTAAAAATAATTTGTCCTGAATTTCAAATAATCTGAAAACTGCAAAATAATTGACATGCATAACACTAGAATGAAATAGCAATGCTGATAGTGCATTCTAAATCAATTTTTTTATACTGAAACTAGACATTGAATAATAATATAGTGTCAAATTATTTTAAATTACTATATGAAGAGTTCATCCTTCTAATTTCAGTTGTACTCCCACCTCATATAATGCTAAATTTAGGGACTTGAAAATATAAAAAAAAAAAAAAGATATTCAAAAAACTTTACAGTGAGCACTTATGCAAAAACCCTAGCTCTGGGCTCAAATCAGATGTATGAATTATATAAGTCACAAAAAAATGTTCATAAATTCTAATTTTCTATCTCACTCATTTTCAGTAGAAAACAAGAGAGAAAGAAAAAAATATTTTTCTGCAACAAAGATATTTCATACTTTTTCCCCTAGGTGATTTGCAGATATTGGAATTCGGCAGCCTCAGATAGTCACGGGAAGGTAATTTTGTTGGACTTTGGTGGTATCATGCGATGTTCTGTCTGTATCTTCAGATTCAGGACTCCAGCTTAATTTTTGAGGTCCATCTCCCACATACAACTTTCTCGAAGAAGAAGCCACCCAGATGGCAGTAATTAACTAACGGTTCCAGAGTAATGTACAAATAAATAGCTACAGCTTTTTCCACCTAAGAGTGTTGCAACACATCCCCTTTCCTTCTTTCACTACCTGCTCAGAAACATTTTGGAAACAAGGGAGCTGTGACATAGTTATTTACTGTGAACTGAGTCTGAATATTTACCATGCATGGCATGCAGAATATATTCCTAAAAGGTAAACAAGTCAAAGAAATACTGCTTCTGCTTTTCCTAAGATGCTGATATAATTGTGCATCTGGCCCTAACAGTGCTGTATCAGTGGCATACCGTCTTAAATAAAGAGGAAATACTGCTGAAAGAAATGTGCTCTGAGCATGAATATGAACTGTCTCCATGGCATCATTGGATTTTTTTTCCTTAAAGAATTTCTTGCTTTCTTGATGGGGAAGAAAGAGCATTATAGCAAAACCTAATTTTCAGGTATTAAGGAAAAAAGCAAGGGGCTTTTAATTCTTTTGTTGTTGTTTTCTCATTTTTTAAGTAAACCACTTGTACATTTACCATTTCTTAAATTACCAAAAAGTTGTTTACATAGTCAATACACCTGCTCTAGTTGTCTTTTATCTTCTGTTTGTCATGGACTTCTTTTGCTTTGCAAGTTATTTTAAACATAAAAACAACAGCAACAGACTTCTTTTTTTTAAAATTATTTTTCATTTGAACTCAATTCCATCAGAGACATTTTATAGCCAGAGGCATAAATGAAAGACAGGCAGCAAAATCATTTGCCTAAGAGACCCAGAAACTGTTCTGCCTTCTTTGCTTGCAATTCTTTTTGCAGGAGGAGCTGTAGTATATGATGCAAATCTGAGCTGTAGTATATTATGCAAATACCACTTTAGCTAGAGAGATTTACTGTTGGTGAATAAACCTGTCCTCAGTCTACAACTTCTCAAGTACAGTAACTGGAAATAATGATTTTGTTCTTGTGCCCTTGATAATCCTTTTGTGTTTGTTTAGCTTCTTTTCTATTCCTCCTTCCTTTTTCATTCAATTTAACACAATACCATCTATTATATGTAGAAAATAACAGACAAAGTTTATGGTTTTTATTAAAATTAACATAACAGAAATGTTTTTTTATTCTGGGATTTATTTAATATAGTTTTCTCTCTTGCAGTAGGTATGATCTTAACACAGATCAGACAGTCTTTGCTGTACCCAAAAATTTCTATATTAAACTGAATTTTTCATTTCTCTTACAATACTTCATGTTTTCTGTATCTTAATGTATAAGGCTTCCACCTATGAGTGATAAGAGACATCTTGGAATAATGAAAAATAATTTTTTTTTGTAATATTATCAAAGAATTATTTTAAAATGTCTAGGGGGATTTGCAGGTGTAAATAACTAATAAAGTTAATATGGTGGACTTAATCAGTTCTCCATGGACCATCCTCATATGATCTGTACACAATACCTGGAAAGCTCTTGGCAGACATTTTTAGAACAATTACATCCACAATAAATATGCTTAATATTTTAGTAGTAGGTTAATAATATACTTTTGATTCTGTAATTCCACCAAAGAAGGGAAGAGATTGTACCTACAATTTTAATTTCTCAGAAACAGAACCCTGCACTACAAAGTGAGCATTGCCTATTTATCTATAACATATGCACCATATACAGCCTCACAGATACATACCCTGTATTTCACAGAGCCACTAATCCTGCTGAAAACAAAGTGCACTGTATTTGAAGGGGACCATAGTTTCAGCCAATTAAAAATGAAATACACCTGCTTAAAATTTGTGCCAAGTACTAAAGATAATTCAGAACCTACAAATCTAATTTACAGATGATGGACCATGCCTACGTTTACATGCAAAAAGCTCTGGATATATGAAGTTTTATAATAAGATAGGAAAACATGTTTTTAATTGAAATGCAAAAAACATAATCACCTGTTTTAAACATCAGCCAGGCCTTCATGTTAAATATTGAACAATTCTGAATCTGGTTCAGAAACATTCCCAACAGCAATTAACTCCCCCTTGCACACTTAAATATTTCTTATGTTATCTGAAAGCCACACATCTGGAAAGAGGCCAAAGCAAAATCTGTTCTTATAAAGTATATTTTAAAATGAGAAATACCATTACCCATGAGACTCACTGAGGTCTATTTTAAGCATTGCATTGATGTCTGCTGACTGAAGTCAAATGACTTCTTCATTGTGTTTAAAAAACTAATAAATACCAGTCAAAGAGGAAAAAATTGCACTGACTTTTGATCGTTTTGCCAAGAGAAAAATTAAACGTAATAATAAATGTACAGTATTTCTACTGAATGTCTATCAGGACAGGAATCTGATCCCAACTGAAGTTAGAAGTAATATCAAAGAACCTGTGTCCATATAAGTAAAGACGGTGTAAAACGGAGAGGGTTATAATACTCCATGGCCACTCCTATGACCTGTAACTGAGAACATACATGCTGCACTGCACAGTACTAATAATTTATTTAATTTTCCTGAGATATCCTGGCCTATTGCCATTTTCAGACATTAATCCAACTAGGAACATGATGTTCTCTATACCTCCCCTGAAGATAAATTAAGGCCATTTGGTGGGAGTTTAAAAATACACAGTGACATACTCTTCCACCAAATATATGAAACAGACAAGGCCTTTTGCATTCTGGGGTCTATGATTAATGTTTGCTTGAAATTTTATTGCTTGCAAGTTCTGAATTAAACAAACTTTGAAGCATAGAATAAAAATACTCTGTTTTCTGAACAGAGCAAGAATTGCACAATCTATGACTTTTTTCATGGTCTTCTAAACGTGTAAATGAAAGTTGTTTCTCTAGCTCCCCTTGTTCCAAAGTTAAAAAAAAGTCTCATACAGAATAGTCTTCTTAAAATAATAATCCACACATAAAGAATGTGATTGATGAGAGTAAATAGATGACAAAAAAATATTTTATATATATAAAATACATAAAATACAGAATTATATCCTTTTATATCAGTAAAAGCTTATGTTTCATGTATTTAGTGGTATGAATCACACATTCTTTTAGTTTTGATTATTATATAAAATATATAATATATATAATATGTAATATTATACACACAATTCTTTTGCATTTAATTTAAACCTCCTAATACACTGAAAGAATTGCATGAGGCCACATGAGGACCACTCTCACTTTCTCACACAGATATAGACAGCTCCCTGCTCAAGCTGTTGATTGCTTCCCATGCCAATTTATAGCATGTCACTAATTTCAGGTAGTTTTTTTTAAACTCTATGTGCCCATTCCAGGCTTGTTATTCTGCTGGAGAGAAAAAAAAAAACACTAGCAGTTTGTTCTTCTAGGGCAAAAAATCTGCAGTTCCTACTTGCCTTCTAATTTTTGGCCAATTCCTATTACATATTTGGTCATAGTGAAATTACGTAGTCCAGTCATACAGTATTGTCATTGTTACTAGCAGACCATAAACTTGGTAGTACACTTACCAGGCCTGCTCTGTCTGAATTTTTCTTTATCTCCGGGTTTGTTTTACTATACTTTTATACAGATAGTAGCAATAAAAAAACATTTCACATAGTATAAGGTATTTACAGCTCTAACACAGTGGTGTAGTGTACAGAAATTCAGGTCTGCTACAATAGCATAGACTCTGAGAAGTGGAGACACAGGGCATGACGCAGAGGAGCTCAGGCATAGGGTGGTGATAAGAGATGAGGAACAGGCTTGGCACTGGAGATGTCACTCCTATAAACTCACCCCTCACAGTTACAGAAATGCAGACCTGGAGGTGGAAAAAACTGGTTTTCAGGGTAATGAACAGAACAAAGAACTAGTATCTAACTTGTAATAAAAAGAGCATGATATGTAATAAACTTGGACATAACATGACACTGCAGATGAATGAGGAAGGAGAAGGGTGTAGAAGCTTTAACAAACAAACACAAGTTACCACAACTGGATACTGAAGGAGAAAGGAAAATCTCTAAACAGTACATTCATTCCAGCAAAGGGCTTCAGAGGCTGACAGAGTTTTGCCTCTTAGTATATGTCAAAGCAGAGTGCTTCCTTTAAAGGTATCTGGCCAAGGATCTTTTTCAATATAATAAGGGATGATAATAATAAAGGGAGGAAGCTGCATTTACAATTGTCTTATGAACATTATTGTAAATAAAATGGAAACTTTTTTTTTGTCTTTAAAAATTGGATCTAGACTAATGGCGATTCTTGAACTAGACTGCAGATTTCCATTAGGGTAACAATAACATTTTGGCTTTACTTTTATGGATATATGTATTTTGCCTCCCCTTTCTCCATAAACATTTTGAACACAATGCCAACTTGTTTTTAGTTATTCTTTCCCATAAAGAGTTTATTCCCATAGAGGAAGATTGGTTTCAATTCACTTATTTATGCCCAGATTCATCCCACTGAACTTCAGGCACTTAGCTAATACATCTGAATAAGGGTATACCCCATCAAGTGCCTCTTACAGTCAGTGGAAAGATACTGGCATGCCCAGAGGGCAAATCTGCTTTTAGTGACACTGCACAGGGGAAGTCGTTCACTTTATGAAAATTAGAGAGAAGAAACAGGTCTGATTCCTAATTTAAGCAGCTGAAAGAGGTACCAAATCAGGTAGAATGAATATAACCTTGAATAGATAAGCCTTGTTGAAGGATGAACATAGGGTTTACTGCTATTTAAAACCCTTTTCTCTTATCAATTAATAAATCCTTGCATAATGGCACAACATATATACAACATATATAAAAGGAAAAATTTTTTACTACAAAGAGGCAGCAGAGGTATGACTGAATTAACAGACAGGATACAGAAACCTTTTTCACTGTGTTATAAGTGAAGATCAGTGGCAGAAGGAATCACTGCAAAATGATATCAGAAATTAATTTCACTCTAAGTAAAATACATAATTGTCCAATGACCTGAGGTGTTGTAAATTGTATGAAGTGAAATTGAAATTCTACAGCAGCAGGATATTTTGAATTACCATTATTCTACTTAGCAGGAGACAAAGAAGAGATATACTTGAATGGAAGAAAATAGAAAGAACGTATAACAATTATCTGGGGGAAAAAATACTTTCTGAAAAGAAACAACCAATCAGTATTGAATGCTTTTTCCTGTTTTTTGTTATTTTGGTTTTTCTATCTGATTAAGATATTAAAAAGACTTTTCGATGTCTGCATGGTGAACAGGCTTTGGACCTATTATAACAGATAATTCAGAAGCTAGTCATTATGCAAAGGTCTCAAGTTTTAAGTCACAGAGGGCAATCCATTAGAAACTGAAAATTCTTCAGTGTCAACATTTCTCATTGTGTTCAGACTTGTCCAGACCTTCCACAGAGACTGTGTATATCACAAGCTGTTTCTTTCAGCCTGTAAGCTGAAGAGCCAGGGAGAGCATGCAATCCCTCTTCCTTGCCTTTTCTGTTGCCTTCTGTGTTTACATGTATCACCATCAGATGGAATATTATGATTTTTTATGGTAAAAAAGTTCAACTGTTATAATAACACGTATGAGCTGTAGTATCTAGAGAGTAATAAGCTATATTTTGCATTCTTAACCTCCAGAAACATGTATGTTGATGAATTTGAAAGACATTTTTTGCCTTATCTACAAATGACAGTAAAGAAAAATATCCATCAGAAGAGCACGTTGTATCAAATTTTTAAAGAATTTTGTGTTTTCATTTAGATGGGTTAAAAAAATGAGAAAACGAGAAAATAAGGAAACAAGAAAAATAAGAAAATAAAAGATTTTGTGTGCAAATGGAGTTTTCTAAATACTGAATTGAGTAGGTTAAACCTATTTGGTTCGTATTTAACATAAAGACTTTATTTCTAATTATAAACATTTTCAATATTGATCACTGCCAGTTTTGTGCCTTTTTTGCTAAATAAAAAAGGTCTTCAATATTCTTTTTCTTCAGTATGTAAAATTCAACCATATGTAGAGCAACAGAGAACAAAAGGGCTCAAAATCATAGACTCAACATACATGAAAATTATTATTTCCAATAGTTTTCTGTAATTGTTTTAGAACATTTCATAGAACCTTGGTTTCCACATCTACAAATCCACAATAACTTTGCTGGAAGATAGCAGAGAGATTAAAAGGAAAGACAGAACAAGAAAAAACTCCCGTCATGTTTTTGTGTTTCTACAAATAGAAATAATATATAAATTAATCACCTGCAAAAACTAACACCAGCCTCTAACAACCAGGGATGATCAACTATATTTACCTGAAGATAAAACTGAGATGGTCTTCAGTTCTAGGTACAAAATTCTATCTACTGAATGTTTTGAACTTGTTAAAACCCTGAAAAAATCACTGGGAATCCAGAAAACTTTGTAACAATGGGATCCAAGTGCCAGTATGCATTCACCTTGATGAATTCTAAGCTGGGTAGTAGTACTGACACATTGAAGCAAATTTGCTATCAGAACTATTTGACTGTGCTATTTCTTGTGTCATTCACTTTTTTATTCTTTTTTGACACCTTTCTTTTTAATTTTCTTTCAAATGTAAAGAACAGTCTACAGTATGAACATAAAGCAAAAGAGCATGAGGTGAACAAGGCTGCTCACTGTTAAATGGTTGTTTCCTTTCACAAGATGACTAATAAAAATTAAATATTCCTATGTCCTTGTGTTTTTAGGGTGTTTGGTTTTTTCAAAAGCACTATTTAAACATCAAGTTATGCAAGTTATGTCATGAGGCTAAACTGTCAAATTCTTTAACCCACACCGTTCTTGAAATTGCATGGACAATGAAACAGTTGAACCTGGCACGTTAACTAATCTAATGTATGCTGTTTGGTATGTGGTTTTCTTTCTATTTATCTTTGTTTTTAAAATGTTCATGTTTCCATAATAATGGCGCTTATGTCCTTGAATATAAGCATACTGAACAAAAGCCAACTCAATATGTGGTATTTCTACCTATAGCATGTTAGTTTGGCTACAGATTTTAATTGTTATGAAAATAACAAAGTTTGCACTTTTTTTACCTCCTTCAGACATTTCAGGTAAAATGAAAGGCTTTTCCATTGCTATAAGAAGACTATTGGCTATGTTCATCTCATCTGGGCTATATTTAATGATACAAACAGATAATGTTTGTGTGTTTGTGAAAGCATGATAATTAAATTTCTCTTAAGTAAACAAAGTAAAGGTTAATGTGTTGGAATACTTCCAGAGAGAAATTAATGTGGACCAAAGTTAGAAAGACAAGATCTTCATAAAATAAAGAGTTATATTCATATATCATATTTAAAGTTAGCAAAATTAGATATTAATAGCAAATTATACAGGATGACAGGAAACTATGTAAATATAGCAAGGAATATTTGTTCATATTCATGAAATATGAACTCAGTTCATAAAGACCAATCCATTCTGCTACATTGTTTTTTTCTATGCTAAAGTACTGAAATATAAGAATATTTGTAGACTCTTATCACCTTCATGGTTACAGTTTGTACTTCCTCAACCAATATTTGGAAAAGATAACCTCATGTAAATCTAGGTTAAACTTGAGAGAACATAAAAGCTGAAACTTAGGACTGTTTAGTCCTTTCTCCTTATTTGAAACTGGAGACTTTCAAAAATAGTCACAAGAACTGCCAATTCAGTATTTCACATAATATCTGTACACGCATTTTATCTTTCAATTATTTTACTGTTCTTACTACTACCACAGTTCATATAAATAACAGAGCAGGGACTTTTATCTCCTGCTTAATCACCAAGACCTATAATCAGCTGTAACTATACATTTTGACCTCTGTTTTTGTTTAAAAGGCACCTATAGTGGTAACTACTAAAAAAACAGGCACCCCCCCAATACAATAACCCCTTCTGCTTCTGATTCTTTTATTTTTTTATCATAAAGTACATGTTAGTAAAAATTTCAATATTTTGTTTTACTTCACAAATGACCATGAACTCAGTATTTTTAAACAAAGCAAAAGATTATTCTTCTCCTACACTAAACAGAAGCTAGAGTCCACATAAGAAAATACCGTAACCATTCCATATGGGTTTGTTTCTTTGTTTCATTTTCTATTTAGATTTTTAAATATTTGATTCCATAGTCCAGAGTGAAAAGTTAACCAGACCAAATCCCTGTAAAAATGTAATTCCTACAACAAGGCACTTCTCAAAAAAAAAAAAAATTAATAACTTTCACTGTTAGCAATGGTCAGCAGACAATTATTCTCCATACTGATGTTGTCTTCAAAATTTCATATGACTATGAAGGCTAAATTCTGTGAACACTCTTTTCATTTATATTAGCAACAAATCTTGGATTTATCGAAAAACTGTTCTTTATTAGATTTATTTTAGACTTTCTTTTTCACTACTTTGTGCATCTGAACATCATTCATCTTGTAAAACCAACTGTGACAGCACACTGAGAGTTTTGAGGTAAACTTATTTATACCTTTTCTATTCAATAAAATACCAAGTTCAACTAAACTACTTTGAATCTTGAAATATAGATTTCATTACTTGACAGCAAACACTATTCAAGGAACATTAGATCACAAAAAGAACACATAATTTTCATATCATAGCCAGTCCATCTCTACTGTGGCACACTTTACAGTAGAATTTTTGTTTGTTTCCTTTATGAGGATGACCGCAGGCATTTTATGACACCAGTAAATTTTTACAGTATTCCTGGGATAGGTGAAAGAGACTGTTTCCTTTTATAATGACTTGCTAAACAATCCAGCTATCCCATGCATATTTTAAACTCTTCCTTCGTCATCAACTTATTTACCATAAATGAAATATTTATCATTATTCAATCTTTTAAAGATTTTTCTTTCTTAAGAAAATATATTATCATTTAGTAGGACATCATGCAAAAGATTTTATAGAAGTTTTACATGTGATTTTGTACTGGAGGCAAGTTGGAGCTTTGCAGAGAAGTTCCTGGTGAGCAACAAGTTGTATATGAATCAGCGATGTATCCTTGTAGAAAAAGTCAACAGGATCCCAGTTAAACTATTAAGACTCTTTCCAGTAGGTAGAGGAAGCGATGCTTTCCCCCTCCTCATCCCTGGTGAGGCTATATCTGGAGTGCTGCTCCAAGTTTAGTTGACAGGTTGTAATGACTCCAACAGAGGGTTACATATTAAGGAACTGGATCATCTGTCATATGAGAAAGGCTGACAGAGTGGGGTTTCTTTAACCTGGAGAAAAAAAGGCTACAGGGATCTATCAGCAGCCCCCAAATACTTCCACAATATTTTTTGAGAAGATGAAGCCAGGCCCTTCACAAAGGTGTGTAATGGGGGGACAAAAGAGACATGAGTGTAAATAGAAACAAGGGAGGTCCAAACTGGATATCAGGAGAAACAATTACACCATGAGGTCAGCCATGCAGTGGATCAGCTTGCCCACAGAAACTGTGCATGCTCCAATCTCAGAGATTTTCAAGACCTGACTAAACAAAGTCTTGACTGTCCCAGTCTGACATCAGAGCTGTGTCTGCTTTGAAGAGCAGGCCAGGATAAAGAACTCTTCATGTGCCTTAAATCATCCTATGATCCTGTGGTCCTATCCTATGTTCTGTGGTCCTATCTGGTCTCCATTTACTTCTTCCAGAGACCATGATTCTCTCTTAGATCCTACCAACTCTAATCAGGTGTCTTGAATACTGTAGGACACCTCAAATGGCCTTTTAGCACTGTATATAACAAACTGAAGCAATGCCAAGGTCTCCCTATTTGAAATAGATATATAAGCTCCCATTATAATCAGCTTATACTTAATGTGGGATTCAATAACCCACAATTAGGTTCTCAGTGAAATTTGATGACATGGACAACTGTAGGTTATCCAAGACACATAGAACACGCTCTTCATTATAAAAAATAACAGTAAGATAACAAGAACCTCAGAGAAAGCTTTGTTGACCCAATGTGATACCTAAAAGCACCAAATTGTAAACTCAGTCACCAAGCCATTGGACTGTGTGGCTCAACTTATCTCAAACTAGACATCTAAGGCCTGCTCCAATTTTGCAAAGATGCCATCAAGTATAAAAATCAAATGCTCAGAGGTGTCTGACATAACACTGTGGCCTTGTAAATATAATAGGATTTATGGGAGAGCCATGGGCTTTTTGAAGTGGCAGCTGGACACAGGGACAATACCCTGGGGCATCTAGAATGGTAGCAATACGTAGCCAACTGATTAATCTGAATAAGCTCTCTGTAGTCTGCCGATGTACTGAGCAGGGTCTCAATTCAACTGCCATGTATGCAGGGTTTTAATGTCATTTCAAACACCCTTAGCTGTCATGAGTATCTGCTAGCACCACACTTACATTTCAAATTCACAGAGATATCCTAAATGTTACTAGATGCCTTTGCAAATCACAATTGAAGAGTTCCAAATATCCTTAGGAGGGTTTTATATATATGTATATACACACACCCACAACTCCCATATTTAGCCAGTTATATTTGCATATCTAAGTTTAGAAATTGACCATCTGGAACTGCATTTTACCCAAGGAAACATTAACTGTGTTGTATAATAACTAAGAGTCCTTTCCAAACTGCTGACTCCTCAGGCAAGGAACAGATTCTGAGAGTCAAATGCTGATATGCTAATTTGGATAACATCACTTCCTTTGGTTACAGATTTTCATTGATAGTAGAACAACATAAAGTAGATAAGAGACATGATTTGAACTGGAATTGAATTTTAGTTGTGGGGTAGCTAATTAAAAGAGTTTTCTTATCTAGATAGTGATATTGACCACATATCTGGGCAACTGCTCCAGACTCAATACTGAAAATACCTAAACACTAGATTTACTAATAAGAAAATTAATGAAGCAGTAAATAAGAAAACAAAATCTCTGCATATTTTTTTCCTTTTTGACTAGTACCCAAATTGTAATTCTAGCTTTGATACCTGTGCATACATACCTCCCTTATAAATATATAAATAAAACAATAATTATTTTATTAAACATCCTTTCAATACTTTTAAATGTCTATTAATAAAGGTCTATTTAAATTTTCATGATCAAAGCTATTTTTATTTAATGAAATAGAATTAAAACTTTGCTGACAGTTGCATTCAGACAGAAATCTGCAGACCATCTGTGACTCGAAACCACAGCACATAGCCAGAAAATCCTTGCTTTTAGAAAAACACTAGCCCACTTGACTCTTCAATGGCTGCCTAGAAGGCATATTTCCTTCTGGGACAATGAAATAGGCAGTTCTGGCACATTCTTCTTATTGTAAATAAAGTTGCACCCATGTTTTAATTATCTAAAGTAAGAAAACCATGGGAAGAGTATAAGGCTTATTTTATGTCTTCTTTTATTTTTCCTATTTTTTTTCTTTATAAATGTTTTTACTTTTTTGTCTGTAAAAGTTTTGGTTTGCTTTTTTTTTTTTCTATCAATGCTAGAAACTTCTGAAATATCTGCTTGTTCACGAACTACCACAGCAAAAATTATTTTAAATAAATGCGGAAGATTCTACCATGAATCATTGTACAGTTTTGCAAGCAAACAAACAAAGACAGTAAGAGTAATCAAAGAAGGATAAAAATTCAACTTTAGCAGCCAGGATGAGTGTGGCTTTAAAAGGGCACGGACTCCATTTCGGTGGTAAAATGAAGACGAAGACCTTTATTTTAACAATGCATAAGCTTATATACCCCAAGCAGAACAATAGGTAATTCAAGCAGAACAATTGGTGATTTTCTACTTATGCTTACTTTCTCAAGACGACATAATGCAGCATATGTTTTAATAGATACAAATAACTACATTTCTTAGCAACCAAGGTCCTTCTTGCAGTTTTGTATCTTCTTCTTCTGTGTTTTCTTTGTTCTGTTTACCGTTCCCACGGCTTTCTGCTAACCAGTCAAACAATGTCCACTATCCTGGGCCTGAGGGACATGGTACTGTTTACCTCCGTAATTCCCCCTTCTTTGTTTATAAATAAAACAGCTTTTAATGCTTTGTCTATAACTCATTGAATGCATCGCATCAAGCATGGTAAGCATATTACAATACACAGAAACATCCCCACACAGGCCAATCTGATCTTTACTAAGGATTTAACCCATCCTGATATTCCCCAAATATTCAGTAGGTTTTCCAGTCAATCCCAGTTATCCTTAACTTGCAGCTTTGCAACTCCCTCTTGCAGCTGTTTGATGCTTCTGTGAATAGACTCCAAATGATCAGACAAATTCATACAACACATTTCTTCAAATTCTTTACATCCATGTCCCTGAGCCAATAGTAAAAAGTCAATTGCAGCTCTATTCTGTAAAACAGCATGTCTGACTGAATTAACATCTAAAAGCAGCTCACTTCGTACCTTGCTTGTTGCATTTCTTTGCTTTGCAAGCCAGCATCCTAATTTGTTTATTGTGGCTAATGCCACAATTTAAAAACTTTATAACATACAGGGCTTTTGCTAATCGTTCTTGGGGGCTCAGGTGCCCTACGCCTCCTTTTTGTGTTTGTAACATATGTTTTAGGGTGCCATGTCCACGTTCTACAATTGCCTCTCCTGTAGGCGAGCGGGGAATGCCTGTGATATGTTACACACCCCAATCCTGAAAAAAGAGTGCGACATGCTGTGACACATATGCTGGACCATTGTTGGTTTTCACCTTTTTTGGAACTCCCAAAGTTGCAAAAGCCAACAAAAAATTCTTAGTTCCATCATGAGATTTCTCACCAGTGTGACACGATGCAAATATTGCTCCAGAAAAAGTGTCAATTGAAACATGCACATATTTTAGTTAGCCAAATTCATCCACATGCGTGATATCAGATTACCATAACTCTGGGGCAGTTAGACCTCGCGGGTTAACACCTCCTGCTGTACACCCAGTCAGGAGTCTTTGACAGTCAGAACATGTGGCAATAATACTATGAGCTTGTATAGGTGTAAGGAAAAAAGTGTGTATCTGTAGGGCTTTTGCATTCTGGTGGAAAAAAGACTGTGAGGTGCAAGCTTGTCCAAATGAATTTGGTACTACCTGGACTGGTAAGGTCAATGCATCAGCATGTCAATTACCTTCAACAAGGGGACCAGGAAATGTCGTGTGAGCCCTAATGTGAGCAATAAAATATGGGTGTGTTCTGGCATTAAGAATTTGCAAAGGTGTAAATAACAACTGATACAGCTGAGGATTAGGTATTTCCTTCAAGTAGGCGTTTTCCAAGCATTCTACAATACCTGCAACATAAGCAGAATCAGTAACAATATTTACAGGAGTATCCTGTTCTTGGAACACTCCTACCACAGCTGCTAGCTCCACTATCTGTGGAGATCCTGAAACCTCTTTAATATCCGACTCCCATTGGTACAATTGCGGGTTTTGCCAAACAATGACAGAGTGTCCTGTTCGGCCAGATCTATTTGTAAAAACTGTTAAGGTATCGAGTGGGATATGACTATATTTTGGAGGGTAATACAAATCAAATTCTGACTGAAACAGTTTACGACTTGGGGGATGAATTTCTATGGTTCCTGAGAAATTGACAACAGCAATTTGAAATTCTACAGAATTCTGAAGTAACCATTGCAGCATTTGGGTGATATGGGTACAATGATACACAAAGGTTCCTGTCCCATCAATAGCACAGGACGTTGTCTGCCCTTCATGATTAACATAGCGAACATTTCAGGTCGGATTACAACAGTCATTTGCATTTGATGCGGGAGAAAAACCCATTCAATGATCAAAAGAGGATCCTTTTGAGTATCATCCCATTGAAACAGCAAAGCATATGGTTGGAACTTGGGATTTAGTACGATAAGATGGAATGGTAAATCTGGATTACATCTGGAGGCCTAGTGAGTTGCAATGGCTTCTGAAACTTTTGTTAAAGCGGTCGTTGCTTCTGTGGTAATTTTCTGGGCGATAACAAATTTGAATCTCCTTTTAAGAGACTGAATAAAGGGTAAAGATCCTGATTTGAAATACCTAATAACTAGTGAACCCAATTTATAGATCCCAAAAGTTTTTGCAAATCATTAAGAGTTTTTATATCAGTCTTAATTTTTACCTGTTGAGGGATGATTTTCTGTTCTGTTATTCTCTAACCCAAATATTGCCACGGTGCTTTTTGTTGTACTTTCTCAGGTGCAATTTGCAGTCCTGCTTGAGACACAAACAGAGTGGTAAAAGAAAGAACCTCTTGCATGTTATTAGAAGTTTCTGTAGCAATAAGGATGTCATCCATGTAATGATAAATTACCACATCAGGAAATCGCTTAATTACAGGAGTCAATGCTTTAGCAACAAACTATTGACATATCGTTGGGCTGTTTTTTATTCCCTGGGGTAAAACCACCCAGTGATACCTTTGGGCAGGTTCACTGACATTAGTAGATGGGACTGAAAAGGCAAATTTTGGAGCATCTTCTGGATCTAAGGGTGTAGTGAAAAAGCAATCTTTGAGATCTATGATGGTCAGATGCCAATCTCGAGGGATCATTGTAGGTGAAGGTACACCTGGCTGCAAGGATCTCATGTCTTCCATGACTGCATTCATTTTTTGCAAGTCATACCAAAGCCTCCATTATTTTAAATAAATGTGGAAGATTCTACCATGAATCACTGTACAGTTTTGCAAGCAAATAAACAAAGACAGTAAGAGTAATCAAAGAAGGATAAAAATTCAATTTTAGCAGCCAGGATGAGTAGGAAAAATACCTGTAACAATCAAAAAGGATGTGCATATAGAGTAATACAATGAATACAGTTTTTCTTCAAATGAAAGAAGAAACACAAGAGTCAAAATAAGGAAAACATAGTTTTAATACTGTTGATGTTGCAATTCAAGGAACAATGAGAATTACATATGACCTTTTCAGATGATGCACAATATAAATATAAGAACATTTGTGTACAGAATCAGTATTCTTTTTGTTCATCTTATTGTTAATCTTATTGAAAAGTCTTAGTAAATACAAACAGTGGTTTTTTTGGCAACAAATTTTTTCCTAAGGAACATCCATTTGCTACTTCCAAAATCACCACCTTATAGCTACATCTGAAAGCATACACACCTGACCTTTGTAGTCCTCAGAGACATGGAATTTAAAGGCAATTAAATCATGCTTATAATTTAGGTCATATTATGACTTCTAAGTGGATTACAAATTGTTGGCACTACTAATGCATTAACTTGAAATAGATCTTGTCTTTAATATAAAACCAAAATAGGTCTTGCCTTCTAATATAAAATCAATTTCCTGATGGCTGTGGATTTTTTTTAATCTTCCTCTTTTGGCTTGTAAAACCTTTTGTTTACTCTATGCTCATGTGTTAAACTAATTAATTCCTGATGAAATCTGGTGCAAACGAATGTTTTGTTCTTTCACTTCAAAGCTGAGTGGACTCAGTTTTGGACTTCTGACAGAATTGGTTAGAAATACATATATTTATAGAAGACATTATAATAAGTACATGTAGACCTACAATATAGCAAGTCCCACCCCTCCAATTATTATTATTTTCCCATTAAATCATTATGTTTTACTTTGTCATGTCCATTGCTGATATGCACAAAACTGACAAGAGATCTTGGGATCTCTGAAAAGCATCCTTAAGACTTTTATTACCAATTCTGTAATGCCTCAGAAACAACTATGTGTATGGACAGATGGTAGTTTTTTCCATTAAATAGAAGTCTCGTCCTATAGTCCATTGCTTTTAATGCTCACCAAAAAATCAGTTGTGATGCTTATATTACAGTGACAGTTCATTTGAGACTGTTTGGCTCAGAGAAATAGAACGAAACTTTTAAATTCTGGATTTTGACAATTTTTATTGCAAATTTGTGTAATGGTCTGATGAGAAGTCCAGCTGCCAAGTACAGCTGCCTTTGCTGATGACCTGGTATGCCAACTTTTTGCACAAGGGTTCCTCTAATAATTTATATAGCTGTACGTGCAAAGAGACATCATACCATTAAACAGCATTTTGGTTTTGGTTTTGTTACTTGAAGATATTTTTGCTGTTGTTTTCATGAAAATACATAAGTTGCATTATGAGTAGATTTAAAATCTTGATGATGTAATCAAAATACTTAATAAAATATTCCAAGGCAAATAATCTAAGAGAAAGATTAAATTGTGAAAGCTTTTAGTAGTTTCAGAATTGACAAAGATATGCAGAAAATTGATAAAAGAGGGATTTAAAGGAGCATAGAAATAAATGATTTTGAGAGATTTTTGAAGTATATTCCTAAATTTTTTTATTTATTTATTTATTTACAGAATAAAGTCATTAAGGGATTGTTGAGGTATATTATATTTGTATCACTTAAGAAACCATAAGCCCTTCACACCGACAAAAGATTAAAACACTAAATCAGATTAAAAAAAACGGAGAGAGAAGAAATAGAGACACAGAGTAAAAAAAACAGTCTGAAAATGTAGGTTGAAGAATGTCTACAGATATTTGCCCATCTCATGAAGCATGTAGCTTCAGGTTGGCAATAGTTGCAAACAGGAGGATCTCTTGGCAGAGAAGCTGATTGTTGAAGTGTATTTCAATCTGTCCTGTCTGGATAGGGGCAATGTCCTGTAAACAGTGGTTATATATATTCTGAATGGGCAAAATGCCATACTAGCAGACAGATATGAATATTAGTATGAAAATTACTACTATGTACTTCATGTTTGAGTTTTACAGGTTGTGAGACTACAGAAAACTACAGAAAGAGTGTCACAGCAAGTTGTAGGCAGTTTTTGAAAAAATAAATGTTCAATTTAAATAAAAGAGCTTTGGCAAGAATAATCCCATAGGAACAGTCTATCTATTTCTGGAGCCTGTTAATAAAGTTTACTGATTAAGAAATATCATAAGAACTAAACATGATATTACAAGCATTTTAAATCTCAAGATGGTCTGAAAACAACTGAAGCCAATATGTTATTTTATTTTACTCAACAAAGCCTTTTCTTCATATCAAAGATTAATGTTGAATGAACCAGGATTAGTCATTGTTAATAATAAGTAATAAAAGCATCAATATCCAGATATAATTTCTAAATGAATTAAAAAATACTTGAAAATGAGAGGCTTTCTAGTCTCATGTTATTCCCCCCAAAAAAGAGAAAGTAAATTCAATTTTGAAACAAGTAAAATTCCAAAAAGGAAATAGTTAAGAAATAACATTGCAGCATATTGCTACAACCAAAAATCAAACTCAATCAATGCATACACATGGACAATATTCAGTCATATTGAATTGTGCATAACTAGTAGTGTTCAACACAATGTACTACATGAACCATAATCTGAAAACTTTTATACTGAAATATATACATACATATACATGTACATATATGCACACAAAGAGAGAAGCAGAGAAGCAAGATATGTGTGTGTATGTATATGTTTATATGTACAGTATATAGGTTTTATTGCCATGTTAACATAGGAAATTATATTGATCTTAAAACTGAAATCTTTCCTTTACACTTTCCTTATTTAGCTGATTACCAAAAAATTCTAAAGCTCAGGCACAACTAATTGCACTTTTGAAAAAAAGAGATTTATGACTTTCCACTAACACACATGGAGTGTTAATGAAAAATAAGTGGCTCAAAAAAATGTCTAATACTTATGCTGCCAATATTTTTCCAGTACACATTTTTAATTTAAGCTCTTTTTTTTCCCGATAAATAAATAAATAAAATAAGGCTATAGTATGGTTCAGATCATGTAGGTCACATTATCATGAAACTAATGCCTAGTGACATTGTGCCACCTGAAATATTCAACCAACAATGACCCTTGTCTCTCAGCCTCAGTGTCATTTTTAACTATGATTTAGTCTTTCTTTTTTCCTTGAAGTTAGAACTAAAAAGCTTCTATAGTGAAAATCTGTACTTAGTGGTCAAGAAAGATGATCTAAGATCAATAAGGTGCTCCTTGAAGTTTTTAGGTGGGTCAATCACAAGTTCAACAAAAATATGGGAATAAGAAGGATTTGAAGATCCACTCTCATGATGTCATTCACACTAGTTTTGTCTATTGTTCTCTTTCAGGTACTTTTAGAATAGAATAGTTCATTATGAGTTAGTCTGAGAATCTTGGTATTTCTGACAGTATTGAGGGACTTGATTCTAAATTCCAGCATAATGCATAAAAAGGCATCGTATATTTAGCGAAGGCAACTATTTCTAAGCATCAATTTTGTTCAGCAAATAACTCACTGTCTACTATGACTTGCTATAAGGAAAAGATTTCCATTCTCAAAGACCTTCCTCAAAGCTGAGTTATGGGAGATATAGAAAAAAAAATAGCCCTAAAGGACTACATACATGGATTCTCTCCAAATTCTGCCCTAAATTACTCTGGTAACAGGAATCTATTTCTAAGGTAAAATGCTACTCTCTAGAGCTTAAATTTGACAGCATGCTCATACTCCATTACTGCTAATGCAGGCAAAAAGAGCATGAAAAAGTGCAGTAAGACAATTTTTAACACCCTTTATTTTAACTAAGCAAAATGTGGCACCCATTTGCTGTGTAACACGATGGTAGTCAAGAAGGGAAGTTGTGCAACAGGGCTGGATAATGTGTGTCAGCACCCTCATTAAGAGGGATGAGAATTCAGTAAAGCAAGCAAATTGAAAGCATAAGTTAAAAACAGGCCTCCTGAGGTTCAGGAGGACTTTCTTCACTTAGGTAAGCAGTCCTAACAACGATGCAGAGTAAGAAGATGCATGAGTTGTCCTAGTAAAATATTTGTTGCCTGTAATTAGGAGTTTCCAGTTCTGTACTCAAGAGAAACAGGGTTTCATAACAGTATAGGACAGAAAAATTATAAATAGAGTGCATGTAAAGACATTATAATTGCCTTTGTAAAATCAAAACAGGACCACAAGGCTTACATCATTTTATTTCAGTAGGAGTATTTAAATGTACTCAGTTGGAAGCAGAGTGGGGTTTTTTGTTTGTTTTACTTTGTTTTTAACTTTATTTGCAAGAGAAAATACTGTTGGGAGATTGCATTGAGTATATTACATAAAACATGCCATATTTATGTTTTATACAGCCTTGTTTCTCTAATTAAATATTTTTTTTTCTCAGAAAGACATAATTCAAGCTAACTTTACAAGCACTGTTGTTTAATATTCAGATCACTGTTTATAATGTGTATATAAATTTGTTTTTACACACACTTGACAGTTTATTGTTTATTCCCACTGCTGATATCTGCATTTGTCACTGCATTGATACTTAGTCTATTTTACAATAATTACTTCTATAATTTTATCTCTCTACAGACTAGTCTAAACATATCTAATACACTTTAAACAAACAGCACATTAATTCTGCATCCTACTGACAGCTCTGCTGAGAAACTGAGTAGGTGTAAAACGTTGCTTTATTGTGTTTCAAGGAAATAGGTGAAATATCCATATTTCCAGGAGAATTGTATAGTGAAGAACATTCATCTTTACATATAATACCATGTTGAGTTTTGGTGCTGCAACAGCTACTAAATCTACCTCTCTTATCTGCTCCCCATAAGAGACAGGAGGATCACACAAGATGCGGGGTAAGGAATACTCCTAAACAACCAAGTAACAGCAGAAAAAGACCAGATATCCAGAATGAAGCCACTGAAATTGAGAAAATGTCATGGAAATAAATGGAATAGAGGATCCGTCCAAAAATGCACATGCAAAAAAATCACTCATACTGACATTTCTGCATTTCTTTCAATGAAATATCATTCTAGCATAGTAGAATACTGTCTTATTGCATTCTCTTAACTACTTATGTTAATTCCATAATTAAAATATGTAAATAATATTCTCTTAATAATACAGCCTATGTTTTGGCAGCCAGGTTTCCCTCTTATTCTCATCCACATGCAGCCTATGCTCATATGGAACACATACAGGTCAGATTCCATCAGAGAAATGATAATCTTAAAAATTGCATTTTATTAGAACGTATGTTGAAAAAACAAGGAAAGACTCAGTCTTCTGTAAGTGTTGTATCTCAAGTACCAACAGTGGTTAAGATACTGAAAACAGGGCTTCTTTTCTCCTGAAATGATAACTGTAAATGAATTGTCCAGGCAGAATCAGTGATATCTTCATGTTCTAGAAAAAATTGAAAATAATTAGTTGCATTGATTTACTTCAACTAAGGATGTAAATCCTTATAGCATTTGCTGACAATTTTAATCAGTCTGACTCTGTAAGAACCTACTCCAAGTTAGTTTAACTCTTCAGTAAATAAAAGATCACAGATGAACATTTAAAAACTTCTATACCTCTGTACTCCTATTAGGGATGAATTGTTATACAGTTGTGGGAAACTGGTTTTGTATTAAGCTGTGTCTTATAGATACCAAAGATATTTCAGTCCTTTAAGTTGAAGTGAGATTAAAAAAAAGATTCTAGTTTAAGATTATGGTATGGCATCTGGGAAATAAACCCATTCCTTAATTGTGCACATGAGGAGAAATTTCAAATTTTTTTGTCTGTCTTTCACTAGTACCTCAAGTGACTGATCACCCTTCCCATTGTTTTTGTTGGAGTTTTTTTTTGTTTTGTTGTTTTGTTTTGTAATTTTATCAGATGTCATTGGCCAATGACAATACTTGTCTGTGTTAAGGAGGCTGAACTATCTGAGACAATGGAATGGTTAATTCAAACTTTTCATAATATTTAATTTAAAATGAACAAAAAAAGAAGACTAAAACCCGACTTTAAACTAGCTTCACCTAGCTTGACCATTACAGTCAAAGGGCAGAAAGAAACATTTCTAGGCAACGATTCATTTCATCTTATAGGAAAAGAATAAAAGATGGTCAAATGCCCCTTTCCCAGAAAATACTAGTAGTTGATATCCAACATAATCTGAATAATCCAATTTGAAATTTATCAGACTGATCATACTGATTTATGATACTGATTCTCCAAAATCATGGAATAAAATATGTTTATCTAATTGACTAATAAGTCAATTCTGTAACTCATTTTAATGATATGCTACTTTACCAGTACTAACTGAAACAAGATTTTCTATAGTGAGTTACGAACTCAGTCTTTTTGTTTTCCCTGAAATGAGAGGGAATACTTACTTTTTTCGCTTTAAAATAAAGTTAAAAATATTCTAAACCAAGATGGAAAGCAGTGATTAACTATTCTGTAACTCATGAACACAGTAGATGCATAATTTTGTTAACAGCTTTTCCACTATTGTGGTTGATAAGAAGTGAAGATACAAATTTCTTCTGAAATAAAAAGATTTTGTATCTACTCTTTACTGATATATCTATTGGTGGTATTAATAATAATTTCATAAAATTATACCTTTCTACTTAGCAGGACGTGATGCATAAATTAAATCAGTGTAGTTTCTTTGACTTAATGAGAAAAAGCATTTGTATAGTCAGAATTTTCATGCAAAAAAAGATACATAAAGTACCATTATGTAAGAGGGAAAGACATAGCAGAATGAAAGAATTACAGAAATTTTAATTTTCACTAGAATAAAAGTGTGTGGACCTCGAATATGCAAAGTTAAAATTGCATTTTATTTTTTTAAATTCATTAAACATGATTATGCATAATAAGAAAAGTCAAATACAGAGAAGTTGATCTCTAGAAGTTGAAGAACAGAAATTAAGATTGGACTATAAAATTTGGAACAAAGAGTTTGACTGAGAATTCTGGAATAAGGGGTGGTGGGAAATTGCAGAGGAAATTGATTTCCCTTCTATTTTCCAAAAGTAATGTTTTCCTAAATCTGCACAATGTCCCTTGAAAAAGAACAGAAATGTTTATTTCCATTCTTCAAAATAATACTGGCAGGACTTCAGGCACATGGGTTTTTTCCCCCCTAAAAGCAATGTTTCTCAGTATAAATAGATTCCAGTATTTTTCTTCTTTTTTTTTACACTTGTTTGTATATTCCCATATGTACTATTTGCAAGAATTTTTACTCAGGCTTAGAAGAAATGACAGTTTGTTATGATCCATGTGAACATATATCTCAGTATGGCATTCAGAATGCCCCAAGGGGAAAAAAATCAAACCAAAACAAATTATTTTGATATTCAAAATACAATAGCTTCAGAAACAAAATATCACTTATATTTGATAATCTCATCCTCAAAAAAAATGAAATAAAATTTTGGGTTAGATTTTTCTGACAGATAGCTTTCTGTAGCTATACTTGTAATTTAAATAGTAGGACACACAATATCTCTTTTAAAGATCCAGCCACACCTACCACAGAAGCTTAATTGAAGATAGTTCATTGCCTTATCCAACACTGCTAAAGTTTTATACCTTGGTTATGTCTTTCAGAAATCTTTCAGGGTCTATATCTGTAAATAGATGATGATGATGATGATGATGATGATGATGATATGACTATACTTTGTATTACATCTACATGCACAGTATCATCGATCTTTAAAGTCCCTTCCAGCACAAAGCCTTCTATGATATGAGTCTATGATGTACAATTATATGTCATGCATATTAAAAACTATGTACTTTTTCTTTAATGTGGTTTATTTTTTTTAAATTAAACTATTAGTTTTCCTATTGCTTACAAAAACTATGACCATAAAAACTCTTAAAACTCTCAAAGTGTTTTGCATGTTTTAAAAATGAAATTAATTTAATTGCATTCTTATTCTAACATTCATGAGTTTGTTTGAAAAGCCAAGCTATTATAACCACAGAAGTCTTGAATCAGTTAATCCTGGAGCTAGAAGAAAACCAAAGCCAAAAATTTCCTCTTTCAAGTTTTCAGGCCAGTTCTATTCTTTAAAATGAAATCTTCTATGAACAGGCACTGTCATCTATCACACCATAAGCACATCTTTGACATTCAAAGCTTATTTTAAAGGACTCTCTTTCAAATGTCTCCCATGCGTACACCACACTTCTTTTGTTTCAGGCATTTCAAAAAAACACTTGAAAAGATGGAGGAGGAAGTGAAATGAACTTGCAACATATGAAGTGCATGTATTGCACGCATGCATAACCATCTGTAGGCCAAGCTTTGAAGTCCTTTTTTGGCAAAACTGAAGCTTCTTATCCTTATTTCCTCAAATACTCGGGAGAAAAACCACTTCTTTCAAGCCAGTCCTGGCAGCAAAAACATTTTGTCCAAAAGAACCACATAGCAAGTGATTTAACATGTGCCAGGAAGAATTTGAAAAGACGAAAGCGTGGTTTTAACAGATATTTTGTAGTGGGGGAGCACTTGTGGAATTATTAACACACTCTTTTTTTCAAATCTATTCTTATCTCAGTAATCCCTCTTTATCATGAAGGTAGATATAATTTTTCAGTACAGTATCCCTTGTACAGTTTGGGCAGCACAAGAACAACAATGGCGACATGAATTAAATTACTTTTTTAAAGATACAACTACTCTTTGAAAATAGATTCATTTTCTCCCTAGCAAGTTTGGGGTTTTTTTGCCTTTTTTGTTTTGTTTGATTTTGTTTTCAAGAGAATTAACAGAGTAGCAATATTAGTAGATAAGGAAAAATATGATAAATTTAGATGAAACTAATTTCATAATTGGCAGATAAGATATGAAATCAAGTACCATATGCACATGCATAAATTAAGCTTCTTTCCAGCTTGTTTCCTTCAGTCAAGGAATGCTTTCCTTTTTTCCCCTACTACATTTCCCTAAGTTAGTGTTGCACCAGGAAAAATCAAACATGTCTACTCTCTGAGTGACTGCCAGTGAGAGACTGGCCAAAGCCTGTTCAGACCAGTGAACACCTTTTATAGGGTTCAGTGGTCAGATCAAAAAGAGAAATATACATGAAGCATAACTCTCTTCTCTGTATATATGGAACATATTGCTGAAAACCAATCAAACAAACAAATATGTAATATCAGATATATATTGATGCCTTTAGAACTCTTTTTCTATGTAGTATACACCTTTTGCTATTCTCACTTTTCCAAACTGATGAAGTTACATGAAGAGGATGTACATTAGAAGCCTTCATTAAGAAACTATGATGTACTGTGAATAAAAGTGATCAGAATGATCAGAAAATTAGGACAAAGGGAAAAAAGGTGAACTTTGATAGGCTTATAATTCCAATTTTTGTTTTCGTGATCTTTTCTGATTATTACACTCTTCCTATTATTTAAAAGTGACAGTCCATATCATCCATTTCATAGATAGAAGTGCACGTCTGCCATTAACAGTTTCACAGTAATGAAAATTATGATCCTTATCCCGTAACAAACTTTGCCAAAGTGCATAAGACCTGTATTAAATTGTTATATATTCTGAAGAAATCCTTGTTTTATAAGAAAATGAGACAATCCCTAACTTTTTGGTGCTTTAGGCCATAGTTTATTAGTTCAGTACAAATACTTTTGCTCTGAACATCCAGAATTGTAAATGATTATGTGTTTGATTTTAGTGAATCATGCCTTTAGACCTCACATGAACTTTTGGGAAACAGAATACTTTAAATTTTGCAAACTAAATACTGTTCATTTATTATGCTCCTCTTTTCTCCCTAATGATCAGTTTTATTCAGAACAAAGAATGAGCTTTAAGGGACTGTTTTGATGTAAACCAACCAACATTGAAACACATCTGTTTGAAATCAACACAGTGAGGGAACACTGTGTTTTTTATGAACATGCTTTTGTCTTACCTAACACTGAAACATATATTAAAATTAAATAAATAAAACAGATGTAGGAGAAATGGGATACATCAAGGTGAGAAGTGCAAAAAAAAAGGAATTAAGTGGAACAAAAATATGTTCAAATTATATAAACATATTAATGTGTTCCGGTTCACACTGTAGCTCTCCCTCTAAAGAGCTGAGAAAAAAAAATTGGTTTGCTTTGGATAAGTATGTGGCCTCAATAAGAAAAACTGGCACAATGTAGTGCAGCTTAGACACTGTAAAGGGAACTTAAGCTGAGTTGACTGCCTTGTGAATACTGTCAGAAACCTAAACTGTGAAAAGAAGTTCCAAATTATACTACCTTTTGGGACCTTGCTTTGTTGTTTCAGGCCTCTAAAGCAGATTTTGTACTGAAATGTTGACTTGTATTTCTTATGCTGTGGTAGATACTTGCATTTATAAAGAAAACAAGAGAAAAAAAAAACCCTTGCCACTATGAACAAGATGGGAAACAAGATGGCAGAAAATAGAAAGAAGATGAAGGAAAAACAAAAAGAATTAATTGGTTATTTAAATAACAAACTGGAGAAAGAGAAGCAACATTTCCTAGAGAGTAAAGAGTATGGAGGGTGCATTTACCTACTACAAGTCCTACGAAAATACTCAGACTTTACTTCCAGCTGGAATTTCTTTTGTGACAATACGGTAATGTCTACACTAGCATTGTGAGGACAAATAGAAGTGGATTCATAGAGTGGAGTAGCTGGTGCTGAGGCACAGATGTCCACAATATAGATATTTCACTGATTTTGTTTTCTTCAGTCTGGTTCAACTCTGGTGTCATGAACTACACTCATGTATGGCATTTTGGTATAGTTAGGAATCACATTTTTCCGTTTCATCTGAAAGAAATTCAGTTCAAGCACTTGGGTACCATTCTAAACCATGCAAACTAAAGCACTGTAGCAGGGATAACTGGAGGATTAATTCAAAATGTCACTCCTAATCTGTGAGGATTCTGCTGATACATTATGCAAATTAAATATCAAGGGTGCTCTGCTTCCTGTTGTAGTCTTCGTGATGTCTGATTTGGACCTTTTCCGTTCTGTGAAAATACTCCTCGAACGGCCATCAGGAATCTACTTTTACATTTCCACCTGAAAAAAGTCCAGACATACAGGTAAATAATATTAGCAGTCAGTACAGCAGTGTTTCTACCCTGCAGTTCTGATACATTCATAAAAAACATGAAAAATGTTTTTTCCAAAGGGTAGTGGAAAGTTTTATTATTAATATATTACTATTTTGGCAGTAAATAAAAAGACAACATCAAATTTTTATCTCTACTGATACCTCAGAGTTTTTTTATTTTTTTATTTTTTAATTTTTATAGATTTTAGAAGTAGATGTGTAGTGGATGTAGATTTTAATGTATCAATATTTCCAGTAGAAGTAACTACAGCAGCACATAACTCAGGTATCATTTCCACACTGAGGTCTCTACCAGCATAATTAACATGCATTCACTGTATTATATCCCTTACCAGAATTTTCCAGTAAAAGTAACAGCAGTAGCTTAATGATTGCACATATCAAACCCCACCCCATATCAAACCCTCAAAATTCCATTAGTTGTTTAGTCTTCTTTTCAAGGTGGAATTGTAGAAAAACACCTTAAGGCCTGCACCAAAGATGCAAACATAGGCAAAAGTGACCTTCAACCCTGGAACTTTGAAGGGCCTCCAAGGACTCAATGTGTTGAGAGGAGAATGAAGATGATGAAAGAGGGGTTCCAAACTCCCCCAGACTCAGTTCCCGAGGGAGTGTGCTGGGGGGTGGAATAGGGCAGAACTGGGGGGTGGTCGAGTGGGGGTTGGATGGACATCATTATAAAATCATAGAACTTGTGTTCAAGCACATGCATGTGGGTTTGTATTCTTGTGGGCCAAGGGCTCATTAAAGCTCTGCTCTTCTTATCTCCTACCTAGATTGGCCTGGAGTCTTTTTTTCTCCTTGCTCTTTTAGGCAACACGGCCATCAGTCCACCTTTTTTAATAGATTGTATGGCTAAAGAATGTGAAGGAGAAATTAATAATGAGGTGAAAGAAAATTGGGTCAGGATTTCCTAGATTCCCTTCTTCTTTCTCCCTTTATTAGCTGGACACAACTCCAGGCTCTACAAAAAGCTGTGTTTACATAGAACAAAATAGGACATTAACATTATTTACATTATATTTGAAATAGAACCATGGGAAGAAAAATTTTCAAAATTATCTAATTCATGTATAACACTGTCTAAAGAACTTTGAATACCATGTCAACATCCTCCTACTTATTTGGGTGCTGCACTAAGAAGCAGAGGCATTTCCACAGTGAATGGCATGATTTGTTTGTCCACAAAAGTGGTATAGGTAAGGATGAAAATTGTCTGGACTTACCAACATTGTAAGATTATTTTCCTACCTTGACTTTGCTCTTGAAAGGGGAAATTGTGACAAGAGTAATTTTGCATTTTTTTCCCTTCTGAACTATTATAAAGATGCCTGATGTCATCAATATTTTGTTTTCTCCTTAGTAGAATCATCTCTCATGGCAAATTAGTTTTAGGCAATATTAGAACCAGGGTGTCAGGACTTTGTTTGTGAACTCCCCATATCTGTCACAAGAAGGTGCAAAAACCTTGGAAAGGAGGAGTGACTGTGATGACTTTGCAAGCAGCTTTGCCAGCATAAGTAGGAAGTTAGAATTTGGATTATTCTAGCTGAAACATTTTTATTAGTCAGTAAACAGAGAAAAGATGGGAGTATCTGTAAGCTAAGACTGTGAATATTACCTGATACTCAGTTCCTGTAGGGTAGCAAACAAACTTGGTATAGATACTGTTACTTGAGTATTCCAAATTGTCAGTGACAAAGAAATATTTTGTCAAAGGGGCCTGTTGGAGAGCCATTACTAACAAAAGCTAATAGATGAAATACAACATTAAAAAGATCATCTTTAATAAATAGTCTTATGAGGAAATGCAACAATTCAGAAAAAAAGAGACATAGAACATAAGGACATGTTTTAAATGGTACAGCTGATTAATCATGTCAGAGTACTGTACAGAGACAATACTAATTTTGTCCTGAGTATCCTGCCATTTAGGTAGACAATACACATATTAAAGAATAAATAATTAAACAGCAACAATAATACAAAGGGAAATTAGTTATATCTGTCCACATTCTCTTTCCTTTTTCATGTAGTCTATGAAAAGAAAATATGATCCTCCAAAGAACATGCAAAGCCTAAGGGTAAAGTATAAAGTTGTTTTATTCTGCTGCAGTTTTTTGAGAAAGGTTTTAAACAGAGAGAAGGAAATGCTACCATTTAATGGGGGGAACATCTGTAAAAATCTCTATAGTGCCATTGTCATCTAACCACACAGACAAGTATACTGTAAATCAATCTATGTTCTACTAAATGTATGAAGCAAAACATGAAAAAACTTGGCATTTTCTATGTATATTTACAAATCACGCAGTTTTCTGTTCTTGCAGACTACTTTCCTCCATTACTTGGAGGTAAAATCTACCTTGACTAAATTTAGCTTAATATTTCTATTAAAATTTAAATTTTATACACATATTTCCATAGAATTGTCTCCTAGTCTTCTTTCCTGCTGCTTTTTTTTTTTTTTTCCCAATGAGGGGACTAATCATTCCCTTTAATACAATTTTAGTGCTTTTTTGTGCAGGAGCTTGAGCAAATATGCAATCTGTGTAGGCATATTCAAGTTACCTGCCATTCATTTAGAGGACTACAGAATATGAAAGTGTAATACTGTCAGTTTACAACAGATTAACACAGGACTTGTATATGTTTAGGAATTTCAATATACTTCTGACAAGTTATAAAGCTATGGCTGAAATGTACAAAATTACATTTGCACTTGAAAAATCTTACTGGGATAAAAAAAAAAAAAAAGAAAAAACAAGTCTATGAGAAAAAGATATGTACTTTGATGACCATAAGCATAAGCATTAAAATTTGATACCAGTAAAATTAGACGTAGAAAAACAACATGAGATTTTATTTTCTGAATATAATATATATGCATAATTTCCCATCCTACCTTACCATTATTTGTACTCCTGTTGTTTATTTTGTTGACTTATTTCATTACCCATCAACCCTAAACTAGTTTTTTTTCCAAGTTCTGTTCACAAGCAACATTTTGACTGTTCTAAATACTTCTGAATTATTTTTCTGACAATTTTTTGGGGGGGAAATAAATTACTTTGCTTTAATACCAAAATTAAATACAATATGTATATTGCAAACCACAGAAAATTATTGGTGCAATTACAAGGCTTTTTTTCCATCATTTATATAGGACTAGAATCACTTCTTTCCCCACTATTGCTGATAGAACGTAATGTAGTCTTATAATAATTTCCACTTCATTATTCTGCTGTTTCCTGTGTGAGAAACTCCTAGGTGCAAAAGAATATGTCCAATAGCAGCTCTTAGATTAATTTTGTTGTTAATTTTGAATTTGAATGTTTTACTGACATAACCAGGCTGACAAGGCTTCAGGAAGAGTTAGACTAAAGATTCTTAGAGAATTTCTCGCATGTGTCTTTCCACTATGTTTCCTTTTCTAGTTCTGGCCTCATTGCAAGCCCATTTCAACTGCTTTTGTATTGCTTGGATCTACATGTTTGTAGGGTAGCATTCATCCAGAGTACAGAAGCAAATAACATACAATTCTAGTATTCTAGTAGTTGGAAAAGTATATTCTTGCTCCTTTCTGACATGTTAAAAATTTAGATAAGTGGGAAAATGCCAATAAAGTAAGAAACAAATGAAATAAATCCCTTAACTGTGAAAAATTTGACTTCAGTCTAGGTGAGAGATTGATTTTTTTTTTTTTGAGTGTTTTATATTGTCATGTTATTAATGAGTTCTACCTTCTAAACAAGGGATAAAAACTATCAAAATAGGTATATATTTGGTAAGAAAGATCAGGGTGACTTTTATGCGTCGACAATAATCCCCAATGAAGTATTCAGGGTGTAATTATTTTATTGGCAACTCTGTCAAATGCCCCTTGAGTTATCATAATTAAATATATGCTGCCATAATTAAATATGTTATAACTGACTGTAGATCTTCTACCACGAAAATGAAAACCTTTAATATAATGTTAAAAAAAAAAAAAGAAATTACCACAAAAAAGCCAATAAAAATTATTATAGCAACTTCTTGAAGAACAATTCTGGGACAAGTAAAAAATTATGAATGTCAAATGGTTTCATGACTGTTTCACATATGTTCTCCATAACGATATACTCATTAATTCCCCTCGTTTCACCGCCACTCTAAAATTACTTTCACATCTGTTTTTGACAAATGGAACTGCACTTTTACATTAGGCAGATGGAACTAGATTCAGAACCAAGAAAAAAAATTAAGCACAGAATAGACTTCTCATATAGCTGATGGATTCAATATTTACTAACTGGATACAATTGGCAGAAGACTGAATAGCAGGTAAATGTGAAATCATGGATTAAACCTTCTAGAAAAGTCTGGTTTTGATGAGTTGTTTCTTCTCAAATACATGGCTAAGGGAAGAAGCTTATCTAAACTGATTAAGTTAACTTTTCTGTTTTACCCTTCAGTTCCAAGAGTCATTCATTAAAAACACTGTATGGACCTCAATTATTTCAACTGGGCATGAAACTCTGTTCTGTGCTTCTTTTGCTTTCGAAATTTTTTATTTGTCAAATCGATTTTGAAATGAACTTCATGTTAGATGCCTTTCTAGTTACAGTGGTTAAATAGAAAAAAAATAAGAATTTAATCAAATAAAATTAAATAGAAAAGTTGTGTGTGTTGACCTTAAAGCTGTTTCTCAAGAGCAGCCCAATGCAGACATGCTCTTATAAGAAGCAACTTTAAACACAACAGATTACGCTGGTCTAGCTGAACGGTTATTATTAGTCCAGTCATAATGGCACTAACTGTTAGAGCTTAACTGACTTAGAAAACAAAACTTCACTTATAACAAAGCTTTAAATTGTTACAGAGGCACATATGGACTCATACACGTACTCTCTCTCATACACATATACATATACTCTTAACATCCTCATCTTTTCTTCAATAGAGGCCTCAACTTTCCATCCCCCTCTGAGTCTTATGTTCAAAAGCATCAATATTCACTAAGAAGGAGCTGGGGAGTGGGCATTTGAAAGGCTCATCAGCACCCCAGCTCCTCCATAGAGGAAACCATAATTTTAACAGGGATGTTCTTTCCTCCTCATTCTAAGGTCTAATTTCATGTATTTTCTAAATAAATAATTGATCAAATAATTGATCATTGATTAATTCACAGACAGATCCTCTGTCATCATCACCTGTGCACAGTTTCAAGGCCTTTGTTATCATACGGGCAGTTCTCTACACGGAGTTTTATTCTAGTCTCGCAGTTTATTCTACATGTACCCCTCTGGATTTAGCATTTACTAGTTACAGAGGTCTATCAAAATTATCAGAAGAATAGGTACTATGTCATACTGTTGTACACAAGTAAGCTAAACCAAAACCAAAGCAAGTCATAATCACCTGGTTGTTTGACAACTGCTGTTACAACTAAACCAGGTAAATAAAACTACAGGGCTACACGGAGAGATATTAGGTCTGCTAATGTCGAAAATTCATATTTCATACTTAGGGCATGTAGAATAGGGTAGAATGTGATTGGGTTTTTTTGCCTATCTAAGAATTATTTGTATGCTTTAGCTAATATATACTTAAAGTTGACATACAGAAATATTATTCAGTGAATACAAACTATGGTTCCTAGCAAATGCAAAAATCTTTTACCTATAGAATCATACTATCAGTTGTTGATCTAGTCAAGCCTTACATTTTCGATGGACAAAAAAAATAAAGGAGAAATACACAACTGCAAAATAAGAATAGAAACTGCTATGACTGACTATACCTGTTTGATTTTTGTTTTATTCTGGGCAGGTGTATCTTGCCTCTGAGAGGAAAATTAGTTTAGGCAAGTGCTTTATCTCCAAATTACTGATTAATAAGGAAGCAGAATCACACTGATGGAGATATATTTTTTGTCTTTCTTTATGACAATACATCAGAGAATGTCTTCAGGATAAGCTTAAAATGCATAAGTGGTGTTTCTAAGTATCTGCTAAACTAGCAGATTAGTCTGTTCTTTCACTGTTCTCCCCAAACTTCCCCTGTAACTTCTCACACTGTGTATATGATTTGTTTGGGATCTACGTGTGCAAGAAGAGCAGGTGCAGGGCCCTGGGGTCTGGAACCCTGATTCCAAAAAGTTAGTCATTGCAATACTTAGTGTTATGTCACTTCCATCCTCTTGGCTCTTTTCCCAAATTCACAGAACATGAAAAACAGAGACAGGTAAAAGATTGTCTTAATGCTTTTACTCAGAGAGAGAAATGTAATCTTTATCTCAGTTTTATCACCCGTGAGCTGGCCTTAATCTTACAGACTGTAAGACCTACAGAACTATCTTTCCTTTCATTTTATCTATGTTCTACTACAGTTAATAAGACTATTATTGTAGGACCCACTAAATAAGTGTGTAGTGGAATCGCTAGGAATCCATGAGAGAATGAAAAATTTAAATTCAAATTCTGATTTCAGATCACATGTCCCTTGATATTTGTTGGCAAAAAAACCCAAACACACTAGTCATCTACCCTGTAATTTGACAGAAACAGAGGTATATTAGGAAATGGTATATTAAATATAATTAAAACATGAAAAAAATCCTCCTATCAATCAGAAAAGATTTTTTCTTTGTGATTTAACAGTACTTTTAATGTTATCTATTAAAAGGAAATATTTTCTTAAATGATCTATGAAAAGTTTTAGTATTTTATGAGATAATTTGTTACAAGACTGAAGATTTAGAAGGCCCAGAGGAATCCAAAGCTCAAATATATATACAAACCTGCATATCTCTTACATTCATATTTTTGTGTATGGCCTGATCCAAAACCAACTGAAATTTGGACTTGCTTTCCATTTACTTCAGTGAACCTCAAAGTATGGCTCTTACCTAGTAACTTCATTGTGTTTGAGTCAAAATGCATGAAATTATGCATTCCTTAAATGTTTGCAGACTGAAGTTCAAGGATTTATAACAGCTACTCTGCAGTCCATAGTATGGAATTCTGAGATTTGAATTAATGCTGATTCAGCTCAGAAATTAAATTTCCTATGGAAATATTTTTTCTGTCCAAAGTTCTTCTATTAATGTGTTCATCATACTATATACTTTGATATACCTTAAGTAATTTTTGCAATGTTAATTAAAAGTAAATTTCAAATAAATTATCACAATACGTTAAATAGACTGGAAACTTGAATTTGCTCTTACACATCATGTTAGAAGACATTCTGTGGTTTTCCATCTTATTGCATGTTGTGGAAACTTATCTTGGCTAAATATGTTAGGGGGAGGAGAGGAGGAAAGTATTAACATTATCTCTAAAAAAAACCCCAGTTCATTTGAAAATTCTTGTCCTCTATCCAAATATACATTCAGATCTATTCTATAAAAATAGCTTTATATTTATGATAATTAAAATATTCCCAGACTTTCCTGTGCTATGCATTCATATAGAAAAAAAAATTGTTTGTGGTAGCAAAGAGATAAGGATCATCTGGATTTGGTTTATAGCGGTGGGATAGCAAGTCATACTAACAATGAGAATGTTTTTAATTTAGCTAAATCTAAACTGTTTATCCTTCCATTAGATGTCTTGCATTACTGCATAATCATTTCAATGTTTCAATTTTTTTATAAGTCAAATACAGTAGTAAAAGACTATCATTTCAGTGCTTTAAACTGAGGGCATACTTGAAGATATAAATTGCATCTTAAACTTAGGCCTCTATTCAATATTTTACCATTTTTTGTGAGAAAAACAATGAAATGTTATTCTATTTAATAAATAAAAGTAACAAAATAAAGTGACCTTAAGGTTACAAGATGTTTATTAGTAAAGGCAAGAAGCAAGATTTCTAAGTCACATTTTTATGCTTTATTGTTAAAATATGCTACCTCATAAGAACAGAAAAGAAACAGAGAATCAACAACCAGCTCCTGTTTACATGAAAAACTATTTTCTAAAAAAAAGATCCCTAGATTAAATATTCTCAGACTAGCAATGCATCCCATGCTGAATATCTAGAGAGTGTCAGACTGAATCTTCTTTCCTTTTTCAGTCTTCTTGATTCTCACAATGGTAAAACAATAGAAGACAGGAAAATAATTTAAAAAAATATTCATCAGAAGTTCTTTTTCCCAAGTATCTTTATAGGCCATAACTACAGGTGATGATTATGATGGATATAAGTGCTTCCCATTCCACTATCTGCTCCGTATAAGGTCAAGGAAGAGTAATCAGAATGGTACCAAGATCACAGGCATAGCAATGATGGTCAGTTGTAGGATCACAGAGGTGTCAGACCCTGTGATGGTGGTCTCTGCAGCTTCCTCCCTTCTCCTTCCTGGCCAAGGGCTCAGGAATGGCTTTTAAGAGAGAGTGAAAAACCATATATGCTACTGTTGAGGCCAGTAGTTCTTCCCCATAGTGCAGGAAATGGGTGATTGACCTGTTTTCCTCTGGTCATTCTTCCAGTAGGTTTTCCCCTTAGAAATGAGTGCAAACTATCTCTTCAGGAGCCAGAGAGAAACCAAATTTTTATGGGAGATAGCAGATGGGAAAAATGGTGGAGGGACAGGAAGATGTTAATGGGTCAGAAATGTAAAAATGAGCAACCATAGATAGAGATTGAGCAGAGAAACCTTTATGGGCCTAATAATGTTCTACCAAGAGAGATGACCAAAAAAAAAAGTCTCAGAGTTAGCAAGATCCCTTTCTTTAATCTATTCTTCCTGTTGGTGGTTGTCTAGAACTAGAAAAAAAATTGGTGAACATTTCATTGAAAGAACATTGTTTAAAACTCCAGAATGTCTTTCCACCCCAATCCTATTTCTTGTCAGAATAGAAAGTGAAATATGATTTTTCTGAAATAGTAAACACTCAAATCAACTGAGACAGAAAAATTTGAAAGCAAATCTTTTGTTGCATAAGAAAGAGTTCAATAATTATCAATTAATTTCTTGGATGTAACACAATATGGTCTCCTTTCAGAAGCCTTCTTCCCATCTTTATACTTGGTTCCCTATTTGTCCTTACCAAGGAGTCTTCCTGTCTTTATCTACATTGCAGGCTCCCTACTTTTTATGCCTTTTTGTGCACCTGTCCCACTTAGCACTCCAGGATATGACACCAATAGAATTATCCTTAGTTACTCCAAAAAAAAGAACAATTTTTACTTGGCCTTACTTAGTCACAACTCAATTGTAAGGCAAGATAAGCAGGTGATTTTCATTTCTGCTTCCCAAACTTAATTAAAAAAAAAAAAAAGCTACCTATATAGTAAACATTGCCAAAACACATGGAAGCTATACCATCTATTGCACTGGGCAAGTATACAGTAAAAACAACAAAAACCCACAACATATGTTTTATATGGAATAGAAATAGATGTGAGTGGTTTTAAGAGAATTTCTATGGGAAATTGCAATATGTTTCAGGGGGTTTTTGCATCCAAAGACAAGAAGAGTTACTAAGTAGGACAAATCAAGCATATAGAGTCTTGAATTTCTTATTGTAAACTGAACTGTCTAGATGAGCACCTACTTCCATCTCAGATAAAACAGATCTTGAACTGTTCAAAAGAATATTAGACTGTACTGATTTGTTTGAAGAAATGTAAAGAAAGAAGGACATCCACTGTGAATTCTTATTCATAAGAGTCTGATGGACACAAATGAGTGGCTCTACTGCAGAAAACTGTTATCTAGCCTTGTTAGCCTTATTCATTCCTTATCAGTTTAACAACATTATAGAATAATAGAATCTTAGAGTGGTTTGGGTTGGAAAGAACTTTAAGTATCATCTAGTTTCAACCCCCCTACCATGGGCAGGCATACCTTTCACTCGACCAGGTATAGCATTGTCCTTTTCAGGAAACAAAGATCATTATTAAATGTGATTGTCACAGTTCCTTTTCCTATAATAGTTTATATTGTCCTTTCCACAATATTTCCCCAAATTAAATTCAGAAATTTTTCACCAAACCCAATTATTTCTCAAAATATGATGCCTCCTCAGAAATAAAATGAATATTATAGCATGGATAATAAATCTAATCTTACAGTTAGCAAACTGAAATTATTGGCCAGTATGAAACCTCGTGTAATGCCTTGTTTATTTGAGGGTTAAGTTTAGACCTTCTGGAATATATGTGAAATTCCATTTTATCCAACTTTGGAACTGACCTTGACTTGTCGAAATTAAATCATTTAAGACAAACTTCTTTGCACACAAATTGTTCTGGCCATCCTTTATGACTTTCAGTGTTCACAGTACAGAAGACCAGAAGAAACATTTTATTCTTGGGAATCTAATTAATCCTATCTTTATAAATAAATCTTCCTTCCTTTCTCAGTGCCACATCTTTTTCTCCAGGGGATTTTGTGTCACGTTTGTTCCAAGATTTCAGTTTACAACTTTTCCATTTCTTCTCTGATCCAGGAAGTCTCACAGAAGTTTATGAATTCTCTAACAGCTCTTTTTTCACAGAGCTTTCACTCCATTTTAGTCACAGAATGCTTAGTGTTGGAAGGGAGCTCTGGAGGTCATCTAGGCCAACCCCCTGCTAAACCAGCTTCACCTAGAGCAGGTTGCATAGGATCATGTCCAGGAGGGTTTTGAATATCACCAGAGAAGGACACTCCACAACCTCTCTGGGCAGCCCGTTCACCTCTGAAAAATGCTCTATCACCCTCACAGTACAGTTTTTCCTTGTATAATAGAGAATTTCCTGTGTTTCAGTTTGTGCCCTCGTCAATTGTCCTGTGGTTGGATACCACTGAAAAGAGTGTTCCCAACCTCCTGACACGCACTCTCAAGATATTTGTATGCATTGATTAGGTCCCCTCTCAGTTGTCTCTTCCCGAGGCTGAACAGGCCCAGCTTCCTCAGCCTTCCCCAATAAGAGCGATGCTTCAGTCCCCTAATCATCTTCATAGCCCTCCACGGGACCCTTTCCAGTAACTCCTTATCCTAAGTTCGGTGAGTAGTTGTTTCTTTGCACAATTTGCTACAGTGGACGAAAGTCTTTCGACAATCTTAACAATGATTAAGCCGTTAACCATCTCAGCTTCTCACAAAGATGAACATTCTTTTTTTGCCAAGTAACAGTCACAGATATATTAAGCGGAAATGATCTTAAAGGATCTCATCTTCATATTGTTTGTGTTACCTTAAACATAGGGAGGTTATTTTTTAGATTTTTACTTTTTAAGAGTGTTAGTTTTTATCGTTTCATTATGAAAAAGTCATTGAGGTCTCCTTGAAAGAAGAAACAACTCTTTTAAAGCTTAGCATCAGGGCTGATATGCTAAATAGATGTTTATAATGTTGGCATGAATTGAGCAATATGTCATTTTAATTATCTCTTCAAAATTGTTCCCCAGTTATTATTTAAGACCTCAAAAGGAGTTGTAGCAGAATGTTTCTGAATCGATTTTCTACAGTGCTAAGTTTCTAAGAGCTCAGATAGAAAAACACAAGTGTTGATTTAAAAGCAGTGAACCAGTAAATAACAAATTAATGAGGTCTAACTGAATAATAGTATAGTGTAACTTATGAAGTAAAAAGAAATATTGATAAAGGAAAGCAAATGTGGAATATGTTCCAATATTCCAGGGCAAAGTCAACCCTGTTTTGTTTTACCATTTGCACCATTTTGTGCACTTTAGCAATGTTGCTATTAATTAATTAAGAGAACTAGTAAATAATATTTGCAAGATTATAACCTAATAAATTCCTATCTTCAAACTAATTTATCTTCCAATAAAATTCATGTAATTAAGGTGTTTCTCTGTAGCTAGAAGTCCTTACTCTTCTTTATAATGTGTGAAGATAAAGAGATTGCAAGAACATTCCAGCAACTTAGAGGGGGAAAAAAAAGTATATATTTTTCTCTCTTTATTTTTTTAAAGTTACAATCCTTTTGCTTTCATTATCTCTTTTTCCATCTATTTTCAGCTATAGAAAAATCAATAATTTTTCACACATAGTTGTTGGAATTACACTTGTCATTACTTGATTTTGAGAAAAAAACAAAGCACTCCTTTAAACAAGAAGAAATTACAAGTCAATCTGAAAAAAAAGTCCTTATATATCAAATGTAATTAAAACATAGACGTCTAAGTGACATAGAATTTTGAAGTACCTGGTCAGAATACTTTTCATATGCTGAACTGATTGAATCAAAATTAACTGATTAAGATTACTTCTGAACAGTGAACAGGGTCTATGCTATATGTATTCCCTACCTGAAATTACACATCTTATTTCAAATTTACTTCATTTGTGTTTAGGGTTTTTCGTGTGTCTGCACCTCTTCCACAAATACTTTATTATATGATACTCTACACAAGTATAATTTAAAATCAACATTAGGAATAAAATAAATTTTAAAACACTTAAAACACTTAAAAGCATTTTCAATTTTTTTTGTAGTTTAATTTTTGAAGGAATGATAAAATTCTGAATATATCAAGCTATTTTTATTTTACTATATATTAAATAAACTTATGCACTGAGCTGGGATTGACGTTCTTTGATAATAAAATAAGAAAGACAACCATCAACTTAAAGCAGCTGAGCTGTGGCAAAATAGTCTTTCCAAGATCATTCTTCATACAAAAGATTTTACTGCAGTGATGCTGTACTAGAAGTGTGGATAGACTCCATCACTGACATATTTATTCTCTGTAATGAACTTACAGTAGCAAAGATGCTACCAATCAGAACATGAATGGCATTTATTTAAAACTACCTGGACAGTCTGGAATACCAAAATATAAAGTAGCTCCAAGTACAAGACTGATGCAATAGAAACTGATTCTCAATTTTTTCAATTTTTTACACTTTTTTATCTTACTCCTCCCTTCTTCATAGGTGTTTGTATGTAACAACTCTACATAAATCAGTGATAGAGATAGCAAGGTGCATAAGTCAAAAACAGTATTTACTAGAAAATGCAATTTGTCTACAAAATCTTTGTATATTTCTTTCTGCTCCTTTTAATAAACAAATTCAGATAGGTGACAGTAATAATGAAACTTGAAATATTATAATTCCGCTTTAGCTTTTTATGACATCTTAGTGCTACTGTAGAGAGTTGTTTACAAATAGGCAGACCTCTCCTTTCCCTGAGAAAGTAAAAAAAAGGAAAACACTAAGATTACTGGGAAAATAGCTGGGGTATTTTTATCAGTATTGTAAGGAGCTGCACTCTCCTGAAACCTTACTTAAAGATTAGTATTACATGGCAGGTCAGATCTTTCATTTTCATTTCTTTTTTTGTTTTACAAAGTTGTTAATTACATGTCAGATTACAAGCAGGTAGTTATTTTTTTCTTGTTAACTTTCAGTTTTGAAAGAATTACATAAAATAAATTTTGTTATCCCATGTAAAAACCCAGGATTCTCTTGGATTACGGATTGGTTCTTGAAATAGCTACTCAGTCTACAACAAACTGTCAGCACAGAAAACTGTGATTTAAGAATAGAAAGTAACACCATTCACTACCAAAGGCAGATGTCCAGAAAGACTCACAAGCTATTTGAGTCAGCAAAACTGTGTTCTCACATAGGATGATATGAAGACGACCTGAGATCCAGCATTTTCTGGGAACTGATATTGTAAGTTCAGTGTAATCACCAGCCAACAATTCTTTCACTAAGTTTCTGATTTCCCCATTTTGGAGGAGGTCCAAGAAGAAACGTTCCTGCTGATGATGGACATGATGAAACATTCCTGCTGATGGACCTGTTTCTCATTTCTCAGGAGGAACAGGATAATATAGTAATACTCCTTTATCTGACATGCAATTTTTGTAAATTTACAAGTAAAGTTCTTTTTTTTCTCTTTAATTTCTTAGAATTAAAAATTAGTTATATAGCTTCAGAGTTCCAGAAAAAGAAGTTTCTATGTTGCAAAGAAGGGAGAAAAATCAGTGTCTGTTATACCTAATATCTTGGAAAATAGTTCTTTGTTTCGCTTATTCACATGCACACAACAATTAACAATATAAGAGCTTGTATAGTCTAATTAAAGCTATGAATTATATTTTTTAAAAACTTATAATAATAACTTTGAAAATTAATGAAAATATAGATGGTTTTGGAGTTACTTGATTTTGTTTTCTTTAACGGCTCTCACCTTTCCTGTCAGCTACACTTTGCTGTATATTAATAAAGCTAATACTATCGAGATTGAAACAATATTACTAAACTCCCTAATGGAATACATACACAGTATTTGTCTTCTCCTTTCAGTGACTTATTCTGTTCAAACTAGATAAGCAACTATCAAGCTTCTCTGAAAGTGTATTTTATGGTGTTCTCTTACAGAAAAAAATAAAGATATATTATAGAAAAAGTAGGGCAATCCAAAACAATATTAAATGACTGTGTACATGTTTCAGTGTCATCATTTCTATGTAGGTTTTGCATGTTTTATTCACGAGACCTCTGATTCCTTCTCCGTTACATGTTAATTCTGCTTCTGTCTGTTTGACAGTCAAGACAAGCTATTTCAGATTCAAGGCAATTTGTAAGTCAGAGGAAAATCTAAGAAACAAACTCTGGGAAAAATGTAGTTTTTACTTTTACGATTTTGTCAGTGTCAGTTTAAATGGGTAAGACTTTGAGGTGTTGACATGAATTAGCATTTTGCAAATCTGGGAAAGTTCCACACTGAAGATGAGCTAGAGATTTAATTGCTCATCAGGTTGTTATGTTCCACATCTACATCTTTTAGACAGAAAAAATGTTGTGTTTTGAACTACAGCAGTGTTAAACTGATGAAGGTATTCCAAATAAAATCAAACCTTGTAGAACGCTCTTATAATTTCTTTCTAATAAACACTGTTGGGGAGTTAAAAAGAATAGCAAATTAGGATTAGTTTGGGGGAACCCAATAGAACAAGAAAAAGGAGCATTTTTGAAAACCGATAACAAAACTAAAATTGAAAAAAATAAACTATGTTTAAAAGCTGACGGATCTGAAAATCCAAGGGAAGAATTTTATTATATTTCACTATGGAGTAAATTGTGGAGAAATATTTCCTTCCACGGGAAGAAAAAAAATTCACTAACAGAGACCTTCGATATGTACAATAAAGGTATGACAATATGAATATGTGAACCACTACTTTTGTGAGTTTTCCCTTCATTCTGTCACCAGTTTTATAGTTTTATATATATTAGGTTTTGAATATTATAACCTTTATCCTTCACTGATATTCTTCATGACTTCTGGTCATGTGCTTTTTACTTTTAAAGCCATGTTTATTCCAAACCATTCTTATCTCTTCAAATCTTTGCTTCACATATGGTATATCACATTTCTTAGGCTTTCTTGTGCATGGATCTATGTGCCAGATGTTCCAGAGAACCTTTTCATTGTCTCTATTGATGTGTTCTGTGCATTCATTTCAACAGACAGCTGATGTCTGGCAGTGTATATTATATACGAGAATCATTAAACATATCTCCTTACAGATTCAAAGGAACATTTGAGTATTTGATGCACTAATTATGGAAACAACAAATGCATCTAGAAATTCCCATCACTAAGCTGTGCTGTTTAACTAACCTTCACAATAATTTTTTTTTCCTTATCTTTGTACCTTTTGTATTACATCCTGAGCTACAGGTTGAAATAAAAGATGCCTGCTGATGTTCATTTTTACATGGTTTAACATATTCTGCTATCATGGGAATATTAGAGGAGTGTGGGCAATATTTTTTATACATATTTAAGTTAGGAAAATTTTCATCATAATTAATAGTCGATACACACACTGCAGCCTCTGGAGTACTCACTCCATGGTACAGTGGATGAGTATGTGCTGAAGGAAGCTGTAACCCACGGAGAGCCCACACTGGAGTAGGCAGGAACTGTGTCTTGTGGACAGGAGCCCACACAGGAGCATGTTTTTTATCAACACCTGAGAACCCATGCTGGACCCACACTGGAGAAGTCTGTTCCTGAGGGGTTGCACCCCATGGAAAGGACCCATGCTGGATCACTTTGTGAAGAACTGCTGCCCATAAGAAGAACCCACATTGGTGAAGTTCATGGAAGATTGTCTCCCACAGGTGCAACCCCATGCTGGAACAGGAGAGTGCAAGAAGGAAAGAACATCTGATACAATTGGTTATTAACTGACCTCAACATACCCTTCCCATCCCCATGCACTGCTTGGGGAGAGGAGGTAGAGAAATGTAGAACAAAGTTGAGCCTGGGATGAATGGAGGGGTGGGGGGATAGGACTGTTTGTTTTCTTTTTGTTGTTGTTGTTTCTCACCATCCTACTCTACTTTTAATGGGCAAAAAATTAAATTAATTTTCCCCAAGTGGAGTCTATTTTTTCCTATGATGGTAGCTAGTGAGTGATCTTGTCATTATCTTGAATCACAAGCTTTTCCATCTAATTTTCTCCTCCTGTCCTGTTGAAGAGGGGGAGTGAGAGAGTGGCAAGATAGGGTTTGGCATCCAGCCAAAGTCAAATCTACCTTTCATACCAATCTTTTTGGACTTGTTGTTTAAAAGTGTTTTAATTTCTCAGAGTAAAAAATTATTTCCTTGTATACTGAAGGTCACATGCCCATTTCAGGGGTTGCTTTTCAACATTAATCGTAGCACAAAATATTCAGATTGTTCTTGCACAAAGTAGGACCAATTGCACATCTTTTTTTATGAGTAATTCTATATTCTTAATTTCACAGCCTTTTGAGTTGTTACTGCCTCAGGGAAAAGAGATCAGCTAAAGAGCTTCAGTAAAGGAAACCTTGTGCTGCCAGTGCAATACTTCTATTGTTGTATAAGGGCATAAGGTTGCTGCAAAAAAAAAGTGTATGTCAGGTTGACACCATACACTGCAATTAGGAAAAAAATACTTTACTTTTTTGGTCATGAGGATGCAAGAGAACCGCCAGGCCTAAAGGAGTGATGTCCTGTTTCAGTGCACTCCTGAAACTTCATGGAACAACCTCATATTCTCACAATAAATACTGAGAAACTGTTTGGGTCTTATTTCTCAGATTAGAAAAAGAAAATTTACTGAAAGGGCAAGTATTTTATATAGGGGTAGTTATTTACTCAGTTGTGTGCAGATTAAATTGAGCTACTCCAGAAAATAAGCAAGCAAAATCCTTATTTGAAGGCAATTACAGTTTGTAGAAGTGCCATTCATTTTGTCATAGCTTAAATCCAAGGAACTGACAAAATTAAGATCATTTTTAGAGTAATTTTATACCCACAAACCACATGTTCCCAGTCAGATTGAATTTTCAATAGCAACTTAAGTCTGCTTCCACCAGAAAAGGAAACGTAGCATGTATGTTCAGTCTATTCCATTATGTAAAACATTTCCTTATTTATGCTCCCATGCTTTCTCTCCAGTCCCAAATACATGTTGCATTGTTTCTTTAAACTATGTATATAATAAAAATGAAGACAAATGCTTAATTGTATAGAGGTAGATTTAAAAATTATGTTTATGTTTTGTGGGGCTTTTTTGGTTTTAGGGTTTTTTGGGGTTTTAGTTTGTTTGGTTATTTGCTTTTGGTTGTTTGGGTTTTTTTTTAATTGAAGTTGGGTAGGGTTTGCAGTACTGCAGAAAGCTGCAAAATTAGAATTTGAATAGTATTTTTATTTGTATAATTAGTTAACACTATAAACCTATAATTGACTAGCTTAAGTAATTAAAAATAAGTTTCTGATATAAGCACTGATAGAATATTGGCTACTGTAGGTTTAAAATGACAGCTTCATTTTACAAAGTATCTTTCATTTCCTTGTGTAATTTGTTTTGGCAGTCCCTGCAGAAAAAAAAATTTTGGTGGAATTTGAAGAACAGTAAAAGAACAGTAATAGCTGTTCAGTATACCTTTCCAACAGAGAAATATTTACAGTTACCAATTTATACAATATTGAACTCCTTTTTGTTGTAAGTAACAGTAAAAGGAAAATTTATTCTGGTATACAATGTGTTCCCATGAGTAAAAGTTTGTATTCTCTGTTTAGAATAACAGCTTTATAACTGCTAGATAATCAAATTAGCTCAAGTAAATTTCTGATGTTTGTCATTATCATGTATTTCTCACATGCTGCAATTTGTAAAGAGGCTTTTCAAATTCCAAGTGTGACTGTGTTATTGTAAGAAATCCTCCAAATAAAAGTCCAGTTACTTAAGGCAGCAGGGCTAGTATAGGCAGTTATGTGAGAAAGACTGAAGTGGAAGGATATGACTGCCATGACTTTTGAAATATTATGGAGAGTGGCTTGGCAACTACATCAGCCAATTCCCTGAGAACTCTGGGATACATCTCATCAGGTCCCATAGACTTATGTATGTTCGTGTTCTTCAAGTGTTTTCAAATCTGATCTTCTTTTACCGTAGAAGGGACTTTTCTCTGCCAGTCCCTGCCTTGTAGTCCATCCACTTGAGACCTGTGGGAAGAGAGGTCACCAGAGGACTGAAGTGAGAATATTGTTGACTACCTCAGCCTTTTCCTTATATGTTTTTACCAGTTTACTATTCAATTAAATTTAATAATTAAGAGTAATTAACATTTAATTATTAACAATTATTATTAATATCAAATTGTATCTTAAATATCAAGTTGTATTAATTTACTATATATACTTAAGAGCTTGAATATTTGAAAGCATTTTTAATAACATGGAAAATGTTTATAAGTTCAGACAAAAATTTCACAACTCATGCAAAAGTAACAGTTAAACAGAAACATAGAGTACTAGTTTGGAATTATTTTCTTCGTAATAAATATTTTCTTCATAATAACTATTTTCTACACTAATTTGAGACACAGAACTCTCACTAACATTGAAATAAACATTTTGATAACATTATTGATCTAGTAATAAAATAAACATTTTACACAGTCAAGGATAGAATCTGTCCCTAATAATATTCTGTGACATATGCATAAGTTATTCTGTGGATAGTTAAGCAAAGAGCTTTGTTTTATTAATAATAATATTTTAATGCTATTATTCGTTTTTTTATTTGCTGTCAAGATCACACATAACATTTCACTTACATTCATGCAGTGAGCTATACTAATACTGCAACATGTAATCTAGTTTCATTTCATGCAGTTATTGTTTTCAATTTAGATAAGTAAAAACACTTAAACACCTAAAGACCATCCAAGTAGGGTCTATGAGGAGACTAGTTAGCTGTGGATTTAACAGTTAGGGCTGTGGTGCATCACTACCAGGAATGCAGTGTTAAGGCATGAGATCTGGAACATTAGGTGTGTTCACAGCTATGCATCCTTCTTCCTCTCCCTTTTAGGCTGAGGATGACCTCATCTTCACAAATCCATGACCCATGAAGCAGTTTGTTTCCTGCTGACATTAATAGACTCTTGTGCTGGTATACAAGCATGAAACGTCCTCTTAACACAGTTTTAAATTGAACCACCCAAAATATTTTCTGTTTATCCTTTAATTTAGGTCATAAGTGTAAATATATAAAACATTTCTCCTAGCCCTTTAGAAGCCAGCCACCATAGCTGAAAATCTTGGAAGTTTTTGAAAGTGACTCTTAATGAGTGACTGGTGTTCATATTCTCCAAATTAAAAAAAGAAAAGTAAGCAGAATAGTACACTTTACATTAATAAGTATTTCTCTATTTTGAAGTTTATTTCAGGAAATTATTTCAGGACAAATACATCTACACTGTGTTGTTGTATCAATTTAAATGACATCCTATCACAAAAGCATTTTATTGCACAGAAATACTTACTATTTTTTTACCTGTTAGGTTGTAAACATTGTAATTTTTTTTTCTTATGTTTTGAAATATCTGCTGAAGACAACTTCTGGAAGTTCATCTAAAAAGATAAATTTAAAACATAGATTTCTTTCAGGTTCTATCTGTTTACATTTTGTACTATGTGTCCGCTAGCTATAAATACAAACAGTATTGTTATTGTAGGGTATAACACAGGTTATTTATACACATTCTTTTAAAAAACAAATCATTAAATTATTAAATCTAAATAGATAAATATTAAGTAATATAATATAAGCCAGTATATTTATATATTTTATCAACTAAATTTTATAATTTAAATATGGCAATATATTATGAAATATAATATATTTTAGATAAAATGTTAGAAATTTAATATAAAAATACTAGTTTTAAAATATTATATTGACATATTGATCATACTATATTATATTGTGCTATGATTGATATAATATGCTTCTATTCTTCAGTATAAATACAATATTATAGTATTACAATTCCTATACAATTACATAATATAATGTAATTTTAAAATATTAATCTATGCAATATAATAATATAACATTAGAATCTAATTTATTAAATGTTGACAGTCAAGGATGCTTCTTATTCCTCCTACGTATGGCTAAAAGCAACTGAGGCTAATCCATACACTGCTGCCCATTTAGACTGGATTTTTTGTTATTGTAACTTTAGTCTCTGGTACAAACCTTTGACAATTATGATAAGCCTGGAGCTCTTGTTGACTTCCATTGCCTTTAAATTATTCTTGTTTCATATTTTCTCATTCATGTTAACATTTCAGTTACTGCCATAAAATAGCAGTGAATTGCCTCCCAGTCCCCAGAGAACGGGGAAGCCTAAGGCATTAGCAAAGAATATTATGGGTTTTTAATACATGGTTGCTAAGTGGAGTATGTGTCTCCATATGAGCAAATTTCTATTAACTGCAGTCATAGAGCGACACATCACAGAATCACAGAATGTGCTGAGTTGGAAGGGACCCACAAAAATCAAGTCCAACTCCTGGCCCTACACAGGACCATCCCTAAAAATCACGCCATTTGCCCCAGAATATTGTTGAAATGCCTCTTGAACTCTGTCAGGCTTGGTGCTGTGACCGCTTCCCTGGGGACCCTGTTCCAGTGCCCAACCCCTCTCTGGGTGAAGAACCATTTTCTAATATCCAACCTAAACCTCCTGAGACAAAGGGACAAGACATCACCTAGAACCATATCAGTCTCATAGACACACAAGTAAAAGGAGAGATTTTCTGAGTTTGCGCCACTAGATCAGTAGTGTTATCAAGAAACGGAAAAAAAATATTTCAGTGGGAGTCTGTGGAGCCATTCTGGAAAAATCTGAATTATTACACTTGGAAAATTTGTTAAATCATGCTAGAAAACCAAGAAAAACCTTTGTGTATGTAAGGAGAGAAGCAGAGTAATCCAAAATGACACTCCATGTTGCCACTCCGTGACATTGCAACTTTAAGACACCTGGGTTAAGCTAACCTCTTTTCCTCAGGGGTGGTTTACTTCATAGTTTCAAGAGAGACAAAAAAAAAAAAAGTGGTTTCTTAAAAACAATGAAAAGGAAAAAAAACTGGCAGATTGGCAGGTGTAGGCAGAAACCACTACCTTTATCACCCTCCTGATAACATACCAGTTTCTGGGTAACAGAAGTCCTACATGACAGTGAGGTTTGCTGTGAATTGAGAGAGCTGGAAGCTGCACCTTCGCTTTCTTGGGGATAATAAGCACGGAACACATCAAAGAACCCCAGAACTGCCAATTACAACAGATTTTTAAGGTCATGAGCAGATCCAGCTTTAGGAATTGTGCTCCCCCATGGAAAAAAACACAGCCAGATGAAAAATATTGATCTCCTATAATAAAAAAATTAAATTAAAAATCCATGATTGCTTAAATTGGGTTCTTCTAGTAGCTGAACTTTTTGCCAGCTGGCATTTTATAAAGAGTAATGCATCATCTGTCTTCTAGAGACAGGATAAATCTGGTATAGCCATACAGTCAGCAAGAGTAGACTTACATTTTTGCCCTGATATCTTAACAGAAGCACATTTCTGGACATGTGGAATCAAGTTTTAATTTGTTCAGTTGAATAATCCTGTCATGGACACATATGGTATAAATATTGTGTGATCACGGACTGAACAGCATTCTTGAGTTCATTCATGGAGTCAACAGAGCATAATCCTCTTTGTCCTTGCTTCTTCTTCCTATTACACATAAAATTTCAAGAGAAATTACTAGGGAGTACTGTTCTCTGTCCACCTTTCCTTTTAAAGTGACAGAAGAATTTCTGTTGGAGGTCTGCTTACATGTATTTTATGAGAGATAAGAGATATTTCAAGGAAGCCTATAATATATAAAAAATGTGCCTTAATTTGTCTAGTTGATGTCTTCATCACTTGAAGTACAAGTCAATTTTTTTTTCTCTCAAGATGAGCAAATTCTTCATCAGTACTCCATTCTTTTTTCATTCTTCTGGGGTACTAGCCTCTCCTGGTCTTTCTGGTCTTTCTCTACCTGGAAGTTAGATACTATTGTAACACAAATAGGAATCAGCCAAAGTCATCAGTGCCAAATATTCTCTTATACTTACACTGTTCTCTTGACTGGAACAGAGATACTTAAAGTTGTCACTTGTATTATAGTAAGATGAGAATTAGAATATTGTCCCCAGAGCAGAACTAAAGTTACTTATTAAGAATATTAATAATTATAGGTAATATAAAAAAATCCATAGATAGAATGGCATTGTAAAAGTCACTCACATGACATTGTCTAAAACAGCAGATGTTTCTGGTAGTTCACTCTAAGAAAAAGTAGTTTATACTTGAATAAGTGGATGCAAGAATTACTAGATTAGTTAGATGAGATGTTAATACATCTTTGACCATTTGAGATATAACTGCAATCTCTACATCTAAAAATGATGGACGATATCTATCCAAACTAAGAGAAATCTTGACACATGAGTAAATTGATATAAACTGCACATGAATACATTCAGACTGGGAAGGACATTTTCCATCTATCATGTGTCAATATTCTATAGCAGCTTCATTCTCAGTGAACTAAGAGCAAAAAAAATGTTGTTACATTCAAGCAAACATTTGATATATCATGAGAAGTACATACTGTGATTATCTTCAAGAGCATGGAACTAACTCAGTGGTCGAAAAGTGTTATTAGTACTATATTTACAGACAAAGTAAGTATGAAAATAGTCATTCTCAAGCACTTGGTTGAAAACTGAATTCTGATAATCTTCAGTGTATGATGGGAATACCTGTGAACTAAAAACTTTGTCCAGCTAGACAGATGGAAGCTGCATTTGTACATGTACATGTGTAAGTATATGTATCTAATACAAGGAATACAACATGTTTGAAATATCTTCATGAGAGATGTAATTATCCAAAGTAAACTCTTGAAAATTTTGAAAATTTGATTAGCTGTAATACACTGACCTTTGTTTCATGTTAATACTCAAGTAGGCTAACACAATAAGAAATTATTTTTCTCAATAAAACTTTGTGTAAATAAATGAGACAATAATAATATCCTTAAGGAATTTCATATGTAAGAAGAGGCTTATGAAGGAATCTGGTAAATACGGATAGAAATATTTATATGTATGTGTGTGTACATGTTCTGTTGGTTTGAAGTTTTGTAGGTTAAAATTTCAAACTTAGGGAAAGAATACAAACATTTATTTCTGTAGTGTTACAGATACAGATTATTACTGTTGTTAAATATGTGTAATAAAAAAAGGTATGTATTTAAGGGGTTTACATCTTTCTGCAGTATATTGATTGATTCAACATACAGTATTGTATGAGGAATATTGTATAAGATACTGTATTTGAGGAATTAGTGATCTCAGGCAAGCCATGTCTCTGATGGACAGAAAGAGGCAACATTGCTAAGTGCCAAGACAAGAAATATAGTTTTGTTTGTTACACTAACTAAATGGCACCATGGTTTGGAAGGGAGACTGAACCACTCCATGGATGAGAATTCTCCATAGTATGCATGGATGACCTTCTGCAATGGAAAGTCTACATCAGTGGACAAAGGAAGCCATATGGAACATCTGGCCATCTGTAAGGTCTTTGGTCTGGTCCACCACAGCATTTTACCTGCTAAATTGGAGAGATATGGATTGACAGATGGAATATTAGATTGATAATGAATTGACTAGATAGTTACATCTCAAATGTTAGTCAGTGGCTCAATATCCAGCTGGAAAATAGTAAAAAGTGGGGCTCCAGAAACCCTATACCTCGTAGTGGAACCAATAACATTTAATAGCTTAATCAATTACACAATGTGATTCTGTGTGCCCTCAGCAACTTTGCATATGATATCAAACCTAGCAGTGCACTTGATTCACTAGGCAGAGGGACCTTGATAGACTCTCGAAGTGTGTGTCCAGGTGTATCTCATGAAGTTCAACAAGGCCAAGTCTAAGATTCCAAACCTGGGTTGGGGCAATCCTTGCTATCGGTACAGAATGGGGGATGAATTCATTGAGACCAGGCATGCAGAGAAGGATTTGGGGATATTTGTGAAAGAAAAATTGAATATGAGCCATTTGTGTGCACTTGCAGCCCAAAAAGCCAAACATATCCCAGCCTGCATCAAGACAAGAGAGCCATGGCCAGCAAATCAAGGAAGGTGATTCTGTCCTGCTGTACAGCATTCTTGGAGTAATGTTTACAGCTCTGCAGTCTTCAGCACAAGAGAATAGAAATGTTGGAACAGGTCCATAGGACGGCCATAGAAATAATCAGAAGTCTAGAACATCTCTTCTTTGAAAACAGGCTGAGAGAGTTGGCAGAAGTGAGACCTAGGGAGACTAGATTGTAGCCTTTCAGTATATAAAAGGAGCTTACAAGAAACAGAGAAAATCAATTTTTAGCAACACCTTTGTGACAGGATAAGGGTAAATGATTTTAAATTGAAAGATGGTAAGTTTAAACTGCATAAAAATTAAAAAAATATAGTATGAGGGTGGTAAGACTCTGCAACAGGTTGCTCAGTAAAGCTGTGGGCTCATTATTGACAGTGTTCAGAGTCAAGCTGGATGAGAGTTTGAGCAACCTGATCTAGTGAACAGTATGTCCCTGTCCTTGATGGAGGTTTGAAACTAGATGATATTTAAATGTCCCTTCCAACCCAAGCTATTGTGATTCAATGTTTCTGTGACTGATATATATATATTTCTATCTATATGCAAACTTAAGTATGTTCACTATATTCTTTCTACAAAATAAATTTCATAAGAAACAGTTTTTACCTAATTCTATATTCTTAGTTTATTTTTTTCAACTAGTCTTTTCTTTGGAATATAAAATTAAATGGGGTAACGATTTCTCAGTGTTATCACACTCAAACCAAGTAAAGACTCAAACCACAGTGACGTCAAAGTGTAAATGCATGAACTCTGTGGTCTAAGTAATTCATTAGTTGTAGTTATGAAAATCAAGTTACTCCTATGCTTATAAGTGGGCTGCAGGTGGGTATCTGGGCTGTGTCTCTGTGCACATCCCAAGTATTTCAGTCATTAATTCTCCAGGTAGTCTAGGACTTCCTCACCCAGTGATCTACAGATAAGATGGGTGGCTTGAGAGAGGGTCTGCCTTGAAACTCAGTGACTGACTGGACTTATGCTATCAAATATTTCACTGACTGTTGAAGAACCCCCCCCAAAGGGGAGTGAGGGACTGGACCTAGTGGGTCTACTGTTCGTGTTAGACATAATGCCGGTTAAAAGTCTTTCTACAGGAAAATAAAACAAAACTGTAGTTTTGAGATTTATGCCCGACTATGGTCAAGTATAAGTCATGCATCTGTTTTCAAGAATTGTGAATTATATGTATATACGTCACATATAATAAAAAATACCTATGCTACATACTTCCTTTAAGCAATCATTACAAAACTATAGGATTTTAATAGCAAGATTTCCTTACAGCCACAATAAGACACTAATTTTATTTTGAACAGTCAACATAATTTCTGTTTTTTGAAAAACTCATATTTTGTTTTCTATATAGCATTTAAATATTTCTTACTTATATCTAGGAATTCCCTTTCTATGTCAAGGGAAAAATTTGCCGTAGAACAGATGATTTATATGAATCACCTATCTTTTGTACTGTTGGAGCAATGCAAAAGGGTGAACTAATTACTCCTGAAGCTTACTGCCTGTTAGGAGCAAGTTAGGTTAGGATTCATGCTCTGAGATACTGTTATAGCGACGGACTCAAGTGTAGTGTGTTGTTTGTACTTGCTACCTCTCTGAATAGGACACAAATGAGCTTTCACACACATTAGACATCTCCTACCATGGTTATTGTTCACTATGTATAAGTAGGGTATTCAGAATTATAGCAGCATTTTTTTTTTGTCTGAATTCTTAGTTCAATACTATGCAAAACTATTTTCTTTAAATCACTTTTTTGGCACACCTGTTGGAATACAATTGAGATTAAAATATGAATACATCTTAATCATTGTGAGTATATTGACTTGTGGCACGAAAATGCACACAGTAGCTTCTACGTGCTGCTTTCTAGTCATGTTGTATACCCTCACTTTAGGAAGATGTTTGACACAGTTTCCACTGGTCTCTTTTTCATCAAACTGGAGAGATACGGGCTGGATAAGTGGATGATGTGGAAAACCAGTTGTATTGCTGGGATCAAAGAGCGATTGGAGGTTTAAAGTCCAGCAAATGATGAGGAACTAGCCCTTCAGGGATCAGTGCTGGGAAGAGAATTGTCCATTTCCTTCACTTACAACCAAGGCAGTGGGATGGAGTACATTGTCAGCAAATTTGTGAACCAAAACACAGAGAAGACAGAGACAGATTCCTAACAGAAGTTCAGTAAGAAGCAATGGACGCTGGTGTCCATTACACATGAAGTATATGTTCTTATAAGGGTTATCAAACACTGGGACATGTTGCTCAGGAAGTTCCTGGAAAATCTGTCCTTTGAGGTGTTCAGGACTGTACTGGACATAGCCCTAAGCAACTTGACCTGATTAGATCCGCTTTGAGCTGGTTTGGACCATGACCTCCAGAGGTCCTTTCTGATTGTCAGTACCCCGTGACCAACACAGAGTAGCATTTCACTACCAAACTCATCTGCAGGATCGAATCCAGAAGAAAACTTGAAAAGCATCCACATTCACCAGAGAAATTCTGTTTATGAAAATACACTGTTTTTCTGTCTTTTATGCTTACTCCCTTTATGCATAAGTAAAATGCTTGAGATATAGGAGACATGATTCAAGGATCTTGTTGCTTAACTAGGTCTATTCCAAGGATGTGTCCCTCTGTTTTGACATTGCTGACCGTAGATTCTGGATTAAGCATTTAATTTGGTTATATGTTTAGTGAATAACCTTCATCTATACTCATCCTTACTACTCAGTAAACCATTCTTTTAGTTAATCTATACAAATAAAGAAACATTTTTCCCCCTTTCTTTTATTCAGAGAAATCTACAGAAATTATAAATGTAGTTTATACACTATTCTTCATCTGTAGTATTTGCGGTTTTGTATTACATTATTTTACAATGGCTTTTTCGTCAACATTTACAAGTAGGGTTTGCATATGTATACAGTGGGGAAAACAGTTAATGCTGATACCTGATAAAATATCTTGTTTACTATCTGTTTTTTTCTTTTGTATTTTTTTCTAATCAGAGGAATTACGTTTTCCCCTCATGGTCCTCTTTACTCTCCTTGAAATTTTTGATTTATAAAGAACATTAAGAATATTTACCTGAAATATGAAATTATATGACATTAAAAATTTAGAAGTAATCAGATCCACTGGACTTCTTATGTGGGTGATAAAATGATAAGTTAAAATATGTGTAATTTTAAAATTTTTTGTAATTTTAAATTTGTAATTTTTTGTGTTTCTGAACATAAAGAAAAACATAAAATTCAAGGAAACACCTTTAACTTACTGGATAAAGAAAACTGAGAGAAAGGGAGAGAGTCTGTTTACAAAGACTATTTAGTCTTCCAGATGTACAGCAGACATAAGTGGGGGTTTTAGCTGTTTCCACCCCTCCTTGCCTCTTTATCCCAGCCTATGTCTGTCCCACTTCTGGATGATTTTCTCTGCTTTTTTTGCTCTGCTTTGATTTTTAAAAACCAGTATCAGAAATTTTAGGCAATTTCTCCTTTTTCCTGCTAGTGTGCCAGACTATTTCATAGTGTATGAACAAGATCTCCAAGTAAAATTCATGGTGTTCACCAGCCTGCCTCTTTGAAACCTGCTTTTATTACATCTGGTGCCTTGCTCATTTTGAAAACCAAGATAGAGAATTCTCTCTATAATATTTTGTACGACCTTGAAAATATCTTCTATTCAGTTCTACTCTTTCTAATGACTTGCATTTAGCAATCATAACAGCACCTCACTATAACATACATCGGCCTGCTGCCAGAACTGAAGGTAAAGAAAGTACAAACAATGCCTGTCAATTAGGATTTCCTCTGCATTTTGTTGATGAAGCAACCCTCCAAATACTTTCTGAATCAATCCACTGAGATTATCTTTTTTGAATTTTCTCTATATTCTTTGATTCATATCTCCCCTCGGTATGTTTTCAATGTTATTCAGCTGGCTGGTTTTTTCTACAGTACTTTGTTTTGTAGAATATTTCAGATTCAAACATCTTTTACTTTTTCCCCCATTTAAAAAGATGCATGAAAAATGTGTTTCTTCTGTATTTTTTGGCCAATACTCTAGAGAAAAAAAACAGGCCTTTCACCCCACCCCACCCCCCTATCTTTTAGCTTGCCGATTATCTTTGACATGCTTTTTTTTAAAGAAATTTAAGTTTTTCCTTTTTTTCATTGTTACAAGGCTTAGGAAAAAAGTTCTTTTTTCCATTCACAGTAGTTTTTATTCTATAACCACAGTGTTCAGTTGAAAAAAAGTCTGTCTTTTAAAAAGAACATATCTGTAAAAGGTAGAAAAAGTTTAAGATCTACTTTCTGTTCTGGAATGTATGAAAGTAAAGAACCATAGAGATATCATTCACCTTTAAACATCTTGGCATAACTACATAAACATCTGTAACATTTGCAAATCTTGAAAAGGGCCAAGTTAAAAAAAATAAAAATAATTACAAGAGAGAAGATAAAATTGATCATCAGTAGAATTTAGCTTTGTGGGTTTCTGTAGCTGGGTTTTGGTAGCAGAGAGGGCTACAAGGATGGCTTCTGTTAGAAGCTGCTAGAAGCTTACCTTGTCCTGTGGAGCCAATGCCAGCCGGCTCCAGGATTGGCTTCCTGCTGATGGCCAAGGTCAAGCCAATCAGGAATGACAGTAATCCCTCCGTGATAACATATTTAAGAACAGAAAGGTACTGCACAGAGAGAATTTCAACCAGGGAAGAGTAGAGTGAGAACATGGGAACAACAATGTAGACACCAAGGTCAGTGTAGAAGAAGGGGCAGGAGGTGCTCCAGGCACAGGAGCTGAGGCCCCTGCAGCCCGTGGTGCAGACCATGGTGGAGCAGCTGTGCCCCTGCAGCCCATGGAGGATCACAGGGGCACAGAGACTTGCCTGCAGCCCATGGAGGAGCCCATGCTGGAGCAGGTGGATGCATGAAAGAGGTTGTGATCCCATGGGAGGCCCAGGATGCAGCAGGGTCCTGCCAGAGACCTGCAGCATGTGGAGAAAGGAGCTCATGCTGGAGCAGGTTTTTCCCAGGTAGAACTTGTGGCCCCTGTGGGGAACCCACACGAGGTACAGCTCATTCATGAAGGACTGCACCCCATGGAGAAATGGCCCATGGGACAGCAGTTTCGTAAAGGGATGGACTCACGCTGGAGAGATCCATCAAGGACTGTCTCCTGTGGGAGGGACCCCACGGGAGCAGGGGAAGGACTCCTCTCCCTGAGCAGCGGCAGAAACAGCAGCTGACTGTAACCCCTATTACCTGTCTCCCTGCACTGCTGGGGGGGGAAGAGGAACTTGGAAGGAAGGAGGGGGGGGGGAAGGTGTTTTTATGATTATTTTACTTCTCACTCTTTTGCTCTGACCCTGTTAGTAATGAATTCAGTTAATATCTCCACTTTGAGTCTCTTTTACCCATGAAGGTAATCACCTCTCCCAGCTCTTATCTCAACTCATGAATCCTTCACTGCTTTTTTTTCTCTCCTCTGTCCAGTTGCAGAGGAGAGTGAGAGAGCGGCTGTAGTGAGTACCTGGCATCCAGCCAGGGTCAGCCCCCTACAAGCCTTTAGACATTGGTCATTCTTCTAATTTGAAGAATAGACATGATAAGAAAAAGGGGGGGGGTTATGTTTATTTCTTCAGAACTTCAAGTATCCTGGTGATGGAGTTAGGGTTGTTTAGCCTGGAGAAAAGGAGCTTTGGGAAGAGTTTATCACTTGTATCTGTTGTAGCAACGTGGTGGTTGGCCTCTTCTCCCAGGCAGCTAGAGACAGGATGAGAGGACACAGTCTCAAGCTGCACCAGGGGAATTTCAGGTTGGGCATCAAGAAGAATTTCTAAGCATTGGAATGGACTGCCCAGAGTCCATTGGATGGTGGTGTCAACAGCCTTGGAGGTGTTCAAGAAATGACTGAATTGTGGCATTTAGTGCCATGTTCTAGCTGACAAGGTGGTGATTGGTCAAAGGTTGGACTTGATGATCTTGGAGGTCTTTTCCAGCCTAAATGATTCTGTTATTCTGGCCTTTTTCTAGTATTACTTACAGTCTGGTGGACTCATGAAACACTTTGTTTTCAGCAAATTCTGTCTCTTATGGGTGATTTGATTATATCAGGGACTTGTCAAATTTGCTTTTCTACTGTGATACTAGCTTTTTATGACATCTCTTGATAAACACAATTCCCTTTCCTGTGCAGCACAGTTGCTATGATGTCTGAATGCTTATAGGTTGCAAATTCTAGCTTGCAATGTTAATATTTAGAAAAGAATAATTACAAAAATTCTTAAGGTACTGGGCTTGATGGCAGGACTTATGCAGCTAAAACTTTTTAATTTACTTAAACAAGGAAAAATGCTTTCATTGAGAAGTAAAGAAAAACATTGCTTTATGAGGAGCTATTGGTTTTTCAAATATAAAGTGAATTACTAATAGTTACTTTGAATCTGTTAAACTGCCCCAAGTAATTAGTGAAAGAACTGTACGAAAACCATGCATATAAGAACTGTGTCTTGTCAATACCACCTAAGGAGTCTTTCTGCTGTGCCTTTTGCAACTGGACTTGTCTATCTCGCATTGGCCTTTTTAGTCACCAGCGCTCTTGTAGCAAGTATGAGTGGAGTTCTTCCCAAATCTTCATTCACGAAGCCTAGCCATGAAATATTCACATGCATGGAATTGGACCAAAATTATAAAAAAAAAAAATGTTGTTATGGGGTGAAAGATATCCAAAGCACTGCTTCAGTAAGTGAGATATTAACTAGAGCTCTCCAGGTCAAAACTCTCCATTGGAAAAACAAACAAGGCACAGAAAATTATTATAGAGAGGCTCACCAAAACCCTTGGTATGTACCTATTACAGGAAATTAAGAATAAAACAAAATGATTCTTAGCATATTTCTATTCTTATAGAAATAGTTTGGGGGGTGTGTTTGTGGTGTGAGACCAAACTGTAATACTAAACCAGTCAAAACCAGCTAGTTAGCTTTCTTCAGGATGTTGCTTGTCTGTACATTTATTCCCACCAAGGCGCTGTTGTTTTCATAATTTTTTTGCTTTTCAGTTCAGATGGTAGCCATATGCTGACAGTGGTGTTACTGGTTGCATCACCCCAGAAAAGCAAAGTCTGAGGTTGAGCTGCTGTGTATGACGGCCAGGCCACCAGCCAAATCAGACATGTGATGCGTTGGAGAGAGTGTGCTTTTTCCTCAAATCTGTGGTGCTTGCCTGTCACAGCTGGACCACAGTGTTTTGTGTGAGTTTGTATTCTGTGCAGAAAATGGATTTCCTGTAGCATAGTAATGAAGGTATATAAATCATAATCTACCCACTATACTCATGTTCCATTAAAAAAAAATTAAATCATAGAATTGTAGAATAATTTAGGCTGGAAAGAACCTCTAAGATTGTTGAGTCCAACTACTAACCTGACACTGACAAGTCCACCACTAACACTTTGTTCCTAAGTGCCACTGTACAGGTTTTTAAATAACATAAGGGATGATGACTCCCTGGGCAGTCTGTTCCAATGCTTGACAGCCGGTTTTGTAAATATTTTTTCCTAATATCCAACATAAAATCTTATGCAATTGAGTGATGAGGTTCTGTCCTTGTGGTTACCTTAACCCTAAATTTCTCCATGGCACCTCTGCTTCATGAATTTTTTAGCTAAGAAAAAAAGGGGCATGTGAGCAGAACAGTTTGCAGTGACGTAGCACTGTATTACAGCATCACCATTGCCAATGCTGGAAGTCTGCAAGGCCTCAGGGCTGGGGCTTATCAGGCCTGCCCTGTCTGAACTTTTGTTGACCTGCCTGCGAATTTGTTTTGCTTGGTTTAGCAGTGACAGTAATTTCCCTATTTGATCAGGCAACTACTGCTAATTTGCTTTACTTTTACAAGAGTACAGCCATAGTTGCAAGAAGTAGTTATTCTGCATAGAATGAGATATATACAATTCTAACAAAATTTCATAGTGTAGAGAAACACAGATATAATAGGACAGCAGAAACCTGGAGAAGTGAGGACACAGAACATGGTGCAGAGGAGCTCAGGCATAGGGGTGGAAAGAAACAGGGAACAGACAGGGCACTCGAGACACCACAAGAGCAAACAATTTACCCATGGTCAGTTGAAGGAATTCTGACATGGAGCTGGACAGCACTGGTTTTAGGAGTAATAAGAAAACCCCCAATCTAGTGCAAGTAAAGGGCACAATACATTGTGAATTTGAATGTAACATGGAGCTGCAGACCAATGAAGAAAGAGAAAGTCTGTTAAACTGTGTTAGTGAATGTATCAACATTACCCTAACTGGTCCCTTAGACAGAGGAAGGAAGACCTGTCAACATGAACATCATAGTCCTTCCTGTAAATGCATCAAAAGTAGCATGGCCAGCAGGTCCAGGGAGGTGATTCTACCCCTCTACTATGCTCTTGGGAGACTCCACCTGGAGTACTGCATCCAGCTCTGGAGGCCTTAGTACAGGAAAGACATGAACCTGTTAAAGTCGGCCCAGAGGAGGGTCACGAAAATAATCAGAGGGCTGGAGCATCTCTCCTATGAGGTCAGGCTGAGAGAGTAGGAGTTGTTCAGTCTGGAGAAGAAAAGGTTCTGGGGAGATGTTACTGTGGCACTTAAAGGGTGCTTATAAGAAAGATGGGAATACACACTTTTTAGTATGGCCCAATGTGATAGGTGAAGAGACAATGGTTTTAAACTGAAATTGTATAGATTTAGATTAGTTAGAAGTAACATATTTTTTATGATAAGGGTAATGAAACTCTGGAAAAGCTTGCCAGAGATGTGATGGATGCCCCATCTCAGAAACATTCAAGGTCAGATTGGACAAGGCTCTGAGCAAGCTAGTCTAGTTGAAGATGTCCTGTTCATTACAGGGGGATTTGGACTAGATGGACTTAAAAGGTCTCTTCAGATCCAAACTATTCCACAATACTATGAGTTCATGTTATGAAACAATTTTGGGTAATTCAATATACCATTTGCTAAGTTAAAGGGTATTTAATTATTTCCGTTGTACTTAAGTATTTAAAACAGAGGTATTCCTTTTATAGCAATCTAAGAATATTGAAGAATTGTTTGCACTCTTCCTTTTACATGTATTTTTTTGCATATTGTACAAAAAATTTGGCTATTCTAGACCAAATTACGTCCCTGGTCTTACACAAAGCATCAAGAGACCCTGAATACTCTAGAAGATAGAACTAAGTTCTGTTGTAGAAAAATAACAGCAGTAGCTGCAAAGATGACAAGAACAACTTCACTAAAAACAATGATTTCATCGTAGGTATGCAATCATTTACAAATGAGATTTCTAAAAAATGTTTAAAAAAAATAGAAAGATCTTTTCAGTTCTTATTAAACTTTAGTAAGTTTTAAGCACAAATTCACTTAAAGTTAAAATATAAAAAAGAACTATGAAACATAGCAGTTATTTCTAGCATAAGCATGGCTACATAAAATATTCTTAAATTTTTACAAATCATAGTTGTTTCAATAAGTTGCCTAATAGGTATTCAGACTTATCAACCTCTTTCCTAAACCCATATAAACCCATGGAATGCTTACTTTACGTAGCATGTCTTTTACTTTTCACCAAATAAGTTAACATGGCAAAAAGATTAGACTTGTTATAATTTAATTACAAGAAAACCCCAAACCAATCAAAACCAAAACCTTACAACAAAAAAACAAATCAACCAAATCAACCCAAAGGATATTATGAGTCTCCAAAACCGAAGGCCTTTGAAGGCAGCCTGAAAATATACTTGACATCTGTGAATGAGGTAAGTCTGATCACGCTATGAAGCAGAAGTATCTGGACTGTACAATGCTGTGCCATTTACCTTTAATCTGCTCGATACTGGCCTAGGAATGCCAGTTTTGTGGGACAGCTGCAGATTAGTTCATGAGAAATGTTATGTTTCTTTGTTTGCTTGCTATTTAATTTCAGCCTTTTTTGGAATAATCCCAGATTTTAGAAAGCTTCCCACGAAGGTCAAAACCTATTATTGAGTCAGATTTAGTGCAGAGCTTATGTCTGATACCTTCTAGGGCAGCAGCATTCCACAGTCTCAGAAACACTTCAGAAATCTTCCCAAGACCGCAGTTGCCTTGACATTACTTTCTCAGCAGCGGCACAGTAAATTGAGCTCTTGTTTCTATTTAAGAACTTCAGAGATAGTGTGACAGGAAGTTTATGATTAACAAAAGGTCATCTTAACCAGAGAAAAAGACAAAACAAAACAAATCAACAGCAACAGCACACCTTTGGTATTAGAGAAGCAGTCTGCAAAGTTACCTTCTTTTAAAAACCAGAAAACCACAGCACCATGGCATTCCAAGCATAAGTTTATCCTGCTCTTTGTTCTGTGAGCTAATGATGGCCTGAATTCTAGAAGCCTATGCTACAATCTTGGTTCTGGTACTGATGCATGTGTCACTGAACTGCTATTTTGCTAAGAACAATATAATCTTTCTTTAGTTATTTTTGAGGGCTCTCATTCTTAATTTCAGTCAGGGGAAAAAAATCAACTTTTTTTTTTTTTGTAAAATTTAGCTATAAGGAGATTATAGAATTGCACAAAATCAAAACCATCAATTAGTTATACCAAAGGCTTTACTTTTCTTCACTTAGACAAAATAAATTGAAAAATGGTTATATAGATTGTATATATAGTTCTCAGGCTGAAAAAGAGTGCAGAGAATAAACCTTGGTGCATGAAGTTCATTTGTAGGTATGCTGATATCTGATCCATATCTCTTTTCTCAGAGGTAAAATTTGTAAACTGTTTACATTCTATTTCTGTGCATACAGATACAGGTAGACACAGAGATGAGTTATGTGCTTTTCTAAGAAAACAGTGATCTAGCATCTTTCTAAGGCTGTTGATAAATGCTAATAGAACTAGTGATAGCAATGTGCAACCTGAATTAAGATGGCAATTGTATACTTGGATTTTAAATTCTTGTTAGTCTTATAAACCTATTTTTTTCTTGGGGGTACTAATGAAAAGTGTAAATAAATATAAATGATGTTTAAATGCAGCTTCTCATTCTAGCACAGAATGCTATTTTGTAATTAAAAATGTTTAGCTCTACTAAATAAGATATAAAGCACATGCAGCAAAAATTAGGCACAGAGTACCATTTAAAGCCTGTATGAAAGAATGTAGTGGCAAATATTTCCTCTGTTCTTCAGTTTTGGCTTCTGGAGGTATAATAAGGGCAGATACTGTTCTGATCCTATGCAAAATGAATTGAAAGGAGTGAAAAACCTGGTGGATTTGCCACCATTATGGGATTTCCACCTTTATACTGCTTTAGGCATCACAAGCAGGGTTTTCAGAAGCCAATAAGGAAAACTACTTCACTAGAAGCAGTTATTATCTCAGAGGATGTTACAACATGAAGAGTTATCCAGCCTGCAGGTGGATATTACACACCTTTTTATATTCTGTAACACACAAAGACATGGAGGTTTTATCCTCTAAGAAAGACCCAACAATCCCAAAAGCAGGCAGACAAATAAAACTGACCCCAGAAGTGGGCCCAGAGAGGGACAAGGAAAATAATAAACTTCAGTTTTACTTCAAAGATGATCCATGTCACAGAGTTTGGAGTCACTCAGGTGTGTCCAGTGAGCGTCCAAGGTCTTATAGAAGTCTTGTGTGGACAAATTAGACTGTTTAAGAAAGTAAAAGTATGTACAGCACAGGAAGTTCTCAGAGAGAGAGGCTCCATTTTGAATAAAAGTTCAGGGGTTTTTATATCAAAAAGATGTAAGAGAACATCACCACTTCGAGCAGCCAACAGATGCTGCTATTTTTCACCTGGGGCAGTCGAGTGATGATGATGTTTTGTGTTCTTTCAGACCAATATTTTTTTCCAAATGTCTTTCCTGTTTTTGGAATTCGAACTGCCAGCAATAGATACTGATTCTTACTTTCTCAGGATGCTTTACTCTGTATTACAAACCATTTTTTTTTAATCTCTTTAAATTATTCATTATCTTTATAGTTCCTTGATTTTGCAATTAGGATGTGTCCAGTTTCTGGGTACTCAGCTGTACTTCAAAGACTCCAGCTGCACTTTTCAAGTGTGCTTCTGGTTCCCAGCTCCAGTTCCCAAACTCACAGCTTGCAGGCTGGCAGGCAATTTTTCTGTCAGGATTTCAGAAGGCATTTTCTTCTGGTCAGTAATTTTCCCTTTCTGTAACAAGGTTGCCTTTCTGGCTGCTCACCTTAGAGGAAGAGAGCAAAAGGAGGAAGTGTAATTCCAAGATCCATATTATTTTTCTTATCTGTACTCTGGAACTATCTTACTCCTTTCTATAAGTGTCTCAATCCCAACAGCATTTACGGTTCATGACACTGGGAAGAATGCATAAAAAACAGTTGACAAAATAAACAAGGACAACCAATTCTATGCATTATTGTTTCATTGTGTTTGAATGTCCCTACCAGCAGGGTATTTTTCTTATTTCAGGCTTTCTCCTGAGACAAGAAAAATAGCCATAAGGAAAGAGAAGGGTTGAGTTGTGCATAGAATAATACCAGTCCTTGTGTATATAACTGTGGAGTAAAAAATGTGAATGGGAAAGAGACTGCAGCAGCACCCAAGGTTTTGCATTACTGAAAGGGGTCCTGTATATCTGCCAATAACTTCCCACTAAACAGGAGGAATATAGTATAGTTAAGCACACCGCTGGTATACTTACAATGACAGTTAGCTTGTCAGTGATGTAGTTACCCTCAATATATGTTGGTATTTCATTTTCTTCAAAGTCTGAGTCAAAGGGCTTTTCAGAACACATTTGCTTAAGAATGTGCTTCTATCTGAAATCTGCAATGTCTTTTCCTCAAATGGAAATGCCAGGCTGTTAAATTATGCATGTAAAGTTAAAAAGACTCTTCGTGACTACTGTTTGTCTTCTGAAAAGGGAAGACTACAAAAAGGAATAGTTAGTAATTAACAATGTAGGTTTGATCTTTAAGAGAAAAAATTATTTTTTTTGACAAATATGTCATCAGCATGTCTTAGGCCTGGTAGCTGTAGTAGCATTTCTTTTAAAGACAAACTATAAGACAAGAAATCCACTTAATTGTCACTGACATGTGGAAAGAGTTAGGTCTTTTACTCTCTGGAGAATGGTAGATGGTACCTCTAATGATATCTGCTCTTTTGGTCTGTGTTGGGCTTTTTGTTTAGGTTCTTTTTTTTCATTTTGGTTTCTTTTTTTCAGTTACTATTACATGTAAAAAATTGTTTTAAATTCCATGTCAGTTTGTTAATTTGCAGAGGACACTGAATTGGATGAGAGTGTTGATCTGCTGAAGGGTATTAAGGCTCTACGGAGGGATCTGCAGAGTTGGATCAATAGGCCAAGGCCAATTGTATGAGGGTCAACAAGGTGAAGTGCCAGGTTCTGGACTTGGATCACAACAAAACACCATGCAGTGCTACAGGCTTAGGGATGAGTGCTTGGAAAGCAGCCTGATTGAAAAGGACCTGGAGGTTTTGATTGAGAGCTGGTTGAACATGAGCCAGCAGTGGGCCCACATGGCCAAGAAGGCCAATGGCATCGTGGTCTGTATCAGAAGTAGTGTGACCAGCAGGACTAGGGCAGGGATCATCCCCCTGTACTGGTGAGGCCACACCTCATGTGCTGTGATCAGTTTGGGGCCCCTTATTACAAGAAAGACATTGAGATGCTGGAGTGTGTCCAGAGAAGTGCAACGAAGATGGTGAAGGCTCTGGAGTGCAAGTCATACAAGGGAGCTGGGGCTGAGGGAGCTGGGGCTATTTAGGCTGGAGAAAAGGAGGCTCAGGGGGGACTTTATTGCTCTCTACAGTTACCTGAAAGGAGGGTTGGTCCCTTCTCCCAAGTAATAAATTATAAGACAAGAGGACAATTGAGACTATGGACTCAAGTTGTTCCAGGGGATGTTTAGGTTAGATGTTAGGGAAAATTTCTTCACTGCAAGGGTGGTTCTTTGGAACAGGCTTCGCAGGGAAGTGGTTGAGTCATCATCCCTGAAGGTATTGAAAAAACGTGTAGATGTGGCACTTAGGGAGATGGTTTAGTGGTGGACTTGGCAGTGTCAGGTTAACGGTCGCACTCAATGATCTTCAGGGTATTTTCCAACCTAAATGATTCTACGATTTTTTCAGGTAATTCAAAAGGTGAACATATTTGACAAATTCCCAAATTGTCTGATGAGCTTTGAATACACTTGAACTGCTAAAAAGAACTAGTAGGCTGCATGTTATTTTTCTCTTTAATGCAGATCCTATCTCTCATGCATCAGGACTTGGAAGTTCACTACAAGCTTATTTCTATCACTGATTCTTCAAGGAGTAGAGGATATATTTATGGCATCAATATTACTTATATCAATGTACTCTGAAAGTTAATTACTTTTGGAAATAGCAATGATATCATAATTTATTCTGGGCCTAGTTCCATAATTTTTCTTCTTTCAGAGCTGAAGCTGGAAAGAGGCCCCAGTAAATCAGTTAAGTTCCTTATAAATAACAGTATTGACCTTGAATGAGGATGGAAAAACCAAGTTCTCTGCTGTCAAATTCCTTTATGACTATTTTGATTTCACCCTTATATTTTGCCTACTTGTTTAATAGTGACATTTTCTATTGAAGATTCTGCTTAAACATTCATACCACAGTCAAATGTAATTCTTTATGAATGCTACAAATGAGAAATACTAAAGCTACTTCTTGTCCTTCTTATCAGAAAGAGCAATTTCAGCAGTACAAAGGAAGATATTGTGAAGTATGTTGTTTTCAGTTCCTTTGAAATGCTTGTATCTTATTCTGAGTCTCTTTAAGAAAATCACAATTGAGAAAAGCAAGGAAAAGGCAACAACTCCCTATTGTGTTTCTATTAATATAGCATCAGCCTTAAGTAGAAGTAAAAAGAACATAAACAGTTCTGGGTGGAAGAGAGAAGATGAACAGCAAAAAACTTGCAAAAAGAAATTACTATAAGCCTTGTGGTTTGTTTATGGTTGGTTTGTTTTCTTTCAAAGCTAAATATTTCATATTTCATTTTTACTTTGTATTCAACTGAAAGAATTGCTATCTTAATGGCATTACTAAATCCTTCAAATCTAAGCCATTATCAGGAAGTACTGGACACAACAAGGGCCTTTTCTCGTTCTCAACACAGCTACTGAAGTCTGTCAGCTGGAAGCTTGGGTTAGAATTTCTACATTAACTACTTTAACTTCATTAGCTACATTTGTAGTAGTAATTTCATATTTTGTAAAGGACAATCTGTGTATAGAACAGGAAATAATACAATAGGAAAGTGATTTTCAACGTGAATTCAAAGACGTACATATTTTGAATAGCATTATATATATGCATATTTATCTATTCTTGCATACATACCTAAGCAATGATAACATTCCCGCTTCCACGCTTTGGTGGTAGTCTCTGAATTGAACTGTTTGTTTGCTGATAAAAATTTCCAGCAGACATCTTTGTTATCATTGTGATTATCCATATCTGTTAAACATCATCAGAGTCTGATGCTAATGGTTAGCATAGTCTTAGTTTCCTCTGGTAAGTCTTCCTCTAAATCACTAAGAAGAATCAGCTGAGTGGTAAAACTTCGCCACCTCATGAAGCTCTACTGATTTCAGTTTCATTAAAATTTTAGTAGGGTAGATAGAGAGCAAACTTATTTATTTCATATCCAAGCTCTTCAATTTAATGTGACTCAGACATGCATGTTTGCACTTGAACTAGGTATTTTTCACTAAAGGGTCTTTTTCATAATGAAAAAATATTAATGCTCAGAAATAACAATCATGAGAGAAAACCTCATCCCTGGTGATCCACTTACAAGTTCTTTCTCCCAATGTCTCAGGTAAGTTCAACTGTTTTTAACAAGATTCATAATGCTTAATATTTGTACTGGTATCGTAAAGTCAGCACATAAACTCTCAGCTGAAAATCTAAGCTGACAATCTCTGTGACATTAGAAATCTCTATAGTATTTCAAAAACAAAAGAAAGCAGAAAGATCCTTCCTTTTCTGGAAGCTCTTCCTTGCTGGAACTTGGATAAATAAGATCTGCATTTCAGAACTTCTATTTCTATTCTCCCTCCAAACTTTCATTGACATATGAGAATATAGAGCTACCTCTAATCCTCAGGATTAGATGTAAGATTTATATGGACAGCGAGAGCTAAGAATCTAAACTGGGTGTGAGGAACTCTTTTGTCTTAGGACCGACATACTCGCATCAAATAACACATCTTCTGCCACATTCACATTCATTGTGATAGCAGTACTAAAGGTAGAACAGACATAACTTGCTTAATAAGTTAAAAAGAATTCAGAATAAAGTCCTAAGTCAGAGTCTCACTTTAAGATTGGAAAATCTATTACTTGAAATGAAGAAGTTTTTTGGCTACAGAGGTCACCAGCACTTGAAAAAAATATAATGAACTTTAAATTTAAATGTCAAATTCTAATGTCTACTATGTAGACATCGACAAGTGGAAAATCATCCTATGTGCCCATCACAGTCCATGGAAAGCAGCAGACAATTCTATGTCAAACATGACTTCTTTTAGCAACTTAATTCTGTTATTTCAGAATTGATATCAGGTACCATTTGAGGTCCCCTAGGATACTTTTGACATCCTCACTGGGTTTGCATGCAAAGAAACCAGGCCTAACGACTTCCTAAACTGGCAGCTAAAGCTCAGGTGGGGTATCATAGAGTGCATTTAATGTCATTAGGCACCTATACAGATGTAACTGAATTATCTTGAGGTGCCTATGTGAGGATTAAAGTAACAGTATCTTACATAGGTTTTCTTCTTAAGGATAATAAAAGAAGTCTGTGGTGATTAGCTCAAGTAAAGATATTTGTCATGTGAGTGTCTACATTTGATTGGTAAATTATATCCTTTTTTACCCTGAAGGTGGCAGATAGTGAATAATATGAAATATTATATAGAATATAATATATAGAATATATAGAAAATATATATTGCGAAAGTAATATACAGAATATATAGAATGCGAAAGTAACAGAGTTGCAAACAAACAAATCTAAGAGTGGAACAAGTCTGAGAGTAAAAGAATTTCATTTAAGTGTCAACAGATTTGTTACGTATCTAAGCTCTCTATATAGTTGATGAATATCTAGTTGTTGAAGAAAACACAGATCATCAACAGTAATATTTAGTTCCCTTCGAAGTACACACTTAAAATATTATTCAGTTCCTGAAATATTTGCACCTAGAGCTCTTTAAGTTTCATTCTAGACATCTGCAGAGGTCTGACAGGTATAACACAGGTCTAACAAGAAACTATCTTGCTTCTGGAGCTGGAGTTGAAGACCAGAGGGCTTACATTTATATAATTGCATTCTGCTTAGAGCTAACTGTACCGACAGGTATAGAATTCAGATGGGGCAGACTGTTACTCTAACATAGTTGGAATTCACCACTTCTTTGCAAATGTAACTCATTTATGTCTATATGGCACTATAAGAATATGATATAGCATTAGGAATCCTTGTAGAATATATTACAAGGTGATTAGCATGATAAAGTTGGTGTCTGCAATTGTAACTTTTATATTAGTCTCTATACATATATAAGTAACTAATTATTAAAGAAAGTTTTGGCTGATAAATTTCAAAAATATACAACCTAAAATCCTCAGGTAGCAAAGGTCAAAAGATATGCTCTAAAGGCTCCACATAGCTTCATTTCATTCCTAATATCAGCTGTTGGCAATAATTGGCATTAGCATGATTGTTTGTGATAAAATACTGGTTTTATCCTTCCCATGTGCCCTCTTTAATACTTTCATCTTCCCAAGAATTTTCACAATGTATATTCAACCTAGCTTCAAAATTTATTTCACATTCAATGGCTATTGTGACATCAGAAGATAAAACTGATGAAGTTTCTTGACTTCAAAGTTTAATTAAAACTTCAAAGTAAAACAAGGTAATTTTACTATTGTTTATTATCATTAATAATAATACTAATACTACCTTACATCTGTTCTTGAGATGGATTAAAAGAAAAGGCTGAAAGTCATCCTTCTGATGGTCTTGAAGGCCAGGTCCTTTACACCTTTCTTTTTTGCAGTGGATGAATTGAACAAACTGCTGTTCCTTGACTAGCTTTATTGCTTATTCTCCTTTCCTGTTTCATCTGGAGATTACCTTAAGCTGTGTATGCACTTAGTGAAGACTCAATATTTCTGTATCTTCCGTAAATTTGTCCTTTTAAGCAAGACCTGTAAGCTTGTAGGCATCCATCCTTACCACTTTCCAGCCATTCACCTTTCATACATAATAGTATGAAGCATACTTAACATACATTAAAATATATGCAACTAAATAAAATGTTTACACCTTTCACATGAAAAGTAAAACCAAACCTTCAAATAATCTTGTATTGTACTGCAATTGAACAGCAAAAAAATTATTAATATGAGTACTCTTGATTTAAATGCAGTTTACATCTTTTGGTCTGATTACTTGGGTTGTAACCACACTAAAACATGCAAAATGGTTTATTGTCTCTTGTCTACACACTTACTGGAGACCTGACAGGTGATGACAGGTGAATTTCATGCCAGAATTATAAATTGCATAGACTGATAGCATAATCCTTGGAGAATCACCTAGTTTCTGTGGGCAGAGTACATACAGCTTTTTGTTATTTTTGTTTAGCTTTATTTATTGTATTTGGTTTTATTTGTGTTGTGGTTTTGTTTGTTACTGTTTACTTTTTTAAAATATATTTGTGATAAAATTGACAGGTCTTTTTGCTGGCTTATAATTAAAATGTATATAAGATCTTCTAAACCTTCCTTGATCATATTTTCTTTCCATTTCAGTGGTATTCTGGTTCTTGGAGAGTATCTTGACAGGTGTTACTGAAGGAGATGAAGAGTCCTACTTATTTTCATTTGGTGATTATCTTAGCTGACATATCCTGTCATCTCAGGCATGGTTAGGAGTCAAAGAAAACAGACCAAAAGGCACTCTTCTTCATTAGGCAAATCTTTGTCTGTGCCAAGATTAGAGCTTCTTAAACCATTGTATTAGGGACTTTGTCATAGAATGGATATACCAAGAAAAACACTCTACTGCAAGTTGAAGGGGAAGCAAAATTAAGATGTTACTTGAAAGTGTATAGATTTCAATCTTACAATGACAAATTATGTCAACCCCACATCTGCTATTATCATCTCAATTTGTTTATGAAAGACATCAAGCAGACTTAAAAATGTGGTTAAAACCCAAAAAAGAATCAGCTTTGACAAATCCATCATCATGCACAGTGTCTGATGAAATCAGTCAATCTGTCTGCTGCAGGATCTTAGGAGTTTTGTCAACAAATAGGAACACAAAGACAAATAGTACAATAAATAAAAATAAATACAAATTTTGACTTCAGGAGCTGTAGCTGTTATTATGAATTAAAGCAATTTTGTCTGATAGCACAAATATCTGTTTAAAGACAGAGAGTATAAACAACTATCTAAAAATGACAGAAGTCTTAAAATGAGATGGGGACACCACTGTCCAAAGCACTGTTTGTTAGAAGAAAATGTTTCTAAGTCTGATTGCAACCTGTTGCAACAGAACTTATGTGTGTGACACTGTTTTTAAATTAGGTTAAAAGCAACTTATTTGCTTCTTTTCATAATATCCATCTTTCATCATTTTCACTTTCCTACTGAAATTTAGGAGTTTTCTTAAATTGAAAAGGTTCTGATTGCCATGGTATATATTCATAAAACTCTTCAGTGAGAGTGGGATTAATTTTGCTTTCTTTTACATGTCTGAACTTGAACTTGTTGCCTAAACTAGACATACTAGATAAGGTAGGTCTATCTGTGAATCAATCAGGTTGGAAACTACCTCTGAGATGATTATGTCCAACCTATGACCTAACACCACCATGTCAATTAGACAATGGCACTAAGTGCCACATCCAGTCTTTCCCTAAACACCTCCAGGGACGATGACTTCACCATCTCCCTGGGCAACCCATTTCAATGTCTAATCACCACTTCTGTGAAGAAATTCTTCCTAATGTCCAATCTAAACCCCCCCTGGAGCAACTTAAGACTGAATCCTATTGTCCTATCACTACTTAGCTGGGAGAAGAGGCCAACTCCCACCAGGCTACAACCCCCTTTCAGGTAGTTGTAGAGAGTAATAAGGTCACCTCTGAGTCTTATCTTCTCCAGGCTAAACAACCCCAGCTCCCTCAGCTGCTCCTCATATGACATGCAGTCCGGACCCTTCAGAAACTTCTTTGTTCTTCTCTGGGCACACTTCAGCACTCCAATGTCCTTCCTGAATTGAGGAGCCCATAACAGGGGAAGAATCACTTCCCTAGTCCTGCTGACCACACTATTCTTGATACAGGCCAGGATGCCATTGGCCTTCTTGGCCACCTGGGCACACTACTTGCCCAGGTTCAGCCATTTGTTGCAACCCTCTGCAGAGCAAGAGGCTGTTGAGCACAATGAGGATGTTTCCCAGGGAGTGTCCACATAACACACTTCCAAATCTTAATGACTAATTTGAAAGCCCAGCTTTTCAAAAGAGGAGAGTTCTTTCTATACAGGCAGAATATACCTCCAACATCTGTACCACACATCACAGGAACATCGTGAAATCCAGGGGTATCCAGCCTGATCTCTGGATTAATTTACATAAAAGTAGAGATACCTGTAATTTTTTATTCACCACTAGCATTTTAACATGTTTTTTAAAATTATCAGAGGCTTTCTGGGTCAAAGATGCAGCTTCACAATCACATTTCCAAAGCAAAATGAGACATGACTCTTATGGTCTGTGTTTATTTCAATGCTGATTGTGTCCATGTGTTGACAGTGTGGCTTATCTCACTGTTATGATTTGATTGGTATTTCCACTGCCTGGTAAACAGTATAATAAAGGAATCATGAAGTCCTCAACATGCTGGTATTTTACAATATCTGTGTAAAGATAAAATGAGTTAACCCCTCTGCTGATGTCTTCCTACAGGGAAATAACTCAGTAGCAACACTCTGAGAGATCCCCAAAACGTGTGCCAGATCCCAAGTGGTAGAAAAAGTGTTAAGTTTCATATAAATTTTTAGCTTTATTTTCTGTATGATTGGGTCATGGACCCCGCCTGTTGCTGAAGAGTTAAGAGCAGAAACTTTGCTGTGAGGGTTAAAAAGGTGTTTCATGTTAATAGCCTTTCCATGAAGTGTACTACCATGCCTTACTGTGCAATGTCATTTCAGAGATTGCATCTTCACTGCGCAGGTATTATATTTCCATCAGCCTCACCTTCCCACTAACTAGAGGGCTCCAGAGGCCTCACCAGCCGTGCATTAAAGTTTGGGCTGCTGTTTTGTGTGCAGATTCTGGTCCTGGCATTGCTGAGCGGCATGATGTAAAAACCCTCGTCTACCATCCTTCTTTTTTTCCCTTTCTATACTGCCAGGAACTAGACTGTCTGCCATGGTGCAGCCATGTGTTCTGCAATCACCTTGTTTCTTTTCAAGGTTTTTCTTACAGCCTCGTGTAAGATGTAAGCATCTTGAATTGCTAGCTACATTGACACTTGGCTTCAGCTGAGATCAGCAATTTGCCTTCTAGCATCTTTGAAAGGGAATTTATGCCCCCAATGCTTCCCACCTTTAATTATAGGGGTTTTATTTTATTTTATTTTATTTTGTTGTATTTCTGTCTGCTGTGTAATCATTTAGCTTTCAATGACAATGCAAGATCATCATCTATATTCATGGAGCACTAAGTATACTTTCTCCCTTCCTTTTCCTGTGGCATGCTAATCATTTTCCATAAAACAGAAATGTGGCCAGAAATTCTAATTTGATGTCCCACATAGGTTCATTTCTTCTTCAAAGGAAAACTATGAATAAGCATGACATTTATATATGTCCAGAAATATAAAATAAATTATGAGATTAGGTACGGTATGTGTTTCCAAACCAATTAAAGAGATCTAAAGTCTTGTAGAAAACATAAAGAGATTAATACACCATACAGCCTGAAATCTAAGCTGTTAAGTGGTTACATTAGACCACACCATAATTTTGTCTGGTGACCAAATCTTTTCATTTCTAATGAACACATAACAGATATTTGCTGATGACATAGTAGAAATAGCCAGACTCTGGAGAGGACTTGGAGAAGAGGCAATTAGCCTGAGGGATGGGATGCATTTTTGCACTGAAGTGACTGTAGTGACTGTAGTGACTATAGACTGTGTGCTTGATTTGGCTATCCTTATCCACTGATCCTAAGAGCTCGGTGGAGATGGATATAGGCCCTGAACAGAGGGAAATGATGCCTTAATCATAGTTCCAGGGGCTGATCAAGGCACTGCTGACTAACCACCTTGCTTGTCATTATGCTGGAAAAAGTCTGCAACATGAAGTCATTCATCAGAAAAAGTATGCTGTAATATATATAAAATAAAGAGAGGTGGGGAGCCTTGAGAGGAATGTGAGAAGATTTATGAAAAGTTTTCAGGAGAAAAGGGACAACAGACTGAAAAATTTTGTAATTTCTTTTCTAGAACACCCATTTGTCTTAGTACATTTCATAAATAATCAAAAGGATTTTAGAAATGAGTGGTTCAGTGATAATCTGTTTAAGATCACTGCATGTTTTTAGAGTGTTCCACTTTCAGAAGACATGTTATTCACTAACAGGCTTAGATGACTAATGTGGAAGAGATTCTGAGAGCAATCTTATTAGTTCTATTGGGAATAACACCTGGTTTTATAACTTACTCTTACTGAAAGAAAACTGCAAAGTGTAAAGAATAATATCCGTGGAGAAACATCACTTGGATTCAACAGTAATAGTTCCAAGACAAATTGGTTTTTATAATAATTCTGAAGGTAAATCAAAGCAAAAGCAACCTATATGAGTCAATGTCCCTAACTTTAGGCATCCTTCTTATGTCTAAAAGAAGGTACCTGCAGCAGTACTTTATTCTCTGTATAACCAATAAACACAGGCTGACATGGGGAAATGCTCTCAATCTAAGTAAGACGTAGCCCTTGACAGATATCTTCTATACTTCATACACTGAATAAGAATCCCAAACTATGTAGTACTAAGAATCCCAATCTATGTAGTACTAAGTAAAACAGAATCATTAATTGCTCTCCAAGAAGTGAAGACAAACAAGCTATCATTGCTTTTACTTATTTTCCCCTAGAGTAAGTTGTCTTTAGCAGTACTATGGCATTTGACGTCTTCTTCAGTCATGTAGTGTTCCTTTGCCCCCAGTTACAACTTTTTGTGGTGATTGTATGTTTGTTTTTCCAGCTTGGACATCTGAAACAATTTTGAATTTTAGTGCAATTTACTGGTATATTGGATTTATGCTATGAGGTTCTGAAAATGAAATAATCCTGCAACCTTTCCTAAGTACTGTTCTGGAGAAAGCTGCTTGGAGCTGTTCAAAGCAGAATCAAACTTGAGCTAACAGCTAAGTTCAGGCATATAGAGATTGACTTCTCTTTCTATCCATCTGTCATCAGGAGTACAGCTAATAGTGTGTACCTTACTGCTACAGCTGTTTTTCTTCACATGAGTACACAGACAGAAATCCAGCTTTTAAATTAGCTGAAATAGCTCTCACCTGCTAAATTTAGAAGTGAAATCCTCTGTTATTTGTCTTTTCTTATGTAGTTTGAATTGATCCCTGTTCTTAAAGATAACAATTTTCTGACAATTTCAAGCATTTGTGACTACAGATTTAAAACAGAGCTCTGCTGCATATTTAAATTTCATTTTATTGTCTTTTGCTTGTGGCAAACCGCAGAATTTAATTTAATGGCAAAATAATCCAACAAGCTGTTTTGGGAATGGAACTGTCTTAGGATAGATATGATGTTGATGTCAATGTCCCTTAGATGGAATATTGAACAGCTGTCTAATCATAAAAGAAATAATTAAAGGAGTGCTCCACACACATGCTATTTGTTGATGGGATTGATTTAGGGCTTGTGAATCTCCTCAACACTTGTCCATGCACATACATCAAATCTAATGTGCATATGTGGATGAGGAGGTCTTCTGCAGTGCATTTTATCAATATGGATTGCTTAACCAGAGAAGAGCATATGTGTTGTTGGAGGAGAAAAGGAAATTAAGGAAGTATGCCATGTTCAACTCTATCCACTCTATCTTCCTTTGCTTTGAAGGCTTTAGGAATCTTCTTTCACCCGAGAAAAGTCCAGTATTCAGGAGTCCCTGCAATCTCCAGAATAGTAGAGTAGTAAACAATTCATTTACATGGCCAGTAAAAAATTCTTGCATGTCCTAGTAAAACGTGTTGCAATTTCTGTCCTTTTTACCTAGTAATTATGGAAAGTTTATATAATTGCTCTAACTGAAGCCTTAAAAGAAGTAAATTCATTTTGCTCTGCATTGTCCATTGACACTTATAAAATGCCGCATAAAAGCCTTTGTAGTTCAAATTTCTTCTACATTACATGTCTTAAAGGTCTTAGTAGATTTTTTGGTGTGCCATCCTAAACAGGGAATGGAATGAATATACTGTCAACTTAGAGATCAGCATATAACTATTCAGAAAAATTTGAACTTGCCTCTCAGGTATTAAGTTGTTAAAGTTATCAGCAAAATAATGCCATGGAGGAAACCCCTATTTTCAAAGCTGTTTAAGTGTTTGTTCATGCTCCGGTGACATAAGAAATCTGTTTAAAAGTAAACAACAAAATGCTAGAAGGCATGACTATTATTGGCATTAAACACACAACAAAATGAAATTTTGAATGCCTGTATTAAGATAAAATTATGCTAAACATTAATCTTATATACTTGCTTATACTGTATGTTATGTATACATGGATATATGTATTTCTTTGCTCAAACACAAAACCATATATACACATATTTTATTTCTTTGTTAGTGATGTTTTTGGGTTTGTTTGGGTTTTTTTTAAATAATTACTTCTACATACCCTCCATCTAAAATTCCTCCAGAATTAGCTTAATTGATGTCTGCAACAAATCAGTAAAATTTCTTTTTGCTAAATGCTTATATTTCATAGTGAACTTGAATCAGAAAATTAGATCATTTATGTTTCTAAGTAAGATTTAACACTTGTAAGGCCTTTAAACAATATTAGGAAAGTCAGGGTTAAATTCAAAGCACTCAGAAAGGACATTTTCTGATGTTGTAATTCTTATAAATAAGTAAATTCTCCTGTTGCATGGAGAACTCTTACAAGCATCAGTGACTACAGCATTAATTACCTTAACTCTGGTAGGCATTCAAACTCAAAGCTTTATTCCCTTGTCTGGGACTGTCAGGGAGAATGTTAGTGTCAGTTTGTTAAACGTTTCATTTAGGCCTGTCTCTGCCATCTTCTCTCTATCCAGATTTTTCTGTTCATAGTAATCTTTCTGAATTGGAAATAGGCCAGAAAAGACATTATTCATTACATTTTTTTAATGTACCAGTGGAACTGCAGTGCAAGGACAGATTGTTATTTCATATTAAATCAGTGAAGTGACCGAGATATTTTTTTTTCCTATATTGTCAATATGCAGGACCAAGCCTTAAATAAAGGGGAATAGTTTCTGAGGAAAGAATACTTAATAATATAGAAGAGATTGTCAATAAGGAGACAGGAATGGAGAAAATGATTAATTAAAGAACCTGATAGGAAGCTAGTGAAGTAAAGTTAGAAATAGAAGATGAAAAGCTGATAGATTTGATTTACATAATGAGAAAGACTGAACTCTGATGATGATGATGCAAAATACACAAGAGACAAAGGAAGGTTTAACAGGGAGAAATAAATATGTTAAGAGGCATTTTAAATGAAGATTTCCTGAAAATAAAGAATTCAACTCAGTAAATGTGATCTGAGAGACTGTGGTTTTATTTCTAAATAAGACGGCCAAGCACAGAATTCTTCTTTGAGATCAAGTGCCACCAATGGGCTCATATGCACAGTGCTTAGGGCAAGTGCACTTTATATCAGATTACTCTTAAGGATTTTTGGACAGGTTCAAAATGGAATTGCTTGACAAGCAAGGGTAATTAAGTCTGCATTGTTCAGCCTCACTCTATTATTTAACAAGATAGACTTCCTCAAAAGATGTAGAAAGAATATAAAACATGCTACAGGAAAAAAAATTGAAAACAAGGGGAAAAGAAAACAGAAGCTGTAAAATGAAAAGCCAAAGCAACAATAATACAGTTCAAAGGAAGCAGACGAAGGCTTTCAAAATTAGTTTAGAAGCACATTGGGAAGTTTGCTTCCATATGGTGAAACAATTCATATGTTTGCCTCTGTTCTGACATTTGAATGTAAACTGGTAAAGGACCAAGTGCAGTTTCAGCCACTTATGGGACTGGTATCTCTTCATGATATCTTACTTTCAGCTGACACAACCTTATTCTATTGTCTACCACCTCTTATCATACAGGCAGCTGAGGAAGAATGTGATATTCTGTTTTCTTCTGCACATCTGGTTCCCAAGCACTTAGTCCATTGGACTCTATAATCTATAATCATTAACTGACCAGATAAAAAGATACCTGAACATCAGCCCTTCTACAAATTAAGACCAGTGATAGCTAAAAAAAGCTACATGAAGCTGTGGCATGCTAACAAGGATGTGGTATGATATCCAGAAACAAACAAGCAATATATGCTTACTTTGAACACTAAAACCCTCCCCACTGAAACAAACAAACAGGCAATCAAAACAAATCATGTTATCTTTCTGACTTTCATTTGAATGATTTGGAAGTATAAAAATGACTCAGTAACAGCTTATTTTTATATTTACCTAAATCACTTTATGGCCATTTGTTAGGCTTTCAACACCTTGCTCAAGTGCTGGAAGCATCTGATGAGGGCACTGAACTCTTTATCATTGGGTAAGATTGTTGCAAATCTTCACGTTATGAAACTGTGGAGTAAGAAAAGAATAAGTGAGTTGCATAAGAAGCAGCTACACTCTAGCTCACTGCTGTCACTATTTTAGATATGCAGGCTGCTGCGTCTCCTGAAGGCAAAGCTACTATCTCCTCTTCCTTTGCTGCTGTAGTTAGATACCCAAAAGAAGCAGATGGGTCAATATAGTTCCATCTGCTTTTTTCTGTCATAAACTGAAAAAGATGTTTGGATTTTGGTAAAAAACTCATAACATTAAGTCAAGAGGTAAGGAAAACTAGAAAAAATTTCATTTGGTTTTTGCAATTCATCTGGTCTCTTTAAGAAGTTCTCTGTGTACCTTTAAATGTACTCTGTGTACCTCTAAATGTATTGAGAACTTTTAATTAGTTAACCAAAGTTTTGAGTTTATTAAACACACTTGGTATGACATTAGTTGCTACTTATAGCTGTTATGTTTTGAAGTTGCAGCAGTGATATCATATGTTTTATTCCCACAAAACCCTCACAAATATTGTGCCTTAAATATTTGTGTAAATTTGAGAAAAAGACATAAACATTATGAAAGTTTAAAATTAAGAAAGGCAACAAGTAAACTGCATATTTTTTCTCTTCTCTAAAGAACTGGATGTGGAAAAAATATTTGGTCATTTTGCACAGATATTAAAAATTAAGTATCACATACTATTACAGTATTTTGGCACTTTTTACTTTTCAAGCAACACATTTAAAAGTGCTGAATCCTTAGTGAGATCTCCTTGAAGGACTTAGACTTTAGTTCAAGAATTTATGCAAAAGCATCATGCAAAACATGGCCCTGAGTTAGCCCTTCTAATCCTTAATGGTAGAGGAGAGAACTAAGCAGGTAAATTAGTATTAGAACAAATCCACAAAATTGTCAGGTTGAACAGGAACTATTTTCAGTGAAACTAAGTTGGAAGTTCCAACTCTCAGCTAGGACAGCTGCCCCAAACTGACCAAAGGGATATTCCATGTCATATTACACCACCCTCTATATAAAAACTGAGGGGAAAGCTGTCTAGGGTCCATTGCTCAGGAACTGGCTGGGCACTGGTCAGCAGGTGGTAAACTATTGCACTGTGCATCACTTGTTTATATATCACATCCAACCCTTATTCTATACTGTTCACATCATATACTTTTCAATATACCCCAAATCACCACCATCTTTCCTGTCTTCTGATATATACACACAGATATTATTCCCTTGGCCTATGGGCCATCCCTTTAAAATGTTGACTTCGTTTAGTTCGTGACTCTGGGTCATTCAAGTCAGGAGAGATGGTGTGTGGTATTGAATTGTTGTATGCTGAAGCCAGTTCTCATTCCATCACCAGTGTCCTTGTCCAGTTCTATCATTGCTATAGTTGTCCTATGCCCTATACCTAATGGTAATACAATAAAAAATCACCCAGATTAATAAAGAACATATTTTGATAAAACCGTTTTAAAATGCTTGGCTAACTCAGTTCGTAGAGCATGGGACTTTTAATCTCAGGCTCATGGGTTCATGCCCCACGTTGGGTGGTAAAAAGGGCTGTTGTGGTTCAATCTATCAGGCAGCTAAACACCACACAGCCATTTACTCCCTCTGCCCCTCTGCCAGTGGGAGGGGGGAGAAGATTGGGGAAAAAAAATGAATTCTGGTTGAGGTAAAGATGGTTTAGTAGAACGTAAAACAAAGGTTAAATTATAAAAATAGTAACAATAATCATGACAATAGTAATTGTCATTGTTAAATTATAATATACAAAACAAGGGATATACAATGCAGTTTCTCACTACGTGCCAGCTGATGCCCAGACAGTTCACAACGAGCAGCCCCCAGACAGCTCTCCCACTAGTTATGTACTAAGCATGACTCCATATGTTATGGAATATCCCTTTGGTCAGTTGGGGTCAATTGGCCTGTCTGTGTCTCCTCACAACCTCTTGTGCTCCCAAGCCTTCTTGCTGGTAGAGCAGTATGAAAAGCTGAAGAGTCCTTGACCACTGCTTGGCAACAACAATAACATCAGTGTGTTACCAACATTACTCTCAACCTAAATGCAAAACATGGCACTGTACTAGCTGCTGGAAAGAAAGTTAGCTCTATCCCAGTTCGATAAGGGCAAAAGTAAAAAAAAAAAGTCACATACTTTTTTCACACAGTGCAAATAAAGGAGGTCAAACTGACTCCATGAAAGCCAGCTTTGGAAATAGATAAAAGCTTTAACACAGCAGTATGACTGGAAGAATGCAAGGCTGGAACACGAGAGCCAGTTCAGGTGTACATTTATACTCAGACTCCTTTTCCTTATGTATTTGCATCTGAGCCCTATTTATATTCTTGCAAAGATCAAGTACCCCAAAAACCTTGTTATAAGCAGCCATAATTCTCTTATTCTTCCCTGCCAAAAAAGCCCCAAAACTCAATCCAAAAGTCAGGACGCTAGACTCAGAGGCAGACTACATGAAATGAAAGGGACCCCCATACACATGCAAATCCTTGTCCTGCTTGAGTCAAACAAAATGTCGTGACTCATTTTAGTGAAATAAAAGGTGTATCCAAGGATTGCTCTCACAGGTGGGTATACTGTCTCTGAAATCCCTAAGAAGCTAGCAAATACAGCTTAAACCATCTGAAGAAGCTTTGCTCACTTAGCACAAATGAGTCTAGTAAGAAAACTGGTGTTTGTAGCACACTTGCTTGTGTGAGAAGAAAGCTGTTAAACTGAACTGGATAACAAGAATGTCTCTTTCTTCGCAGAATACCTATTTTAGAATTTGATGTTTTCACTCTTTTCTAATTACGAAATCTACTTTGGATTAAGCACACTCAGTTCAATGTGATTCAGGTAGAGAATTTAAAGATCCTTAGTAATTTTAATTTTTTTAATTGCTCTTATTACAGCAGCTTAGACCTTTGCCTTTTAAAGGTGTTTCAAGTAAGATCACAACTAAGTTGTACCAAATGTCATGGAACAGCTGGTATCCTTATTTCGTAGAGGACTGGCAATATGGATCATCATAGATATGGGAAATGCCATTCTCCCATTAAAAAAGCTCTTGATGACACATCATTCAAGATTTTATAATGCCAAACCCCAGCATTACTTTTGAATAATCAAGATTTAATTGATCTACCACTTTTTTCTTTTCATGTGTTGCATCATGCCATTGTTCTTAAGATAAAGAACCCTCTGCTGTATATTGTAGATAACTTTTTTTAAAATCACGGAAATTACATATGTCCTGAATCATACTGAAAAAAATACCTTTTTAAATGGATGACTGAGATAACTGCAAATTTGCAAGGGCCTGCACAGGAGGCCCTTGATAGACAAAGAATAATTTTTAAGTGTGATTATACCAGGTCTTTGCAGCATTTTTACACGCTCACAAATCTCAATAAGTCTTCCTTCCAGCATAAATTCTCCATGTTTAGTATGATTTCATATTTAATCTTACTGACCTTCTTCCTTTCCTCCCTTCCTTCCATGGAATGTTATGAAACAAAAATCAAAACCAAAACAAAACCCCCAAAAAACCCAAACAAGCCCGCTGCAAATTCTGCTTTAAAAAATTAGGCTTTAAAAGTGTCACTACCACTACTAAATGCAATATCAATAGAAATGTTTTCTTCATATTTATGGATATTCTTCATATGCTAAAATGAGGTTTCCATTTTCAGTTTACATATAAATTTCATGAGTGTTTTGGATTGGTTTGACATAATGTTTCATAACTTCATACTTTAAAGGTTGCTACAATATTTTAGTATTGACATCAAAGGTATTTCAGACTTATGGGTTGGCATTTTGAGGGACACTATTCTACACCTTTTTAGACAGGTAATTGTAGCTGTACATGGTAAGAAAACTGAGTTTTCTGAAAGGGAAAAGAAAAAACGGAAGAAAATCTTTCTGATCTTCCATCGACTCTTTAAACTAAGTTTATAACTTCCTTGCAGACCATCACATATAGAACCATCTGTGTCAATTTTTATAGATTCTTCTGATAGTCTGTGTAATTGTTGAACCACACCTTGTACCTTGTTCCCACTCAGATTTTGTCAGGACTTAAATCACCAGTGGGACAGGTTCTTTTTATTATCTTGAAAGATCTGGATCATAAATCATGTGGCAGTCAAAGGAAGCACAACAATTCTATGGTCTAGAGTATAAAGCAATTGCAACACACAAAAATTTATTATCATATTTAAAGAGAAATAGTGCAACTCAGTCTGGTTTGGGCAGCTTTTTTATAACATCTTTATTTTCTTTTGTCAAATTGTAAATATCATCATCTTGCAAAGAACTGCCATGAAAGTATTTCAAGGTAGTTTGACACAATGAGTGCTTGTAACATCATGGGGAAAAAAGTGTGCAAAGGTAATTCAAGGTGAAAAAACATTGAAAAAAAATTATATTGCATTTGCTAAATTTCAAAGTTACAGCTACTGCCTAGAAACCAAGCAGTAAAGACTAGATAACAGCCTTAATTTTCCATGTAAAATAGTTTATGAAATAACTTTTCATCATGTTTCTAGTACTTGCTCTTCTGCTGCTGTTAGTGCATTCTGCACTGAACTGGTGGAGTGTAGTACACCGACTTATGGGACTTATAGGGAAGTCTGTTAGAGCAGATACACACCTGCAGTCCATGGAGGACCCCATGCTGGAGCAGGTGCCTGGCACTGTCTGTGGACCCAGGGAGAGAGGAGCCCGCATTGGAGCAGGTTTGTTGGCAGGACTTATGACCCTGTGAGGGACCCACGATGGAACAGAATGTTCTGGAAGGACTGCACCCCCTGGAAAGGACCCACACTAGAGAAGCTGGTAAAGGACTTTCTCCCATGGGTGGGACCCCATGCTGGAGCAGGGGAGGAGTGTGAGGAGGAAGGAGTGGCACAGACAATGTGTGACGAACTGAGCCCATACCCCAACCTCCATTCCCATGTGCCGCTTGGGGGAAGAAGTAGAGAAATCAGGAGAGAAGTTGAGGCTATGTAGAAACATAGGGGAAAAAATGTTTTTAAGATTTGTTGTAATTTCTGATTATCCTACTCTGATTTGTTTAGTAATGGGTTAAATTAATTTTTAGCCACATGGAATCTTAGTGTAGCACACATGGCATAGTTCACCTTACCTCTTCATATAAACTTATACCTTGTTAAACAAATCTGTCTTTGCAAACCTGTCTTTGCAACACTGCTGAGGAACTTAAATAAACTTTTTGCATTTCTCTATGATGGGAAGCAGCATGGAATATTTCAAAGCTCTAGCAGCATGGAATATTTCAAAGTAAGTTTTGGGGTTTTTTTTCCTTTTGAAGTGGTTTTATACCTCAGTTGAAAAAAAGAGTTACAAATTGTATAATAATAAAATCTCCGTAGTCTTGCAACTATAAGTAATTACTGGAATAATACAATTATCCTGGAAAAAGAAGTACAGGAAAATCAAATTAAAATGTTAACATATATAAAAAATGTACTGTGTTTTTCTAAAGATTTTTTCATCTTGTTTATTTTCCAATAGCAGAATAATTGTTAAAGTTTGGATTTTCAGCAATTATTTTTACATAATAATATTTCTTTGCCAGATGAATCATAATATTTAACTTTTTCTATTTTTGGCATAAATGCAATAGCAAAGCCTTCTAGCACTTCAGGGTTTTTTTAACCCAAAACCTTAATTGTGCCTCCATGGTTCATTGGGTAATTTAGGTCACCAATCCATTCAGATTAATATTTCCATTCTGTTCCTGAATATTAGAAAAATCAAAGAGATCCTCATTCCCCTATTCATGTTATAATAATTTTACTGATCAAGACAATTAGAAAAGAATCTTCTTTTAATCATGTTTATTTAGGCTTATTCTACAAATTTAGCTGTCACAGGTAGCAATCAACCATTTGGGAGATTACAGCAATCTTTATTAGATTTAATTTCTATAAGGATATACTTTCTTCAAAATATTTCTTTTTCACACTCTCAGTAAGTGACTAAAAGGCAGTCATCTTGAGTTTTGAAATCATTAAAGGTAAAATAGTATTTTCTCATCCAGTATGTGCATATATGACTAATAGTGTAAACACTGCCTCTGACTAGTTTGGAACAAAGTTTATATGTGAACTGCATTAATGTTAAATGTGTTGCACAAAAGTGAAACATGAAAGTATGAAGGATATAAACTACCAGTCAGCCTCAGTTGTAGTTGGCCACGGAACAAACTGTTCCATTATGGTAGGACAGAACTGTCCAATTCATACCATAAACCAGAGAACTGGTTGTAACTTAATCACTCTAGATCTTCCTATGTAATTTTTCTATTATTTGTCAATAGAAATGGTGTTCCTAAATTATGAAAATTTTGAAAATTTCACTCTTAAAAATCATCTCACTGAAGAGCCTACTTTTAAATTTCTTTTTGTAACCTAATAAAGACTTTCAATTGAGTAACTTGATTATGAATAACATAAAAAAAATCTGTCATTTTGATCCAAAAACTATGACTATATTTAAGTCTGTGTGATGTTCCCTTTGATTGTAAAATCTCAAAGATTATAGGCCCAGAGTGGCCAAGCATGGATGTTCTTTACCTCTCCTTTCCTGTGCAGTGAACAGTAGCATTGTCACAAAATTCCTTTTCTTCTCTTATCATGGCAGAACTGGATAAATATAGCTGATCAAAATTAGATAACAAATTACCATTTTTTGAAAAAATAACTCAAAAATATTGTTTAAGGAGAGTCTGATGATGGTTGGTCTCAGCAATGGTGAGAAGGCGGCTTAAAACCACTCTCTGTATTATTCCTATTTTTAGAGATTTATTGATTGCATATTATATTCAGAAAGTCCATACACAGATTTTTACATCTCTCAAGATATACTTTGAATCTTATCAATAATAAGGTATCTATCCTTGATATAAAGTATGAATCTGATTGTAATACATTTCCCTTAAAAACGTGGCATGCGAGTCTATTTACTTAAGGTAGAGTGCTAGAAGACCTAGAAAACTGGAATAGAGATTAATTTTTTGCATTAGCAAACAATGTGTTTGTTATTATTATTATTTCCAAAGACAAGATCTCCAGAGGACATAAAGCCAGCCACAATGGAATATGTTTTGAGTATAATAGAAAATGTGGATCTAAAGTATTTCGTTGTTTGCTTTTCTTTTTTTCCTGAATGATGCCTCAGATGGCAAATTGGCATTAATATTTTCTGACTTAACACTACTTCTACTTCCTGATTTTAAACATCTGATGCAAGTTTATTTTCATTTCATTTAGTAGCCCCAGGACAAACAGAAATCTTGCTGCTGCTTATAAAGAGAGAAAGAGAAAAGAACCTGTCCAACAGACTAATGTTAATATGCTATGAAATCCACAGACACTCTTGTTCCCTGAGGAATAGGTGTGGTGTTAGTATCATGTTACTGAAATCCTTTTTCTTGAATAAAATTGACAGATATGATTTGAGCATTACAAGACATTGGGAATAGATTGAGGCAATATTAGACGCTGACTTTCAGAATGATGAAACACTAGAATGGCCTTTTTTGGGTAGGTCTGAGCACTGCAGTAAAAATAAATGAATAAAAGACAAGCATTGTTCTCAATGAAAAAATAATTTTCTTTCAGAATTTGTCTCCTACCTGCTATTAGTTTGCTTCATAGAATTTCCATGTAACTCCTCTGGAAGACTGTTTTGCTTTGGCTGTAATTAATACAGATTTTGTTCTCTAAGTTCAATCCTCATTAGTCTTGAGTAAAATCACCTTGTGACTCCACTCCTGAGAGAAAAAAACACCTCCAAGTCTTGAGTAAAACCTGACCCTACAAATTTTTCCGTCATTTTGGAATCAGTGTTCCACCTAGGCTTTATTTTTCAGTAATTGCCATTTATTTACTCTTTAAATTTATAGGGAAAATTGAATTCCAAGTCTCAGAAACGGAAGGCTTTGGTAGTTCAGCATAGTATGTCAATCCTTTGCAGTTTTAATAAAACTGCCATATTTTTTAGCTCCATATATATGTACGGCTGTAGAACTATTCTCACTGTCTCTTAAAAGAAATCCATCTAAAAATTGTTCTTTCATGCCTGTGGGGAAAAAGAAAAATATTTTCATGACACTAGAAATCCAATTTTTTTCAGTATTTGTCTTCAGTTTTATCTAATTCACATTTATTTTATAAAAAGTTTGCAAGTTCTGTACAATGATGCTAAGACATCCACTGACCAGTGCAATGTCAGTCAGACCACTATCAGTCAATGTCAGCAGCAAATACTTCATGTAAAAATCAAACATCAGCCCATTATTGTGAAGGTCATCACACTGCACAGAGTTATAACCACCCAGTAGTTGTGTTCATATATCAGCCCAAGGTAAAGCTATTTGGGAGAAAAGTATCCTTCTCATTCTGCCACTGATGCACCCATCCCTGCCAGAGGCACACTGACAACAGAGAAGCCATGTCTCCTACACTCAGCACCAGTCCATCAACCCTCATTCAGTGCTTTCAGACTAGTCTATTTGACATCTGGGCCTTCTTTATGTTTTCTGTTTCTAGAGAGTTAAATTCCCTTCTTGTGCAAAAAGAATGATGATCTTTTTAAGGGCCACCCACTTTATTGTGGCAGTAATGACACCCTGGGTCCTAGGTAACCCATTCAGTCCTCACTGTGGGGTTACTGAGAGGATCCTCTGCTAGGAGTGTTAAGTTTAATTTGGAGGGGAGAATGGAACAGCAGTGTCCCTTATTTGAAAAGAGAAGAACTGAATGCTCTGGGGAAGACATCTTCTGTAGACCAAAAGACTAGAACTCAAAGCATTTGTCACACCAGTTTTGGCTTGGTATGCACCCAGACTTGATATTTACCTTAGTACCTAACACAGGCATAGACACAGGGCAATAAACACAGGGGGTTTGATCTGGTTTGGTTTTGTTCTAACAGAGTTCCCAGCACATCTAGTCACAAAAAGATGCAGCAGCTGCACATGGCATGGGATGGGAAATGCTAAAATGATCTTTGTAAATGTGCAAGAAGGTTTTCTCAGGATTCTGCCTAGATCTGCCAAAGGAGAGTTGATTGTAATATTTGTAGAACTTGCAAAAGGCATCCAGAATGGACACAGGATAGAAGTCTAGTGAATTCCAAGGAAACTCTTTAACTTCTGAGAACAGTCTTTTCTGAATCTATATGGAATTCAGCAATCAGTCTTCTGAGACATTTGATATTTTCATCAAATCACTTTACCACCTTTTTAATAGCAGACTTGGTGAAAAAAGGGTGCTTCAGCTAGTCAGTGAATAGAATATGGTGTCTACAATTTCTTAGAAATTTAATACTTCGAAAGATGGGACAGATCACTGTTAGAAACTGAGATTACAGACTCTAATCCTCTCCTGGATTTAAATTGCAGATTCTTTCTTCAGTTTTAAAAGGGTGGGGGTTTGGGTTTTTTGTTTGTTTGTTTGTTTGGTGGTGGGGTTTTTTTTCAGTGTTTTGTATTTTTTTCTGTTTGCTTGTTGGTTTGTTTTGCCCAAAATGGTAGTTCTCTATACCTTTACATAACAATTGATTTTATATGGCTGGAGTTGAGATACTAATTCAGAAGCTGGAAGAGAGGAAGGAAAAGGAGCAGAACTTGAGAGTCCTGCTTTCAAAGTAAATGGTTCACTTACTGGGCTATAAAGTTAATGAGTCTTCAATTCAACTGTTCAATCAAAGTAACTGAAAGAGTACAGAGAATGCCTCCAGGTAGGTAGTTAGGACATGCACATGCCACATGCAGTAGGGAATGAAGGGAAAACTGAACCTAGGCCCCACATATGAGTATCTTATTGTGTAAAACCTGTACAGCATTAGCCCCATTGTAAGTGAAATTGCTTGTACCTGTTATTGGCATTGCATTAAGCATTTTTTAAATTACTGTATGAAAAGAGTGAAAGAGCATCTATTTAGGCCTGTGATGTGGTGAATTCAATACTATTATCCTGCACATGATGAGAATTGGAACCCTAGAGAGTTCTTGTCATTCTTCAGAGGCTTGAATATCTAACAGGTTTCAAGAATACGATGTTCCAGGACAGCAGAATAACACAAATGCTACTTAAATAATTTGTTGCATCTCAGCAAAAACCACTGTACTTGGTATTTATTAACTGTTGCAGTAACTGGCATTGGAAGGGAAACTATTAATTACTGAAATTTAATATCACTTTAAGATCCCACAAAAAATAGGAGATTAGATATTCGATTTTTACATAATAGAAAGTCCTGTGAGCAGCAAATACTATTTAAATGACAGAAGAAATTGTATTATCAAGATGAAATAGAAAATTAAATGATAACTGTTTCTCTCAATTATACTTCATAAACAGTTGCAGCAGACTTAGTTTTGAGGTAAGACAATGTTTGATTTATGTTACAGAAGTTGTAATAGATTCCAGGATAAACTTAGCATAAAGTATTTTCTAAGAGGAGAAATAAAAAGGGAAGGCATTTGTGACCTGGACATGAATGTGCTTGTACAAAGAAAACTGCTATTACAGTCTGCTTTAAATTAGTTGTGTGACCTAAGCTAGACCAGAGTTTCACATCTAAATATATATTTTTAGAAAAGATAACTTCAGTATTATTACTTTTCACAGCAGGAAATCAGCATTTCCTATATGTTTTTTGCTAATGCAAGTTCCTTAGAGTTTCTTCTATTTTTGAAGACAAATCCTTCAGATGAAACCTCTTGCTCTTTTCCCTCTCAAACCATAGGGCTACTGTTTAGGTGCTTCGAGAAGCTGCTCTAATTATTGTCTACAAGTGTACCATTAGCCTGGGAACAGCTAACTGTCTTTAATTGTTGGAAGCAGCTGGGTAATTAATGCTATCCAATTAGTGTAAACACTTTGCAATCTCTCTGAATGCTCCTGCGACCCTCTTGGGTAACATAATTTACGATTTGAAAACAGGACTAGAGAAGAAGTTGTGAAATCTACTATTAAAAGCAGAAAAATTAATTTCTAGCTGCAAGAAATTTTTACATCCTTTATCATATTCACTCCCAGTGCTTATTATTATGATTAGGTATACAGTTGTAGTTATCATCCATTTTGTCATGTTTGTACATTCCTGAGAACAAGTAGCTTATGTCCAAAGATGCCTAGAATATAAGAATTCAGTGATTAGTCCATAAATCTGTTTGCCTGTCTGCAGCAAACCTCTGTGGAGACATCTCCAGAAAATATACAGGTAGTTCAGGCTGCAGCAGGCAAGACAACCATATGAAGAAGGAATGGCATGGGGAAGACTTGAGGGAAATGTGTTATGGCTTTTTTTCTGCCCTAACTATGAAGGAAAGGAAATAATGACAAAACAACAGTGTCCATAAAGTTAGAGTTTAGTTTGTAGAATAGATTTCTACCTATGTTCTTATAAATTTTCCAGCTGATTCCTTAGGGTTGTCTGCACTGGATAACACAATAACAGAGGGAAGTTACCTAAGTTTTTTGAGAATTATGTAAGATAGTAACTACTGTCTAGATACAATAGTAGGTCAGGCTGTGATAACCTGAGAAACAGCACAAACTAGTCTGCTTCTTTCTTAAGACTAGTTCATCCAAAACTAAATAAGTTTTAGTTGAAATACTCTGCAGTCTGAACTCTGTGCATGGTTGGACCACACAATTATGTGAACTGGAAATCAGAAAAACATAGTTCTTTCCTGTACATGTCTTATGCTCCAAAAACATAAGGAAATAACTGACTGTTTCACTAAGTCTCGGTTTAGCACTAGCTAAGGATAACAATTTGTACATTTGCAAATATCTGAAAACTGTTCAGTTATTATGGGACTGTCTATATCTAGTTAAATACCGATATGCTTCTTTGTATATGTTCAATGGAATGAGGTACACAGATGACTACACTAGCAGGGGAGGATGAAAGGGATTTAAAAAGTGTTGTTGAAATAAGATTGTGGATTTTTTGGGTTTACATATTAGAATGAAAATTAATTAAATTCATGAAAACTCACTAGAAAGAAAATCAGGAAGCAAAACAAACTTCCATAATCAATAACTGGCTAAACTATTAGTGACTCGTAGAACAATCTGTTCTTATTCAGTGGGAAACTTTGATCGAAGAGGAAACTCTTCCTAAAAGACAAGACAGAAATTTTTGGAGCACCACAAGTTTTAAAAAGCTGAGAAATGTAAACAGGATGTTGGTGACCTTCAGTTTGGTTGGTTGGGTTTCTAAATATATTCCTATGAAATTTCAGTCATCTGCATAACACATACTTGAGGCTAAAATATCTGTGAATTGTGTCAAGTTTATTTCTAAAACTGTTTGCTACTTTTTCTGTAGCCTGACAGTATTGCCCATTAGCTTACTTGTTTTTCCTTTCTTTCAACTACCTTAACTTGTAAACCCATTATTAGGTGAAAGTCTTAAAATCTAAATGCATAAAATTTTCAGAGCTAAACATAAAAACTGCATTAATTTTTCAGGAATGTTCTACCTCAGAAATCATCCACTCAGTTTGGGGAAAAAAGTCATTATTACATGTAATTTAAGTATTGAAGAAAAAAATTAAAACTAAGGAAACGATAAATGGTGTCATTCTGAAATAACAAAGCAGCTAAAGTGGCAGAAAGTGCTTTAACAGTGTAAATAGGTCTACTCAGAAAGAGACAGATATAAAGTAGTTGTTTACAAAGCTGTAAATTTTACTATGTTGTAGTTTTCAACAATGTGACCAGGTAAGATTTATGAGCAATCCTAATTTCATAGAGTAATGAAAATTTTCTGTAATGATATCCTAAGCCAACATTAAGAATAAAGTTATGAAATCCAACTAACTGTAAGAAAAATTCTCAAGGGAATTGGAAGGTGAAGGGTGCAAACTGCAAGAGCCCCTGAAAACAATAAAAAAAGGCTGAAGGAGACCCACTTTAATGCACACAAATAAGGAAGTTCCATGTGGAGAAATATCTATCACCTTTTCTGAGAAATCAGCATGGCTGGGTGTTTCTGTGTAATGACCATACAATGATGAACACACTATGGGATAAAATCAGAGGAAATCACAGTTGCCTGTGTGAAGCTGCAGGCATATAATCTCATTAGGATCACAGATATGGTGAGATAGTTCATCATGCTACTGAAGTGCTGTGATGAATGGAAACAGAGTGGGACGGCAAGGACAGTGATTGTACTTTTTGTGGTACAGCATTGGAAACGCAAGGAGCTCTGTGTGGAGATAGGTCATGAGCCAGGTGAGACTTTATGGATCAAGATTAACAGGGAGACCAATATGGGTGAAGTTGCAAAGGGTGACTATTGCAGGCTGCTTGATCTGGAAGAAGTAGATGAGGCCTTTGTCAGACAACAGGGGCTTTAATCAATCTGGTGTCTGCTGGAAGAGCACAAGCAATCTAGGAAGTTTCTGGAAGGTATTGGAGGAAACTTCCTGGTACATGTGATGCAGGAGCCAGCAAAGGGAGGAGCTCTGCTGAAACTGATTAATTCATACCTACAAGGAAGAACTGGTTGGAGAGTTGAAAGTCAGGGGCAACCTTACTGGTAATTGCCATCTATGGTGGAGTTCAGGATTCTGAAGCAGGAGGACAAGGAAAATAATAGGATCCCAGCCTCAGACTTGAGCAGTAGGTATGATACAGTTCAGAGTGACCTCAACAGGCTGGTAAAATAGGTGGAAATGCCATGAAGTTCAACAAAGGCAAATGTAAAGACCTGAACCTGAGAAGAATTAGTTCTGTGACCTAGTACAGACTGGAGACTGTTTAGAAAGAAGTTTTGAAGGACCTGGATGTACTGGTGGACACCAAGCTGAACAGACTTACCTTGGAGCTGCATTAGGCAGTCAGTCGAGGGATATAAACCTTCTCTACTCAGCACTGTTGATAGACATCCATTTCTGAGCTACCTGATACAAGGTAGGCATGGAGATATTGGAGAAAGTCCAAAAAAAGACAATGGAACACCTGTCAAACAAGGAGAGGCTGAGGGAACTGGAACTGTTAGAGCTGGAGAAGAAAAGGCTCTGTAGAGAGCTTATCAAAGTGTGTAAACTTTTGATGGGTGGAATAAAGATGAAGCCTACTCTTCTCAGTAGTATCCAGTAACAGGAGGAGAGGAAATGGGCACAAATATAAATTCCACCTCAAAATAAAAAGCCCTTCTTTTCTGTGAGAATATTTGAAAACTGGAATAGATTTCACAGAGAGGTTATGGAGTTTCTATTCTTAGAAATATTCAAATCCCAACTAGATATGGCCCAGAGAAACCTGCTCTAGGTGACCTTGCTTTGAGCAGGGGGTTTGAACCAGATGACTTCCAGAGATCCTTTTGGACGTCAACTGTTCTGTGTTTGAAAACAATATGTTATTTTAGCAGAAATAAAATATGTAAGTTGCTAAGGCTCATATTGATTTTGAACTGTCCTTTAAGAAGGACAAATATCTTTAACCACTATGAATCACAGAACGTTAAATGAATTACTACTTTGTGTTTAGGTTTTTGGTGTTTGTGGACTTTCTTCTTGATTGTTTGATTTCATTTGGTTTAAATCTATAATGTCAGACAAAGAAACGATATGCTGATTAAGTCTAGATACTTTACAGGGAAGCGGGGAGGGGGAAGGGAGAAAAAAATCCCCTACACAAGCAGTGTTATCAAATGTGTCTTGTCTTAGTAGCAATACATATTTACTTATGCACTCAATTATTCAATTTGGAGACCAAGAAATTATAAATAATCCTTAAACTTTTATTTCTTTGTGGTAATTTCTCTTGTAAATCTAATTGAAATATTTAAAAAGGTATCTGAATAAGCAAGATAGTTTAAGATAAGCCTGTATAAAATAAAATGTGGATAATTCCATTCCTTTATGATATACTTAGTCTGTGACCTTTCATATGTAGCTGAAAGCATTACAGAATTATAGGATTGAAACAGATGCCTTCATATTCTCTTACTACATGATTTGCCAGTCAGTTAAAAAACTGATTTGAAAAATTATATCCTACTTTTGAGACAGATTTTTCTTTCAATCTGATTAATGTTGAAGTTGTCCATTTGATAGGTGATCCAAAAATCAGTATCTCAGTCACAAACAGATAGCAATTCCCTCTTGTATCCAATTAATTGTTGCCGTTGTCCTTTGGGTCAGATAAATGATAGCAGAATGCTAATCTACGTTTAGTAGCACAAACCTTGGTGGCTATCTCAAGCCAGATTTCTAGTTTTATACTTAGGCAATTGACAGATAGTCCCTTTAAAGAGTTCTGATCCTATTTTTATTCCTGTATACCAAAAATATGCGTCATTACATGAAAGTTCAAATCATCAGAACATGAGTTAGAAAATCATCTATCTGTCTCTCTGTATATTGCAGATATTTTCATTAATCCTGGTACCATTCAGCCTATTTGTCTTGTCAGCAGCTACCAAGACCATATTAGAGAGAATTTCACCTTAGAACACACAACTGGTGTTTCATCTGTGATTTGTTTTGCTTGAGAATTACAGTGCTATTGAACACCTAGCTGCAAATCAGTGGCCGTGCAAACTTCTGTAATGCTGGTAAAAGTCAAATGCAGAAAATATTTCTAATTTGGCTGCCAAGCTAGATTTCAAACATACACTTTACTTTTGGTCCATTAAAGTCAGCAGAATAAAATTGCATCTGTGAATAGAACAAATGGAAGTCTATTGCTTATCGATGATTTAGAGTATGTACGTATTTTTATTGTTATTGTTGTTGTTCCTTTGAAGTGTCTCTATCTTTAAATGTCACTCAGTTACTGAATTTTGTAAGTGGTGTCCCAGCTGGCTGGGAATTTACTATGTACTTAACTCATGTGGTTTTGTACCTGAGAAGACAAATTGAATCCCAGCCAGAGCATTGTGATTTTTATTAGAGAGGTGCACTTAAAGGACTGTTAGTACCAACAATTTGCAGGAGATCTGGTAAAAAAATCCTCTCTTGCTCTTATTTTAGAAGTTTTAATCTATTACAGATGTAATTTTTTCATGCTATGCTTTCACATCCTTCACCTGTTCCCAGTTCCTCTGATGACTTAATTATTTGGATCCTTGTTCAGTTTACAATCCAAAATAGCACTTTTTGAAGTTCACCTTCAAAAAAGTATAAATCTTTCTTGCTTTGATTAATAGAAGGATAGGAAAAGTTTCTGTGTGCTCTCAGTTCTCTCCTCCCATGTAGTGTACAATTAAAAAATGAAGATTAAACCAAAAATTTCAATACATTTTTAAACCTACACTCTTTGTATATTCTTTCCAACTTAAATCTCAAACAAGAAGTGGTGAAAGAAAGATTAATGCTTTTTGTCCCTGAAAGCATTCAAATCCTCATCTTTTAAATTAGCACTGAACTGCCAGCTCATAGGACTCATGCTTGAGAATTCTACTCTCCACTGATCCTGGCAAAGCTGTGATACTGTGTGGAAGAAGTCAAGATAAATAAAAGCAGAGGACAAATATGCCTTCATAGCAAAGTGACTAAGATATTCATTAGAGAATAAGTACTCCTGTTTTTGTACATCTGTCCCAGTATACCTTCTGCATTTGCTGAGTATAGGTTTAGTTTTTATTGATTTGTGTTTACTCTTATTCATTTAGTCTTGGGAAACAGTCAGTAGGAGATACAGAAGAATAACTTCCCATCCAGACAGAACACATGGTAGGTAAGTATTTAAACCTTTATTTAAGTAAGCTGACCAGAAGCTGAATAGCTATGTTAACCCATCTCTGAGCTTAATCTGATATAACCTATCTCTCACTAAAACTCACAAGCATAGTGCTGTGTTCATACTAATGGTGCACAGTTTATGTTTTACTAGCTTACAGGAGGCAAAGCAAATTCACACCATTCTTCAAAATATCTGTAGGTATAACTGACATTTTTTACTGTTGCTTTTTCTTTCCTACCAACTATTATAGTAGTACATGAAAATTGTCATCTGACTGAATAGACAGATAATGGAATCTTGATTCTTTCACCCTTTTCTTCCTATGCCACCCACATAGGAACATGCATGTACTTGAGTACCATGCATTCTTGCACAGGAGAACAAAGTTGGGAAGAGATATTAAAAAGATCTGTATGGGAGAGAAATTCTCATTACTTTGCAAAGAGTCATGTTCCAGGAATATAGGAATAAGTTACTTATTTTTTCTAAGGCTTCGTGTGGCAGAAGCACACTGTGTAACAGTTAGGCTAAGGACTCAGCAAGGACTCAATTTTACATAGTAGTGAAATAATTATTTTCTAAAGCAAAGTGTTTTTCATTCTCTTTCATTTCCCTTCTCTCTCAGAGACACAAAAAAGAAGCAAATACAAAAGATCCAGCAAGTGTCTTTACCCAATAGCCTGAACCAAAAAGTTAGGGAAGGAGGTTGTTCTAAGAAGCCAAATTTCAAGCATCAATAAAAAGATGTCATTAATAGGAGAAAATGAGAGCCAATAAGTCATGTGAGCTTACTGATATTTATGCACCATGGCTAGTACAATACCGCCTTTCACTTTCCTTTCCACTCTTCTCTTCTGTGGACCAGAGTGTTTGGAAAATTTTTGTTTCAATGGTAGCTGTATATCTGTGATAATATTATTTTCCCTTGTATTGTTGCTACAGAAACTTTCCAAGAATATAGTGGTTAATGTTATTCATAACTTATAAAACATAACTTTTATTTATTTACTTTTAATTTTCAGGATCTAGGAGTTCTCCATGAAACAAAACAAAACCCCAAAAAATCAGTAGTATCCCAAAACCAAAAAGGGAGCTTTTTAAACTTTAAGAGAAATCTGCTATTATACCAAGCATGTCTGGGGGGAAGAGAGGGGAAAAAAACCAAACCAATCAACCAAAAAACAAATAAACTATTTAATGCTTGATTTCTGACTATTACTTGAAAGGGCTTATACGTTTAAAAAGACGTTGATGTTATCAACCTTCCCCGAAAAAGCACTCTACGTCATGGTTTTGTATTTATATGCTAACTAAAAAAAATTTAGTTTGACATTTGCAATCTGTATTTTTTTATAGTCTATCAGGTCACCTGTTATACACAATTAAGGTAGATCAATAATTTGAATTTGTCCTGAAGAATTGAATTTTTATGAGCTTTGTGAATTATTATTTAATATGACATCACTGCAGAAGCATTATGGTACAGCTAAGAAAAATGTGAACCGTGACAAATCTGATATGTCTGTATATGCCATTAAATTGCAGCAGCAGTCCTGTTGGGTTGACAGCTTCTGTGATTTTCTATTTAATCCTCTCATCTTTCATGATAATTGTGCTTTTACATAAACAGTGAACATAAAAAAAAAAAAAATAAAGTCAATGCAGTTTCTGCACCTCATTTTATAGCAACAGATGTGGTGAACTGAGGATATTAAAACAAATCTCCAAAATTAGCAGGATGAGGTATTCAAGGTAACTGCAAGGATGTTTGACCCAGAGCTCCACCTAGAGAAACTTTTATGAAGAAATAACAGAAGCACATGTGCTCACTTGCTTAAATAACAGTCTTTAAAGTTAAACTTTATGAGGTTGCTGTCAGCCACAGGTATTAGCATTTAGCAGCTCAAGCTGTTATAGGATTGCCCTTATTTGTATTTTAGAATGGATTTATTTTAATTATTGTAGAACATTCCTTCACTTCTTTCCCCTGATGAATTAAGGTGAATAGCCATGTTCTGAATGTTATAATTTTGAGACTGCTAAAGAATATGTGGGCTTCTTTTTTTAAGAATTTCTGAATACCTCCCCCCCAAAAGAAAACTTTACTTCTTTATCCTATCTTTTTCTTTTATACTAATAAGCGATATTTTAGATAGATTTCACTTCCAACCATGTAAAAGGCTGCTCTTCAATCACTATTAGACATCTAAAGCAGCTGAATCATAATGTCATAATGTCTAAGGATGAGTAGGACACGAATTTAAAGCTGAACTCTTATTTAATTAATGATATTTTGATCAGGAACGTATCAGAAGTGGTAGTGAATTTTAGCAATAGTACAGATATGTTGAGAAAGCAAATGATGAAGAGACTAAAACAAGTGAAAGAAAGAAGTGCTTTCTGTATTTTGCACCTCTACTCTTATTGGTCATGTATGGGAAAAAAAAAGGGCAGATACTGCCTCGAATTTGCAAGTGCTGCACCAATCTGCAAAAAGCGATATTCTATGGCAGTGGAAGAAACTGCTTTAGGCTAATTTGCAAGCAAAAATAGTTTACTGAAATGAGTATACTGGGGAAAGTTACACAAATACTAGGAGAATACTGTCTTCAATATAAAAATCATATTATAATTTTAATAGCATTTCACCACTTACATTTTTTTTTTTCAAATGGGTTAAAGAAACAAGTTATAGTATAATACTGCTTACCTTTATCTCTTACCTTTCCAGATCCAGAGGTCAGATACAAAAAAAGAAGAAATATTTAAACTCTAAAAGAAGTTTCTATAATGTAGGGAAATAGCAGACTTCTGGTAGTTTGAACACTGAATGAAAGAATGCCTTTGTGTTGGTAAGAATAATTTGTGAATATACAATTAAGAGCTTTATTATTGTCTGCACACATGAGAAAAGTGCTAAAACCTCTCAAGCTAACATAAATATGATTTTTTAACTTTCTAGGATGTGCTTTTAAGAGCATAGAACAATTTTAATTTTGGAATATTTTCCTATATTGTAATTTTTTTGCCTTATTTTCTTAAAAATACAAGATCCATCAATATGTACTTTTCGATCATGCTGTTTACTGAATTGTTATAATTACAACAGAAATTGGTACATACAGTTTGGGAGAACTAATAGCTGAAGAAGCTTTTTCTTATGTCACGGTTTTTGAGGACTCGGGGTATTGAGTGCTGAAAAAAGTATGTGGGCCTGGGACTTTCTCTTACTGTGAATTCCCAAGTGTTGGAGTGAAGATGATAGTGGGTGTGTTAATGTTTTGTTTTGTTTTTCCGTATCTTTCTCATTGTGTAATAGAGTAATTTGTGTGGGTGTGAGTACATATATTTGGGTTATTAAGAATGTGAATGCAGCTAAAGGGCTTTCTGAAATTGGGAAGGCTGAAGTGACAGTAAATAATATATGCAATTTTCATCCAGTACTGTAAGCCATGGATTTTGTTAAACAGTTTCTATATTTCCCAAGAATACATTTACTGGAGGAATGGGTGTGGGGGGGTAATAAGTTGTATAAAAAATCCCCCAAAATCATACCTCCCATAGGTAAAACCTGTAAATGCATGGAACATTGTTGCCCAGGCTGCATGGAGGGAATTATTATGCATATTTATGCATATTAATCTTTGTGCCTTCCTAAACCTATCATTTGTAATTACCATCAAGTGGTCATTATAATCTCCAGCAGAAAATAACCTGCAGTTTTAGGGAAGGAGCACATTCAGTAAAAATATGAATTCAAAACTGTAGCAAAAAAATAGTTTCCTTTGAACTATAGCCTTGAATGCGTCACATGCCCTGCCACTTACAGCCAGGCTTTTATGCTTTTGAATACTCTTTGTGACTTGGTGAATGTGATTATGTTGTATGTGTTGCAGCTGACCTGTTTGTGCTGTGGGAGTCTGATGCATTTAATTAATGCACCCTGGAGAAAGGAAAGCTGTTTCCTGGGGGTAGTGAGGTGAGGAAAGGTAATGAATAATGGAAAATAGATTTAGAAATGACATTAGAGGACATCTAGTTAATCCCTTTCCTGCCAGTAAAGTGTATAAGTATATTGTTCTTAGCCACCATCTGTGAAACTTCTGCTGTTACCAGTGCACAAGAATTGTATTCTCACATGCTGTCCCTAAATCATACTATGAAAAACACAGGGATGTTCACTCTTAAGGGACAGGTAGTTGTCTGTAGTTTACCAGGACCCAAAATAAGGTCCTGCACATGGGTCAGGGCAATCCCAAGCACAAACACAGGATAGGGAATGAAGGGGTTGAAAGTAGCCACGAGGAAAAGGACTTTGGGGTGTTGGTGATGAGAGGCTGGACATGAGCCAGAAATGTGCACTTGCAGCCCAGAAAGCCAATTGTATCCTGGGCTGCCCCAAAAGAGGCGTGGCCAGCATGTCGAGGAAGGTGATTCTACCCCTCTGCTTTCATGAGACCCCACTTGGAATACTGTGTCCAGCTCTGAGGGTCCCAACATAGGAAGGACATTGACCTGTTGGAGCAAGTCCAGAGGAGGGCCATGAATATGGTCAGCAGGATGGAGAACCTCTCCTGTGAAGACAGGCTGAAGGAGCTGGGGCTGTTCAGTCTCGAGAAGAGAAGGCTTCAGGGAGACCTTATAGCATGGAGACATTATAGCAGCCTTCCCTAAAGGGGGCCTACAAGAAATCCGGAGAGGGACTTTTTACAAGGGCATGTAGTGATAGAATAAGGGGAGAAATGGGTCTAAACTGAAAGAAAGTAGGTTTAGATTGCATATTAGGAAGAAATTCTTTACTACGAGGGTGGTGAGGCACTGGAACAGGTTGCCCAGAGAACTTGCAGATGTCCCATTCCTGGAAGTGTTCAAGGCCAGGTTGGATGGGGCTTTGAAGAACCTGGTCTAGTGGAAGGGGACTCTGCTCATGGTGGGAGTGTTGGAACTTGATGAACGTTGAGGTCCCTTCTAACCCAAACCATTCTATGATTATATGCTAACACATTGGCATTGTGCTGAAGTTCCCAGAATTACTGCTTCTGCAATAACAATATTGAGCTTAACATCCAAGGGAGCTGGGGAAAGGATTTGGAGGGAAAGTGAGCAAGAGATGTAAAGATGATGAAAAATGGACTAGACTTGTCAATACCAATATTTTTTTTCACTTGAAATCACAGGGAATTCTAGTAGTTTTTTTCTCTCACCTCTCTGAATCTACTTCTATCTATATAGGGTTATATAAGGTCTCAGTGAACTCAGGGATAATATTAGCTTTGCTTTCTGAAAGTGTGAAATGCACTTGATGCTGCCACTAAGTATTCTGAATATAACTGAAAAGAAACATGAGAAAGAGGTGTAAAATTAATTTCTAGATGTTACTGGTGGTCCCTATGCCTTAGCGCTTTTTGAGTGAAGGAGCATTTTCTAAGGACTTCACTTTTTTAATATTGAAATGATTGATTTTCCACATCTCTTTTTCTCTGAAATCGTGTATAGGTTGAGTCTCTGCAAATAGAGAAAACAGGGGAGCAGTGGGAGAGGTGCTGTCCAAATGTTCTCTCACTATGATTGTAGTTAATAGAGCTACTGTTGGACCTGTCCTAAAACACTTGGAATACACAGATTCTTGAACACCTGATCACACACAGGGTACACTCCCAGTCATCTGGATCCTGAAATCCACAGCACTTTGATTACTCCATTGGGGTACAAAGAGAAGTTACATCAAGTCTGTGCTTTGGATTCAGAAAACATCTGAGAAATTTAACCTTTTTAGAGGCATGGTGAATAAATACAAATATTTGGACCTGGGTCTCCCCCATAAGAAAGTTTCAGGTCAGATATCTAGTCTGAAAAACACTTAAATGCGAGACAGATTATCCAGATACCCTATTATTAATTGCCATTGAATATTCTATGCTTATTTACCATTTACTTCTTTACAGCTGCATATCCAAATAACTCTGACGAATACAGGAATTTGAAAGCATTCCTACAGGATAAAATTATCCTTAGAGAATAACCAGAAATATTCCTGATTCAAAAAACCTATAGTAAGAACCAGTGTCCTTACTGGAAAGAGAAACTTTGTTTATCTCAAAAATGGACATGCAACTAAATGCAATGAGATGCATGTAATTTCCTTTAAGAGGCTAGTTCCATACAAGCTAACTCATCACAGGTATGGCCACTATTAAAATTTCTATGGATAATCCTGATCTAAGAAATATGCTTAGTATCAGTTTTATGCTTTTCTGTATAAAATGGTATCTCCCTGTGTTTACAGACATGAGTATCTGAAATCACATCATACAACACTCTTACATACAATATCAGCAAATTCATATATACAGTATTTTTTGCCTGATCTTACACATTCTGTGAACTTCTCAATATTGATTCTAATGTTATTCAGAAGGACAAATGGGTTGAAAGTTTTGCCCCTGTTTTTCTTCTTAAATACAATGAAAATAATAACCTGAAATTCTTCATTAATTTTTATGTAGTACTTTTGTTTACATCACTGTTACACTAAATGTAATATCCAGACATCAAAATATTGTAAACATATCTGCTACAAGAAAAAATACACTGTGAAAAAGAATGCAACTCTTATCAGGTAAGACGTGCTGACAGGCTACTCAACAGAGTGCTTTGCTGGCTCTCACTTTCTTGTTCTTCTATTCTGCAAAGAATCTTTGATGTTTCTATTCTGCTGCATCATTCTCTTCCTTGGACTTTAGTACATTTAGTAAAATGGATGTACATTCTTTCATATTTTTCATAGTAACGTCCTTTCTAAAATACATGAAACTGTAAGTTGGAGGGTGGTAGGCACAAGTTTGAATTTCCTCAGTCAGAAGAAGGAATTTAAAGCAAGACCCACACATTTGTGCAAAACTAAGGTAAAATAATGTGCTACAATAACTAGGCTAACTATAATACCCAGTCTATCTTATTGAGAACTAACTAACTCATAATTATTTTTCCAGTTTGTATTCATGGCTACCTAACACAGGGATAATATGAAATTTAGTTTCAAACAAGTCTACTCAGGCAGTACCTAATTTTTACATGTGTTAGTTTTTGACTGTGTTCCACAATCACTGAAAAGCTCTCTTTACATCTTCTAAGAAGCACTTCAATTTTGACAGGGTTTTTGCACCTATCTCCAACATATCCCTGAGAATGGTCTAGAGAAATGATGCAGTCCTATGCCTAATTGTTCTACACAACTTGATCTAAGAGGTATGTTCTGCAAATAATTAGAGATCCTGGTTCTACAGAAACATAGTGGCAGGCAATATTGTCTGCCCTATGTAAAACATAGGGCTAGGTGAAGATGGGAGTGTCACATCTTAAATAAGAAAAAAATCAAACATCTTGATATTCACAGAATCACAGAATATTCTGAGCTGGAAGGGATCTACAAGGATCATCGAGTCCAACTTATAACTGAATGGCTCATACAGGGGTTAAACCCTCAACCTTGGTATGATTAGCACCACACTCTAAACAACTGAGTTAATCTTGATATTCTCAGTATCTAAAATTGTTACAGTGAACTTCTGAAGTTATTTTGGAACACATTATTTAAGGTCAGAGCAATAACATTGGGGGACTCATAATGGGAAAGCATTCTTACTATTTCTTGTCCAACTGGGGTAAGTTGTCCCTTACATTATTTTTTCGTTCATATTACAATAGTTTCCTAACAAAGAAACAAACAAACAGTCCTAAGCCAGACTAGAAATAATAAATCAATAATAAAAAAAACCTCCCACTATCATTATCATTGCCTTTTTCCAAAGCAGGTTTTTTTCTGTGTAGACTACCTGAGACAATTAGTAGCTATAAGAACACCAAAGCACAATGTCTTGTTCAAATATGCTGCTCAGGCTTCATGATTGAAGTCATGAATTTTGTCTGAATTAATTTTAATTAATTTTAAGCCCCTCTAGTGCCTGAGATAAGCTACATTCTTTGAAGGTTTTTTGTGAACTCTGATAAGGCAACATATATGACATTCTTGGGCTTTAGGAAGTGGGTGACCTTCTGTACATAATTAAATATATGAAATAAAGGATCACAAAAGATTTTGTGATAGAATCCTGAAAGTCCCACAGGGAGATTATAAAGGCTTTGAATTGTTTCTGGAGACTCAAGCACACGTAGTTGAGAAAGTCACCTTCATCCAAAAAGGTCAGCTACTCTAAGAAAGCTTCTTCATTCATGTAGATTATAATTAGGCATAAGGTTTTTTGGTTCTTTTTCTGGAGAAAATAAGTCACTTTTCTTCAAAATTTCCTGTGTCTATGGCTTATGAGCAGTAGAATAAGACTTGAGATTTTTGAGATTGAGTAATATTTTGTGTAATAACAAATCATCCAGTAGCAAAGATATTTGAAGAAAAGACAACTGACAAGTACGCCTGACAAATGTTTAAGTTTTGTGGGAAAATTACTGGAGGTAAAATTAGAGAAAATAGGAGGTTATATTTGTGTTCTAACAGAAGTTATAACAGTACAGAAATTATAGGATGAAATATAATTGCTACTCCCTTGGTGAAATGCAGTTGCTACTCCCTGGATGGGATGCAGTCAGCATGCCTGACTTCCCCCACACAAGGCAGGCTAAACAGAGGGTGGAACAGAATAGAAATAGAGCTGCTAGAGGGGGTATTTGGTGGTACATTGTAGCTGATAAGCCACATATTAGCTGTCAACCAAGGGAGAATAGAGATTTCCTGCTGTTGAACCAGGAAATGTGTCAAGATCACAGACATACATCTCCATCCCAAAGATTACCTCATATGTTATGCTAATGCTACCCACCTCCAAGTCATTGCCACATCCCACTGAACATGACTAGACTCACTCAAGCTCCACTTAAATGCGAAATAGCATAAAAGTAAGTTAAAAATGCAGAGAAGTTAGGGAAAACTCCACTGTAACTTCTGGGATCAGTCAATGGGATGAACTTGTTTTCTCCCCCCCCCCCGGGGACACCTATTTGGTAAGAACCATTCTCTATGTATGCTGAATGATTATCTTGAGTTAGGTTTTGTTAGGAATTAGAGTTTGTTAGTATATTGCTTTGGATATGTTTTTGCAGTCAGATATTGCCACTGGCAATATTCAAACCTTAACATGTCCCAGTTATCTATTATATTAATAAAGAGAGTTATTCCATAAACTGTTGAGTCCTTCAAGGAAGCTCACATATGCCAGCAGTGGGTAACACATTTGACTGTGGAGGCCCGGGAGAAGGTCTCTCTTATGCTGTTGGCATGTGTCCCTGGATCTTTCTTGGGGTGCTGAGAGACCAGGTAAAGGTGTGTAGACCTGGGAGCGGGTCTTTCTGTTTGCATGTTACTCTGAACAAGTCAGATGAACTGCCCTCTGATCAGTGAAGTATCCCCACAACAGGACACTGACTGACTGGTCAAGCACAAGGGTCTCGCCTTTCCTGGGGCACTGACAAACTAATAGCACACAAAGGGTTTGAGAAAATCTCCATTTTCACATTATAAGATTTTAAAAGACTGCTGTGAAGACAAAAATGAACAAATGAGATACTAACCTCCGCTCCATATAAATAACAAAAAATTCTGATTTTAACTTCTACTCAGGAAAATCTTTGGCAGGATGTCAATAATGAGTTTGAATGTAGTAAAATGTGATAATTTTGAGATCATGTTGGACAAGAAAGACAGGAAAACTGTTCAACTACACCTTTTTTTTTTGTTTGTTTGTGAATGGGGTCTATAATAGAATGAAATAATTATATATAATCTATGACATGGCATAATGTGGCCTTTGAACTTTTTATGTGCTCTTCCTAACAATTAAACATAAATGTATAGGGCATTGAAATGCAAACCACCAGAAGATTTCAACTAAAATTGCTCTAAGCCTTTTGCTAAAATTTTTTGCTAAATCCTTAAGGTTTTTAATTCTAAATGACTTTTTTTGGGGGGGGAGGGGGAAAGAGAGACAAAAGACTAGTACTGATATGTGCAAAAGAAAAGGGATCAATCAATCATACATACAGATTTTAATAGAGACAAATTCATGAGATTATATTCAGTACATAATTCAAAAATAAGGATATTTCAGAAATAAGGAAAATAGGATAATAGGCAAGATGGAAAAATTGGTAGTTAATTCCAAAAATGCACTCTTCTTTTTGCGTTTGTAAAAAACCTATTTGTTATATTTTGGGAAGTTTAATACATTTTTTACTAGTGTTCGTTCAATCCACTGAAGAAAGCATTTTAACACTGGAGTTGTTTCCACAGTAGCTACATAGGAGTTAAGAGCAAATTTGAACATGTTGCAGTAGATTTTCTCTCAGGATTGTCCTGTTATCATTTGCAAGATACCTAAAACATAGGGTTTCCTTCTTAGCAAAAATCTCCTATATATTTCCATAAACTATACAGTAGAAGTGGATGTGCTCCCACTCCTCATATAAGAATATCTGTCATACTCACAGGTATGAATGATGGAATGAAACATTTTTGTCTGCTTTTGAATACAGTGGGAAGTAAAGAAATCTCAAAATGGCTTAACTTTATTTGTAAACAAATGGAATGTTCATATTTATTTTTTAACTATTACTTCTATAAATCCTTTCTTTAACTTTTCAATGGCAAATTGAACTTTTCCCCACACTGAAAAACAAAATCTAAAAGCGAGATAACCCCAACTCTGATCTGTCCAAAACAGTAACAATATTTAAATTTTGCTGAGTCTGTTTCAAACTTTGCAACACTGTAGAGACCTCGGTGTGAAAATGCAGGATATTAATGGTAATGCTAGTGATAATGGCAGTTACAATACTACTAACACTAGTAAAGGAAAAGAGTCTGAGTGTTAGCTCAGAACTGGTTAATAAATACAAGGTTTCTGATCTCTGTCCTTTAGATTTAGTCCACCAAGATGACACAAAGAGTTTCAAGTGTTGCTCTTTCCCAGAAAGGTCTCAAGTACTGAGAAATCACCTCTGCAGAAATAATCTCAGAGAGCAATTGAGAGCAATTATATAGATTTGCTGTTGGCCTGCAGTATACAGAGTCTCAGACAGGGAAAGGAAAAGGACAAAGAGGGAGTTTACTTACTAACACAAGATAGCAAGAAAAAAAAAAGTGAATTTTAGAGTATATAAAAATCCCAAGATTTCTATTCCTCATAGTAAGTACTTATCAACTGGATAACAAAAAGCATTATATTATATATGAGGAATTGTTTGTATTGCCAAGTACATTACATTGCTAAACAAAAAGGTAAATAAAAAGAATACAGAATACTTGTGCTTCTTAATGTTAATATATTTTAAACCCCCCACACTGATTATTTATTCCTGAGGGGTTTAGTAGATTTCTGAGGCAGAAATTTACTAAATTAATTACATTTATGAAAATTAAGTATTACACATATACTTTTGCTTTGATTATTGTCAATAATATTACTTAACTCCATGATAAATGCAATTTTTACCAACAAAAAAATATATATGCATGAGAGGCAGCTAAATCCTTTCCCTTTTCATTTGAGTTCACAATGAATACTTAAGAATTTTAAATTATTATGATTCCTCACAGGTTTCTGCAGTTCTTTGAGCCAAGTGTTTTGTAGAGCAAAGTAATTAAAGAAAGATGCCAAAGGTTAGCCACCTCCCACCTTTTTTTTTTTATATAATTTAAAATATGCTTACTGCAAAACATCTATTTTTTTCAATTCAGGAACAGGAATGCTAACTCTTTTTAGTCCAAAGCTAATTGCTACACACACCCACACACACACTGAGGGAGGGGGAAAGGATAACATTTAGCTTCTGCAGTCCTTCACCTGGGGAAATGTGCTGGTCACGTCAGTTTCTTCGTTCTCAATGTATGATTCACTTGGGGTTGTTCTTCCTCTCTTTAATACGCATTTGTGCCTTGGTTTCTTGTCACTAGTCTGCAGCTCCTTGTTAACCCAAATTAACAATTTCTAATGTCTTTTACATATCACAGACATATGTCACTTTTTAACTCTTGAAACCAATTTTTATCAGCCCCAGGTCAGCATTTTATGAACTGACCATGGATGAATTCCTCACACTTGTTATGTTTCCAGTGCCAAGCCTGTGCTCCATCTTTTATCACCACTGTATTCTTGTGCTCCTCTGCACCACATCGTGAGATACATCTCTGATGTACATACATTTGAAATCCATGCTTTGGTACCTTGTATACATTCCATTCTCCTTACAGTCTGCAGCAAAATAATGTCTTTAAAAATCAACTTAGCCTCATGAGCATTAGTTCTTCATTAAGCATAAAGCAGGCTTTAAAAATGCATGACTTAAACACTTCATGCTTTTTAAAAATTGTAATTAGTTTCAGCTGAGTGTCCACGATTATCACAGTAAAATAAACATTTGTTCATTTGTTGAAGAGAATCAAGATTTTGAAATTCTCAGAGGGTAAAGTAATGTCAATAAAGCACATAGTTCCATTTTTAAACAATTTACACTAACAGAGCAAATTTCAGCCCTCTGCTGAAAACCCAGTTAATCTTAGGTTATAATAAATACAGGAATGTGTATTAATACCCATTTTAGTGACTTTCAGAAGGTTCTTCCTTTTTCAGGAAGGACCTCTGAGCATGACCATATGCAGATTTCATTTCAATTATTTAATCTACAGATTATGAAAGTCAAGTAAAAATTCCTTAGTTTCTCCATATTGATGTTCACTTACCCATGAGGTAAGCTTATGTGTTGAAATGTTCAATATATATACAAGATGACTTAAAACATGTAAACAGGACCTTATGTTGATAGCACACATTTCTCAGAAAAATGATAAAGTTTTAGGAAAAGAAACTCACTATTATTGCAGAATAGGAGATATGAATATTAGTTATATATTATTTATTAATTCTAATTTATTCTGTACAGTCCAATTGATAAGCTTGTCATAGAAGAATGACATTTCTATTGTCAACAACCTTGAATAATATTTGCCAGCCTTCATATTCTTCAATAGCTTTGTGGACTTCTTTCTTCAATTTCAAATAGATTCAGTCCATGCATTATCCCTTTTGTTTCTACTCTCCTTTTCAACATGAAGGGGTTTTCGTTTGTTTTCTGACAGCATCTTAATTTCTTGTGTTTGTATTCAATTAACTTTGACGTGCTTTTCAACTGCAGCATTTTCAAAACTTCATGCATATATTATTTATGCTATCTCATCAATGCTTTTGAGATCTCTTTCTATTTTTTAAGAGTAAACACTGGTTAATGTAAGTTAAATTGGGTTAGAAGGCAGAGTCAAAAGATGGAACTGAAAAGCCGATCTCATCTAGTTCAGAATAAATAAATGCTGGAGCAGCAGATGCAGCTTTTTAGTCAAGGATAGAAGTGCTAGCACCACTTTCAATAATATTTGGTCAGAATATATTGAAGCATTTTTGGATGCCAGTAGCAATTTGGTCTGCTGAGGTTACTTTAATTAGTCTTGTTGAGATTCATATGTTATACAAGGCATGGTCTTTGTGCTCAGTATAGGAACACACTGATTTACAGCATATGTTTCTCCATCTAAGTCTTGTTTGGAGGTCTAATGTGTCCTTCAAGCATCAGCTTCACTGCTTATGTATACATTGCTATACCAAAGAGGAATGTCTAGCACTCTCCTGACAAAGGGTCAACAGGCACCACTGTGGGTTTGCTTTTTAACTATGGGGGGAGGTTGTTTGGTTTTAGCTTTTGTTATGTGGGGGGTTTTTGGTGGTTTTGTGTTTTGGTTTTTTTTTGAGGTATCTCCCTTTATAAGAGATTTGTCTGAGAGAGAGTTAGCAGGAACAGGTAAAAGTGAGTGATACAGTGAGCTTACAGTTAAACAATGTGGATCATCAGGGAACATTGCTTGTTCCCTCACACTTTTATATTTAGCACTATAAACGTGGCATGTATTCTACATGGTCACAAGTCACAATGGTCACACGTCTGTACAATTAAGACTGTCTAGTTACAGGAATATTAAAGTTTTCTCTGGTCAATACTTGCTGTATTGTTCAGTGTGACTAATATTTGATTGCAGAGATTCTTTCTTCTTCCCTGTCAGTCTCAGGCTTTGTCTGTCTCTGTATTACATTACCCTTGAAATGTTCCGATACAGTGGTTAGTAACTAATCAGCCAGAGGAATATGAAATAAGATTTTCTTTAAGTATTACAGGATTGCACTTCTGATCTCAAAAATTTGATTGTGACTAGTGATTTGTAATGGATAGTACCTTAGAAAATAATTTTAATGGAGATTTTGATAAATTTAATTTTGTGATGTATGGGCAAACATTCCTTAAGGGGATCTGAGTTACATATTTAATACTTTCTTTGTCTCCTGCTTTGTAGGGACAAAACCTTGGATTTACTTTGTTCTTTTGGTGCAAATACAGAGGCATAAGTTGATGATCTAGCTTCAGTCCTTAGTGATGAACCTGGTTAAATCAGAGATTTATGAAGTGTACACAGTCCTTCAAATGAATTAGAAACACAGAACAGATAAAATTTCATAAGCAGGTAAAGATATGGTATGTCACCCTTACTCAGAGACTGTGTTACTATTTCAATATTCTTCTGTATAGAATTTTAAGGAGCGTCTTTCTGAGAAAAAGAAGAAAAGAATACCAACCAGAAATTTCATCTTCCTTGTACACTTAAATTACAGGTTACTTGTCATGATTATGAAATCTAGTTGTGAGTAGTTGTGTCTAGTTGGCAACATTAGTCTCAAAACTAGAATTACATTTATTTGGAGAGTGTGTGATAGGATCTGGTTAAACATTTCCTGTTGCTCCCTCATCACTTTGCTATGGGGAGCTACTGGTAGTTTAAAGCTTCAGCATGAAGACAACTGACTAAGTAAGAGGACATATCTCTTTCTAGTATTATCTATCATCTTCTGAAGGATAAGAGAGGAGGAATCCCATTCTTCATCTTTTCCAAAAAGTATCAGTGGATCTGTAAGCTTACTGCTTCACGCATTTCAGGAGGCATATAACATAAAGTCATAAATGCTTATACAGTTGCTAAAAGGTTTTTGACCATCTGAATGCTTTCACAAGTGATAACAGACCACTAGAAAAAGAAACAAACTAAACAAACCCTTGAACCCAAACACTCAAACTTTCCCAGAACATATACTTTCCCAGAACCATAGACTTTCAGTGCTAGGGCAGAACCATGATAAGCTTATTTGGTATAGTCTGGAGGGGGGGTTGGTTCTGGATAAAATGTTAAAGTGAGAATCTCAATAAACTCAAAAATTGAAAGGAGTTCAGGACAGGTATAAATATCTTTTAATACCTACTATAATGTTCCATGGGTCTTACTAAATATATATTATAGTAAACTGAAGAAGTTTATGAAATCCCCAGATCAATAAATGTCAAAATAAAAGCGGTTATAAGTTCATACACAGAAATATTGAAAGCAGATATGAAATTGAATAAGGAAAAAGCCACAACATAACACACACACAAAAGATGATGGAGAGGTTTGAACAGAGTACGAGAAAGTTTGAGGTCTTTATCAAATAGACTGGATGAAATAGTGGAAATTTTATTGTTGAATATAATTAAATAAATGAAAAGGGAAGAAAAAACACCATTATTTGCCCCTATTTCTTCCTTTTATACTATAAAATATTGAGATGACCCTGGGTTTTTATAGTAAGATTGCTTTCCATTGGAAAGCAAACAAATAAAATGCTTTACTCAGGGGACCATGGTAGGATGGTGGGTTTTTTGGTGAAAAAGCTCTGTGATTACTTGTACCATAAACAAAGTGAACCATCAGTCCTTGACTTCTTTAAGTTTTTGGCAGGTAATGGATTATACTCTTTTGTAATAGGGATTAGGTAATAAAGAACTTACTTATGCACCTTCACTGTATTGCTACTCGTGCCACAAAGCATGCTAGTTTCTTATTTTTCTGTAACACAAGGTTTTCGGTATTATAAACAATTTTCATCGTGCCATAAGCATACTCTTTATATCTCTGTAAGCTTTACTGTTTATTATCCGCCATTATATTTTTAGAAGTGCGGGATATTTTCTTTACTTAATGCCAAACCCTCCTGTAAAATAAAGTGCTTTATAATTGAACCCACAGGAAAAGTCAATATGAAACAAGCACTTCTATGGTGTGAGTAAGTCTTATAAAGACTGGTCTGCATTAAGAGAGTTTAAGTACACAAACAAGACAAAAAAGTTCTTTAATTCACATGAGAAGACAGTCAACATTTTGATTCCCTATGTTCCAGAACCATTGTTTTTGAATCCATCATTCACAACAACTTGCATGACATACAGGCTCCACAGAGCATTGTAGGATTAACAGGAAGCTCCTATGACAGATTAATTTTGTTTAATTTTCTAATAGTTGAGTCTTTGGGTAGATGTGCAGCAATTGCAAAGCAGCACAGCTGCAGACTTAATTAAATTGAAAAGAAAACTCTCCAAGTGGAAAAAAATATCTCAAGGAGCCTTCTAGGCAAGAGAATAAATGCATTTGCTTTAATGATTTCTGTTATTTCATGGAGGGGAAAAACAAACAATTGCCATAAGTAAAGCTTGTCTTGCTTCATACATTTCTGTTAGAATTAAAAACCTGGATTTTAAGGGCTGCTAGCAAGAAAAATAATGTTTAACATATTCTTGGTATTTGTGATATATAAATCACTGAATGCCTATTAGAGCCAAATTTAATGGTCTGAAGGCTCAGATAAAAATATGAAAGTTGTGTGGGCTTTTTTTGTTTGTTTTTCACTGTATTACTTTATGTGTATACTTATTATTTAGGTAGTTAATTTTTTTTTTTTAAATTTGACACCTGAAATGCTCCAACCTATGGTTTTTCAAAGAGTCCCAATTACCCAGTGGCCAGATTAGCAAAAGACATAGTGTCTTTCAGGTTAGGCACAGATAACACAAAAACTAATTTCAGCCTGAGCAAGCTAACCTTCTTCTGTGAGCGGCAAACACTTTTTCCTTGGGTCATTCATATCAGGTAATTTATCATCCTGATCAACTGACTTCTGGACAAATATCTTCTTATAAACAACAGTATTGTTAGCTGGAGGTAGTTTCCATTTAATCCCTTATGAAATTTGTTTTCATCTCACACACACATACTTCTCTCCCAGAGCCTCATAATAATGATCGAAAAAAAGTTGCTACATGAGGAAGTTTTACTGACAGATGTAAATATTCCAGATGGGAATTCTTTTAAGACAGGCTCCCTTGCTATAATGTAAGGTTAGGGCACCTGAGAAGAGAAATACTTACAACTGAATTCAAATTGGAATTACACGAAGGAGGTGTCAAGATACTAAAGCTTGGCCAAACTCAGGCATGGTCAGAGGTGGAATTGGCTAGAGAACCAGGAAACTTCTAATTCAATGGAGTAAGATGTAAGAAGTGTAAGTATTTCCAGGATTAGCTGGCAGCTCCCCAAGGGAATTTTTTTGTTTGCTTAGAATTGTGTATTAGTATGTACAGCTGTGCAGGCAATGATGTTCTAATTGTCTGTGCTCAGTTTCACTGTGCTCATTATAAGATATGCCAGCCATTTCCCCCTCCCTCTGATTTTATTATAAATCACCATTGGAAAAAAATCTATTAGGAAACATCACTATTTATTAATTAGATGTACAGTATCACACCGGAAATAAAGATTTTTCAAAAGAAAAATAAAACTGAAATCTGAATCAGTATCACATGAGAATTGTATGAACTTATGTTTGCATGCTACTGCAAGGGAACTAGTAATATCAACTAAGGCTCAGCATACACAATATTCAAAGGCAGAAAAAGCAGAAAAGATGATGTAGATTAATATCATATGATCTGGATTTTTTCTGTGTTTTGGGCTGTGTATTTTGAATTCTTAATAAGAACTAAAAACTCTGGAACAATTGCATTAATAAAAAACATCAGAGAGAGCCACAAGCAAAGTTAAATTGAAGCATGTTTTGTTTGTATCAACAAATAAGAAGGAATAAATGGCTTAGAAAAGAATGCATGCAATCTAAAGATATACAGCCTGCTTGAATACTTCTTGAAGTCTGTAATTTTATCAGATTACAAAATTCAAACTTTTGTGCAATCAGAGAATTATAGAATGGTTTGGGTTGGAAGGGGACCTTGAAGATCATCTAGTTCTAACCCCTCTGCCATGGGTAGGGACAGCTTTTAACCAGAGCAGGTTGCTCAGAGACCCATCTAACCTGGTCTTGTATACCTCCAGGGATGGGGCATCCACAACTTCTCTGGGCAACCTGCTCCAGTGCCTCACCACACTCACAGTAAAGAATTTTTTCCTAACAACTAATCTAAACCTACTCAAACCTTTCAATTTTAGCTCACTCCCCTTGTTTTGTCACTATATGCTTTTGTAAATAGTCTTGCCCCATCTTTCCTCTAAGTTCCCTTCAGGTACTGGAAAGCTGCAATTAGGTCACCCCAAAGCTTTCTCTTTTCCAGATTGAACAATCCCAGTTCTCTCATCCTTTCCTCTTGGTGGCCATCCTCTGGATTTGCTTCAACAAGTCAATGTCCTGGCTGGACTGGGGACCCTCATGAGAGTGGAGTAGAGGGGCAGAATCATCTCCCTCGACTTGCTGGCCACTCTGCTTTTGATGCAGCCCAGGATATGATCAGCTTTCTGGGCTGCAAGTGCACATTGCTGGTTCTTGTCCAGCCTCTCATCCACCAGCACCCCCAAGTTCTCAGCAGGGCTGCTCTTGATCTGTTCATCCCCCAGCCTGTATTGATACCGGGAGTTGATCCAACCCAGGTGCAGCATCCTGCTGTTCCATGAAAGATGCTGATACAAGACAGCAAGCATTCTAAATGAAAAGGGAAAAAAAAGGTGACCAAGACAAATTAAATATTTTGACAGTAATGTACATAAAGGCAATATTTCACTGTGAATTTTAGGCCACAGACCAGCACAGTTCATTATCTTGGAATTCAGCATAACAGCATTTTTTTGCTGTTTCAGTTGTTTTCCACTCACATAGTTGTTTTTTTGCTTTGGTTTGTTGTTGTTTGTTTTTTTTAAATAATATTTCTTAATATATGATGGAAATGATGAAAAACTCTGAAAGAATCAAGTACAAGTCAGGAATTTCTGTGCCATGGGAGATTTTCCCCATTACAATTTTAATGTACCTTCCTTTGAAATTTTTGTAACAGAATGGGATCAAAGATCTCAGTTATTGTGATATAGCACATGTGAAAACATGAGAAAAAACTAAAAAAAAAAATGAACATCTGCATATATTCACAGAGTCATAAAACAGCCCAGGTTGGACGGGACCTCAAAGGTATGACTGGTCCAAACTTTCCCAGTAGATACGAGATGAAAAAAATCTAGATGAGATTATCTAACACTCTGTCCAGTTGTTTGGAAAACCTCAAGACTCTACTACGTTCTTGAGAAGGTTATTCCAGTGACTGTTTTCAGTTGATGTTGCTCCTCAATTGCCATTATAATTCACAGATTGCCTACGGTTACTAATGCAGCAGCAATCACCCTGTCCATTCGTTTGATTCTATTTCATAGCAACACTTATGTCAGCAGCTACAAACACTTAGCACCAATGTGGTTAGCTGACAGGTAGGATCATAGTACATCCTACAATGCCTTCTTTATGAAGAGAAAAAATATCCCGATGTATATGAAAATCCAATTTTTAATATTTTTTTTTAATCAATGTACAGAATAGTAGAGAAGATTCTCAGCCAGGCACAAGAAATAGGACACAATGTGGATGATATCATAATCTACTGATCTATAGCAGCTAAATATTGCTGATGCAGTACCTAAGTAACAACTTTGTCAGCTATTACAATGGATTATAGTGTCACCAGGTCTTTGTCCCTCCCACTGAGTCATGAGCTTCAGTGAGAACCCCTTGCCTTCTTAACTTCTAAGAGGGCTCTCGGTGTGGCTTGATCAACTTAGTCTCAGATTTGGTCAACAGTCTAGATGGCTATAACATAATCAGGTTCAACTAGAAATATACAGATTTACAGCCTTTGACCTTGAAGAACTCACAAATACAAAGAAACAAAGCACCCATTCAGCTATTTTCATATTTGACTGTATCTTAGTGCTTTTACTCACCCATTAAAATGGAGATGTGGGGTGGATGTGAGTGTGTGGGAGCACAAGTGCAAAGACCTGACTATCTTTCATGGCCATCACAATCAGCCACAAAAACCCAAGGCTAATATTATACCTAAACTATACATTTCCCTTTCAAAACACATTTCTGAAATTTAGCTGCTCAGTGACCAAAAAAGAAAAAAAAAAGCAGAAGCAATAGAAATTAACTCAATTATCTGACAGACAAACGTGAACTCTAACTGTAGCTCTATGTATTCTTAGACACTTCCGAATTTGCCTTAAATTTATATCTACTTTTGGACCTACTTTTTGGAAGTTATACTAAAATCCAATCTCCACTGAAGAAAAAATCTTTGTAAAGAGCAGAAGTGGCTCAACTGGCTCACACTAGGATCTTTTTGTTATTTTTGCATGGTATCTGTTAGAATAGGTTTATGATCAAGGGAGATTTCTAAATATAGGAATAATATAAATAGCATATATAAGAAATGGTGGCACCTGTGACACAAGACATTTAATCAGTTGATAACCTCAGTGCTGCATTTTCGGTTTCTCACTTCAAGTCAAATCCTACCTATTTTACTGCTTGAAACTCCATAGCTGTGGAACTCCATCCTACATATAATATCTACTTATTTGACTCAGAAAAACGCATTAAATTCATTCAATTGATACTTTAGGATGCATATTTTATTATTATCTAAATATTTTTATAATTTTATTAATAAAAGTATGACAGTTAACTTGATCTTCCCATCGGTGTGATGTAGTAACCTGTACACTGGAAAACTCTGCTGTTCACTGGATATTTGCTGCCATCTGCCGACAAAACGTGAGAAATGCTTTTCCTAGAAACAAAATTCTGACATTTAATATTCAGGTTTTTCCGTCCCCAAGAAAACTTGTTTGTTATGATTATATAATTCTTAACTGAAAGGTACAAGTGGTTACAACTATCAACTAGAATAAATTCCTGGGAAATCAGTTGAACATTTAATATTCATTTTGAGTTGGGTTTTTTTTTCTATTGGATTTTTTTAAAAGTTAATGTTGCATAGATTCTTAAGGTTTTTAATTTGATTTGCTTTAATAATTGCAGAGGGATTTTTTTATTTAACATAACAAAATTTCATACAAGGTTTCTGTAACAGAAATTAGGACCCTTTGAAACGTAAACCTTGAATTTGGCTGGATCAACAAATTTTAGTAATACAGATATCTTACAGTTTCCCATAGCAAAGGACAAATCTTGCTGTCTTTGCATAGTTTTCATGGGCAAAGACTACTGACTTTTTTTTTTTCTCCTATGGCTCTTATCTTTGGAGAGCTGGTCTCAGCTAATTTATTGATAGCCTAATTCTAATTCATCAAGAATTGGTTAGTTGTTGTGCCCTTTATCTCAAATTCTCTTTTAAAAGATATTATCATCTATAAGGTCCTAGAAATTATTTCCTTTTAAAGAATGAGATGGAAATTTATGTAATTTATTTATCCATGATGCTTAAAGTAAGCCACAGAAGTTCATAAGAAAATCACACGATCAGGGGGCTGATTTGGATCAAAGTTGAGCAGAGGATCTACAGACAAACATTACAGAGGGACGTAACTGTAGGTAAATGATTGACTACAGCATCAATGTGCTTCCATTCAAACATGTTTACATAATTATACAAAGCTTTTCTTTTTCCTGGGCTGTTCTGAAAAGCTCATAACTTTGCAGAAGTATGTCACTGTAGAGCATCCTAGCATGGGCAGCATTAAAGAATATAGCTTCTTAATAGTTTTGGTCAATTTTGTTTGCAAATGACTAGTAAGGCATTCAATTTTGTGTAAAAAAGAAAAAAAATCCAAACAGCATGAGGCAAATATTTAATGAAAACATAAATCAAAGAAACTTTTAGTTATTCACTGTCATTGTTACAGAATTTCATAGATTGTTTTATATTTTCTTCAATATAATTTTCACAAATAGTCATTATTTGTGAAGACAAGTTTTTAGGTCATATTGATTGAAATTCTTAATTTTGTGTTGAGCCTTTCACAATAATAAAATAAATTATTTTTACAAATACAATAAATCATACAGGTCACAATTATCGTAGATGTTATTTTATTCTTTTTTTCTTCTTCTATTTTTCAATGAGGCAATGACAATCATAGAATCACAAGGTGTCTTGTTTTGGAAAGTACCTTTAAAATTCATCTACTTCCAAGCCCCCACTGTAGGCAGGGACACCTTCCACTAGACCAGGTTGCTCAAAGCCACATCCAACCTGGTCTTGAACACCTCCAGGGGTGGGAAGCCACAGCTTCTCTGGGAATCCTCTTGCAATGCCTCACCATCCTCATTGTAAAAAAATTCTTCCTTATGTTCCCCTTATAGTCTCTTTTAATGATTGAAAGGGTGGAGATGGAAGCAAGAGTGTGCTTTTTGTATGTCAGTGCACAAGTTTTTATGAGTTTAGATTGAAGAACAGAATCAAAATTTTGAGAGGGTAATGAGTTTTGATATGATTGTGATATGGTTTTTAATTCTCACAGTGATGAATAGTTCTTTCTCCTGAATAGGTAAGGGAAGATAATTAATTCTGTATGTAGTATTATCTGTGGAGTCTTAATATAATCAACAGGCTTGCAAAATTGCAAAGCTTATGCACTCATAGGTGCAGTATTCACCAGTAGAATGAGATTGGGATTCAAAGAAGAGCAAGACAGAATTAATCTAGTGGGAATTTCTGATGGTTTATTTCACCAGCATTTAAGTCTAGGTTTTTGGCTCAAATAATTTATCTGTTTTATCAGTTTTTCCCGTTCTTTATTTCCAAAATTGGATGAGATAAACTCTTTTTATGCTTGCATCAAACCTTGTTTACCAGCTTTATTCATAATATACAATAATATATTTCTGAACATTTTCGGTTTGACCTGACATTTTATGGTGTTCTGTATTTACTGTTATAAGCCTTCAGAAGAACTGTAAATAAACTTCACCTGATGCAATATGAAGTATGACAATACCTGTATTAGCAGTTTAACAATGGAAGAGAAATTTTTTCTTGCCCTGAGAAGTCTGCAGTCAAATTTGAATTAAAGTAAGTAAAAATGGCAAAAAAATAGTAGCGGGAATCCTTTTATTAGATAAACTGAAGTGGTCTACAGCTGAAGGTTCTGAGATATTTCTATAAAATATGTGAATATTGTTCACAAAATAATTATAGAATAAAATAATTAATACTGACTCCTACCAGGTCCCTGCCTGAGCTGCATGCCAAGCAGGCTGGATCTGGACATCTGCTCTGTTGGTGTCAGCTTTGACTCACTGGCTTGGCCTCAGGCTTGCCTGGTTACTCTGGATCTGCCTGGATATTGGTGATCTCCCAGCTGACCCCAGTCACCATCCCAGCCCTGCTCTCCTGGCCAGGTACCGTGTGGCTGCATCCCTTGGTGAGTCTGCCTTGCCCTAACCCTCAGCACTTGTCTCCCTACCCTTGGCTTGCCTTTGACTGCCCTTGCTCCACATCACCTTTCCCTTACAGGGTCATGGATAGAGGAAGGATAAGAAGTGAGGCACAAGTTAGAAAAGCAGGACATTTGAATTAGACATTAAAACAATTGTGAGGGAGGTCTAAATAGGAAGAAGAGGTTTCCCAGAATGGCTGTGGAGTCTCCACCCCTGGAGGTCATCAGGGCTCAGCTCAACATGGCCTAGACAACCCTGCTTTGAAGAGGATGTTACCCCAGGTGATCTCCAGAGGTCCTTTACAACCTATCCTGTGATTACTGAGTTTGTGGCAAACTCCTGCTTATCAAGCAACCAACTGAAAAACTCATTCTCTGTACAGCAGCATTTCCTGACTCAGGAGGTAACATCCAAGTATAACGACTGTATCTTGTAATGGCTTGCTTCTAACCAGCTGTGGATGAACAACTGCAATTCAGATTTTAAGACTGCAAACTTCAGGTGTGGTGCACCATATTTATTCTTTTTATTTAATGGGGAAGGCTAAATTCTATTTTATTTTTTGTTTGATCCTTTTCAGTGAAAGCCAGATCATTGCATAGATTTCCCTATTGCATTTAATACCTTAAATCTTTGTAATACTATGATATGTCATTTGATGGAAAAATATAATGGATGTTTTTATAGTTTATGTCAGAAAATGCAGACTCCCAAAATTCTATTCAAAATGCAGGTGGGAGTTACCTTAAGTGGAACAGTTTTCTTAATATATATACATATTTCTGAACTACAGACCTCTCTATTCATTTTTTTACCACTGTATATGCTGAAATGAATCTTTGCAACCAACATGCATCGGTGAGCTCCTGGTGTCCCTGTGATCACTCAGGATTTTATTAATAAAGAAGTGAGAGTGACAAAAAGACACTAGGAGGTATTATGTGCCTTACAGAAAAAAACATAATCATGTTTGTCACCAACATACACACATGGGTTGAAGTCACTGTGCCCAGTAGTCCTCTGTCCAAGATTAAGGGGCTTCAGTGTTTAAAAGATGACAAAGCTAGTTGTATGGGAGTTGAATAGAGAGATTGTCTATGCTTTTCCAATAAAATTTTACTTGTACCTTTTTTAAAAAAAACCTTTGTTTTATAAGGAAATATTAGAATATGGTGAGAAAATAGTCTAAGGGCTGAAAACAGTTCATTTTTCAAATCTTAGTATTCTTATTTTAGCATAATTTTGGGACAATTCTGCTTTCCGTTAAGCTGATGAAAATAAAGAATAATTCCTCTGAAGTCAGTACACTTATTTTCCATAAAGTTCATGCAGTTAGGAGTCTCAGGTCATGTCATTAAGTGGATTACATGTCTAAATCGTTATAGTCCATTTATTTTGGAAAGTCCTCTGGTCACAGGGTGCTGTTTGGAACTAGAGTTGAGAAAATACAGAGGTGATTAATATTTCCTTATTTACTCCTTCTACCCTCCCCCTTTCTTCTCACCTTCCCTCTCACAAAAAAACCTCAAATCCAAACCAAACTAAACCAAAGCAAAAAATGCAAACCAAAACCCCCATGTTTTCCAAACAGGCTGCTGCATAAAAATCTTTCTGATTGTTTTAAAATGCTTCACTTCTGTTCTGCACAGCTTAATAATTCAGTTGGGTGAGGATATCTCAGAAATACATAATGCTAATTATAATGTCAAGATTTATTTTTAAAGTTTAAATTATGTTTTGGTGTGCAGTTGGTTTCTTGCAATTAATTCAGCTGCAGTGTGTGCTTTGTTTTCTGTCATCTGCATTACAATAGTAGGGACTTCCTTGCCTCTGTGGGCAGCCAGCCAGAAAGACAGAGTAACTCCAGTGTCTCCCTGTGCTTTCACTGCCACTTCAATGGACTATTGCTGTCAGCAGTAAAAATACAATACATTGAGGCTCTTTCTTCTGTAGAAATCCTAAGATAGAATTAAGGCATACTTAAATATTTTACAAGAGGCTGAGACCATCTGTTAAGATCCAGCTGCATGGGTCTTGGTCTAGTAGAGTGGAAAGGCATCTTGTGACTATCTATTCGGGTGGTTTCTTCAGCTGTCTTTCCCATTGTTAATCTTTCAGTAATCCCATTCCGTGTCACTGAGCAGCCAGAGCAATTTCCGCTCTCAGGTCAAACCTCAGGGGTTATGCTTTTAATTTATTTAATTAATTACCAACTTGCTGAGTTCAAGTCCTGTTGAGCTTTACCCAGGGGGAAGGAAAAGAGGAGATATATTGGAATGGAGAAAGCATTTCTGTTTTACAGGGCAAATGGAGTAGGTGGATGCCATACAGCTGAGTAAAGAGCAACAGAAAGGTCAGGAGATACTGAAAGTCAATCAGTTAATCTTTCCAGGATATTTTGTGATGAATGTTTTCTACCACGGCCAAAAGGTAGACTGTCTATTGACTAAGCTGCAAAAGAGGTATTTGGCAGTATCCATCAATCTTGGATATACGATTCACAAGGCTCATCCCACATCTTTTTTTCACACGTCAGAATCACTGACAAAGATAGCATGAAAGACCTGTCCACATTCAGGTCAATAGAGTTGATATCCTGGTGGGTATTTATCTTCTCATGAATTAACTGAGGGAATTAATGACTGAATTAAGTTCTGCTTTGTACTGACTGACTTTATATGTATGATCATTATGGTCTCTTCCAGCTTCCAAGTCAACATATTCTGACTTTTAATCCCATTTCCACTTTATAATATCCCAGTAATTGTAGTTGCATACTTTTATTTGGGTCTGGAAAACAAACTCATATCCTGAACTGCATAAAAAGTTGGATATAAAGACAGGCTGAGAGAATAGGGTTTTTTCAGCCTGGTAACTAATTTTTCACATTTGGAGGGAAAGAGAAAGTTGAGTACCAACCTTTCTTTAAAAGAGCAGAGATGTAGCATTATACCTAAGTATTGTACTCATTATGTCATTACATATCTTATTTCAGGTGACACAGAGCTGTTGTCTTTTCATTAGAGTTTTTATACTTTGAATGTGTAAGCTTTTTCTTTTAAGAAAGTGACAAATCATTTGTAACTTCATCACATTTTCAAGTTTTAGTAATTTTTTTTTCACTTTCAGTAAATCTTCCACTCAGAAGGAAAAAGAACAAATTGCTTGTAATTTCTTCTTCCTCTTTATCTAGAATAAAACAGAATAGCTTTTGAAAAATCTAAAGAATAATATACAGTCTCAAACAGAAAAAACATTTTGTGCAAGTCAAACTAGATAAAAAAGACAATGTTAAAAGGTCATCTTGATGAGCACTTAGGAGGATGGGTAAGTAATGCCTCACTCAATCATTCTGTGTCCTTCTAAGAAAGGTAATAATGTCATAGACATAATGTCAGGGGGGGTTGTGCTCTCATACATCATGAAGACTCTATCTACTATTTCAGAATTTGCAGTTTATTTTGGTTTAGGGGGGTATTATTACTTTTTTTAACTTGGGGGTTTTGGTTTTTTGTTGTTTGTTTGGAATTTTTTTGTTTGTTTGAAGGGGTTTTTTTTTCTTTTTTTTTTTTTCCTGTTTATACCCTTTGTTTTAAACATGAACTGTCAAATCCACACAAATATTCTGCATGTAGTTTTTCCCTAGATTTTGTCAGGAGCTGAATACATGCATCTTCATTAGTGTTTTGTCTCAATTTCTTTTGTGTTTGTTCAGTGCCATTCTCATTTATTTTCTCAACTGATCAATGTGAAATGCATATTTATTGACCCAGCTGAGGTGATGTAACTCTAATAAAAATCTGACTGAAGACCAGGTCTATAATTTTAGTTAAATGGACAGGCTGTATTCTATAGCAATTAAAAGCAGAATTCAGCTACTAAATATTGAGAATTTCCTAATCACAGCACAAAATCCAGCAAATCTGTGATTGTTTAAATCTGAATTTGAAAGTTACTGGTAGAAAATAATTTTGCAAACTATTAGGCCATCTGATTTTAAAAATCCCTATTTTTTTAGTGTTCAGGTACCTAACAATTAGGTGTATGTGTAAGAAATATATTTCAAAGGATTCTAGGCAATATTGTAAGCCCAAAATTCACAGGGACATTTCCTGTCAAAGAAAGTTTAATAAATCCAAAGAAATTATAAAGCTAGTGGAAAGAATTAAAGAACTCAAATGATTTGCAGACAGTGAGGTGACTGGTAAAAAATGGATTTGAGTGACTTGACTTCATGGCCACTTTTCTAACGTTGTCTCCTTTACCTTAGAGGTATTTCAGAATCACTTAACTGGTGTCCAGTACATTCCAGGGACAATTTTGAAAGTTAATGTCAAAGACTACTTCATAAATGGAATTTTGATTGAATTTAATACTTTTTCAACTGACTGTAGTGAAATTGAAACTCTCCATTATCTCCCCTAATGACTTTTAATGTATCATCTGGATTAACTGGATGATGAAATCACTAAATGACAAATTTATGTTTCTTAAATTATATGCCAAAAGTTACAGAAAAAGAAATTACATTGGTTCTGAACTGTGTTGGAGAATAGAATAGCTTTTTAATAGTTCTGTGTCCTAAATGGAGGCTAAAAGGTACTATATTCCTGTCAGTATGTTGTTCCCAGTCACAGCTAATGCTGTTGTCCTTTTCAAGGTATTATTTGGGAATAAGAATATGGTTGGTTTAATATTCTTATTTCTGAAGAATCCTTCTGTGATCATCCTTTCATTGCTTTCTCATCAAAAGACTCAAAATTTAACTGCATTGAAAACTGAGTTAATTGCTAAACAAATCTTGATTCAGCAAGGAAATAATAATAATAATAATAATAATTATTATTATTATTATTATTACAACTACTACTTATAAATTAATGTGCAAACTTTAATTTAGGAGTCAATGAGTTTATTTACATTCTGGATAAATAAAAACTTAAACACCAAACTAGATGGAGGCCTAATTTGCTCTAGTTAACCAGTTAAAATAAGACATGCTCACCTTTGAGTTCTTCATTTTGTCCCATGGTATAAAATAAACTTCAGAATGCCATGAACCTATTCCTGTAATGAATCTTCTTGTCACTCTTTTAAGATTTTTAAATTTTTGTCTGCGTTCATATGATAAATACATACTCTGATTTCAAAAATAATTCCAATTCTGTTAAAATCCTAGAGCTATAATACATGACTACTTGTGGCAGCCAAGGTTTTCTTTTGAATTCATGAGCTGATAAATTCCTAGGGTTAAATTATCAGCAGGTATAATGCAACATAGACTCATTAAAAACAGTGAAAATTTACACAGGCTGAGGATCTGTCCCTTATATATTTAATCTAGTTTCCCAAATAATTTTTCTAATTGTTCTCTATATGTAGCTTTACAACTATCTGGCAGTTACAGTGGGATGGTTATCAAATATTTAATTAAATTGTGAAGTCACAGCCATATTTTATTTCAAACTATTCCCTAATGTTTTAAATCAATTTGTTCAATACTGAAATTTTAAACACAAAGAGGCCAGCTTCTTGTCATATATTAGCATCGTTCCATAAAAGCCAGTGAATTATGTCATTTTCAAGTCAACTCCTGTCTTGAATAAAGATAACAAATAAATTATTTCCTGCATTTTTTCCTGATTCTTTCTAAATGTTTCTATTCTTTCCAGATGAATTCACAGGCAAAATCTGTCTTTTGTGAGAATTTTCAAAATCTCTTTTTTTTAAATGGTGATGCTTTGTGTATTTTTTTTCACCAGGGTAAAAAGTTAGAGATATTTATGCTCATTTAATTGGGCTTGAGAATAGAATTGAAGAGTCTAAAACTTTTAAGCAAAAATCTGGAGTCAAAAATGTTCTAATACTAAAGAATAGCAAACTAATCAAAGCTTCTTTCAACACGTTACTTCATAACCAGAAGTTTTTGTGTTTTCAGATACAGAATTGGTCAAAGTGTTCAAGATGGTGCTTCAATGTTACCACAGACCTTCATTATGTGCACTGAGTGCTTTTGTCTCTGTAGTGGGCTCTCATTTATCAATAATGACATAAAAGTAAGTTTGACTTAAAGGATATCTGAAGAAAAGCTTAGATAAAAATCGGGTCTCTAAGAATAGTTAGAAAGTCTCTAAGAAACTAATTAATTGCAAAGAAACATAAATGGTAATTAATAGTTAAACTCTCAGTACACAGTCTGGCATTCTTGGATCAAGTTTAAACAGATTATATTTAGACTTAGTGATGATGAAGTTCAATAAAATGACAGATTAAAGTCGATGGAAATAAAATTAAGTGATGCACTGCTATGGATTGAGATATGAGCCAAACCCTCGCTCACTGCCACACACCAGGATGGGGAAGATAAAAACAATTTAATAAGTAAAAGAGAAAGAAGAAAAAGAAGAAATATATATAAAAAAAGGAATCAAAAAAAGAAACTAATGCAAATGCAGTAGTTCACCACCAGCAAATTCCTGAGCAATTGTAACTATGGGAAAACTGTAGCCCAGCTTTTACTGCTGAGCATATGGTATGGAATATCCCTTTGGTTGGCTGGGGTCAGTCCTGACTGTGCCCCCTTCCACCCTCTTGTGCAACCCAAGTCTACTTTCCTTTGGTGGGAGGGAGAGCAGCATGAGAAACAGAAAAGTCCTTGATGTTGTATGAACACTGTTCAACAAGTTCTAAAACACTACTGCCCCATCAACACTGTTTTTGTCGAGGGCAAAACAGACTCAACTTGGGGAAAAGAGTTTAATTTATTTCAAATTAATTCAGAGCAGGATAATGAGAAATGAAACTAAATCTTAGAACACCTTTCTACCCTTTCCTTCCTCCTGGGTTCAATTTCACTCTCAGTTTTCTCTGTCTCCTTCCCCCCAGTGGTACAGTGGGGCAGACAATGGGAGTTGTGGTCAGTTTGTCATCTGTTCTGCTCCTTCCATCTCTGGGGGAGGACTGATTCCTCATGCTCTTCCCCTGCTCCAGCATCGGCTTCCTCCCATGGAACACAGTCCTCCATTAACTTCTCCACTGGGAATCCTTCCCATGAGCTACAGTTCTACATTAACTGCTCCATTGTCGGTACCTTCCAAGGGGTCACTAGTCCTGCCAGAAGTTTGCTCCAGTGCAGACATTCCACAGCCCCTTTTGGGCATCCACCTGCTCTTGGGTGAGGTGGGCTGTAGGTGGCTCTCTGCTCAACTGTGCACCTCCCCAGGCTGCAGGACAGGCTGCCTCACTGTGGTCTTCTCCACAGGCTACTGGGGAATGTCTGCTCTGGTGCCTGGAGGACCACCTCCCCCTCCTCCTTCCCTGATCTGGGTGTCTGCAGAGCTGTTTCTCCCACATATTTTCACTCCTCTCTTTGGCTGCAGTTGCATGTTTTTTCCCCCTTCTTAAATCTGTGACCCCAGAGGCACTACCACCCTCTCTAATTCACTAGCCTTGGCCAGTGGCAGGTCCATTTGGGAGCTGTCTGGCATTGGTTCTGTTGGACATAGGGGAAGCTTCTGGCACCTCTGTGGCCCCTTCCCCACTACCAAAACCTTGCCACACAAACCCAAATACAATACTGAGTTCAAAAGAAACTGGTAGTTTAGAGTTCAATACATAAATGAAATAACTCTTCTCACAAAAATACTTTGCAAGCAAACAAAAAAAAACAGGAAAGAAGGAATGAGAATGATATGATTCAAATGTGTTTTGATCAATTTCTGTTTTATTGCCATTAATTTAGCATCTTTCAGCAAGACTACATATTTTATTTGGAGATAACATCCATCATGCACTAAAGGTGAAAAAGAGTGAAAAGCCTGGAAGAATATATCCTTTTTTGTTTTTCCCCAGATGAAAGCATGAACTCAGTCTGCACAACTCAGCACTTTTAATATTTAAAACAGGTCTTGGCAATTAGTCTTACTGTTTTAAAGAACGAAAATGAAAACAGGGCTTTCAGTTGCTGGGGGGGGTGTTTGTTTTTTTTTTTTTTTCACTATTTCTTTAAGTTTTAATTTAAACATGAAAGCAATAGTTACCAACTACCCAGGACAAAAGAGATAAAGATTATGTAATGGTGGTTTTATTATTTAAGAGAAGGCTGGCAGAACAACAATAGCAACTCATTACATACCTTCCACTATTAGGTTTCTCTTCAATTTAATAACCAGTTTCAAAATGTCTGTGTAAGTCTGCATGATATGATTTTAAAGAAATATGCTTTCTTTCTATATAATTCACTGTTACTTTCCTTTAAATGCTGCTGTGTATTTCAAATGCATCTCTGGTACTTTTGAGTACTTCAGAAGATCTTATTGTTAATGGAATGGATTACTTATACACACCTAACCATACTTCACAATATACTTTCAAATGAAGCAATATGGCATTCAGAGGCTAGAATACCTGTTTGTAAATAAAACACATCTCCTTAATTTGCAGAGTTCATAAGATGCTAATATAGAATTGTGGAATGATTATGGTTGGAAGGGACCTTAAAGATCACCTAGCGCCAACTCCTCTGCCATGGGCAGGGAACCTTCCACTACACCAGATTACTCAGAGCCACATCCAGCCTCATCTTGAACACCTCCAGGGATGGATGGGGCATTCACAACTTTTCTGGGAAACCTGTTCCAGTGCCTCATCACCCTCACAGGAAAGGATTTCTTCCTAATTTCTAATCTAAACCTACTCTCCTTCATCTTAAGGCCATTACTCCTTGTCCTATTACTGCAAGCCCTTCTCCAGACTTTTTGTAGGCCCTTTATGTACTGGAAGGCTGCTCTAAGGTCTCCATGAAGCCTTCTCTTCTCCAGGATGAGCAGCTGCAACTCTCTCAGCCTGTCTTCATAGGAGAGGTGCTCCAGCTTGTGATCAACTTAGTGGCTCTCCTCTGGACTCAATCCAAGAGGTCCACACTTTCTTGTGTTGGGGACTCCAGAGCTGGATGCAGTACTCCAGGGAGGGTCACTGCCTCTTTTGAGGCAGTCCAGGATGGGGTTGGCCTTGTGAGCTGCACACGCACATGGCTGAGTCTTGTTGAGCTTTTGGTCCCAAAACCCTCCCAAGCCTTTCTTCCCACGGCTAACCTCAGTCTATTCTCTACCCAGCCTCCATGTGCTTGGGATGCCCCAATCCAGGTGCAGGACCTTGCACTTGGCCTTCTTGAACTTGCACAGGCCCATGTCTCCAGTATGTTAAGGCTCCTCTGGATGCCATTCCTTCCCTCCAGTGTGTTGACCGCATCAAGAACTTGATGTTGTCAGCAAACTCACTGAGGGTGCACATAATCCCATCGTCCATGTTTCTGACAAAAGTGTTAAAAAGTGCTGGTCCCAATACCAACCCTTGAGGATTGCCATTTGTCACTGCTTTCCACTTGGATATTGAGCAATTGATCAGAACACTTTGAGTGCAACCATCCAGCCAACTCTTTATCCACCAGGTGGATAAATTATGAAATGCACCTCTCCCTGCTGGAATGACCTTTTACCCAGACAGAGCTGATTTCTGCATAATTGCTGAGTTGGCTTTCCTTGTGACCCATACATTCTACATT